>NW_023494793.1:4453586-5053586 GCF_904425465.1 Colossoma macropomum | reverse complement strand
AACATCTACCAGACCATTCACAAAGTCTTGCCACAGAACAACCGTCTATTAGACCATTCATAAAATTATACCATAGACAAAAACATCTACCAGAGCATTCACAAAGTCTTTCCATAAACAAAAACATCTACATGACCATTCACAAAGTCTTGCTATAGACAAAACATCTAATAGACTATTCACAAAGCCCTACCATGGACCAAAACATCTACCAGACCATTCACAAAGTCTTGCCATATACAAAACATATAATAGTCCCTTCACAAAGTCCTACCATAGGCAAAAACATCTACCAGACCATTTACAAAATCTTGCCATAGAAAAAAAACATCTACCAGACCATTTACAAAATCTTGCCATAGAAAAAAAAACATCTACCAGACCATTCACAAAGTCTTGCCATAGACAAAACATCTAATAGACCATTCACAAAGTCCTACTACAGACAAAAACATCAGACCAAATGACACAAATAGAATATCTAAACATATATCAGACTAATGAAATAGTACTTTCATGAAATACAACACCATCGGAGAAGATGGACAGAGAAAATCATGTAATGGGTGAGGTCACAGGACTGCTCACCTCAAAGCGAATGGACCCGTTTCTGTCCAGATCAAATGCATTGAACAGGAAATGGGCGTATGTAGTGGCATCTGAGAACAGGAAGAGAACGCGAGGCTCAAGTCTGGCACTTTCGTCATCGAAAATTAAATGTGTATTCTACCTCTGATGACAGCAGCTTAATCGACTGATTGAACGCATTTGTGAAGGGGATGAAATGAGGTCTTCATTACCTCCTTGAGGAAAAAACTGAGAGTAGATTGTCTTGAAAGTTTCCTCATCGACCAGCCCGCTGGGGCATTCCTGAAATGGAAAGAAAAAGAGGGACTCATTAAAGGTCTAATTAAACCCACAGCAGCTCAGCTCCCTGTCCTACATCTCCATTTACACTGGATTTCTGTACTGCTGACACTTTTGTCTGTTGTGTCGCAGCATTGATATATATATTTACATTTATGTAAGACTGTCAGAACTTTCAGCATTTCCTGAACAGATTGTTCTATATGATCCCACAAAAAAATACTATTGAATTCTTTGAAATGCTCCTTATGGTGATGCAGGTTTGTTGTGACAGTAGCCATTACAATATTATTACAAGCTAGTAGTTTATAATAGAGCACTTTTTAAGCTGTACACATTGGTGTGGTTTGTTCATGCTTTACAGCAGTTATTCACTCTATATGCAGGTGACTGTGGTTTGAGCCTGACTCATTAGAGAACACCACTACTCTAAAATTAGACACCTCCTCTGCCACCAATCTAACTATGTACATGTGATTTAATGCTAACAGTGTGCTCACTGTGGAAATTCATATCATGCTGACAATAAAAATGTGATTATTTGTGCAGCCCTATGGCCCAAACTACCCCACCACCGAAATCCATTCTAACTACTCAGAATGCCCTCAACTCAAACCAACCCTCCTGTTACAAGTGACACATCTTAGCAGGAACATAACACCTGCCCATCAAACTTGCCCTCACTAATCAAAATGCCTCTCCAAGCCAAACCAACCCTTACCAGCCAAAAATGACTGCAACCCCAATCGTTTCCACTCAAAAGGCTCTCCCACCCAAACCAACCCTTATCACCCAAAATGGCCACATCCCATACCAACCCTTATCACCCAAAATGGCCACATCCCATACCAACCCTTATCACCCAAATGGCCCACCCATACCACCCTTATCACCCAAAATGGCCACATCCCATACCAACCCTTATCACCCAAAATGGCCACATCCCAAACCAACCCTTATCACCCAAAATGGCCACATCCCAAACCAACCCTTATCACCCAAAATGGCCACATCCCAAACCAACCCTTATCACCCAAAATGGCCACATCCCAAACCAACCCTTATCACCCAAAATGGCCACATCCCAAACCAACCCTTATCACCCAAAATGCCCACATCCCATACCAACCCTTATCACTCAAAATGCCCCAACCCAAACCAGTCCTTCCCAGCCAAAATGTCCCTAATCCTTCCCACCCAAAATGTCCCGACCCAAACCAACACTTCCCACCCAAAATTCTCCCCAACCCAAGCCAATCATTCCTACCCACAATGCCCCCAACCGAAACCAATTCTTCACACCCAAAATGCCCCCCAACCCAAATCAATCCTTCCTACCCACAATGCCCCTAGCCCAAACTAATCCTTCCCACCCAAAATGCCTCACACCCAAACCAACTCTACCCACCCAAAATACCTCCCAACCTGAACTAACCCTCCCCTCCCGTCTTTCACAGCCCAACTTGACTGACAGGTCCTCACGTTTTTGAAGCCCCTGTAGAGGGACTGCAGCTCCTTCTTGGTGAACTTGGTCTGAGCCTGCAGCTGCTCCAGGCCCTCTGGCTGATGCCGGACGGTGGACAGCTCCAAGTCACTGTCACTGCTGTCTATGGGAGAAAAAGAGCGACGCAAGACAGAAAGGGGGGGGGGCAGGGAGAGGGCAGGGAGAGGGCAGGGAAAGGGGTGAGTCAATGGGATGCAGGTTAAAAGGACAGGATGGAGTGAACAAGCAAGTGGCAGCAAGGGAAGGAGGAGAGGAGAAGGGGGGAGTGAGATTGAGAAAGAGTTAGCAAAACAGTGGAAGAAAAGCAAGAGAGGGAGAGAGTCAGAGAGAGAGAGAGAGAGAGAGAGGGAGAGAGAGACAGAAACACCGAGAGAGAGACAGTGAGACAGACAGAGGTGGAAACTTGAAATAAAGGGAAGCACTTTCACGTTCTGTGTGATTGGTTAATGTGAAATTGGCTAAATAACTTCAAAAAAAGGAGAGCACTACCATTCATTACTATTGTAATGATGTGACTACAGCTAAACATTACTGGCTTAAAGGAGAATTCCACTCATTTTTGAAAATTTCTGCAGAACTCAATCATTGACATGTAAACAAAGTCATTTAGAGTGGTTTGACGTGAAATGGTTCATTGTAGAGAAACTTACTGACTGATTTCAGTCGTGGTGATAGGAACCAGGGGTCACCATGTCTATGACCCAAATATAACCATTTTATTTACTATTCAGAACCACCAGTGAACCCACATGTATCTTCTGAGCTTTTAAAGGTATTGATTATTGATTTGTGTACCTCTCCACCATAAATGAATGAAAAAATAGATTTAAGGCCAAAAGCATTTCGTAAAACTATCGTAAAACAGTGTCTCAGGTAGCAGGCAGTGTATTCATAACCATGTAATTGTAGTAGTAACTTTCTGTGAGGGAGTTTTTAGAGTTGGACGTCTGGTTCCTATCACCACCAGTGTTTCTCTATAATGGAGCATTTCATACTAAACCACTCTGAATGACTGTGTTAACTTCTTAGCCATTTAGTTACGCAGAAATTTTGAAAAATTGGAATTTCCCCTTCAGTAGCATCTCAGCTCCTATGTTTTCAGTAGTGCTAGAAACATGCATCCAATTTCACATATGATATTAAAGCAATAATTTGGTCAACACTTAATTTTTCACAATACCCACTTTAATCAAAGGTAGTCAATCAGCCATGTTTGGTATCTAAAGTTGGGTTCTTTAGGTTTTTAGCTGCAGCTACAAGGCTAATGTAGCTAAACAGTAACGGTAGCTTACAGCATGTTGAGTGTTTACTTATCTCTAATAGACTTTATCATTTGGTTCATGACGTACTAGTATCTGTAGACATAGACATGTTTTGTGTGGTCCACTCTACTTGAGGCAAGGGATTTTTTTTTCCCACCAAACTATGACTTTACCAGTTGCTCCTTATATTGAGATGTTCTACGAATTCGCCTTTAGCTATGTCCATTTTTCATGAGGTTCATTTTTTGCTTCTACATTCTACATAGCTCATAGATTCTACATTCATGGACGTAGATCTCAAACATGTACACCGATCAGGCATAACATTGTGACCACCTCCTTGTTTCTACGCTCATTGTCCATTTTATCAGCTCCACTTACTATATAGGTGCACTTTGTAGTTCTACAGTTACAGACTGTAGTCCATCTGTTTCTCCGCATACTTTGTTAGCCCCCTTTTACCCTGTTCTTCGGTGGTCAGGAACCCCGTGGACCCTCACAGAGCAGGTACTATTTGGGTGGTGGATCATTCTCAGCACTGCAGTGAGACAGATGTGGTGGTGGTGTGTTAGTGTGTGTTGTGCTGGTACGAGTGGATCAGACACAGCAGTGCTGCTGGAGTTTTAAACACTGTGTCCACTCACTGTCCACTCTATTAGACACTCTTACCTTGCAGGCCACCTTGTAGATGTAAAGTCAGAGACGATAGCTCATCTGCTGCTGCACAGTTTGTGTTGGTCATCCTCTAGTCCTTCATCAGTGGTCACAGGATGCTGCCCACAGGACGCTGTTGGCTGGATATTTTTGGTTGGTGGATTATTCTCAGTCCAGCAGTGTCACTGAGGTGTTTAAAAACTCCAGCAGCACTGCTGAGTCTGATCCACTCAGACCAGCACAACACACACTAACACACCACCACCACATCAGTGTTACTGCAGTGCTGAGAATGATCCACCACACATATAGTACCTGCTCTGTGAGGGTCCATGGGGGTCCTGACCACTGAAGAACAGGGTAAAAGGGGGCTAACAAAGTATGCAGAGCAACAGATGGACTACAGTCTGTAACTGTAGAACTACAAAGTGCACCTATATAGTAAGTGGAGCTGATAAAATGGACAATGAGCGCAGAAACAAGGAGGTGGTCAGAATGTTATGCCTGATCGGTGTACATATAATACAACAAAATGTATTATACCTACATTTGAGACGAGTAAATTTTTTTTGTTTGTTTTGTTTGTTCTGAATCAGCATCACATTAATTGCAAGACTGAAATATTTCCTTTAAAGACTGGACCCTGGATCTGGATTTGGAGGTTTAATACTGCTGTAATTGTAGAACTAGTGCAGTTTAGTTTCAGCTCAAGATTTAGGCTTTAAAAGACTCATATTTTATCAACCCTCTAAAGTCTAGGCTACATTGAACTACTCTGTAACTGTGATGAAACTGCTGCGTAAGATATGCAGTTATAAGTATGAGGACTTCACCCATTCATGCTCTGCACACAAATGAGTTCTATCATAGAAAGTGTTGCTGGACAAGCTTCCCAAAACGCTGGCCAAAATCTCATTCAACATAATGAGAAACTGTATTAGACCACTACACTGTTGAGAGTCGCTGCACAACTTTTAGGCTGTTTTCACAACAAGTTTGTTTGCTAAAGAGTTTGTTTTTTGTGACACTGTATCACTTTCATTTGGTTTGGTTGGATTCACACTGCAACATCCAAAGTGGACCAAATTATGCACATGGATGTTCACTGATACCCTCTTAAAAAGGATGGTTCTTCAAGGTTCTTTAGTAAAGAAAATGGTTCTATATAGAACCATGAACTCTCAAAGAACCCTTTGCATGATTAAAGCGTTCTTGAGATTGATGCAGAATGTGCTATAGACAGTTATATATAGAAGCTTTTTGAAAAGGGTTCTGTTTAGCACCCGAAAGGGTTCTTCTATAGTTACAAACTTGACATCGTAACAATCAAAGAAACTTTATGGTGCTACACAGAACCATATTCAAAAAGGTTCCATATAGAACCATCTACAGCACATTCTCCATCAATCTAAAGAACGCTTTAATCATGCAAATGGTTCTTTGAGTGTTCATGGTTCTATATAGAACCATTTTCTTTACTAAAGAACCTTGAACAACCATCTTTTTTAAAAGTGTAGGTCAGAAATTTAGTGGGAATAAAAGCACTGAGTTACTTTCACTTTTGTCACCATTTCTGCTAAGAAACAATTAAAGCTTTCGCTAAATTATCATTGCATAAAATCCAGATCTTTCCATCCTGTATATTCTTGATAAAAACGTATAACCTTGCGTGAAAACAGAGATGCATAACATCTACAAGTATCAAAGTTAAAGCAATAAAAAAGGCTAAATTGTTATCCTGTTATGACCAATTTGTTCAATTATGTCAAAGTGTTGTATCAAAAACTTTGCGTGTGTCAAAATCAAATGCATTGCTCATTGCTCACCTGCCATTATAAGCCACAGCTCAAACTGCAGTAACACCATGAGTGTCTAGTAAAATTAGTAAAATTCACTTTCACCTGAGCGTTCACACTCGCCAAAATAAACCGAATTAAAGGAAAAGTTCATTTTGGCGGCACAAAACCAGGTAGGTGTGAAAACACCTTGAGTTGGCAGTTTAACACACTGCACTGGACTCTACTGTAGCTAATTCAAAGGCAACTTTAGCCACTGTGCTAACATTAGCTTAAAAACACAACATAAACTCATTTTCGTATTAGGCTAAAACGAGATTTTTGCTCTCATTCTGTAAAGCTTGTCCAACCTAGCAGCAAAAACTATGCACTTGTACTCACCGTCATTTGTGGGCGGAGCATAGCTAGGTCCACTGAAGTGTGGGCCCACCTTTTAAGGTTGAAGGGATTAATGAGTTGAGCTGAATTAGTAAAAACAGTCTCCTCCAAACCAATCACACAGTAAAAGACAGAACTGAGGGACGTGGAGAACGACCGAACAGAACATGGTGCAAACGGAGAAGAGTTTACTGAAGAACGACAAGGAAGAGGAAGAAACTTGAAGCGAAAAAACAGTCGGGTTGGTTTTCACCGTGCTTATACTCACCGTCTTTACGTGCACATACACAAAAACACACACACATACACACACACACCAACAAAACAGTGAGAGAGGGAGGGAGATACGTGGATGATAGAGAGAAGAGACAGAGTGAAAAGGGGAGAAAAGAGAAAAAGAGTCAAGTCAAGTAAAAGCATGTAGAGTCACCAAAAAGATCAGGAACGTTCAGGCAACACTTTTTTTTTCTCTGATATTTACAAGCACAGATATGCATGCAAACATGTTACAGTGTGGAAGAGCAACGTGACGATATGCTTTCCTGAATACATTGCAGATATCATCAGTATTTCACTGGTCAGTTATGTATTGTGTCTGCTTCAAATGTTCACCTCAGAAAAAAACATATATGTGGTGATCAATGATGTGCATTCTGACCAATTTTGACATTTGCATATGCATAAGAGATCAGAAATGGATATTTGGTTGACAAAGGATGGTAAAAGCAACAAAGAATGTATTTGAGGATATGCGTTGTGGGGCAGTCGTGGGCTAGGGGGTTAGGGAACCAGCCCTGTGACCGGAAAGTCGCCGCCTCGATCCCCTCGGCCGACAGTACGTGGCTGAAGTGCCCTTGAGCAAGACACCTAACCCCCAGTTTTTCCCCAGGCGCTGTGGATAGGCAAGTGTGCTCACTGCCCCCTAGTGTGTGTGTTCACTAGTGTGCATGTATGTGGGCGTTTCACTGCACAGTTGGGTTAAATGCAGAGGTCTAATTCCTCTGTGTGCAAACACAGCTGGCTGATGGTTCTGAATTCAATTCAATTCAATTTATTATGCAAAAATAGGCAAGTAACAATCGGTAGGACTAATGGAGACTGCCTCTTCAGATAAGCTAATAGGCTAATGCTACAGCTAACCAGCACAGTGTTGAATGCTGATGAGGACTCGTCGTCTAGATGATGTGTAAATGTGTTAGTCTGTCAGAGAAATGTCTTTTTATTGTTTCTGGACTTTAGCTAATATCAATTAGTTAGCCAGCAGTTTGCGTCGAACTTAGCTAACCTGGTTAGTGATAAAGCCTCGCCTTTATTTGGCCATGCTAACTTCTCTGCTAACTTCCTTAACAAAGCAGCCTTAGCAATGAGCTCTTGGGTTTCAGAATAGAAAGTGTAATACATAATTACTCACAAATATAAGCAAAACAGGCATATTTGATGGTCCAGTTAAAGCATAACAGACTAGTGGGTCATTTCACTGAGTTGCTAGCATGTATGTGGATCATTCTACTGAACTGGTTAAGTCAGAGTTCTGATTTCAGACTTCTGACTTGGACTTTAGTCTAAATTTCTTTCGCCCTGAGTGACCCTATACTTTAATTATGTTTATTTTATTTTTAAAAATAACTGAACATTCAATTTTCGCACTACCAAAACATTCATAACCGTACTGACACTTTAACAAGTGTTTCAGTGGTGACTGTTTCGGTAGTGACAGTTTTAGCTCATTTTAAGCAGAACTCAAAAAACGCTAGTCAGGTCATGACCAGCAACAGCTTTGAACAGCTGTACACTCATACAATTATAATGTTTTTCATTAAAACACAAAAAAGTTCACTTTTTGCAGAAAATCTTTGCTTCGGTAGTGACAATTCTTAATGTTCCACACTGATTTTCAGACATTGAGACACATTTACTTCAAAACAGTGAGATCTAACTGCTCACCATGTGGCCATGAGGGACAGGGATGCAGCTTTAAAATGCAGGGGTGCGGCTAAAATGAGGCTCCGCCTACAGACTAAAACACTTTGTGTTTCACTTTCAAAGAATGTAAGTCTAATTTTTTTCACAAGTGTAAATGTAGGGGTCAGGGTTTGGGACCGACACCACTCTCATCACAAAGTACCCTATAAATGATGATATTGTATATATTTGTCTTATTACTATCTCAATTAATGCCTTGGATTTAAATAGATCATAACATAATCCTGTAAATAAGTAAGATCTGAATACTTAATTGGTTTTAAACAGTTTTTTTCATTGTGGGACTGCAGTTTAAACTAATTCGAAAAAATAGTCCTTATATTTTTTCGTCTTCCTGTGATAGAACATAACAAATACCCAATTACCGATTTCAGTATTCAAATATTGACCCCTGGAACGGTCAACCAAGTATGGAGTATCTGTGCACATCCCTAATCGTGATAAATATCGTTTATCATAAAGATGCCTTTGAGTATTGCGATATTACACTTCTGCCATATCGCCCACCCTTAAACTACAGCAAGACTACCGTACATCGCAAAGCAATCTGGGGATCCCTCAAAGTCTGATCTCTCTCACTCTCTCTCTCTCTCACTATCTCTCACTCTCACTCTCTCTCACTCTCTCTCTCTCTCTCACCTGTCTCCGTGATGTCTATAAGTCCAAGTAAGTGCATGAGTTTGAGGAACATGAACACCAGGCAGACGATGCCCACTGTCTGCAAGCCCTCCGTCTCCCATCTCACACTCATCCTCTCTCCCGATCCCTTCTTTTATCACTCCTTCAGCTTCTGCTTCACAACAAACTCCTCTACCTCACTTCTTCCTGTTGCTGGCTCCTCCAGCCCGGATCAGCTGAACTTCACTTATCCACAGTGCACAGCCATAAAGATCCACAGATGAACTTTACAAGACTGTGACCAGATGCTGAACGCTGGAAATAAGACAAATAATCCTTCTAAACAGAAAAATGATCCAACATCCAACGCCTCCCTCAGGTGAACAGGGAAACAGTTTGGAAAACAAACCACGCCACCAAAATTAATGCCTTGAAAAAAAATTCCCAGAAAGATGAATTGATCATGTTTATCTGCAGGTTTGTATCCAGATTAGTCCTGAAGCCAAAACCCAGACGAGAGCCAGGATCCTTTTGCGTCCTCTCTCATCCTTTCTTCTTTTCTTTCAACTGCGCTCCTCTTTTCCCTTTGCGATCTAATTAACCTTTCACTCTGTCATCATTCGCTGAAATCCTCAGTGGGAATTCAGGCCCTTTCACGAGTTCTATCAAAGTACAGCTTCATGTCAGACACCCAGGGGATAAGCCTGTCCCAGTTAGACATCAAATCAAGCATGATGTACTTCATATACTTTATGTATTTAATACACAAAGGTTTAAACACCTTCAGACAAATGACATGCTTTATTGATTTTCTGCATGAAAATAATGCAGTGAACACACTTAAACATGACAACTGAATTCACAATTTCACACCATTTGCTGAGAAAGAAATAAAACAAAGAATACAAAAGGTGCCATAACTTTTTCACAGGCCACATTTAATGTTTTCCTGGTCTGGACTGCGGGCAGACCAGTTTAGCACCCGGACTCTTTTAATACGAAGCCATGGTCCCTCTCCACTTTAGCCTGGACGGCGCCCATTATATCCAAGAGGACTTTCAAATTTTGATTCGTTGGACCACATGACAATTTTCCACTTTGCCTCAGTCCATCCTAAATGAGCTCAGGCCCAGAGAAGGCGGCGGCGTTTCCAGATCCTGTTTATATACGGTTTCTTCTTTGCATGGTAGAATTTTAACTTGCATTTGTGGATGCAGTGATGAACTGTTTTCATAGACAATGATTTTCCAAAGTGTTTCTAAGTCCATGCAGTGATTTCAACTACAGAATCATGTCTGTTTTTAATGCTGTGTTGACTGAGGGCCCAAAGATCACGACCAGCAAATACTAGTTTTCAGCCTTTTCCCTTGCATACAGAGATTTCTCCAGATTTTTTGAACCTTTTAATGTTATTATGTACCGTAGATGGTGAAGTCTCTAAGTTCTTTGCTATTTTATGTTGAGAAACGTTATTCTTGAAATGTTGCACTACTTTTCTTTCACAGAGTGGTGAACCCCTCTTCAGCTTTACTTCTGAAGGACTTAGCCTCTCTTTTAATACTCAATCATATTACTGACCTGTTGCCAATATACCTAATTAGTTGTGAGATGTTCCAACAGGTTTTTTTTTATTTTACTAGTCTTTTGTTTCCCCGTCCCAACTTTTTTGAAACACGTTGCTGGCATCAAATTCAAAATAGGTCTATATTTAACAAACTTTCTCAGTTTGAACATTTGTTGTGTTTGTACTATTTTTCATTAAATATAAAGTTTAAAAGATTTGCATATCGTTTCATTCTGTTTTCATTTACAATTTGCACAGCATCCCAACTTTTTAGAAACAAGGTTGTGTATAAAAATCACCAAATAAACTGTAATTGTACATTAAAATGTGCAGAAGTGTGTTCTCTGTAGAGGCTGTGTTCACTTTTTTTCAATTGGAAAATCAGTAAAACCACGTAATTGGATCAGGAGTACCAAACTGTATAGATAGTGTATGATATTACTGCACAATTACATATTATAGTTGGTTAACTATGATAACATTGAATTATGACATCTCAGGTCAGTTTTAGATGAGGAACAGTGCCTCTTCTATTAGAGACAGTGAAGTTCATAATGATGTATATAAAAACAGTATTACCATGGCCCTCACACCAGGCATAAAGTCTAAAATTGTTCAATTTTAAAGTTGTTAGAACTTCTCTGCTCCAATAAAGTTTAAAAATAACTAATTTTAAATAACTATTTCATGAGTATACACTGTTAGAAATTAAGGTTCTGTGCAGGTACATTTTTTGTTCATCAAGGTACAAACACTGTAAATGTTCCCTCAAAGGTACAACAGTGGGTTTAAGGTCTGATTGTGAACCTTAAATAAGTTTTTCCAGGTGAAAAGTATGTATCCGTACATTTTCATAACCAAATTTTTTAAAACAGAACAATAAAATAAAAGCCTGGAGACGAGACGGGGTGTGTGGAGTCAGTACAGCTTAGAACATATCATTTCAGTGGATTATGGTTCAGTTATGTTCCCTGACTAAAGGTACTGAGATGAACCCTTGAGGGTCCCACCCCAGTGACAGTTCAGTACCTTTATTTCTGAGAGTGTAGATGTGTGGACACACATGCACATATGTGATATTTCTGGTTTAAAAATAGTATAAACGGAGGCCCAAGTATTAATATTTGATTTACGTATTAATATTTTAATGTGTATTCCACCCCCTGTTAGACAAGCAGATTATCACAATGCATTTCGGCCTTGATCTTTCTGATGAGTAGAGTACCCAGCCCAAGCCTGAAGGAGTCAGACAATACGTTTGGGTTTGGGTTTGGATTCGAGTTTCGGGTCAGGTTGTATGATTTTTCATGTACAACACCGCACTTGGGTTTGTTTTCAAAATGCGTGATTTTTTATGTGGCAGATTTATATGCAGTGGTATCTAGTATGTTTATAACAGAGCTGGTCCTACTGTTTAAAATTCCAAATGACTCAGGGACGTCTACATTTAACATACATTAGATTATAGTTAGGAATGGTTGGATAGCACGGTGGATAACCCGCTTATCCCAAAGCCCATGAACAGGACTTGATTCCGCTGATGTAGTGAGAATCAGAAACACCAAGAGTCCAGTAATGCAGTCAGGAAAGACTCCTTCATTACATTTACCTATTGCAAACTGCTCTTTATAAAAAGCATTTGATAAATACGGTCATATTGCATATATGCAAAAATTTGGGTGCCTCTATTCAAAGTGAATATAAGTTAGGACGTCCTCTACAGAGAAGACACTTCTGCACATTTTAATACAAAATTACTGTGGTTTTTGCTGAATTTAACATAAAATAAAACATAAATAAAACATAAAAAAATAAATACAAAAAAATAAAAAATAAAATGTGGCCATACATATAATCATAGGATTATATGTAAGAATGAAGTCTGTTTTAAATGTTGTTTGCCTGCTTCACGAATAAAAACATTTGCTTGATATGTAAATGCAAAGAGTGTGTTTTCTTTAAATTGTTGATTGGTCTAAATCACAATTCTGTTTCACAATTCTGTGTAAACCTCATTAGTCCTCTTTGGGAGGAACAACTTGCAGTCAAAAGTAATAAAATATATATGTCCATATATCACAATCGCATAACACAACTCTTCAAATATCACAAGAGAATCGTATCATGGCTCAAGCATTGTGATAATATCGTATGGTGGGGGTCTGTGGCGATTCCCACCCCTGGTCACTATGTGTTCAAGGGCTGTGATTCCTATATAGCTCACCTAATAAAGATATAAATGCCTTCAAAGCTTTTTCACAGTTTTATTTCAAATCCAGAACTTTGCCACTGTCCGATTACTTATGACCTGCACTGTATAGGGCCTAATTTACCTTTAAGAAAGTCCTGCAATCCTCTAATCTCCGTCCTCTCCCTCATGGCGCTATTAAAACCAGTCCATCACCAGCATTTCTCATCACTTATGCTCCTATTGGCAGCTCAGCTACATTCAGAAATCCCCCGAGAGCTGTCATACCAAATCCCACCTCCTCAACACACACAACTTTGAATGAACACAAACACACTCCACACATCCTTTGCCTGTGACTTCAGTTCAAACAAATCTCCAGTGAATCCATTTCCTCATCAAGGAGAGCTTTATTTGTGAGATTCAGAGTGGTTTGATGGGAAATGGTCAACTGTAGAGAAACCTATTGACTTAATATGACCAGTGAAGCTCTGAGTATTTGTATGTAATGCTGATGATGGTAAAATGGTGGCAAATCTGCCAAAAATAGTTTTATTTTTATTTATCTTTTAGGGCAAAACTTTGGCTGCATCCAAAATTGCGTTACTACCATACTAAACAGTAGGCCTATGTCAAAATACTACCCCACCATTAGTGCATTCAGCAATGTTGTGTGTGTGGTATGGTAGTAAGCAGTCTTGGATGCAGCCTTTATCTTAGAACCATCATAAAAATGTCTTAGGCAGTGTATTTACCATTCACCAGTGTATAATCGTTCAGAGCAATGACCTTCTGTGAACGAGCTTTTAAAGGCATTAAATGCTTCAGACGTCTGGTTCCTATCACAACCACTGTGAACGATTCTGACTCTGTAAGTTTCTCTAGAACAGAGCATTTCACACCAAACCACTCTGAATGACTCTGTTTACATCTTTACCATTTAATTATGCAGAAATTGTGAAAAAGCCAGACAAGACACTTCTGGAAATAAGCAGTAATATAACGCCCTCTGGTGGACCACTTAAGAAATTACAGTCAATTCAACAGCTCTGTCTATGGAAGTTACAACTGCAGACTGTAGTTGCTTAGCCCCGACATAAACAAACAAAACCATAAATATATCAGGCCATAAAGTTCTAAATAAGACAACAACATTGTTTGTAAACACAGTTAAAGCAGAAGATATAGCTTGTAAGTGTAGAGCACTGCAACCCAGCAGAATAGTACAGAGCAAAACAGTAAATAGTAGCCATAACAAACACAAGTGTTCAATTGTGTACATACACTTTGTTTAACCTCCATAGAAAAGCACTGACCAATAGAATGGGACGCTCTGGAGCAGCCACACATGAGCCTAAGGTCACCACGTCCAATGTCAAGCCTTGGCTAGGGGAGTATAGAGCCCCCCACCCCCCCCACCCCCCCAACATGGAGCAGCTGAACTGTGTTCTCTGGAGTGATGGAGCAAAATCCAGTACCTTCGGGATGAGCTGTGATCCAGAACTGATCATCCAACATCACTGCCTGACCTCACTAATGCTCTTGCAGCTGAATGCAATCAAACCCTCACAGCAATGTCCCAACATCTAGTGTAAAGCTTTCTCGGAACAGTAGAGGCTGTTACTGCAGCAAAGGGGGACAAACTCCCTATTAATAAGGACAGCAGTCTGGGCCGTGTATACTGCAGAAACACAAGGGCTCATGAAGAGCAGCCTTTGCCTAAATAAGGAGACAGTTGGCAGTTTTAATTTCTTTTTGTTATTTTGGCCCAACAGGTCTGAGTGCTGGTGAGTGCTGACATCACAGCAAGGGGAGAAAATGAGTAGAGTTTGGCTTTAATCAGAAGATGACACTGTTGCTAATACTGACAAATATTTACACATGTGATACTGAAATAAACCTGCTTAGTCTTTCATATTCTAAGTTATTGCACAGTAGATCTGATATGGAAGAGCAATACAATTCACTGCTGACTGTCTCACAGCAGATTAGTGCACACAGCGCACAGTGTTCAGTTCAGTGTGTTTACGCTACATATCTTTGTTATCTCTCTGTATTTACCAAGCAGTCTGGCAGTAAGAAGAACAGGACGAGGAAAGTAAA
The DNA here is from genome assembly GCF_904425465.1 of Colossoma macropomum. Taxonomy (NCBI): domain Eukaryota; kingdom Metazoa; phylum Chordata; class Actinopteri; order Characiformes; family Serrasalmidae; genus Colossoma; species Colossoma macropomum. Next base: position 5,038,669 of record NW_023494793.1, on the reverse strand, counting down.
TCAGCTGCAGTGATTCTAAATTACACACTTCATACACAGTGATTCTAAATTATACAGTATATCTACAGTGATTCTAAAGTATACAGTAAATCTCCTGTGATTCTAAACTATACAGTATATCTGCAGTGATTCTAAACTATACAGTATATCTCCTGTGATTCTAAATTATACGGTATATCTCCTGTGATTCTAAACTATACGGTATATCTCCTGTGATTCTAAACTATACAGTAAATCTCCTGTGATTCTAAACTATACAGTATATCTGCAGTGATTCTAAACTATACAGTATATCTCCTGTGATTCTAAATTATACGGTATATCTCCTGTGATTCTAAACTATACGGTATATCTCCTGTGATTCTAAACTATACAGTATATCTCCTGTGATTCTAAATTATACAGTATATCTACAGTGATAGCAAACTATACAGTATATCTGCAGTGATTCTAAACTATACGGTATATCTCCTGTGATTCTAAATTATACGGTATATCTCCTGTGATTCTAAACTATACAGTATATCTCCTGTGATTCTAAATTATACAGTATATCTCCTGTGATTCTAAACTATACAGTATATCTACAGTGATAGCAAACTATACAGTATATCTGCAGTGATTCTAAATTATACAGTATATCTCCTGTGATTCTAAATTATACAGTATATCTCCTGTGATTCTAAACTATACAGTATATCTACAGTGATTCTAAATTACACAGTATATCTCCTGTGATTCTAAAGTATACAGTATATCTACAGTGATTCTAAATTATACAGTATATCTCCTGTGATTCTAAAGTATACAGTATATCTACAGTGATTCTAAATTATACAGCATATCTACCGTGATTCTAAATTATACTGTGTATCTACAGAGAAAGTAAATTATACAGTATATCTGCAGTGATTCTGAAATTATACTGTATATCTACAATGATTGTAAATCAGTTTACCTCCCATCAGTAAGCAAATTAATTAGCACACACACACAATCTAGTAGAATCTACAGGAATGGAATTGTGTTCAATGGAATGGTGCTAAGCTATAAATATTGAAGTACCATGTGATGCCTTGTTTATTGGTTTATTTACTATAGCTAATTAACCGGACCCATGGACACCATTCAAAACATGCACAACAGCCTAAATTTATCCTCAAGTAAAAGTGTTACTTCAGTGAAATATTGACTCAAGTATGCTTCTCACAATTATTATATAATCATATCATTGCAGTTATCTTGAACTGACCACAGTTATTTTTTTTACAGTTATTAGATCTTGCAATTTTCTTGTCTTCTGACTGGTGCTATACCACCTTTAGAGGGCAGCAGTGAGCAATGTTTGTTTTTCATCAGCTTTGTTCATGAAAGATATTATATATATGTATATAGTTATATATAAAATCACTGCTGATGGAATAAAACCTTGTATCTCCTTTTTTGCTGTTTTTCAGTTTTTGACATAATTTGAAAATGCCGGTTTCCCTTTAAATCGTGAGTAAATTTCATGATGAACTGACCAAAAGAAACGAACCAAATTACTTTGAAAAAAATCTGGTTTCATTGACTTACATTAAAAGTAAAGCATCTCTTTTCCTTCCCCTGCCTTTTTTCTGACAGCAGCAATATATATATATATATATATATACACACACATATATGTACACATATGCGTGTATATTACAGTGATATGGTGATATCGTGACTCACATTTGGTCACTCAGTGGCCCTATAATTTTGCCCTATTGCTGGGTTTTCCCAAGTTTGAATCCTGCCACAACTGAAAAAGCTGTAAATTATACTGATAAAACTGTTGGTCGTTAACATTAGCTGATATATTACAGCTCTAGAACACCTAGTCATTCTAATGACAATTTTTTTTTATTTGACCATCTTAATGTAGCTATAATATAATAGCTTAGTTGAATATTGCTGTGGTTTTGGTTAAATTCGTGGGTTCGTCCACTTGCATGCTTAAAGACCACTTAAACTCAAGTTGAAAGTTCATTCAGTCATTCCGTTGATGATAAACATTAGCATTTTTCAATCTTTCTGCAGGGCGGCTGAGCAGAAGTGCTTGTGTGTGAAATGTGATAACACACAGACTGCCATTAGTCCAGCGGAGGGTGGTGGACGCTGAAAAACCGCAGTGGGAGAGAGGAGTGGGCGCTGCCGTAAGAGCAGCACGCTGCTGAGCGATCGATGGTTTTTGGGATGGGGAGAGGATGATAAGAGGCAGGTATACTCACTCAGGGACTGGACTATGGGAAATGCAGAGGCAGGGCAGGGGCTGACCTCATCTCTGGGCGTGGTGCGCATGCATGTCTGTGGTAGAAGGTATTTTGGGGAATGGACAGTGTCCTTCAGGACCCGCTACTGAGGCCAGCAATCCCCATATTTAGGTGGCTGTAAAATAAGCCCACTCAATACTGCATGCATAATGAATGAAGTGTAATGCTAGACTTGGTTTTTGGCTCACAGAGAGAGAGAGAGAGAGAGAGAGAGAGAGAGAATGTTGCCATGTGAAAGCTCACCACTTGAAACATTTCAGTGGATGAAGGTGGAGCATTTTAGACGTTCTACTGCAGTAATTCATGCACTAATAACACCGATAACGTTCCTCAAAGACATCAGAGCTGTTTAACTCTCACGGTAAATGATACCCTCCTGGATCTATTCATGTTCAAAGGCTCTATGACACTTAATATGAAAGCACACAACAAGCTGCATCATACTGGCACACTACGCACCTCAACACTAAAAATAGAACATTCTCACTTTCTGGATCCCTCAGTGGTTCTGATCAGGGGTCTCTCCCTCTCTCATATACACCAACAGACAGAGCAGAGAAACTGTGCTTCACCTTCACCTGCATAAAGGGGCTCATACAGAAAAGAAACATATGTGACAAATCTTTAACAAATACATGTAAATGGCCAAAAAATCATTTTGCTTAATGTACTTTAGTGTTTTAAAGTGGTTTACTGTTTTAATCGACCCGATCGGATGTGATATCCAGGATATTTCAGCAGTAAAAGCATGTATTTCTCGAAATCTTGTTTGTGAACCTCAAACATGTCATTTTTTTATATTTTTTGATCAAAGGCTCTGAAAAAATAACAGTTTTGTTTCACCACTCTGAGTCTTAAATTGGGTCAAAATGACCCCCCATGCATTTCCTATGGAATTTTGACTCACTGTGTTTTGTCAATATGAATACTGTTTTCTTTGACATTCCGTGGATTAATCAAAAATGATTGTGATAACGTCCATTTCAAAAGACATTTTTGTGATTAGTCTTTGTAAAACGGTACATTTATACTATCTACCTAGCAAATTTTATCGAGTTAGCTAGCTAATGCTCGCACAATTGAGTGAGTTAGCTAACACAAGCTAGCAAATTTTGAGTGCTGCTTCTTCTAGGCCTATATTACTGATTAATAGACTGAAATCCATTTATTTAATAAATAAATACATAAATAAATATTGATTATTCATAGGCCAACATTAAAACATTTGTGTATCATCAAATTCTGAAATGATTTCATTAAGCTGAGGATAAAGATAGATGGGTTATTTTGAATGGCAGTCAATATGATGTATTGGAGGTTGATATGCCGACCACCACCAAAACCAGCATATTGCTGTTGTCGGAAGAAAACCCTGTATCTCCGTTTTTCAGTTTTTGACATAATTTGAAAATGCCTGTTGCCCTTTACATTGTGTGTACATTTTATGATGAACGGACAGACAGAAATGTCCCAAAATTATTTTGAAAGATGTCTGGTTCCATTGACTTCCATTAAAAGTAATGTTTTTTCCTTCTCCTGTAAAGTTACCATTTTGGAGATACAAGGTTTTCCTCCGACAACAGCGATATGTTGTGTTTTGATGCTGGTCAACCAGAATGACCATGCTGGGGTGACTGGCTAAACTAGCACTAGACCAGTATAAACCAGCATGCATTCTAAAGTTAAGTGACAGTATAAGTATTTGGTCAAATTTGATCATTTGAAAACTCCCCGTATGCTTTACATTGTGTTATAATTTCATCATGAACAGACCAATAGAAATGCTCCAAAATCTGGTTATATTGACTTCTATTACAAGTTAAAAAAGTTTTCCATCTTCTGTGAAGTTACCATTTTGAAGACACAAAGTTTTGTTCCAACAATACATAAAGCGATGATGTAAGAGCAAAAAGAAATGCTTTAACAAATAAATTAAAGGTTTTCTTTATTTGGTGGTGTGTATTGTGGATGTACTGGTCCTAACGCAAAAATGAACCAGCATAGTTGTGAGTGTTTCGTTTTACACTGATGAATTTGGTACAAAGTAAAAACAATAATATTTTATATTTGTGCCCACTTATTATTTATTTGTGTGGTTTTATGTACCAAAAACAGCCATAATTCATTTTTACGTGACCATTTTCCAACCTGTCTTTATCCGTCACAATTACACAGGCTGTTTGTGTTACTGTGCCTTTAAGACCGATATGTGTAAATGAGCTCTTTTCTGATTGGCTTTCCTGTATTGTGCTTCATTTAAGCATTCAGATCAGTTCAGGTTGAACCACTGAACACAGTGAAACATCATAAAAAACAGTGAAATCAACCCAGGCTGTTTTTGCAGTTCAGTTTCTTTATATGGACTGTATGAACAGTAGGTTTATTAACTGTAACAGTGTTTGCATACCAGATTACTCTTTTTTTAAGTGAATAAAATTCAGTTTTCCATGATATGGCCCTTTAAGGACAAACACTTGCTATAACAGGTATGTGTTGTGTTTATGTCTGTGTGGCGCAGAGGAGGCCGTGTGTTTTGAACAGCTGTGTTGCCCTAACAAGCCCTGACTCCACTCAGCCAGGGGTCACATATTATCACAGGCCACTGAACAACAGAGCAAGCAGACCACCTGCACTTTCACTCATAGAGGAGGAGAAGCTCTTCTCTATTCAAACATAAAGCTGACTTTCATTGTAAACCACGGAGGGAGCACCAGTTTAACCAAACGTCTTCCTGTGAAAGTGAGCAGTGAGTCTCATTCTTTGCAGCCAGATTAGATTCCAGGCTGAGTTTCTGGGACTGTGAAACAGAGTAGAACAGATTTGTGATTTGGCAGAAACAGACAGCAGCACATGGTGAGAACCAAACACTAAAATATTCAGGTTAAATTTGATGTATGATTAAATTTAATGTTTCTTATCTTGGCAAACAACTCTAAATAAAAGTGCCTGTTTAAGCCATAAATAGTTTCAATGTCCCATATGGAAAAATTGCAAGCACTAAAATATATTTCAGAATATATTTCCAATTTAATCAAATATGTGTTACATCTATTTTAAAATGTTTGGGGAAATATAATAGAAATGTACCATACAAAAATACTATCTAATGCACTTTAATATTTGGAAACCTTTCGAAATGAATTTATATCCCAGTATCTTCATTTTCATTATCAGCTAATGACTTTAACATAGCAAAATCAAGTGCTGTAGGTATTGATACTCTGTGAAAATGCAGTTACAATTTGATATCCTGTTTATGTGAAATACATTGTGTGTGAGGGTCTTACTGCATACGTACACGGTTAAGGTAAAGTACAATGCAAAACACAAAAGTCAGTACCGTTCATTCAGTTCATGTATATTTAGTTATAGTATCTGTAAGCTTTGTTAAAACTACATACAACTGAAAAAATAGAATAAAATATACATGAGGGAATTTTAAAAATATATTTAACAACACATTTTTGTCCATTTTCATACATTGCAAAAAGTAGTTTTTCACATTGGTTTCGCAGAAGATCTACGAAGCTAATATAATAGAGGTCACCGAAAAAGAGTTTGACTACTACCCTGCTAGAAAACAACAGCATAGACCAGCACGGCTGGCCACCAGCAAAACCAGCATATGTTGTATCAACCAGCATGGCCATGCTGGGGTGACCAGCTAAGCCAGCACTAGACCAACATAGACCAGCTTAAACCAGCATAGACCAGCATGAAATGTTTTATGGTCTGTGCTGTTTTTCAGCAGCGTTGTTAGATATATTAGCCACTGAGCTACAAAACTAAAAATAATAGAGGTCTACTACCGTTACTTATTAGCTACATTAGCCTCTGAGCTACAAAGCTAACATAATAGAGGTCTAGTACCATTACTTATTAGCTACATTAGCATCTGAGCTACAAAGCTAACATAATAGAGGTATAGTACCATTACTCATAAGCTACATTAGCCTCTGAGCTACAAAGCTAACATAATAGAGGTCTAGTACCATTACTCATTAGCTACATTAGCCTCTGAGCTACAAAGCTAACATAATAGAGGTCACTCAAAAAGAGTTAGACTACTACCATTACTTATTAGCTACATTAGCATCTGAGCTACAAAGCTAACATAATATAGAAGTCACCCAAAAAGAGTTAGACGACTAACATTGCTTGTTATCTACATTAGCCTCATAGCTTCAGTGCAAAACTAAAGAGGTCCCTGGTCAGTCCACTACACTTACAGCAATGAGGAAACGTCTTTTTCAATTAGCTATGCCTTTACTGCAGTGTAGTCTTTAGCTAACAAACATTATTAATAGTAAAGTAAAATTGATATTGTTTCCATCTTAAAGACATTGTTGCTAGTTCAACAGTGTACATTGACACCATTATTACCTTATTGTGCTGTAATGACTAAAACATTGGTCATCACTCTCTTTAAAGTCTGCTCAGTAAATCAAACTCTAGCAAAGGCCACTGAAATAGAAGTAAAAGTAGCAAAAAAAAAACAATTTCAGCAAAAAAGTGTCCACAAATACTGAGTTCCCTATTGAACTACAGTGGATTTTCTCTGGCATCTATCAGCACAAGACTTTAAGTTTGTTAGGCTCTAATTTTGGATACTTTTAGTCTGAAATACAACACTAATGAGCCCCAGTCAAGGAGCTGAACAGGCACAATGGAATGAAATTAAACCCAAAATAGAGAAATATGAACATTAACAGACAAATTAAAGTATTATTTGAAAATACCCCATCAGATTTGTACTAGAAAGTGATTAAAATGTCTTTTAGTAGAAGGCTCATCACTGGAGTTCAACCAATGGCAGTTCTGAATCCTCCTAATCTACTATCTATTGGCTGGACCTTTGAAGAAAAGATGACCACCACTTTAAAATCCCTCTCCAACAATGCAAATACAGCAGCTGCACAAAATGAGCACAAGTGAAAGTGTGCTTGAGCATTCATGCTATTAAAAGTACTATTAACATTGTTAATGTTGTTCTTCTCACAGGTTATGTAAACAGCAGAGATGCATGGCAAGCTGCTCTCTCTATTTCATCCCTTATTTGCCATCTGTTTGAACCACCGCAGATTCCACTGTCACGCCTGCAAAGCGTAATATGAAATTATCTGAGCACTTCGCTGTCATAAACGCCGACCCCAGCGCTGGCCAAATATCGGTCAAACGTCTGCCTGTAAGTGTGATGAGTGTGCACTTGAAAAAAGATACTCTGAATGTATCCAGTGCATCTAATATCGCTCTTTATGAGACAGTTGTGAGATTATCATAAGACTTTTTACCAATTTCTACACTTTGTTACAGCTACTCATTTAGAGTCATTTGTCACATCAAATCAAATCACGTTTACTGTCACATCACATTTACACAGAGGTGAAAGGTGAAAATCTTTGTAGTACTCAAACAATATATATATATATATATTATATATATATATATATATATAAAAAGTATGTTTTTGTGTGAAACAGGTCAAATAACCTAACAACAATCTCATAATGGGAACCGGCTACTTTCAATATTTACCAAGCTTTTCATTTGCAGTTCTGGATAATTTTATTTGGCTGCTGCTTACCTTCCAAAGACATGGGCTCCAGAATGCCAAACTGCTTGAGAACGGCCACAAATATATATATATTCTGCTGAGGTTTACGGCTGTTTCTTCTCTCAGTGATGAACACTAAAGCATGCTAATAGCACCCCCTGCTGGAAAAACCTCAGACTGCCAGACAGGAGTTCCAAAACAGGAGTTCCAAACAGAATACATATATATGTATATATATTTGAAATATATACATATATATATAGTTGAAAATGCCTGTTGCTCTTTACATTGTGTGTACATTTTATGAAGAATGGACTAAAAGAAACAGCCCAAAATGACTTGGAAAAAACTTTGGTTCCATTGACTTACATTAAAAGTAAGGTACGTTTTTTCTTTTTCCTGTAAAGTTACCATAACATATAACACAATGATAATACTCAATAATACTAACAATGTTTCAAATGTGTTATTCGCCATGCTGAGAAAGAGAACTAAGAGAACTAATGGAGTCATTTAATTTTAAACAGCTTGTTAAATAATATTAAATATTAAAAGTTGTAAAATTATGAAAATGTAATATTTCATTTTTCAGGCATCTAAAGCTAAATTTCTTGACTGCCTCCACTATATTGATGGAAAACACCTCATATTTTAATATGTAAAGCACATGGGTGCTGTTTTGGAACTCCTGTCTGGCAGTCTGATGTTTTTCCAGCAGGGGGTGCTATTAGCACACTTTAGTGTTCATCACTGAGAGAAGAAACAGCTGTAAACCTCAGCAGAACCTAACATGCACATATTTACAGCAACCACCTTTAAAACTAGAGGTAAAAAAGTTTATAGCCAAAAGATATTGAGTTACTCAGTGTTATTAATATGTTTTCCATTAAAAAATTGAATTAATCAGTTAATGCTGAAATGCATATAAGTTAAAGTGTGCTCTATAGAACACAGCTGAAAGACCGCGAATGTTTCACTGTTGATCTTCTGCTGCTCCAACTGTTTGAACACATCTGTGCTAACTGGTGGAGAGCAAAAAGAACAAGCAGGAATTTTTTATCACTATTTCTCATTTTCATTACTATTCAAATTATTCATAAAGTGTTCAATTTTGACACTTTTTTTTACACTGATTTCACCTTCTGCTTATTGGGCAAAATTTTCAGGCTTATTTTTTCTATTTTAGCTTAAAAAATGCTCTTTTGGCAGCCAAAATTTCTGTGCGCCCCTATTTATATAGTTACTTAATATACAAAAACAGAAAACAGGTCAAATAACCTAACAACAATCTCATAATGGGAACCGGCTACTTTCAATATTTACCAAGCTTTTCATTTGCAGTTCTGGATAATTTTATTTGGCTGCTGCTTACCTTCCAAAGACATGGGCTCCAGAATGCCAAACTGCTTGAGAACGGCCACGAAGAGGATAATGACCACTACTATGGCAAACAGTTCCATCCCCTGGATACCCATGACTGAGAGGATTTGGGCGTTTGGCACGAGAGCCCCTTTTGAGGGTAACTATTTTGGCCTGAAGTGAAGGACTGAAGGAAATGAGCTACGGTGCCCGAGCCAGGGCCATGACGGTCAGGCTACTGAAGCTCTCTGAAGCACGACTTTGATTTCAAAGGATGCAGTTCGTCAGGGGAAAAAAAGCACAGAAAATGAGAGGTATTTATGAAAAAAACAAAAAAGGTTAGCCCAGCCGAACTCTAGAGTCCCGTCCAGCTTCATTTATTTTGGTGATGAGCGGAGAAGTCAGTCTTTCCATGTTAGGTCATTCCTCTTGAGAGCAGCCGAGCATAAATAAAGGGCCGGATTGCTGTGCTCTTACACAGTCCAGACGTGTAAAAGCCATCATGTGCTGGAAATGTTATTTGCAAGTGTCAACAACGGACGAGAGCCTTTTTAAACTGTGCCGCTGAAAGCTGCAGCCGCCGCAACTGAGGAGACGCCGACCTCCACAGAACGGAGCTTCAGATAAGAACTTTCACAAGAAGGGTGGACGAGAGGGGAAAAGGACTGGAAGAGTAGCGCAGACCAAAATCCAGTATCCAATAACCCGAATCATTTACCCTGCAGATAATAAACTGATTCTTTTATTCTATAGATAATGAGTTGATTCAATGGGTCCATAGTAGCTTAGATCCACATATCAATGACTATTAGCAGTGATTGTCATATTGCATCATATGATATAAACTGTATTTATTGATACAGTAATATGAGGAACAAAACCTAATCGAGCAGCCATGCAAAATGGGCACGAGATCATTCTCTCACTGAGCGCTTATAAGAGGTACGTGCAGGTCGTGCACCCAGCACCAGCCAGTTCACAAACTGCAGTGCAGAGTCACTGTCAGGGTTAATCTCCGCTGGATAAACCCTCAGAGTCATTTATCCTGCAGATAATCAACCGAATCATTTATCCTGCAGATGATAAACTGAATCATTTATCCTGCAGATAATAAACTGAATCATCTATCCCGCAAATAATAAACTGAATCACTTAACCTGCATATTATATGGAATCATTTATCCTGCAGATATTAAACTGAGTCATTCATCCCAAACATATTGAAATGAATCATTTATCCTGCGGATAATAGACTGAGTCACTTATCCCACATATATCAACCGAATCATCTATCCCTTAGACAATAAACGAAATCACTTATCCCACTGATATCAACTGAATAATTTATTCCAAAGATAGTAAACTCAATCATTTATCCCACATAATAAACAGAATAATTTTTCCCGGAGATATTCAACGGGATCATTTGTCCTGCACATAATCAATGGAATCTTTTGTCCGGCAGATAATCAACGAAATAATTTATGCCACAGATAATCCACTGAATCATTTGTCCTGATTCTTTCATCCCACAGATAATAAAGTGAATCACATGTCATGCAGATTATATAGTGAATCATTTGCCCAGCAGAGAATAAACTGAATCATTTATCCTGCAGATAATAAACTGATTCATTTATCCTGCAGATAGACAATTGAATCAGTTGTCCTGCAGATTCTAAAATGAATCATTTGTCCTGCAGATAATAAACTTATTAATTTATCTCTCAGATAATTAAGTGAATAATTTATCCTGCCGATAATGAACAGATTATTTATCTCACAGAAAATAAAGTGAATCATTTGCCCTGTAGCTAAGAAAGTGAATCATTTGTCCTGCAGATAATAAACGGAATCATTTGTCCTGCAGATGATAAAGTGAGTCATTTGCCAGCCTCCTGCCCACAAGCTTTTTTCTCCAGCAAAACTCCAATGTTGGTAAATATCAGCACCAGAACTTCATGTCCACCTGAAACTTCCCATCGACCCTCTACGTCCAGGCTGGAAACGACGTCACTCGTAGATCCGCGGCACTCAGTAATGCTGTGTTAGCATCTGCGTTTGTAAAAGCCCGGATTGTTTTTCACTACACTTTTCTCTCTGTTCCGCTTTCTAAAACCTGGCTCTGAGTCTTGAAGAACGAGTGCGGAGTGTCCTGGGAGGGGTTCTGCAGAACTTTGGAAGGAGGGATGAAGGAGGGATGAATGTGGCTTTACTTCTTCTCCTCCTCCTCGGTCAGCTGGACTCCTCTTTCCGTTTCTACCTCGTCAGCAGGAAGGCTTCTATCTCTCCTTTCAACCTGGACAGTACTTCGCCGCAAACCTCCTCCTCTGGAAACTCTCCGTTCTTGTGCAGAGCAGTAGTGGGTAGTTTTTCCTTCACCTCTCTCTCAATCATCCCGCCTCCTCCTTCTCTCTTCCCCCTCTCCTCCTTCGTCTGTCCATTCCACCCTTTCTTTCACCCATCCCTCACTTTTTTACTCTCCCCTGACCGCAAAGATCAGTCTGACCACTCGCTCACTCAGGCACTGAACCTGACTCTACCCTCAGGCCCTTACCTCTCTCCCTCTCTCCCCCTCCCCCTCTCTCTCTTTCCCTCTCTCTATCTTTCATTCAGTCTTCTTCTGTTTTGCTCTTTCTCTCTTTCACTCTGACTTTCCCTTTTATTTTTGCAGCTCTCTTCTTCTTTCCCTCTGTCTCTGTTTCACTCCCCTTTCTCTCTCTCTCTCTCTCTCTCTCTATCTCTCTTTTAGTATAGTCTATAATCTTTCTATCACTTTCTTTTTCACAGCTCTCTCTCTCTCTCTCTCTCTCTCTCTCTCTCTCTCTCTCTCTGTTTGGGGACTTAGAGAAAAGTCATGTTTCCAAACTGAGTGTGAAGGAGGGTGGGGGATCAGATTCCAGGGACACCCTCCCCCTCCCTCCCTCCTCTCTCTGTTCTCCCCAGCCTCAATCTATCAACCCACACACCTCCTCCAGACAGATTTTCCTCTCTCTCTCTCTCTCTCTCTCTCTCTCTCTCTCTCCCTCTCTCTCTCTCTCTTTCTCTCTCTTTCACCACAGCGACTCATATAACAGGACAGGACCTCTCTCTCAGTAAGCCTGAGGAACACAACAGTCCCACCAAAAACTGGTGAGTCACACTAACAGGTTGCATTCAACAGTCTAAGTCTGGCTCTACTGCAACTTTAGTTACTTGAAACCTACATGAAATTGCACTTGAGCAGCACAATGAAAAGCGCCCTGCGACTCACTTGAAACCCAGCTGCAACAGTTGCAAGTCTATCGATGACACTTTCAAAAAACTGATTTCACCTGATTAATGGACAAGAAAATTTATCTGAAGATTCCTTTTTGGGTGGTTGAAAGGGAGAACCCCCCACCCATGCCCTCAGCCCCCATGAGACCGAGATGCACCCCTAAATACATGATGTATCAAAGAATGAGTTGCTGATTTAGCGAACTTGTGGAGTAATGAGGTGTGTTGCATGCAACTTTGATGGTTTGAGTTGCATGGAAATTATGTTGCAGGCAACTGACAACATGAAACTAGTTTCGCTGTTTACTTTTGCCCTCAGACTGTGAAAGTGCCCTCTTGGTTGGTGTTTATATTAAGTGTGTTTTATATGTCTGTTCTTCAAGCTCTGTTTTTGCGAGGAGAGGCTCAAGTTCCACAGGTTTAACTGCGCTTGAGTGCCCTCTCTGGCGCAGTACAGCCACCTGTGGAGAGTTCTTCTCAGTTACTCAGACCAGACACAAATACGACGCCAATGAAGCATCAATAATATCTCTTTAAGAAAGCATCACATTTTATATTGTGACTAGTTTGAACAATAGTCAAACACACAATGCTAACTTGTTTGTGTTATTATGAAGAACAGGGTTTTATGCCAGGCTTTGTTGAGGTCTTGTTTCAGCTCTGCATGCTGGAGACTGGGTTCAAATCCCTGATTGGGTAGTAAAGCTAGTATTGTGGCTGCCTTGGGAAATAACTCAACACTACGTTTGGTTTCCTCTTAAATGAGATTAAGCTGCTTCTCTTGATAAGAATACCTGCATTATGCTTATGTTATACTGGTACATGGCATTGGAGTAGATGATGCAGTTATCTACCTGCTGGACAGAACGTACTCTCACCTGGACACATCAGGCAGCACTGTTAGGATCATGTTCTTCGATTTCTCCAGTATATTCAACACCATACAGCCTGTGCTGTTAGGGGAGAAGCTACGGCTGATGCAGGTGGATGAATCTATCATCTCATGGATAATGGACTACCTGACTGGACGACCCCAGTACGTGCGACTGCAGGGCTGTGTCTCAGACAAGGCTGTGTGCAGTGTTGGGGCACCCCAGCGGACTGTGTTAGCCCCATTCCTGTTCAACCTGTACACCTCTGACTCCAGGTACAACACAGAGTCGTGTCATCTGCAGAAATGCTCTGTTGACACGCCCATTGTGGGGTGCATGAGGAATGGACAGGAGGAGGAATACAGGAAGCTGGTGAAGGACTTTGTTGACTGGTGTAAGCTGAACCAGCTGCAGCTAAACATCAGTAAGACTAAGGGGATGGTGCTGGACTTTAGGAAGTCCAAACCTGCCTAATCTTACCACTAATTAAGTAAACTTGTTGCACTTACTTTGCTTCAGAGGTGTTGGTGCAGCTCAGGAGCTCCTGAGCATTTCAGTAATGGAAAACTGAAAAACAAGGTTAAATTGCAGTGCAGATGATGGATCAGACGCATCAGAAAAGTACTTTTTGGCACCTAAAGCTGATGATGCTGTATGTTTTAATGTATCACTGCATATAAAACACTGCTACAATAATATAACAGTAGCCTAACAATAAGGTGTTTGATTCAGTACAATCTGCACTGTAAAGAATTCAACAGGCGATGCTGTATAAGACTGTAAACCATATAAAGTATCATACTGGCTTGAATAAAGCAGATTATTATAGAAATTACAGTGTAGCGCCCCCTTGTGATAAATCTTCAGCGTGTTTAAAACAACTGATAGAAGAAGAGAGGAGTCTGGAAGAGTCTCAGGGCGTGCTATAATAGTTCAGTTAAAGATCAATAGAGCCATAAGGGCAGCTTCAAGTCAATCTAACACAAGGTAAAATCAAAGTTGTCTCTTCTGCTCGCTCTGTCGGACAAATGGCTCCACAAGTCAGAGTATTTCACCTGGAGCATTCGGAATATCTATTGATTTCTGCAATATTGAATTCAGTCTTCAAAGTCATCCACATTACGGAAAAGCCCTGCCTAGAAAGATGGGGATGGACGCGGCCTGATGGACTACCGGCCGGCGACAGCAGCCGTTCTAAGCGCTGGCAGTTATGACCTCTGTATCTCTGCATTGTTATTGAATGTGCAGGCAGATGCTACTTTTTATGACTGGCGTCAGGAGAAAGGAAGTGAAAGTGAGTGGTGTGAGCAGGTTCCAGTAAGACCATTAGACCATCAGCAGCTTTAAAAGGGCTGGAGTGAGGAGCGACTGCTGACGAACCACTTTATCACCGTTATTCTGTCTCTATCATAAGCCCAACACGGCCTCGGAGTGAGGCTTAGAAAGAGAACTGAAAATCTTGTGAACTGCTACTGTAGTTATTATTCACTTGTATGCAAATGAATTAAAAGAGTAAATACGTTGTTCATTAAAAACTACACCAGTAATTACTCAGAGTTACCGTAAGGTGAAATTTATCTTAGAAAAAAAAGGTATATTGCAAAGTGAAGGTAAACTATAGCTGTGTCCCAATTCAGGGGCTGCATCCTTCGAAAGGATGTGGTCTATGAAGACTTTGCGCAGACCCTGCAAAGGCTGAACTGAAATGAGACGGTCTGCTCTATGGTGGATTTCCTGTTTGTGTCACAGCACCGCTGTTCCCGTCCTTACCGCTGCGTCACGACACACTGCTGCTGTCAAGTTCTTTTAAAGTTCTTTAAAGAAGAAGCCAGAAACTTTGATTTTAGTTTTTTTCTCATTTATTAGAGCCGGAGATCTCTCTGTCTGCTCGTTGCTGCCTAAACAAAACGCTACGTTAGCGTACGTTTTGCTTCAGACCACATTGGCTATTTTAACGCTTGTATCGTTAGCTATTAAACCCAATACTTACATTTAAAAGTGTCTCCTCAGCCTCCGTTTACTCCTCTGCTAATGCCATGTTCTCAAATCCTCGCTGGCACACAACGAACCTCGGGATATGTTACCCATTGGATCCTTCATTGCCATGGAAAAGCAAGTCGCGCAGATGTGATGCAATCGGCCTTTATATGCGGCCTCCGAAACATGCAGCCCCTTTATTGGGACACAGCTTATGTTTTAATTCTACTCAACAAAATACTGTTAGAAAACTTAAGAACTGTAAAGAAAATTAGTTGCAATTCATTCCTTTCCTCTTATGCTAACAGTACAACACGACTTTAATACAGTAAAAACATGCTAAACTAAAAAAAAAATGTTTTTGACGTTATATAGATCCGTGAAGGACTGCAATCACTAACTGGTTCTCCATTACAGCTGTAAAGGCCCGCCTTACCTTTTTATCTGAATGGTCAGCACAGAAAAACTGCTCATGAAGTGGGGTACCGCTTTAATTTGAACTTTACTTAACTCTGGGCGCCGGGAGCGATTTGCATAAAACACAGGTGCACATAAAAGGCAAGGTACCATTTATCTCCCATTGACAACAACACAGGCCAGTGTGAGCCACCCTCAAGGGGCCTATATATGTGTCTAGACTTCATTTCCTCACTCTCATAACTTATATACTAGTTTCATAATAGTTCCTGAATAACTTAGATGTTGAGTAATGAATCTTAGGATTAATAAAATAATAATAAGCATAGGTTTGGTTTCCCAAAACAGGGATTAGTCCTGGGGAGTTTAGTCCTAAACTAAGATGACAACCATGCTAGAAAAACCAGCACAGGCCAGCATAGCAGCATCTGCTGTGTTTTGGATGCTGGTCAGCTGGTCAACAGCAATAGATCAATATCGATAGTCAATACACTGATCACCACCAAAACCAGCATATGCTGCATTTTGGATGCTTGTGTGCTGGTCAAACAGCATGCTGAGCGATCAGCTAAACCAGCACCAGACCAACACTAGACCAGCATAAACCAGATGAGGCCAGCATGGGTTACATACTGTATCATCGCTGTCTTCTGTCTCCAAAATACTATATTTACAGGAAAACAGAAAACAGTCTTAATGTAAACATGTTTTATTCCAAGTAATTCTGGACCATTTCTATCCATCCATTATAAAATGTTCACACAATGTAAAGGGCAGTTTTTATGTTCAAATTATGTCAAAAAAACAAAAGACAAGGATCATATACAGTACAATCATAAGCGGGCTACTCATCTGCAATGTGTCTGAATACTGTATTTTCATGGAAAAAGTTCCAGAGACACAGAGAAAGCCAGCTGATAGACCACAGATATACATTCCTAGATGCCGCGTTGGGTCCAGCCAGGCACATCAACGGCGCCGCCACTTTGGGGCGGTCAACATCGCTGCTGGACTGCATTCAGCACCATTACAGAGCGGCAGTTTAAGAAAGACACTGTGCAAAATTACACTATTTCAAAAATATCACACTCAGAAAGCAGGATAGGATTATATAACAGAGGGAACGCTTTATATTAAGCTTACTGCATGTAATAGTCTATTTAGGAGATCTTAATATGTAGCAGTTATTTATTTACAATGATGATTAATGCTTTGTAGCTCGCTAAGTTATAGCATTCCTTAATCCATGTAGATATTCATAATAGAGTAACATTAGAACCTTCTTACACGAACCTGAAGTTAGCTTCTTCTTTGCTGGCTTCTTGTTCGAATGTTCCCGTTCCACCTTAAATGGAGCATCAGCCAGCATCTTGTTTGAATTTTCCCATTCCACCTTAAATGCTGCAGCTTCAGTCACCAGAAAGTGACTGCTGCACCATTTAAAGTTGAACGGCAAAACCTGAACAAGAAGCTGGCGAATTGGAAGCCAACTTTAGGTTTGTCCTTCTTACTGTGTTTTGGGGTGCTTATTTTATTTTTATGTGCATTAAGATTAGAAGTGATTCACACATTGATGGATTTGCTGATGTGTCTGATTGTGTTTCTCACGCTAAACTCAGTCTTTAACGTCAGGTGCAGACTGAATACTTTCCTGCTGGTCCGGACGGCTAATTATCATGATCAGTTATCAAAGAAATAAAAGCTACCGAGAGCAGATCCATGCAGCCTGGATTAATCTGTGTCTGAGGATTATAACTAAACTAATGTGGTGAAAATCGGTTGAGTAATAAGGAAGTTGTGGCTGATTTAATCCTGAGACTCTTCGTCTCTCAATACAAGTGAATTTGTTCACAGGTGGATCTTGACCTCTCCAAGATGGCGGACGTGCAGACGTATCGCCTCAGATAGAGAACAACAGACAACATGGCATCTAGGTTTGTATATCTATGGTTACAACACAAGACACAAGCTAACGCTAGCATGCTAAAATTAGGCTAGCTAACTAGCTGTTTCCAAGTTCAGTCAGATTAACAGTTAATTTACCACTCATATTATCTGAGGATTACCTGTGTTGGTACCCTGCCTCAAACAGAGAAATGAAATTCGTGTTTGTTTATTGTTTTAACCTACCTCAGTCAGGTACTCTGCCCAGAAAACCTTAGCTAGCCTAGCTAGCCAAATTCACAAGCAACTCACAGTTCATGATTCTCAAACTTACATTGACGTTGTTAGTCTGCTAATATGTTTCAGGACAAATTTGAGAGTAACAACTAGAATAATTTAACTATTTTCCTCAGCTGCAGCCGTTCAGCTAACTGTTGGCTCGAGCTCATGCTAATCTGCTAGCTTGCCGTTGCAGTGCAGTATCTACTGAAGCGCTGGATTAATCACTCATTCCACCACAAGAACTCACCTTAACCATCACTACAATAAAGCCCTACAAACTGGGCAGAGGAAATCCATTTAAACCGAAGCTTATTATGATGGGCTAATAGTCTGTCCATTAGCATTAATAATTCCACAGCCAGCACAGAACAAAGACAATATAAACGGATAGAAAACTGACAGAAGATGGCTTTCAAATCATGCATGTCAATAACACAGATGGACCTCATAAGGTGGCCATTGAATGGAAGTACAAGTTAGGTGTTGCTAATAAAGTGGATAGTGAGCAAATGTATATACTTAGCACACTTAACCTACATTAAAAGAACGTGTAGAACCCCACACAGGGAAAGCTAAGGGCTCAGTTTCTCAAAAGCACAACAAGACACGGTGCTACTTTTGGGAATTTGGACCCTGATCTTATTTCTAAGTACCTGGAAAGCAGCTCTAGTCTGAAAACTCCAAAGTAAGGGCTGACTCAGCAGATGAGAAAGCAGCTCTCCGTCTCTTCCACTAATGGACATGACTGATCGACTTTCTAACGGGGAAATCCGCTGCAAAGACAGATTACACAAGCTTTAGGAAACCCACCGTACATAAACAGACAATATGGTGTGCTCACAAACAGCCTGCCTGTAATGAGAGAAATACTGCCAAAGGAAATGAATTATACACCTGGGCCTGTTAGTCAAACTTCGAACCCAATATCTTACTAGACAAGACACTCTGAAAATACAAAACACTGGTTAAAAATGAACGTTTTTACGCTTTTTAGCTAGATTTCTAGCTAATTTAGTCATGTTTAGTTCCACCCATTAGCCCTATCACACGATGCTGCCGAGCCGGGAGGGTGAATGCTAGCATATGCTTTAATGTCACTTGGACAGCTCAAACATTCGTGGAGGAGAATGCTACGTCAGCCAACAGAGTAGGGCGTAGCCACAAGTAGGCCAGACTGATCACAGGCTCACCCAATCAAATGCAACAGAATAAATCAGCATTTTTTTAAAGATAATGTATTTTGAATTATCCAATCATTACACTTGCTTGCAAGCTTGGTCTTACTTTCTCAGCCCGTCAGTCACTGCTCAGCAACCTTTGCTATCCACCATTGCCTCAAGCCTTCAGTTCATATCAGTGCATCAGTACTTGAATTTGTCCCCAGTAGAGTAGAGTATGTGATTTTCTGCCCATTTTCAGAGATAAAAACAGTGTAAAAATGTGGTACTTACAATGTTTTTTACTGCAAAAGTTGAAATGCACTGTGTCAAAATGTTAAAGCAAACGTCTACTTCAATGTCATCAAAGGTAAGACATAAATGGTGCATAAATATTTTTCAGTCCTGCTGTAGAATGTATGCTTTAGCCTAGGATGATTAGGTTTATGTTTTTAAGCGTTGTTTGTACATATCAGCTGTCTGGTTTTATCTGTTAAGATATCTTATCTTCTTTGGGTGAAAGTTGTGCCTGTGGTGAGCAGACGCATGCTTTATATTGAAGGCCGTTGCAGTGTTGGTTGTGTTTGTGAATCCAGTGATTGATACAGTTTTGCGTCACCACATGGTGGATGCATTGGAATAGGTAGGGTGACGACAGAAAAATTGTTGGCCTACCCACTTTTTCTTCAGTCTACCCAAAAATGCACCTGCCTACACCACTGTCACACTGAGCACAGAGGACCACCCAGAGAGAGAGACCAATTAAGCTCTCTTATACTCCTGGCTACGAATGGCACAATCTCCTGATGAGATTCCCACACTCGAATTACATTTATCACAATTAATAACAATGTTCCACAATGCAATGCTAATTTACTCAAATTTTTAATCAGCAATGTTTTGTCTGTTTGGTCAGCATGTAGCCTACAGAGATTTTAGAGACTTTACAAATAGAACTTTTGGCCCAGTCCCATTTCACCCCTCGACCCCCTACCACTCAGCCCTTAGCCTTCCATTTTACACATTCACGTCTAGGGGTAGGGTGTCCCGACTGTCGTTGAGATAGAGGGGTAGTGCGAAGTGTTAGGGCTACATGGTCCTCCAAAAGGAGGTTTTTCAGAGACTCACTCTAAACAGAAAAAATGGCAAGATGGATGTGCAAGAGACCAAAGAAACCCACAAATGTGAGTATTTTCTCTGGTAAAACATCACGATCACCATCGTATTATCTTAAATAATTTCAGTACATTATGATCCTTTTCTTCATAACATGCATTAAAAATCACTAGTAGTTTGCTGATGTCTCAGTAGCTGGCTATCATTCAGCAGTTACATTCTGGCACCTCAAGCATCAGAACTGCTGCTCCATTTAAGGTGGAACAGGAAAATTTGAACAAGAAGCTGCCGAATATCTGACTTCAGCTTCATATTACTGAAGAATTAGGGGTGGGCGATAATAAATAATTGCCCCCCACCCTCTTTGAAGGCATATGATGCCCTAAATGTGACTAAAGCCCAGCAGTGAGGAGCTGAACTTTACCCTCCTCTGCTGTCACTGCAGACTGGCAGGGTCGCCTACAGAGCAGCGCTAGTAGCTGTTAATGAAGTAACGCTCTTCTTTATTTGAGGGTCCCATTTCGTAGTGGCAGATTTCAACCACTTCCTCTTATAACTCAGTTTCAAGGGTCAAGGTGACACTCGGAAACCAGTGGTAGGGGTGAAAATAAGACATGGGGTTGGGCTTTTGACTGTGGCGTGCTTGTTTTGTCTGTAGTCTAAAACTAGGCACCACCTCTTGGTAATGTCATTGTCCAAGTACTCCACCCAGTCTGCTGTTGCGTCTATTCATTCTTTAACTCCTTCTTTTACTCATTAACAAGCTCTTCGTGATGTTAAAACAGGTGCTACAGAGCAGACAAAAGAACAAAATGTGCAGTTCAGAAAGAATGAAGAAACTTGGCCTACAGGAAATTCTCCGAAATCAAACAGAGCCCCCTGGTGGAAGACAGAAGTGATACTGATCCACACTTCTGTTGCTGTTCTGCAGCAACAAATGATAAGTTCAACTTAAGTCAACACAGAATCACTAATAAGAGGTGCCAGATAAACCCTGTCTTGGTGTGTAACTAACAGTTACTCTATCTACTAGCAACATGAACATGAGGCACTTTGTTTAATTGAAGACAGTTACAGTAAAT
The DNA here is from genome assembly GCF_904425465.1 of Colossoma macropomum. Taxonomy (NCBI): domain Eukaryota; kingdom Metazoa; phylum Chordata; class Actinopteri; order Characiformes; family Serrasalmidae; genus Colossoma; species Colossoma macropomum. The sequence goes on along the minus strand of NW_023494793.1, from coordinate 5,017,417 downwards.
GCATTGTTTTAAAAAGCTGTCAAGGCTTTAGAGTGAAGCCTTTTCCTGTTCTCGTCTCAGAATCAGCTGAAGGCTGTGTATTTAGAGGAGCAAGCAAGAGGTCGGCAACGGTGAACATGGGTGCTTCTAAATGTGGCTAGTGCTGTATCTAAAGCTGGACTGAATCTGAGTATCTGAAGCCGCCTCAGTGCTATCTGCAGCTGCCTCATGTGAAACCTGTTGTACGCTAAACCTCTGTCGGCTTATTTACATAGAAACAAACTGATAATAGTCATAATATTAATAGACTCAGACACTCCCTTTGGTCTGGGTTTTGTCTGTCTCAGAATGTGTGGGGGTGACTGACAGTTAAACCTAGTAAACTCTAGTCGCATCATTTAGTTGTTAAATGCATTCACTGTATTCATATTTAAGTAACTACTCTACATTTTTATTACAAATTATTTACAAAGTACTACAATACTTCAGTAACTAAAATAAAGTGTCCAGCAACTACTAGAAATTATTCAGTATTTACTATGAATTATTCAGTACTTACTATGAATTATTCAGTGACTAAATTGAATTATTCAGTATTCGCTATGAATTATTCAGTATTTCCTATGAATTATTCAGTATCTACTATGATTTATTCAGTATGTACTATTAATTATTCTGCATCTACTATGAATTATTCAGTATTGACTATGAATTATTCAGTATGTGCTATTAGTTATTCTGTATCTACTATGAATTATTCAAAATCTACTATGAATTATTCAAAATCTATGAAATATTCAGTATTTATTATGAATTATTCAGTATCTACTATGAATTAATCAGTAGTTACTATTAGTTATTCTGTATCTACTATGAATTAGTCAGTATTTCCTATGAATTATTTAGCATTTACTATGAATTATTCAGTATCTACTATGAATTACTTAGCATCTACTATGAATACTATTCAGTATCTACTATTAATTATTCAGTATTTACTATGAATTATTCAGTACCTACTATGATTTATTCAGTATGTACTACTAATTATTCTGCATCTACTATGAATTATTCAGCATATACTATTAGTTATTCTGTATCTACAATGAATTATTCAGTATTTCCTATGAATTATTCAAAATCTACTATGAATTATTCAAAATATACTATGAATTATTCAGTATCTACTATAAATTATTCAGTATTGACTATGAATTATTCAGTATGTGCTATTAGTTATTCTGTATCTACTATGAATTATTCAGTATCTACTATGAATTACTTAGCATCTACTATGAATACTATTCAGTATCTACTATTAATTATTCAGTACTTACTATGAATTATTCAGTATCTACTATGATTTATTCAGTATGTACTATTAGTTATTCTGTATCTACAATGAATTATTCAGTATCAACTATGAATTATTCAAAATATACTATGAATTATTCAAAATATACTATGAATTATTCAGTATCTACTATGAATTATTCAGTATGTACTATTAGTTAATCTGTATCTACTATGACTTATTCAGTATCTAATATGAATTATTTAGCATTTACTATGAATTATTCAGTATTTGCTATGAATTATTCAGAGACTACAGGGAATAATTTGGTATTTGCTATGAATTATTCAGTATTTACTATGGATTATTCAGCATTTACTATGAATTATTCAGTATCTAATATGAATTATTCAGTATTTACTATGGATTATTCAGCATTTACTATGAATTATTTAGTATCTAATATGAATTATTCAGTATTTACTATGAATTATTCAGTATCTACTATGATTTATTCAGTATGTACTATTAATTACTTAGTATCTACTATGAATTTTTCCTTATTGACTATGAATTATTCAGTATGTACTATTAATTATTCAGAATCTACTATGAATTATTCAATATTTACTATGAACTTTTTAGTAATTACTATGAAATTTTTAGTATCTACTATGAACTTTTCCGTTTCTACTATGAATTATTCAGTATCTACTACAAATTAGCCAGTAACAGTAACCACTATAAAGTATTCAGTATCTACTAAAATAAAGTGTTCAGTAAATTCACAGAAAGCCAGACGAGTTAGAGGCAAAAGAGAGCGCAGCACCTTTCACACATGACTGTAACCTTTACCACACCAACCACCTGGCAGCAGAGTCTATCAGCAGCGTGCAGTGAGCGTTTCTCAGCCTACGGACCCTAAAAAAGCTTCTGGAGCTTCAGACACACCTAACGTCAGCAGTGAGAGCTCGAACAGCAAAGAGAAAACCGTGAAGAGCTAAAGAAAATCTTTCAGACACCATCACTTGTTTGTTCTCCACAAGTAAGTTGTGTCACAGTAATTATTGCATTTTAATTAGATTTAATTGTGTATATTTAATATTAATTCAATACCAACTTTAAGAATTAGTGAAAAATACTCAGTATATCCATCTCTGTGAGGTGCTGCTGATGAGCTCTTGGCATATTGAACACTGTTTTGATACAGCTGAGTAAAGAGTCCTGGCATCTTGAATAGTTTCTCTCTCTCTGTCGTTCTCTTCATAGCCGAGCACGACTTTGTCTGTATATCAGCTGTATATCATGTTTATTCTCTTTCTTAGTGTCGCTGGGGGTTTTGGGCTCCCCACCAACAGCAAATTCCTCGGCCATTTCGGAAGAACTCAGTGAGTGAAGGAACCTTTTTTAAATTATATTTTAATTTATATTTTTATATTTCCTTAAAAATAAGGTTACCTCAGAGGGGAAATGCATCTATCATTACAGTATAGGTTTATTTGTGACAGCAGGTGACGAGCTGACTGCCTACATCCAGCCGTTTCATTTTACAAAGTTCTTTTTGCAGTATTTTAATTTCTTCTTTCCTTCAGAAATAAAGGTAGTAAACTGGGGCAGGACCCCTCTTGTCACTGGGGTGGGACCCTCAAGGGTACATCTCAGTACCTTTAGTCAGGGAACATAACTGTACCATAATCCACTGAAATGATATGTTCTAAGCTGTACTGACTCCACACACCCCGTCTCGTCTCCAGGCTTTTATTTTACTGTTCTGTTTTAAAACATTCGGTTATGAAAAGGTACAAATACAAACTTTTCACCTGGAAAAACTTATTTAAGGTTCACAGTTGGACCTTAAATCCACTGTAGTACCCTTGAGGGAACAGCTACATTGTTTGTACCTTGATGAATGAAAAATGTACCTGCATTCCTAGTTTTCATGCATTAAAGTTGAATATTTAACTATTAGAGAATGTGAAAATGAGCTATCCTAACATGCATTGATCCTCAGTTTGCTTGCTGAGAATTTTTTCTTTTCCAATATGTTAAATTCAGCTAATAAACAGTAATTGTGCATTAAAATGAGCAGAAGTCTGTTCTCTGTAGAGAATATATTAACTCATTTACACTTACAAAATCAACAAAACATTTTGACCAGTCTGACCAGCTGCGCCCAAACTTTTGCACACGATGTTGTTGTTACTGTCCATCTAGAATTCTGACCAATGGCGTGGATCATAAATAAAAAACAGAATTATTCTAGAGAGTCTGTAAACGATAAGCCTAGTAACTGCATAGTAACAAGTAGCTGATCGAGTGCTGGTGCATCTTATTTAATCTGATTTTATTCAGTCCTTTTATTTTTTACCAATTATTTGATTTTTCAAATAGTTCATTTCTGCAGTGGTTAAATAAAAGAAACTGCTGTAGAGGAGAGCAGGGCACAACATAACGTATTGTTTTTTGCTAAACAATTTGAAAAATACAAAAGTTGGAATAATCATGTTTTTATAAAAGCAACATATTCATCTCTGCTACAAACAAACACGTGAACTTTCTTTCTAGCATCTATTGTTCATGTACAATTCCAGTGAAAATGACGGGACGCGCAGTGTTACAGTTTAATCAATGGGTGGGGTTCACTGTAACAGACAGAGGGTCAGGAAAGTCTGATGAATGAGTGCAAACAAAGTTTATTCAATATAATTCTGTGTTCCAAGAAACAAAGATATTTAACAACCATCCTGCATTATATATTATCAACTATAAGACAGACAGACAGCCTAACTGATACACACACATGTCAAATTATATATGAGCACTGCTATGAGTCTGTGTGTCAAACAGATCACACATCAGTAAAATATGAAACGTGGCTTCTGCATAACTATAGCTTTACCAGCTGTTAATGTCAACTTCGCTAATATACTTATTTAAAGCCAAAATACTGACATCTGAAAGTTACTAATAAAGAAGAAAATCAGATCTTTTCAGGTCTTCTTCTTTTTTCATTTGAAAATGTGTAAACATATGAAACAAAAGCACAAAGTTTACTTCATTTGTGTTTGTTTATTAAAGGTGTCCGAGCTGTAACGCTGTGTAAACGAACCCTGCAGTACTGAGGCTGTACTTAAGCCCAGCTACACTTGCTCTGAGCTTGTCAGCTGCTTCAAAACGGTGCTGCTTTGTAGGAAACGAGATGGTGATTAAAGTAAAATAAGAGTTTTGTGATTTACACAAACAGCTCAGTAACCGAAAAAAAAATGTGTTGGAAAAAAAGACTTACACACCCTGAAAACACTCTTTGGCACAGATCTCTTTAAAACACTGACGAATCGCTCTGAATTTTGGTGGGAGACTGTGGTTAGGAAGTGTGGTAATGTGGCCAGAAGCTCACACTGCTTGACCTCCTTTAACAACATAAAAAGTTGGTGTTGTTTGTGGTAGAAGTCGGTTAATTGTGCCCCGTGTTAGGTTGCTCCCCGCACTCCCCTGCTTAGTTTGTCTTGGGTATTTCTGCTGTTGTGCTGGTGCATTTCATTCAATCCACCTCAGCAAAGACAACATGTAGTGATGTGTACTGTGTATCATGAATGTACACCCCAAGCAAAAAGTTCACTATTAGCAGTTCAGTGTTGCTCTGAGCCTTTTACTTCACCATGTGACCTGTGTGTTCTTGTAGAATGGCAGTTGTACACTGTTTACACCATCTTTGCCTGCACTGGCCTCATGATCGCACTACTGCCTTTACTCTTCTGCCTGTGCTGCTGCCTTCGCAGAGCCTCTTCCAGAACAACAGGTAAGCACACACTAGCTTCAGGCTGATAAACAGTATGACTGATAACTTAAATAAGTCCTGATATTATGCAGATTATCATTCTTTTATCTATTGCTGCATTTCACCATTCTCTTTGTACGATCTAATCTACGGTTGGTTCAGAAATGGCGAGAATGGCCTGGGTTGAATTCCCGGCCGGGTGACCAGGGTCATTTCTGTGTGGAGTTTGCCTGTTCTCCCCGTGTCTGCGTGGGTTTCCTCCGGGTATTCCGGTTTCCTCCCACGGTCCAAAGACATGCAGTCAGGTCAATTGGACATGCTAAATTGCCCCTAGGTGTGAGTGTGAATGTGTATGTCTGTCTGTCTGCCCTGCGATGGACTGGCGACCTGTCCAGGGTGTTTCCTGCCTTCCACCCAATGACAGCTGGGATAGGCTCCAGCACCACACCGCGACCCAGAAGGATAGGCGGTTTAGATGATGTATGTATGTATGTATGTATGTACAAACCGAGCATCAATTATCTAAGTACACATACTCTGAAAGCACTTGGAATGATTTTAACGTAGATTGTCTGGCAAAAAGTGCTGGGGAACATGCAAATAAAAGCTCCAGTACACCAAAAGGATGGTTCTCGATCTATACAGAACCATGAATACTCAAAGCACCCTCTGCCTGATTAAAAGGTTCTTTGCGTCATTTGTAGATGGTTTTATATAGCACCTCTTTAAAAAGGGCTCTATATAGCAAATAGTTTCCTTCTATTGCTACAAGCTTGATATCGTAATTATACAAGAACCCTTTTTGTGCCATAGAGAACCTTTTATAAAAGAGTGCTATATAACACCATCCACAGCACATTCTCCATCAGTCTGAAGAACGCTTTCACGATGCAAAGAAATCTTTAATCATGCAAAGGGTTCTTTGAGTGTTCATGGTTCTATGCAGCCATTTTTTTTACTAAAGAACCGTGGAGGAACCATCTTTTTCAAGAGTGTAGGCTACACAAGCTCTACTCTCCAGGAGAGAGTAAAATGGACAAGCTTGACCAGAGGAAGGTTGCAACAGTTTGGCAATATTTTGGTTAACAACCAAGCAAACTTGGAGATTCACTAGATGTTAACAGTGTTACATACCGTTTGTGTAGGTTAGGGGTCGCAACCCGAATGTTAATAAGAGACATTTTGTTATTTGAACAAAAATCAATCCACTTTGGGAGCCACAACATTTTATGTCCATTTTACCATCTTGGCTGCAAATAGGTCTCAGTATGTGCTGATGTGCTAGTAAAGGGCAAAAAAAAATAATAGAAACGAGAACACAGACTTACTTTACTGTGCTTTAAGCTTTAGCTCAGCTAAAGCCGCTTTTCTCGCATCTCCGGCAGGAAACATTTCCGCAAAACATTCAATTTTTTACGAGGCTGAAGTCACTTCTCACTCGCCAGCTCCTTGTACAAATTTTCCCGTTCCACCTTAAATGGTGCCTGAGGCGCCAGAATGTAACTGCTGCATCATTTAAGGTGGAACGGGAGAATTCAAACAAGAAGCTGGCAAAAAGAAACTGACTTCAGCTTCATTGTTAGTGTTTGACAGTTTCTGGTTGCAGATTAAACGTATCAGGAAACCAGCTGGAGTGATTATAAATGCAAATAAGTCCATTCATCTCTTTGTAAATCTTTCTCTTTGCCGTTTCATTAGCTACTGGCTAGGTGAGGTTGGAGTCTGTGTTGCTATGGTGACCAGCAGTCTGGTCCAGCCTTCTGGGTTAAAGGGTGAATTAGCAGTTCTACATTAACTCCAGCATTTAAGACCATTTATTGTTAAACTGTGTTGAACGATCAGCAGAGCTTTATTTTACTGTTAAGGAGGATTATTTTATTTTTTACCTACAAATCTAATTCTGCTGTGGAGCCACAACAGGGCAGTAAAAGAGCCGCATGCAGCTCCGGAACCACAAGTTGCCGATCCCTGGTCAAATGACAGGTTTTGTTGATTACAGTAAACACACTTAACCCTCCTGTTATCTCCAAACTTACTAACATCTTTTATCATTGGGGTCAGTTTGACACTTAGCAATTTAAACCTCTAAGAAATCTCAAAGTTCTGGTGGGAATTACGATGTCCCACCCTCCATGTGGTGTGAACTCTCAGTGGTTCTCAGGTGTGGTTCTGTTAGGTTAGGGGTCCTAAAGCAGAGGGAGTTTTTAAGATTATAAAATTGCATAGTGACCTCAATATCAGCTAAACAACCAAAGTAAATGTGTGTAATGTTGATATTTTTACGTTTTATACAGATAAAACAGCCTGAGGTCAAACTGACCCCAAAAAGAACACTGATGCATAAAAAATGTGTACAGAATGTTAAAAACATATCATCATGTTATGCTACGTGAGAAGGACAGTTGTCCCCATTAAATTAGGAAAATTAAATATGAAGCAAAAATGATGTCAATCATTTATTTGGGGAAAGATGTATCCCAAAGACAAGAGGAAGGTTAAATATGGCATTTTCCCCAAAAATTTTAGTGCACAGTTTCTACTTATTTGCTAAATAAAAAAAAATAAAACATGCAATATAAAATGTGCCATAACTTTTGCACAAGTCATATTTTATGTTTCATTTATCTCATAATATGTCACACTTAGAAAATAAATAAAACATGAAATTTGACCTTTTCAAATTTGACTTTCGTATACGACTGTATTATTATAAATGATTAAGTAATATTAAAAGTCCCTTTGGTAATTACATGGTAATTACTGTCACAGTCCAAAAATTATGCTTTTACAGGAAAGAGCAAAAACGCTGTAACATACAATGTAAGTCAGTGTAATGAGATTTTTTTCCAAGTGATTTTGGAGCATTTCTATTGGTCTGTTCATCCTGAACTTTTGACATGATGTGAAGGACAGTCTTTGTGTTCAAATGATGCAGAAAAAAAATTGAAGATATATATTGAAGATATATATTTTTTCTGGACAGTGATGTTATATTACCATGATTGAAACTGCGAGCTGTAGATTAAGACTCTGTAACACTCACATGTGGCTCACAAACATAAAATCACTATCCAGTAACAAACTGGTGTCTCTCTTCTCTGCTTTTCAGCACATATATATTCAAACACCGAAGACCCCATCAAACCAAACAGAAGCGGAAGATTCGCAGAGGTAACGGAAATCAATATATCAACAAAACACTGTGTCCAACTCTGATTCACTCTGATCCCAATGATTTTCCTCCTTTTCAGGCTGACACTAATGAGGAAAAGAATAATACAGGATCAATGTATCAGAGTCTGGAGCTGACTGATCAGCAACGGCCAGTGTACGAAACTCTGAGTCAGAGCAGAGCTGAGAGCGAGTTCATTTATGTGCCTGCAGACTGTTCTGCTTCGCATGCAGACTCACTTTATCACGAAATTGAGCCCACTGACCCCCAGCTGGAGCCCATCTACCAGGATTTTGTCTGAAGCGTGAGCTGAAATGGTAATATGATGGCAACCACATATACACAGTACTGTGCCAGAGTCCCAGACCACCCTTTATATACTTAATGTCCAGTCTAAACAAACCTTAAATACAAATCATTCATTTTTCCTCATTTCTGAGAAGTTCAGATATAAGATAATCTACTTATATAAGGAAGCAGAAAGTCAATGCAAAGTAAGTGAAAGAAGAAAAATGATTAAAAGCTCCAGAGAAAATGGGCCTCCTAACAACCACCTGGAAGACCTGCTAGAACCCCAACACTGCCCACATCAAATCCACAGCCATGCTTCCACTGTGAGAAGACAACTCAGCGCTATGGGTCTGAAAGGATGTGTAGCTGTCAAGAAGAACCTCACTGAGAAAAGGAGACGGACACATCAAACAAAGAAGCTGAACAATGGACTGACCACCCCAGAGTCCAGACCTCAACATCACTCATTGTGTTCATTACTTGGATTGTGAGACGTTCCAAAATTACTCAGAACACAATCTTCTTACATTAAAGCACATAAAAGTTAAGAAGGTTTATTTCCGACTCCTATAATGTTCCCAATCTGAAAACATGAGGTTTTATTATGTCAGCAACCCCAACAATGCATTGTTGTACAGCCTTAAAACTATAAATAGCCTTTTTAAACTGTAATATGTGACTCTACTTATAATTATTCTTACAATAAACAACTTTTTTTACATATTACCACTAATATATGGACGATTACACACAGCTCCTTGTGCCAATTTAGTTTAATGTCTAAAGACATTAAGTACTAGTGTAACTACAACAAACCACGACTCTACGCTGTTAGAAATAAAGGTGCTGTGCAGGTACATTTTTCATTTATCAAGGTACAAACAGTGTAAGTGTTCCCTCAAAGGTACAACAGTGGTTTTAAGGTCTGATTGTGAACCTTAAATAAGTTTCTCCAGGTGAAAAGTTTGTATTTGTACCTTTTCATAAATGAATGTTTTAAAATAGAACAATAAAATAAAAGCCTGGAGACGAGACGGGGTGTGTGGAGTCAGTACAGCTTAGAACATATCATTTCAGTGGATTATGGTTCAGTTATGTACGATGGCGTTTTAGGGCCACTGTTTGTAAAAATAAAAATAGTAGACTTCAAGAATAAAATTGTAATATTTCAGGAAAAAAATCGTAATATTTCAATAAAAAAGTCGTCCTATTTCGAGAAAAAAGTCGTTCTATTTAAAAAAAAAGTCATAGAATTGCGACATTAAAGTGACATTAATACCAGGAAATGTTGCAGTATTGTGGCCAAAGGCTGTGCAAAGTGAAGGCAGCACCTCCTCATGTTAAATGAGGGGCGTTGAGTTGGTAGTTATACTTTCATATCGATTCACCCATAAAGAAACAGTCAGTCTCCCTGTCTCTCCTGCTCAGCAGCACCAGCCTGTTATTAGTATAAGAACCGGCTGAAACAGCTGAGCAGGAAACTGTGTTTATCTAGAATAAAGAGCCAGATGGACTCGGAGGAAACTGTCTGTCTGTGTTGTTGAAGGAGAATCGCAGGCAGGATCGTCTACACGGCTATCGGGGGCTAAATCTCCCCCCATTCAAAGAGGGCATGAAGTTTCACAGACAGTGAGAATGATGATCAAAATGATCCACAGAGAGACAGGAGTGAGTGGAGCTCCAGCACCAGTACAGCAACCAAGACAACAACGCGTTATGGCAGACCCCCTACAGTTAGCCCCCTACAGTTAGACCACTTCATCCTCCAAATATTACGACTTTTTTTCTCGAAATAGTACAACTTTATTCTCTAAGTCTACTATTTTTATTTTTATTAACAGTGGCCCTAAACTGCCGTCATAGTTATGTTTCCTGACTAAAGGTACTGAGATGTACCCTTGAGGGTCCCACCCCAGTGACGAGAGGGGTCCTGCCCCAGTGACGTACTACCTTGTTTTTCAGCTCTGCAAATTTATTATAGTTGAATTATAAACTCACTCTTACAATGAACAGCTTCAATTTAGATTTAGATTATTTACAAAGTTATACATCCAAAACTATTCACAGTATCCTCTCTGAAATAAAGGAAGCATAATTGTTCCATAATCCATAATTGAAATGATATTCTCTAAGCTGTACTGACTCCACACACCCCGTCTCGTCTCCTGACTCCACACACCCCGTCTCGTCTCCAGGCTTTTATTTTACTGTTCTGTTTTAAAACATTCGGTTATGAAAAGGTACAAATACAAACTTTTCACCTGGAAAAACTTATTTAAGGTTCACAGTTAGACCTTAAAACCACTGTTGTACCTTTGAGGGAACATCTACATTGTTTGTACCTTGATGAAAAACGTACCAGCACAGAACCTTTATTTCTAACACTGCTAAGTCATCCCAGCTGAAGTCACCACTACTGAAAAGAGAAAAGTGTGAATGCACAGGTGTGAGTGCTGTTCTGCGTTACCTGAGCGTTGATAGCGCGCTGTACCGTGCCAACACTCGGACAGAAAGCTCGGACGAGAGAACCGCCGACGAGCCTCAAAAGACAGAGTGGCCATCACACTCCCCATCACCAAGTAGTGAAGACTGAAGCGTCCAGAAACAGCGGCAACAACTCAGGAGAAGCGACTGTTCATGAACGTATGTTAGTAATAGTATCTTTAATAGTCAATTTTCTTCTGAATTACTGCAGTTTTTATCAATATACTACAATAGTATACAGAATATAGTATATACTGTACAGTATACACTACGGTCAACTGTTCACAGCTAAATCACCACAGATAGAGAAGAGAAAGACCTGTGTCCACGTGTCCAGGACTTACAGAAAGGCCACATTGAATAGTCTGTTTGGTGACTGCAGGCGAGTCAAACCCACACAGTGATGGCGACATCAAAGGGCCTGACCAGTAATGACCTTTAACTTAAAACAGAACCCTCACCCTCTCCCGTCCTCGGCCTTTCCGTTTGAAGTGTCTTTGTCCGACAGGTATAAAATACACCTCTTTGAGTCTCTAACGTTTAAAAGGGAATTGCACTGATTTTTTAAAATCTCTGCATAATTCAATCATTAAGATGTAAACAAAGTCATTCAGAGAGGTTTGATATTGTAGTGAAACCTACTGAGTCAGAATTGTTCACAGTGGTGATGGGAACCAGACGTCTGAAGACGTTAATGCTTCTTAAAGCTCTTGCGCGGACAGTTTTCACACAAAGTGGTTATGAATACACTGCCTTGTGTCTAAAACACTGTTTATAGTAGTTTTAATATAAGGTTTTGGCCTAAAACATATTTTTAAAAAGTACATTTATGGTGGAGAGCACATTGTAGGGCAAAATAGGGTAACACTTCATTTTGATGGTCCACTGTAGATGCTTTGTAGATGCTCAGTCTGTCTTTAAGTTCAACTTAGTATCTATTAAATGCAACTAAACTTGAGTTGAGGGTGAAAGATTATATTAAATCTAACGCTAAACCCCAAACCTAACACTAAACCTTAAATACAACACAAAACCTAACCTTAAAATATATAACATAAATTAGCATATATGAATTTCATTTATATACAGCTTATTTGACACATATGGACATAAATGTCAAATTATTTGGCCATTTTCAAATATGAGACATATATTTCAGCCATTTATCAACATATATAAATATATTTAAACATATATTTTACAATATATTATAGAAAACATACATATATATGGCATATATTACCTAATCATGTATCAAACATACTTGTATGATCCATATATTATGCATATATGTCCAATAGTTGATACATATATGTACACAACACATATGTATGTATATCTTAAAAAATGTATGTGCATATTTGGCTATATATCAGATTCCTGTATGGGAAACCTTGATAATCAGTCAAGTTCATTAATAATTTTACTATTTGTAGATCATCTGTAGTGAACCATCAACATGAAGTGAGGCCCAAAATGATCCCCAACGAAAACCTTTTTATCAGATTTACCACTATTGCACCATTATTAACGTTAAATATAATAATAATTGAAAGGAAACATGTAAATTAATTCAGACAACTGACACCACTTTAACTTAAATTACACAAGGTGCTGCCAGTTGAGTTGAATCAGTTAAAACAGTTCGAGCACAAAGAGCAAAACACCAGGATATTCATTTGCTGCTTAAAGCATTTCACTGCACATTCACTGAACGTGAACATCTATCAGCATTAGGCAAAGAACATCACGCTAATTGGTAGCTTTCAATTAGGCTGTTAGCCAAGTCAGCATGTCTGGCTGAGCTAATGCTGAAACCACGCACTCCTAGAATCTCCTAGAAGGGCTTCTGAGGTCATGAGGAAGCACCTCTGCACATTTCATCTATGTGTAATACTTCACATTGTCCACTAGGGGGCACACTGACTGTGCTGTATTCCACAGAGTGAGGCCTTCAGTGCAGAATTGACCGCAGTGAGGAAATAGTGGTGAAACAGGAGAAGACAGATCAGGTGTTTATGACTATTTATGGAGCCCATATAGGCTCAGAAAACAGATCCCTCACTCTGAACATTATTATTATTATTATTATTATTGTTATTACTTATAGTCAACTGGGCCCAAGATACATACTGCACTCTGTAAAAAGATGGTTCTCCAAGGGTTCTTCAGCAAAGGCAATGGTTCCATTTAGAACTGTACATATAACCATTTCATGTTTAAATGGTTCTTGGTATGGTGAAATGGTTCTTCAGATTGATGGAGCATGTGTTGTAGATGGTTCTATACAGAACCTTTTTGAAAAAAAGACCAAAAAGCGTCCTTCTATTGAACCATTTTCAAAAAGACTCTATATATAAAACGTTCTATAACAGTCTGAAGAACCATTTCACCATGCAAAGAGCCATTAATGCATGAGATGGTTCTATATAGAACTTATGGTTCTAAAAAAAGGATTAAAAAGTTTAAAAGGACGGTTCTTCAAGGGTTCTTCGGTAAAGGCAAAGGCTATTTATTCTATTACATGCTCAAATGGCTCTTGGTATGGTGAAATGGTTCTTCAGAATGATAGAGGATGTGTTGTAGATGGTTCTATACAGAACCTTTTTAAAAAAAAGTTCTACATAATGCCAAAAAGGGTCCTTCTATTGAACCATTTTCAAAAAGGCTCTATATATAAAACGTTCTACATCAGTCTGAAGAACAATTTCACCATGCAAAGAACCATTTAAGCATGAGATGGTTCTATACAGAACTTATGGTTCTAAAACAAAGATTAAAAAGTTTAAAAAGATGGTTCTTCAAGGGTTCTTCGATAAAGGCAAAGGCTATTTATTCTATTACAAGCTCAAATGGTTCTTAGTATGGTGAAATGGTTCTTCAGAATGATGGAGAATGTGTTGTAGATGGTTCTATGTAGAGCCTTTTTGAAAATACTTGTATATAGCACCAAAAAGGGTTCTTCCACTGTTACAAGCTTGACTTAGTAACAATAGCAGAACCTTTTCTGGTGCTGTACAGAACTATTTACAATACGTTCTCCATCGACCTGGAGATCAATTTCACCAAGCAAAAAACATTTAAGCATGAAACAGAACCCCTGTCTTTGCTAAAGAACCCTTGAAAAGCCCTCCTTTCTGAGTGTGTGGAGAGAACAGAAAAGCAAAGTGCCTCCAGCTTCACTGCAAGACATCTGACGTATCTGTGGACTTTCTGGCGTCAGTCCTGAAGCCTGTGCTTTACTATTTAAAGTAAGAAGTCATTTCTTCATTATTACCTTCTGAATCTTGGTTTTATCACAAAGCTGGATCAATCTAAACCCTCCTGCAGCCTCAGTCACCCTTACACAGCCACGCTGATGACTGTGAGCGGCTCCTCCGAGCCGCCTTGCCTCTTATAACACTGGCAATTTTCCACAGAGAGGATTTTTGCCTCATATGGGGAGCTTAAGAGTAATACACCCCCCGCTGGGCCGCCTTCAGCCCTCTGTTCAGCTGAGTATGAAATGACACAGTCATCTAACCAACCGCCGTCACCACCAGCCGCTTTTCTTTCTTCTTTCTGTCTGTCTTTTTTCTGTCTTCTCAGAATTTGGAGTCTGAATCATGACCTTATGATGGCAGATGTAATTTAGCAAACTGTTAATAACTCTAATGCTACAAATGCTAAAAATGAAGGAATTCTTATTAAGGCTAATGCTAAAAACACTCAAAATGAAGGAATTCGTATTAAGGCTAATGCTACAAATGCTAAAAATGAAGGAATTCTTATTAAGGCTAATGCTAAAAACACTCAAAATAAAGGAATTCTCAATAAGGCTAATGCTATGCTAAAATGCTAAAAATAAAAGAATTCTCACTAACGCTAATGCTAAAAACACTCAAAATGAAGGAATTCTTATTAAGGCTAATGCTAAAAATGCTAAAAATTAAGGAATTCTCATTATGGCTAATGCTAAACACGCTGAAAGAAGGAATTCTCAATAACACTAATCCCAAAATGCCAAAAATAAAGGAATTCTCAATAACACTAATCCCAAAATGCCAAAAATAAATGAATTCTCAATAACACTAATGCTAAAAATGCTAAAAATTAAGGAATTCTCATTATGGCTAATGCTAAAAATATAAAAAATAAAGGAATTCTCAATAAGGCTAATGCTAAAAATGCTAACACTAAATTAAAGGATTTTCCTGGCACAAGGCCCACAGGTTCATAGCACCTTTCAGTAACAACATTAGCACTGAAAAAAATATATCACCCTTTTTCACAAAGGATTCCTCCTATGAAATATGCATTTTTTACATAATATATAACAGAATATTTTGATGAATGATTTACAAAACCTGAAGTGAACTGTTTTTTTGTCTTGAGTAACCAAGCCAGTGTTTATAAAAGTGTTTTTACTGTGTTTAAATGATTTTATTGCGGCAGTTGTGCTGTCTGAGCCTTCAAAGCACCGTGTCTTTCGAAGGATGCAGCCCCTGAATTGGGACACACCCCAAGTCAGGTTCTACATTAATCCTAACTCAGGCTAACTGTGTGGACACTTCAGAGTCGATAGCGTAGCCATGTCAGTGCAAACGAATCCCACAACAGCAAGCAACAGTAGCTTTCTTTCACTTTTAAAGCTTTTATTTTCTGGCAGAAATCAGACTCTGATATTTCATCTGTGTAAAATGTAGAATTATGAAGGTCTGACGGCTGCAGGGCACAGTCTACAGTGTTTGGGACGCCACCATGCGAAGATCTCTGCTTTAGCCTCTTCTATATTTTGTGCTGTGTGCGGCTCACAGTGCTCCTCTTGAGGTGTATGACATAAAATTTTATGGGGCGTAATTGACCCCTCCTGGGCAGGCAAACTAATGCGGCATTTTCAGATTGTTTTTATTCTCGCGAGGATGTAGAGATTTTCAAAAACATTGTTGACGTTCATAAAGATTTTTTTAAACAGAATACGTTTTTTTTAAATATCCGGGTATGTGGGGACGAGGCCTTCGCCTTGGATGAAAATGTTGGCATTTTTCAGTAGCAGCTCCTTTTTCAAAGTCCTTCATCTTCTGTTCTTTGAAAATGTTCTATACGTTAACTGCGATTAAGGGGGGTTGTGTCTTAAGGGCACTGACACTTTCAGCTCTGAATAATGTGCTTAAAAGGTATATCTAAAAAAACACTCGGGCCCATTTAACCTGAGCAAGCCGTGGTGAGAAGACAGAATGGGAGCAGAGCTGAAAAAGCCGTCTGGGTGTGTATGTGTGTAAAGCAGCACTTAATACACAGGAAAACTGAACTTATAGAAGAGTAACTGGACAGAAAGGACAAAATGGTCTGATTTTCAAACCACACTGACACTTCTAACCCTCAGATTTACAGAGTGTGAGATTTGACCTTTACTGAGTCCAGCAATTTAAGACACGCACGAATGTTCATGATGACAGGCGACAGCACTGCGCTTTACCGCAGAGATGGCTGAGATAGTTTTACACTGAATCAATGCCAAACGGAAGGACGGATAAAATGTATCATCAGCAGATATCAAAGGTAACACTGAGGACAGTCTGAGAGAAAAAGCACTCGCAGCAGTGGAGCACCTCACTGCTCTGTTTCACATGCTCTAACCAGACTGACCGCTCAGTCATAAACCTGACCACTCTCAGTCATAAAACCTGACCGCTCTCAGTCACAAACCTGACCGCTCTCAGTCACAAACCTGACCGCTCTCAGTCACAAACCTGACCACTCTCAGTCACAAACCTGACCACTCTCAGTCATTTCACACCTGCTAATCAGCCCAAGCATTAAATAAGTTGGACTAAGCTTAGCTTGCCTAATTAGCTTACTTTATCACCTGTCAGTGACACATAATAAGCTGCAGAAACTTAGCTAAGAAATCCTTAATCAAACTCTACATAATATAATATAATATAATATAATATAATATAATATAATATATGGCTGCTATTAACTTTACTGACATTTTACTCTACTTTGGCAAAAGTGTATAATAAAAAATTCTGGAAATTAATGGAAGACAGAAAAAAGTAATGAATTTAGTGATGAATTGATTCAAAGTGTACAAAATCATTTTCACACGATTTTTGTCTTTTAGTACTTTTGTCTTTTAGTACTTTTGTCTTTCAGTACTTTTGTCTTTTGGTACTTTTGTCTTTCGGTACTTTTGGCAATAACTTTACTTCATTTTGTTCACATGGATGGAAAATGTGCAGAAAAAGTGAAAATAAGGCTAAAAAGTATAGGTTCTGTGAAAGTATGTGTTCTTAAAAGTATTCAATTGCAATAATAACTGAGCAAAGCAGAGAACTTCCAAAATAATACTTAAATACACGAACAAAGTGCAATTAAACTATCGTCCACCTCTGTTTATTCAAGGCTAAATGATGTACGCATTAGAACTGAGTACATTCAGCGTGTGAAGTGAAGGCGGTACCTTGGACCAGAGTGCCGGTGATGAAGCCGAAGAAACACTGCAGCAGTTTGCCCAGCTCCTTCTGACACTCGTCCTTGCAGCTGCTGACCATTTCCATACTGCTGACCTCCCCTGACCTGCTCCTTAACTCTCAGGTGTGCACCAAAAGCCCACTAAAACCTCTTCCCCCTGGTCCCACCACCTGGAGAACCCAGAGAACCAAGGTTTACCCAACAAACACAGTCCAGAACACAAGTGGACACTGGCTTCACAATGGCTTCACCGGTCACTCAAACGGTATTCCTCTGAAGCTGCAGGTTTCTTACAGTCACATGAGGCGGACGAGGAGTCCCACGGGAGCCGACACTGAACACGCGCTGCTAACCAGCAGTGTGGTGCTTCCAGCGGCCGAGAGGAAATGGGTCAGTACGGTCCAGATTGAATGTCCCATGCTCACACATATACTCCCACTGCTGATCAATTAACTAATAGTTCATAACCGTGAACAAATAGATGTGAAGTGTAGCACTTTCACTCCAAGTGTAGCACTTAGAGAGTCTCCCTCATTAAGAGCCAAATATAGCTATTATAAGAGAGAGAGAGAGAGAGAGAGAGAGAGAGAGAGAGAGAGAGAGAGAGATGTTCTCCTCAGGTTTCAGCTGATTATACTGGTATAAGACGTTTGCCTCATATGTTAAATCCCACTGAAAAGCCTCATTTCCACATTTAGACAGTCATAAATCTCACTTTAACCCCTTAAATTGGCCGGAACTCACCGACAGGGCCAACCTTTTATTGCTCACTCTTTCTCTATAACTCTTTAGGAGAAGTCCACCGATTTTTCAAAGTTTCTGCGTAATTCAGTCCTTGAGATGTAAACAAAGTCATTCAGAGTGGTTTGATGTGAAATAATATTCATTGTAGGGAGACGTACTGACTTTAAGATCTCTTTACAGTGGCGCTGATAGGAACCAGGGGTCACAAAAACACAAATATAGCCATTTACTATGCAAAACCACCAGTGAACCTACACGTGTCTCCTGAGCTTTATATGTAATGTTAATAACGAAAAAAAAAGAAAAAGAAAAAAAGGATTATTTTATTTTGCCCTTCGCCTCTTCACCATGTATGGATTCTAGAACATTTTAAGCCAAGACCTTCTCAAAGCTATCGCAAAAATAATTTTTCAGGCCTAAAATAATGTATTCATAATCATTTTGTCTAATAACTTTCTGTGAGGGAGCTTTTAGAGGCATTCAAACTCTTTAGACGTCTGGTTATCATCACCACCACTGTGAACAATTCTGACTCAAGAGATAGGGAGAGATAACACTTGTAAGGCCTTATTGTGTAGTTATACAACAAAACACATTACACACACACACATATATATGTGCATAAGGCTATATACGTATGTATGTATATGTATGAAGTGGATCTAGACTGGATAGTGCAAGCCGTGTAAACAGTGCAGTGTAAACAGGTATAAACAGGTATTTCACAGTAGTTATTGCACAAATTGGATGTACAGTGTTAAATGTGTTAGCAGCAGCAAGACAGGCTGGTCTGTTTGCTGCCTTCAGTCTTCAGCAGCTATGAGCGTGTGTGTGTATAGAGTGTGGGTGTGTGTGAATCGGGGGGTGTAATTGAGGCTACAGCTCTGGGGAAGAAGCTGTTCCTCAGTCTGTGAGTGCGTGTCCTGATGGTCCTGAATCTTTTACCCGTTGGCAGGAGGACAAACAGTCTGAGACCTGGGTGGGTTGAGTCCTTGATAATGTTGCTAGCCCTCTTATGTAGGCGACTGCATAAACTGTGTCCAGATCTGGGAGCTTCATTCCCACAATCTTCTGCACAGTCTAAAGAACAGACAATTTCACATCAAACTACTCTGAATGACTGTTACATTATAACCAATTTTTAAAAATTGGTGGAATTCCCCTTTAAGTATAACCCAGTCAGTTTGCACTGAGTTCATGTAGTTCCTGAATAATAAGCCTGAGGATGTAATAAGCCTGGGATTTAAAGGGGTTTAATTTCCCTGCTGGAAAGCTGGAAAATACTCAGTAATGAAATCCGTCCTTCTGTCTTTGTTCTGTTCATATCTTCCTTTCTCTCTGTTTATCTATCCATGTTTTCATCCTCACTGTATCAGTATCACGCTTTCCACTTCCACAGTCACATCTATAACCGTAAACTTCATTCCACTGTTCACAGCGAGCGTGTGTAAACACCGTTTGATTTCTCTTGCTTTCTCCCGCTTTCCCTCCACACTGTGCTCCTCTGTCCCCGTGTAACCCCTACATCAGTGAACATCTGGATGATTACATAACTGCATTACACTTGGGGATGCACCAATCATGAAATTTTACGACTGATTCCGATTTCATTACAAAGGCCAATCTTTATTAGCATTTATTGGTGTACTTGGTACATTACAGGGCCACACAATGCCTAATGTGCTAGGAGAAACAAATCCTTTGTGATTACAAAAAAGATCACAGTCAGACGTGCAGTATAGACCTCTGTCTGTGTGTGTGCATCTCCATTCAATGATAAAAAGTCAAAAGTGCTCATGGAAGTTTTACTCAGTTATCCACAGTCAATTATTTATGAGCTGTTCTGACTACATGGTGTGTACAATTTGAAACATTTACCCCCTGCCCAAGGCATCTGCTCAAGAGTACTCATGGGACCTGTGGAGCAGGTTAATCAGGTAATATGAATACTAGACCGTTTATAGTAGTATTTAGTAGTATATAGTAGTGGTATAGTATAACACTAGACCATTTATAGTAGTAGTTAGTTGTATATAGTAGTAGTATAGTAAAACACTAGACCATTTATAGTAGTAGTTAGTTGTATATAGTAGTAGTATAGTATAATACTAGATCATATATAGTAGTATTTAGTAGTATATAGTAGTAATATAGTATAATATTAGACCATTTATAGTAGCATAGAGCAGTTTATTGTAATATTATATCCTGACCATTTATAGTAGTATTTAGTAGTATATAGTAGTAGTATAGTATAATACTAGACCATTTATAGTAGTATTTAGTTGTATATAGTAGTCATATAATATATGAAGTATATGCCCTGCAATGGACTGGCGACCTGTCCAGGGTGTATCCTGCCTTCCGCCCAATGACAGCTGGGATAGGCTCGAGCACCCCACCGCGACCCAGAAGGATAAGCGGTTTAGATGATGGATGGATGGATAGTAGTCATATAGTATAATACTAGACCATTTATAGTAGTATTTAGTAGTATATAGTAGTCATATAGTATAATACTAGATCATTTATAGCAGTATTTAGTAGTATATAGTAGTAGTATAGTGTAATACTAGACCATTATAGTAGTATAAAGTAGTAGTATAGTATAATACTAGACCATATATAGCAGAATTTAGTAGTATATAGTAGTAGTATAGTATAATACTAGACCATTTATAGTAGTATTTAGTAGTATATAGTATAGTAAAACACTAGACCATTTATAGTAGTATTTAGTAGTATATAGTAGTCATATAGTATAATACTAGATCATTTATAGCAGTATTTAGTAGTATATAGTAGTAGTATAGTGTAATACTAGACCATTTATAGTAGTATAAAGTAGTAGTATAGTATAATACTAGACCATATATAGCAGAATTTAGTAGTATATAGTAGTAGTATAGTATAATACTAGACCATTTATAGTAGTATTTAGTAGTATATAGTATAGTAAAACACTAGACCATTTATAGTAGTATTTAGTAGTATAGTATAACAGTAGACCATTTATAGTAGTATATAGTAGTATATAGTAGTAGTATAGTATAACAGTAGACCATTTATAGTAGTATATAGTAGTATATAGTAGTAGTATAGTATAACACTAGACCATTTAAAGTAGTATTTAGTAGTATATAGTAGTGGTATAGTATAACACTAGACCATTTATAGTAGTATTTAGTAGTATATAGTAGTGGTACAGTATAATACTAGACCATTTATAGTAGTATTTAGTAGTATATAGTAGTGGTATAGTATAACACTAGACCATTTATAGTAGTATTTGGTAGTATATAGTACTGGTATAGTATAACACTAGACCATTTATAGTAGTATTTAGTAGTATATAGTAGTGGTATAGTATGATACTAGACCATTTATAGTAGTATTTAGTAGTATATAGTAGTGGTGTAGTATAATACTAGATCATCTATAGTAGTATAAAGTAGTAGTATAGTATAATACTAGACCATATATAGTAGTATATAGAAGTATATAGTAGTACTATAGTATATTACTGGACCAGGGTTCTCAACCTTTTCCAACTCAAGGCCCACCTGTTTATCAGTGGACGGCGGGAAGGCCCCCAAGAAAAGAAACCGGTCATTTTTGGGAAATTGTCAACACAGTGACAGGTGGGACCTACACTTGCGATATGTGATGTGTATCAGTGAACATGAAATATCAGCAGAATATCTGTGCGAGTGAACTGAAAGGTCAGGTGTTTCTAGAGGCAAAGAGCAGAAAGATTGGCGAAGCTGCCTTTGCACACTGCTACTGCGGGGCTTGTATTAATGTTGTCAACTGTCAAACGTTATATATTTCTTTTTTATTGTTCAGTCAATTATTTTTTCACTGATTTTATGAACGCTTTTCAAAAAGGTTCTATATAGAACCATATACAACACATTTTCCATCATTTTCCACCATGCAAGCAACCATTTAAGCATGAAAATGGATCTTTAAGTGTTCATGGCTCTACATAGAACCACTGTCTGTACTAAAGAACCCTTGAAGAACCATCTGTTTAAAGCTTGTGCCAAAAAAGGTTGTTGAGAGCGATGCTATAGAACCACCTTTGACGGTTTCCACAGCACTTTCACACGAGGAGCCTTTACTGGATTATTTTAAGGAACCATTGAACTGAAAGCTTCTTTAGGAACCTAAAAGTGGTTATTTTTACCCTTTTTGGTACCTTTATTTTGAAGAGTGTAGGCCTAACCTGTCAAAGAAAGTCTGCTAGTGCAACTTTGACTGTTCTACACCCACAAACTAACTGATCATTGTAAAAGTGCATGTGCACACATGTTCATTTACCCATGTGCCACTAGCTTTGGTCAATCTGCCCCGTAATGACTGACGAATGACTTCACAAAGGGGTCATTTTATTTCTGCATTATTAATCACCTTCAGATTTTATTTAAAGCTACGCACTCAAGCACGTCAGCTGAACCCTAGATGGCGCCATTGCCTTTCTTGTAATGAGGGAGGAAACCAGTTTGGTCTCCAGGTAATCAATAATGAATATATATATATATATATATATATATATATATATAAAGACTAAGAGATTCATTCTTAATAGAAGAGCTTACAGATAAAAAAAATAGGGAAAAACTAAAGAGGTTTCTTTACCTCAACTCAACTCAGCGCTTTACTCCAATAAACACACACACACACACACACACCACACACACACACACACACACACACACACATATATATATATATATATATATATATATAGATAGATAGATAGATAGATAGATACACACACTCAGAAGTGATGGTTCTTCAATGGTTCTTTAATAAAGAAAATCGTTCTAAGTAGAACTATGAACATTTAGATTGATGGAGAATGTGCTTTTTTAAAAAAGGATTCTATATGGCACCATAAAGGGTTCTTCTACTGTTATGATGTCAGGCTTGTTACAGTAGAAGAACCCTTTCTGGTGCTATATAGAACCATCCACAGCACATTCTCCATCAATCAGAACAAACATTTCACAATGCAAATAACCCTTTAATCATGCAAGGGTTGTCTGAGTGTTCAATGTCCTACATAGAACCATTTTCTTTGTTAAACAACCTTTGAAAATTATATATATATATATATATTATATATATATATATATATATATATATATATATATATATATATATAGATAGATAGATAGATAGATATAGATGTGTGTGTGTGTGTGTGTGTGTGTGTGTGTGTTTTCAGGCATTCCTTGTGGACATATTTCAGACTGTTTCTGGTGGATAATGAACGTGAACAACAGTGACATCCTGATGACAACAGATGGCAATGAAGGCTAATGTGGGCTAAAGACATTCACAATCCAAACACAAACCAACCACAACTGAATAACCACAATCATATCACACCGTTTATCACTGTTCTCTGTCTGCTGCGCCAGACACAACTACAATTCAGACTAAACCTCAATAACGTCTGTATAAAAGGCTGCACTGAATGATACTGGCCTTACTATACTACAGTACTGTGCAGAAGTCAGACAGCACCCTTTCATTTATTTAATTTCCAGTCAAAGTTATTCATTTTTCAGTGTCTATATTTACCAGAAACAAACACATATTTAACAGGAAATTACACAGACGCCTCAGCAACTAAGTATATCATAACTAAGTATAGCAATTAGTCTGTCCATTGTTTAGCTTAATTCACAGCTTCAATTCTTTTCACCCTTTAAAGTGTGGTCTTACTGTACTGCATATCTCTAAATGGATACAGCTAGGTTTGTATGTCTAATATCAGCACATAAGATCAATACCATAATGTTGCTGGATGTTTAAGTAGGCTGTTCATTTCATCCTGCTCCTCTCTGTGAAACAGGATATTTGCTATATATGCATTAAGACTGAACACGCTGAAGATCATTTTACATGAATGAGAATGATATAAAGGGCAATACAGTCACATACAGGACTTGTCTGGGTTTAAAACACCCAGTGATATGAGAAGAACAGTTGACATTAGTATCAGCACTGAAAATAGCACTTAAACATGGACTTAAGATTCAGTATTCATATGTTTTTCTTCTGTATCTAATTACTTCAAGCATGACTCCCTTTTCATTTGCTGTTTCCATTATTTTGCCCCCCCCCCACAGTACAAACACAGCTGATGCAGATGAAGCAGATAATCTAAAATTACACAACCTCCCTGACTTCTTCTCTCTGCTCGCGTGTGTTTGTGCACAACTGTCGTTGTTTGTCCCCGAATATCACTCATCCAAATAAATTCATAAATCATAAAGCCATGAAAGTGCGTGCATGCGTGTGTTTGTTTGTTATTGTGTGTCGTTTGTTCATTATGAGCTTTGAGTGTGCGCCATCTGTGCCGTTTTTTGTGAGCTCAGTGAGTCCTTACACAGGGAAAAGCGCACAAACTCAACCTTATGTAGTCTATGTGATGTGCAGGCACAGAATGGAGTGTGTATATACATACATACATACATACATCATCTAAACCGCTTATCCTTCTGGGTCGCGGTGGGGTGCTGGAGCCTATCCCAGCTGTCATTGGGCGAAAGGCAGGATACACCCTGGACAGGTCGCCAGTCCATCACAGGGCAGACAGACAGACATACACAGTCACACACTCACTCACACCTAGGGGCAATTCAGCATGTCCAGTTGGCCTGACTGCATGTTTTTGGACTGTGGGAGGAAACCGGAGTACCCGGAGGAAACCCACGCAGACACGGGGAGAACAGGCAAACTCCAGTGTGTATATATATATATAAATATATATATATATATATATAATTTGAAAATGCCTGTTGCTCTTTATACTGTGTGTAAATTTCATGCAGAATGGATCAAAAGAAACGACTCAAAATTACTTGGAAAAAAGTCTGGTTCCATTGACTTACAGTAAAAGTAAAGTAGGTTTTTTCCTTATATATATATATACATATATATATATATATATATATATATATACATATATACTGTACATATACTATATATATATATATATATATATATATGTATATATATATATATATATATATATATATATATGTGTGTGTGTGTGTGTGTGTGTGTGTATAAAATCAGAACCAGAATCAGTTTTATTGGCCAAGGAATTTGTCTCCAGGTAACAGTGATTCCAGCAGTGCTCACAAACAACAGTGCAATTGCTATGACACAGTGCTTATATACACTCTTATATAGATCTGTAACCCTCAGAGAACCCTCTGCATGATTAAGGGGTTCTTTGCATGGTGAAATGGTTCTTCAGATTATTGGAGAATGTACTGTAGATGGTTCTATATAGAAACATTTTGAAAAGGGTTCTACATAGCACCAAAAGAGTGCTTTTATTGTTATGATGTCAAGCTTAGAAGAAGGCTTTTAGGTGCCATAATGAACCCTTTTCAAAAAGGCTCTATATAGATGCATTTAAAACTCACTGTCCATCAATCTGAAGAACCGCTTCACCATGCAAAGAACAGAAGCTTCAACAGCTGGATATAATTCTTCAGTATTTAGTGTGTCCACCCTTTACCTTTATTACAGGTTCTGCTCGTTTGGGGAAAAATCTCATTTTCTTATATGATTCTAAATGAATACTTATCATTTCTTGTATTACTGTTAAGCTTTATCACCTGTCTGTAAAGCACTTTGAGCCGCCACCGGCATGAAAAGTGCTTTATAAATTAAAAAAAAACATCTCTTTTGAGTGTGTATAACAATAAGACAATAGACATGATCTGCAACTAACACAGTGCTTAAATACAACTACAACAAAGACCAAAAATATTGCGCAGCTTAAATATTGCACAGCTTAAATATTGAGCAGCTTAAATATTGCACAGATTAAATATTGCGCAAAGTCCAAGCATAATTCAAATTTTTAAGTATTATACAAAATCCAAAAAGTATAGGGCAGTTTAAGTATTGCAAGTCCAAAGTACAAAATATTATGTCGTTATTATTGAGTACTGTACAGTATAGTTTGGAGTATGTGGTGTTTGGGGTGTGTATATATATATATATATATATATATATATATCACTGCTGTCAGAACAAAGCTTTGTATCTCCATTTTTGTAATTTTTCAGTTTTTGACATATTTTGGAAATGCCTGTTGGCCTTTACATAGTGTGTAAATTTCATGGTGAATGGACCAAAAGAAACAACCCAAAATTACCGGTTCCGTTGACTTACATTGAAAGTAAAGTATGTTTTTCGAGGTTTTGTTCCGACAGCAGCGAGAAGAAAGCCATTGCCTTGCTTGTAACGAGGGAGGAAACCAGTTTGGTCTCCAAGTAATCAATAATGATCAGTAAGATATTTATAAGATATATACACATACAAAAACTTGCCAGAACATGACATGAAGTCCATCGAGCTATGCTTAATATATCTAATGCTGTATGTCAACATTAATAACAAAAACAGCCAATATTATAACCAGAAAATCATCGTCCTGATAGCTAACTAAAAATGATCTTACTGAATTGCAAAAAGTGGATGGCTTTGCCCCCCGTACCCCCTGCCTTTGCACCCGTAATAACAAACTTCCACAGAAAAAGGCTCTTTTCCTTCACCTACATGAGAAAATCTCTGAGTTGAAGATGTGTTTGTGTTAGCACGGATCCTGCTGAGTTATCGTTAGTGTTAGCTACCCACAGTCATGTTATCTAGCCTTGTAGGTCCACTAAAGTTGCTTTGTAAAGATTATTAATAGTATATGTATCATTTAGAGTCACACTGAATGAAAAACATGCAGGAAAACACTTGAAGTAAAACTATCTAAAGTGTTTATGTGGGTGGCTGAGTGCTTAGGCTAGTCTTCACACTAGACTACACCACGATACTAACATCTCACCACAGCTTGACCATCCAATGAAACAGTCCCTCCACTGATCTACCTAAAACCATATTACCTCCAGGGCCACCAGTGATCAACAGCCAGAAGAAACATCTGCTGAAGCTGAGTAAATCAATAACACTGGCCACAGGTCACGTCCAGAGGGGGCCACAAAGGCTCGATACTCACAGCTAGCCTGATTACTGATGTAGGGCGCTGTCAGAAGAGTTTATGGGTGGAAGATTTATGTTGATTACCTGCATTGATGAGATGAAAGGTCTTTCAGCATTGACTGTTCAATGGGTCGTGTGAAGTAAAGACAGGGAACAAAGAAGAAGCTGCTATCGAGACACATTAAGATATCACAGCAAGTTCCAGCTAAAAGTGCAGAGCCCTGTTTTAGCCATTCAACAAGTAGGAATGAAGATTAAGGTCCAATCCTACTTTCACCCCTCGCCCCTACCACTTAGCCCTATCTGTCTGTTTTGCACATTCACGCCTAGGGGTAGGGTGTCCCAATTTTGTTGAGATAGAGAGGGTAGGGAGAAGTGTTTGGGCTACACGGCCCTCCAAACTGAGGTATTTCAGAGACTCCAAACAGAGTGATATGAGAAAAAAAACAAAGAAAAACTGGCAAGTTGGCTGAACAAGCGACCAAACAAACACACAAATGTGAAAATTTTCTCTGTTAAAAAATTACAATAGCCACTGTATTATCTTAATTTAATGTCTTTTCAATGTATTTTGGTCATTTTCTTCATAACAAGCATAAAAAATCACTAATAGCATTCTAATGTCTCGGTAGCTAGCTAGTTAATTTTCCTGTTCCACCTTAAATAGTACTGACGCATGAAGCACCAGAATGTAACTGCTGCACCATTTAAGGTGGAACAAGAAAATTTGAACAAGAACCTGTTGAATATCTGACTTCAGCTTTGTATCACCAAAGAATTAGCGGTGGGCGATAATAAATAATTGCCCCCCTCTTTAAAAGCATATGACTCCCTAAATGTAACTAAAGCCCAGCAGTGAGGAGCTGAACTTTACCCTCCTCTGCTGTCACTGCAGACTGGCAGGGTCGTCTACAGAGCAGCGCTAGTAGCTGTTAATGAAGTAATGTTCTTTCTTTATTTGACGGGTCCCATTTCATAGGGCAAGATTTCGACCACTAGCCCTTGTAATTTAGCTCCAAGGGGTTAGGGTGACATTCAAAAACAAGGGGTAGGGGTAAAAAGAAGAAATGGGACTAGGGCTACATGGCCCTCCAAATGGAGGTTTTTCAGAGGCACTCCAAGCAGAGTGTTATGAGAAAAAAAAGAAAAACTGGCAAGATGGCGGCATGAGCGACCAAAGAAACCCACAAATGTGAGAATTTCCTCCATTAAAAAAATTATGATAACCATTGCATTATCTCAGTTTAATGTCGTCTCAGTGTGTTACGGTCCTTTTCTTCATCACAAGCATAAAAAATCACTAGTAGTTAGCTGATGTCTCGGTAGCTAGCTAAATTTCCCGTGCCACCTTAAATGGTTTTAATTTAAGGTGGAACAGGAAAATTGGAGCGAGAATCTGAATCTGAATCACTGAAGAATTAGGGGTGGGCGATAATAAATAATTGCCCCCCTCTTTGAAGGCATATGATGCCCTAAATGTAAACTAAAGCCCAGCAGTGAGGAGCTGAACTTTACCCTCCTCTGCTGTCACTGCAGACTGGCAGGGTCGCCTACAGAACAGCACTAGTAGCTGTTAATGAAGTAATGCTCTTTTTATTTGAGGGTCCCGTTTCTTAGAGGAAGATTTCAACCACTACAACTTGTAACTCAGTTCCAAGGGGGATAAAGACACTCAAAAACAAGGGACGGTGTAAAAATGAGAAATGGGTTGGGCCTACATTCACTAAAGATCTAATTTAGATACGTAACATCTATGAAAATAGCTTATTCACGGCTGTCATGGCTTTTTTGCAGCTATGTCATCTCATAAAATGATATCAGCTTCTCAAAATCAGATACTGTCATCGTTGGAAACTCCACAGCGCCCTCATCCACTTCGAACAACTTTTTAAAGCCTCGTTTTTTTTCCGAACTCACAAACTTTCAGGGATTTCCACGCAGTGTCAGAAGCTACAGCAGATACCATAAGTCGTTTGTCAGTATCTGCTTTATCAGCGACAGCCTCGCACCGCTCTGATCTAATCTCTCCTCTGATCACAGGCTGAGTGATCTCTGACGAGCGCTACACACGCCTGGAGGTTTACCTTTAATCCTGCCATTCTGCTCCGCTAATTAAACCAAAAACATGCAAAGTAGAACAATCTGTCTCTTCTCTTCCTTCGTGTTCCCTCCAAAAGCAGCTCCTGCTGACATTTAACTCTAGTCGTCCTCAACTTTCTACACAGACTGCCCCCTCTCCTGAGTTAACACTCAGCCTGTTAAAGCGAATGTTAGGCAAAAAGTCAAATTTACACAGTTTTCCTCTTAACACAGATTAGTTAATCAGCAAAGATGCATTTAGTGGCTGCCGTTTGCTTCTTTACATGCTGTGAGGCTAAAATAGCTAACAAATAACAGAATCTTATACTTCCTAAGACAAAAGTCAGAAAAAAATACCTTTTCTGCATATTTATAGATGACAAGCCTGACATCGTTACAGCAAAACCTCGTATCTCCATTTTTGTCTTTTTTGTCTTTTGCATTTTTCAGTTTTTGAAATCATTTGAAAATGCCTGTTGTCCTTTGCATTGTGTGTAAATTTTGTGGTGAATGGACCAAAAAAACAGCCCAAAATGACTTGGAAAATAGTCTGGTTCCATTGACTTACATTGAAAGTAAAGTATGTTTTTCCTTCTTCTGTAAAGTTATTATTTTGGAGATATACAGGGTGTCCCAAAAAAATTGACATCATTTCATAGTCTAATAACAGCCAATTCTCCCTCAAATGATCTCAAATTTTAGCAAAATGTGTAAAAACTAACCAAGTTTCATTTTTAATGTTTTTTCAGGTTGAAGAATGGTGTTCACTAGAAATGAAAAGGCATTTTGTGTGTTAGAATACTCAAACACAGTCAAACAAGAGTGTGCAGCACGCATTTTTGAGAAAACTCAGTAAAAATGCACCAACTGGAAAGCAGATTTGGACATGGCACAAAAAATTCACAGAGGAAGGCTGTCTGTGCAGGACAAAGGGGTCTGGATGCCCACCAGTATCGGGGGATATCACATTTGTGAAGCTGTGAAATCGGTTATAAAATCTACACCTCTCTGAGTTTCTTGTTCGAATTTTGATCAATAAATCTTGTATTGTTCAACATGAAGGAAACCCATCATGGAAAGGGTTCTTTGAGTGTTCATGGTTCTATGTAGAACAATTTTCTTTACTAAAGAACCCTTGAAGAACCATCATTTTTAAGTGTGTCGTTCACCACATTTTGAGTACTTGCTAAAACCTCAACTCTGTTACTCATTTAAGTCACCGTCAGTAAAGAATGAGACCTTTAAATGGTTAAACACATTTTTCTTACATTCAATGTTATAAAAATAATACAAAATAAGGTTTAATGTTTAAGACTTGAAAGGCTAAACAGCACCTATTAGATGTCAGCTACATTAGCCTCATAGCTTCCGTGCAAAACTAAAGAAGCAAACGTTGGACGCCAAGCATGTCCAGACTGACTGATTCCAATAGGGGTGGCTGTGTAAATCTGCATTCAAACTACTGCTCTAAATCCAACAGTCTAAACAGTAAAGAAACAGCAGGTTGGTAACAGAATCCTGACGGCTCAACTAGATCGCTCTTGCTCAGTGATCACTTCACCATCATTCCCTCTGCAAGTTCTCAGTGCCTCTCCAGCTGCTGCGACCTTCTAAAGTTCTCCCCTTTCCCCGTCCCGCTCCTCACCCTGCTCTTTGGGTCCGGCGCTGGCGATGATCCAACGGACCAGGCAGCACCTCATCAGGGCTTTACGGGTGAATCGAGGCCTCTGCCACTTCCCACTGGCCTTCTGTCTGCCGGGGACTGGGTCCACTCCGTTAGCATCACCCAGCAGACTACCGTCCACTACCTTACCATCCTCCTATGCAGAGAGAGAGAGAGAGAGAGAGAGAGAGAGAGAGAGATACAGAGTTATGAAATGCTACCGGATGTCTGAGACATTGTTTTACGTTAGTTGTGAGATAAAGTTTTGGTCTGAAACTTATGTTTTAAAACCCACTCAGATGTCGGAGGGGTGCATGCAGGGTGTTGTGAGGCAAAATAGCCTCTAAATAAAACTGATTTTTTAGATTTACCACTATTTTTCCATCATTTTCATCACAATTCCATATAAATCTCAGAAGACACGTGTAGGTTCACTGGTGGTTTTGGACAGTAAATAAAATGTCTATATTTGTACTGTAGACATGGTGACCCCTGGTTCCCATCACCACCACTGTAAATAAATTAGAGTCGGTATGTTTCTCTACAATGAACCATTTCACACCACATCACTCTGAATGACTCTGTTTACATTGCAACCACTGAATTATACAGTAATTTTGAAAAACCAGTCGAATCCCCCTTCAAACCAGAGGCAAGGTTTGATCATTTAGTTAAATAAGACCAAAGACTCGGATTAAAGGAGAAGTCCATCAATTCTTTAAAATTCTGTACTTGAGATGTAAACAGATTCATTCAGAGTGGTTTGGTGTGAAATGTTTCATGGTAGAGAAACGTATAGACTCTGATTTCTTTACAATGGTGCTGATGGGAACCAGGGGTCACCATGACTACAACACAAATATAGCCATTTTATTTACTATCCCAAACCACCAGTGAACCTACACGTGCTCCTGAGTTTGTTTTTTGGTGTTTCTTTCAACCAAAATACTTAAAATAGTCGAAAATCTGAAAAAAATCAGTTCAGACTATTTTGCCTCACAACACCCTGCATGTCCCCCTCCACCATGAATGTCTTTTAAAAATGTACGCTTTAGGCCAAATCCTTACCTCAAAACTTTACTAAAACAATGTCTCAGACATCAGGCAGTGAATTCATAATGATTTCATGTAGTAACTTTCTGTGAGGGAGCTTTTAGAGGTGGACGTCTGGTTCCTATCACCACCACTTTGAGCAATTCTGACTGTAGGTTTCTGCAGAACGGAGCGTTTCACACCAATGACTTTGTTGTTAATGTTAATTATGCAGAAATTATGAAAAATTGATGGAGTTCCCCTTTAAAATACACTGAACTTTACATTCAAAAAAAGAGGAGACCTGAAAAGCCAAGAGTAAAAATCCAATTCTGAATGAATCACTGTAATATTAGCATTGCCCTCAGGCTGTTAATTTCTCATAAATGTTACAAAAAAGGGATGATACTGTGTGATAAAATCTTAATATGACAAAATGTTGGACTGTAGGCAGAGGCATCGCTTTTCCTCTGCAGCGATCTGTCGCCTCGTACTACCAGAGAGAGGGTGACTGTTTTCTGCATCGGGCCGAGAATCTAAAATTAGCCGGAGAATATGGAAGAGACGGACCATGAAGCACAGCAGCGGTCACACAGAGCCCTGCACCCCTCCACCGTGACATAACCGCTTATGTCATGTCACTGACAGTCATTCACCATGATAATCATCCATTACATAAGCCAAGGCAAAGTGTTTGATGGCAGACGTGGCAAGAAATGACTTTCTCTGTACAA
This sequence comes from Colossoma macropomum, assembly GCF_904425465.1. Classification (NCBI taxonomy): domain Eukaryota; kingdom Metazoa; phylum Chordata; class Actinopteri; order Characiformes; family Serrasalmidae; genus Colossoma; species Colossoma macropomum. The sequence goes on along the minus strand of NW_023494793.1, from coordinate 4,984,681 downwards.
TGATATTCTTACTTTGTGGTCTTTTTGCCAAAACAAATTGTCATATCAACCATTTGAACACTCAAGCTGACGTTTACTTTGCGGGAGCATTTCATGATGAATGAGCCAGTAAAAATGGTCCTAAATGACTTAGATTAAAATCTCATTAAAGAGGATTTTTCAATCAGTTCAGATACCATTTCTCAGATATGGGGCTTCTCGCTACAATGAAACTTTGCATTTAGTGTGTTAATAAATTAATAAACACAGGTGTGAACATACACATAAAAGCAGCAAAACATGAGTAAAAAAATTCAGATATACATCATGCAATACACACAATATGGACAAAAGTATTGGGACACCCCTCGTTATTTCGGAGTTCAGGTCACGCCCCTTGCTAACAGGTGGATAAAATTAATCTCATAGTCTTGCAGCCTCGACAGACAAACACTGGCAGTAGAATGGGTCGTACTGATGAGCTCAGTGACTTTAAACATGGCACTGTCATATGTTTCAGTCATCGTTTGTGAATTTTCTGTCCTGCTAGATCTGCCCCTGCCAACTGTAAGTGCTATTACTGTGAAATGGAGGGGGCTATGAACAACAACACAAAGGAGTAGACCACGCAAACTCACAGAGTGGGGCTGCCGAGTGCTGAAGCGCAGTGTTAAATCACTCACTAAACAGCTCCAAATTGCCTCTGGAAGCAACATCAAAAAAGGACTCTGAATTTTATCAGCTCAGTCAGATTCAGACTGAATTTTATCAGCTCAGTCAGATTCAGACTGAATTTTATCAGCTCAGTCAGATTCAGACTGAATTTTATCAGATTCAGACTGAATTTTATCAGCTCAGTCAGATTCAGACTGAATTTTGTCAGATTCAGACTGAATTTTATCAGATTCAGACTGAATTTTATCAGCTCAGTCAGATTCAGACAGAATTTTGTTGGCTACAGTCGAGTTCAGAGAGAATTTCGCTGTGCTACAATCAAATGTGGATTCTAAACTTTGTAGGTCGTTGTGGGTCGAGTCGGTTGGATTTGTAAAGAATGCTTTCTTACATTAGAGTTTTCATCAATATTCTGGAGGCGGTGCCACCAGGCCCTGCTGTACAGAGGGTGAATTTCAGCTCAGTGTGTAAAATGAGTGGTGAACTTTTTTGGGGTAGAAAAAGAGAATGGAGTGCGGAGAAATGGGTCAGACTACAGAACACTGCTGAATCATTCAGGATGTGCAGGAACAAACAGAGAGAAATGACCAAACTTAGAGGGGAAAGGGCAGTGTCTATTACAGCAGAGAGAGAGAGAGAGAGAGAGAGAGAGAGAGAGAGAGAGAGAGAGAGAGGGAGAGAGAGAGGGAGAGAGAGAGAGAGAGGGAGAGAGAGAGAGAGAGAGGAGAGAGGGGAGAGAGAGAGAGAGAGAGAGAGGGAGAGAGACAAAGAGAGAGACAGAGAGAGAGAGAGAGAGATGGGACAAGAGAGGAGCAGACAGACAGAGAGAGGGAAGGGAGAGAGAATGGAGAGAAAGAGAAAGAAAAGAGGGAGAAAGAGAGGGTCACAAAAAATAGAGATATAGAGAAACAGAATGAGAGACAATGAGTCAGTGAGGCAGAAAGAGAGAGAGAAGAAAAAGAGGCAGAGAGAAGAAAGAGAGCAGAAAATAGACACAGGAAGAGGAAGAGAGCAAGATTTAAAGGGACAGAGAGAGAGAAAAAAGATAAAAAGGCATAAAGGCAGACAGAGTAAAATAAAGAGGGAGAGAAGCAAGAAAGAGAGAAAGAAAAGCATGAAAAATAAAGAGAGTCAGACAGAGATGCAGAGAGAGAGAGAGTCAGGGAGAGAGAAATAGAGGTGAACAGAGAGTCAGAGATATAAAAAGGTGGATAGAAAAAGAGCAGCACAGAGAGAGATAAAGAAAGAAAGAGGCAGAAAGAGAGACAGAGAGAGAAAGAAAGAGAGTCAGAGGGAGAGAGATAGAGTCAGGGAGAGAAAGAGAGACACAGAGAGAGAGAGAGAGAGAGAGAGAGAGAGAGAGAGAGAGAGTCAGGGAGAGAGAAAGAGAGACAGACAGAGAGAGAGAAAGAGCCAGATCGGTAGAAAGGAGGATACAAAAAAAAAGAGAGGCAGGGAGAGAAAAAGACAGAGAGAAAGAAAGAGAGGCAGAAGGAAAGAGCTTTAGGGAGAGAGAGAAAGAAAGGCAGAGAGAGCAAGAGCCTGAGAGGTAGAAAGGAGGAATAGAAAAGCAGGCAGAGAGAGAGACAGGGACAGAGAAAGAAAGAGAGTCAGAAATGGAGAGATAGAGTCAGGGAGAGAGAAAGAGAGGCAGAGAGAGGCAGGGAGAGAGAGAGAGAGAGGCAGGTAAGTGCCTTGAATGTCAAACCAGGCCGAAAGCGTTAATAAATCAAATGGAGACGTGAACGTTCTCCAGCTCTTCATCCTGAGTGACTGACTCAGATCCAGTGTTTGGAGTTCATTCTTCAGCTACTCAGTGTGTGTGTGTGTGTGTGTGTGTGTGTGTTTGTGTGTGTGTGTGTGTGTGTACACACTCATAAAAGAGTCAGAGTGAACCTGCCAGCCACTTTGAAAGCAGGACAGTGTGTGTTGACTGGAGGAATCCCCCCGCTGCCTCACTTCCACAGCCAGACCCTTCCACAGTCTTTCATAGCAGCGCTCAATTATTCAGAGACTGACTCTATAAAAAACACATCAATAAAAGATCGGACAGAGAGAGAGAGAGAGAGAGAGAGAGAGAGACACAGAGAGACTCTTTTTCCACCGGCACACAAAAGCGCTGCAGGTAGACGCTGCAGTGTGTTCTTTCCCCCGCAAGTCGACCAGCGAACAAAACCCTCACAAAGCTTTCCTGAGAGGAGCTTTACGGAGATAAACACCCACATCGATTCAGCTCCGAGGGAGAGGCGGCAACAAACCCAGCAAATGCCAACCAGCGGCAGTGCAGTCGAGTCAGTGCACAAGCGTCTGGAAAAACGGGCCTGAGCGGCAGACGAGAGAGAACAGCTGTCTGGAGAAAAACGGAGGAAAAGTGTTGAGTCGCTCTTAGATCTGTAAAAATATCCATTCATTGTGACGCATCAATGAGTGTGTTTACATGCGCTCAATAATCCGATCACAATCAGATTTCTGCAGTTATCTGATTATTCAAACGGTCGTGTAAACAGCACACTGATTTCTTAGATCGAAGTAAGGGCTAGAAATCTAAGAAATCTGATAAAGAGAGCTGGATTTTAGCTCAGTAATCAGATTTCTCAGTGCATGTGAACTCTTACTCTGATTTCTTTCAGATTTCTCAATCTGAGCATGTGCGAAAACAGACGGCGGTACCGGAAATAAGTGAGCAGTGTTGCCGCGAGCCGCAGCAAAACACATTTGAAGCGATGCTGAAACCAAATACATGTTTGACGAAATTAAGGATGTAACTATTCTTCATCTTCTAGATGATGTATGTTCATATTTTCAGGTAAAGTGGTGCTAAGTGAAAAAAAAACTGCGGCATTAAGTTTTTAACTTTTACGTCACGTCTTCTTCTGTGAGTTTATTGGCTGGTTGCAAAGCAGAAATCCAATTACTGTCTGACTCATGTAGACCTGAAGTTTCACGTTATCTGATTACTCTAGTGTATGTAAACACATGGATCAGATTACCGACAAAATCTGATTTTCTGCAGTTATCAGATTATTAAGTGTACGTAAACACTCAATCTAAAGGTGTCGACTGCATGGATTCTTAAATGTTAGAATCCATTATAATAGATTATAATGAGATCCAATAAAGGAGGTGCTCATTTTTCATTTTTTTGAAGTGCAAATCTTAAACTTTCCATTAGGGGTGGGCAATATGGTGGTATTTTACACTTTCAGGAAGAAAAGGTCCAAACTGTCCCTGGCGTGGTCCCCTCAAGGGTACGTCTTCAGTACCTTTAAAGAAAAATTTTAATTGAAAATTGAAATCATGTTTTTTTTAAGTTATATTGACTCCAAATACCGTGTTTTGACTCCAGGCTTTTTATTTTATTGCTCTGTTTTAAAGCGTTAAGTTATGAAAAGGTACAAATACACATCTTTCCTCTGAGAAAAGCCCATTTAAGGTGCACAGTTGGACTTTAAAACCACTGCTGTACCTTTGAGTGCACATTCACATTGTTTGTACCTGCAGTTAGAACCTTTTTATCTGACTGTGTAAGTATATTATGGATGTTGTAGAACTTAAAGAACACCGTTTGTTGTGTTACAGAGAGCGCAAATAGATTTATATAAGTAAGTAGGTTTAGTGCAGTTTGTGAAATACTGAACAAAAATCATTGTTTTCACAGTTTTTTAAAAGTATTTTTTAAATGTGACACTAATACCTGATATCATTCTACTGAGTTGGCTCAAAGTCAGTTCAAAACCCATTTCAGACTTTTAACTGACTTGGACTTTAGACTACAGTTCTTTTGTCTTTGAGAGACGCTGTACTTTTATAATGTTCATTTTATTAAAAACAATTGAACATTCCATTGTGTCACTATCAAACAGTCATAACTAGTCATAATAGCTATAACTCATCATAATATTCACTGTGCAGGCTAGTGTTTTTGAGTTCTGCTCAAGAGTAGCTTAAAATGTCACTACTGAAAGATTTCGTAAAGTTTACGTTAATGACATTTTAATCTAATTTTGAGCAGAACTCAAAAAGCCAGTACATGAGTAGCAAACACAGCTTTGAACAGCTGAACACACATAAAATCATCATGTTTTTACTTAAAATGCTCAAAAATTGACCTAATTGCAGAAAATGTTTCGGTACTGACAATTCTTAACGTTCCACACTGATTTTTTGAAACACATTTGCTTCCAAACAATGGGATGTAACTGCTCACCATGTGGTCATGAGGGATAGCGATGCAGTCTCACTTCCAGCTCTAAAATGCAGAGGTGGGGCTAAAATAACATTAAAACTCTTTGTGTTTCAGTAGAGACATCAAAATGTGGGACAGCATTTTTTAAATAAAGTTTCTTCATTTAAAAATTAAATTCTTGATAAATTAAAATCGTTCAACTTCTGTTTTAAAGTAATTTTCAACATCTTTTGAAAACAACATTAAAAAAAGTAAATTTTATTATATAAGTGTGAATATAGGGGTGAGGGTTTGGGACAGACACCCCCCAATAGAAATTACCCTATAAATAGCTTTTTTTATATGTAGCTTATTACTCTCTCAGTTAATGTCTGGGGTTTAAGTAGATCATAACATAATCCTTGTAAATACTGAAGGTCTAAAAACTTGTTTTTTTTATGTGTTGTTTTCTGTGGGACCACAGTTTGAACTGCACTGTAAAAAATGGCTCATCATATCAACCTAAAAAATTATTTCATGTGGTAACAAGAAAATTAACTGGTTTTATTCAATGAACGATTCTTTCAATTAAAGACATTTTTTGAGTTGAATAAAACTAGTTCAATTGCTTGTGACCACATAAAGTAATTTTTTTAAGTTGATCTGACGAGCCATTTTTTACAGTGTAATTCAGTAGAATTGTCCATAATCAGTCTTAAAGGCACAGTAACCAAAAGAGCCTATCCACTTTTAAAGGGCCCCTATCAGGGAAAACTGGAAAACACTCAAAATTTCAAAATACATCATTCAGTCCTGATATGGAAACTAAGCTGCAAAACAGCCCATTTCAGATTCATTGTTTCTGTGTTGTCACAAGAACCAACTCATGTACAGTTTAGCCCCACCCACTCACACTGAAGTTATAAGGAGTGTTTCAGCTCTGTATTTGAACGAGGCGGCCAATCAGAACAGCAGCCATTTCTCTCAAATCAGTCTTAAAGGGGCAGCAACAAAAACAGCCTGACTAATTGTGTGGAATAAAGACAGGATGAAAAATGGTCATGTTAAAATGAATGGTGGTGTTATTGGAGCATAAAACCACAACAAATACAAGTGGACCTCAGGGGGAAAAGGCAAATGTGGCATATTGGACACTTTAAAGGGGAACTCCACCGATTTAGCAAAATTACTTAATCATTCAAAGGTTTAGATGTAAACGAAATCATTTGGAGAGGTTCGGTGTGAAAAGAGCCTTTCTAGAGAAACTTACAGAGTCAGAATTGTTCACCATTGTGGCACTAGGAACCAGACTATAATACAAATATCTCTATTTTATCTGCTATTAAAAATGACCAGTGAGCTTAAATGTGTTCTTATAAGTTTGTATAAGTCATGCTAAACTTAAAAAATATATGTTTTTGGCTACAATTTTTTTTTCTTACAAAGCCCTGCATGTACCTCTCCACTCTGCACGGCTTTTGGGTTGTTTGGGTTGGCGGTGCTGCGTCACACTCTGTCAGCAAAACTCAGAGCTTATGAGAGTTACGTAATAATAAATGAAGACACTACAGTACAGTGCATTCTTTTTCGGTTCCCGTTACAATGCCAGAAATCCTGAAGTTGTGGCTAATTGTTTTGAAGCTACCCACAAACATTAAAGTCGAACTGCTCTGCAAACTGAACTAAAAACCGACGAAGACCAACTTACTCAAGACAAATGAAAAAATGCAAAGCAGATTTCTTCAAATGCGGCTGCTAAAGAAAACTGCTGTTCCCTCTGTTGTACAGGGTGATTAAAAAAGATTCATCTGATTTCAAAGCGCCATATTTTTACAACTGTGAGGCGCCTAGGAACCAATCACAATCCAATTGTAAGAGGGGGACTCCCTTTAGTCTGCGAGGAGATGTGACCCCTGAGCAGAAAGCGTTCTGCGTTCTCCACTTCAATAAGAGTGAATCCGTCATAACTGTGCAACGGGATTTTCGTCTGCAGTGAAGCTCCAACAGCTCAGAGCATTCGTCGTTGGTTCCACAACACTGGATGATCTCCGAAATCGCACTGAAAGAGCCGTGAGTGCAGCGACACCCGACATGCTCAATCCAGTATGGGATGATTTACTGCATTGATCTGTAATGATTGACAAGTGAAATAAATCATCTTGAAATCGGATGAATCTTTTGAATCACCCTGTATTTCCCACCACAGAAACTGGAATCAAGGTAAGAAACGTTTGTGAGTGAAATAAATTGGTCCTCATTAGCCACCGTGCATAAAGGCCACTTAATAAAATACTCTACCTCACTATCCTTCCTCATAAACTGGTGAGAAGAGTCACAAGTAGGAAACTTAGGAAAGTGATTCTGGAGTAATAGTTTATGTTAAAAATACGTTTTACATTAAAACTTTATAATAAAACTACCACAAAACAATGTCTCAGGTATCAAGCAACACATTCATAACCATTTTGTGTAATAACGTAACAGGACATAGCTTTAAAAGCCGTTAAATGCTTTGGACATCTGGTTCCCAGTACTATGATGGTGAACAATTCTGTAGAAACTCTTTCACACCAAACCACTCCGAATTCACCGAATGAATTCATTTACATCTAAACCACTGAATGATTGAGTAATTTTGCAAAATCTGTGGAGTTTCCCTTTAAGAACAAAATGCATGGTTTAACTGAGGGACCCCCAAAACAGGTGGAAATCACATTTTATAGCTGCTGTGAAAAGGAGATAATCAGTATAGCTAATCCTCAACTCTCATCTCTACTGACCCAACAGCGTCTGACTGACCTGTAGATCGTCAGCTCTGCAGCTTAATCTGAACATTCATACATTCATTCATACATGCATTGCTATGCAGAGGATGTGTGATCAGATCAAACACACACCCACACACACACACACACACAGCTGAACTCCAGCCTGCTCATTGATCAGAGAGTGTGTGAACGCTCTGCAGGCTTCAGGAGGCTCGGAGGATGTGGAGGGAATGTGGAATAGAGCCCCGAGGTAACGAGGGATGAGATGAAAGAGAGGAGCAGAGGAGCACTGTTTGTTTTCCATGAGGGACCAGGACTGAGGGGAGTGAAGTGTAAACGGTCAGATGGCGCGTGCCCACCCCTCCGACGTATAAATAGAAAGAAAGAGAGAATGAAGATAAATATAATATATTACCCTTTAGGGGAAAATTGGTGACAATTAGCATAATTAATGTCGAAAAGAAGAAAAAAGGGCAAGAGAGGACAGAGAGAGATGAAAAAGAAGAGAGGGGGGGCGGAGTGGTAGAACATAAGAAAAGGCTGACAGTGGAAGTGATGGGTGCGGTGCGGGGTTTGGGGAAGATCATATGAAGCGACTTGGCAGGAGGAAAATTTGCATAACTATTTCTGCGAGTGAGTGAGGGGGAATAGGAAAAGAAAAGAGAGAGAGAAAGAGAAAGAAAGAGAGAGAGAGAGCATTACATAATGACCCCATGTGGAAGATAAAAATATCTCATCAAAAGATCCTTTATGTGAGAGACAATGGAGATGCGGTGGTGTAAACATGTAAAGCAGGTTGGGTGCCGTTCATTTCCCTGCATGTTATTTCTGTTTCCTTTGTTTTCAGTATGTGTGAAATGTTAATAAAAGCCATTATACTGATAGCAGTTAAAGCTGTTAGCACTTTTTAAATGTACTAATGGTGCATTGTGTCAGTTTTCAACTTACTAAACCTTATCAATCCTCACTTCCAGTGAAGGGTGATGTAAACTGGGTGACATTTCAGACAATTCTATGCTTCAAACTTTGTGGGAACAGTTTGGGGAAGACCCTTTCCTGTTCCACCATGACTGAGCCCCTGTGCACAAATCTGGGGCCTATAAAGACATGGTTTAACGAAGTTTGGTGCGGAGGAACTCCAGTGGTCTGCACAGAGCCCTGACCTCAACCCCACTGAACACCTTCGGGATGAACTGGAGCGTTTGTTGTGAACCAGGAACCAGCTCTTTTGCTCTGCTATTTTGGAATGGCCACAAATTCCCACAGACACACTCCGAAATCTTGTGGAAAGCCGTCTAAGAAAGAGTGGAGGCTGTTATTTACTGCAAAAAATGGCCTCTCGTCAAGTGAAATGGTCTCAAATCTAGTTGATATGTCTAATATTTCCCATTTTAAAATGGTTGTGCACTTATTATAGGTTATTTATGGTTTTTATATAGGTTGTGCACTTATTTTAGGATATTTTATTAAGTGAAACTATTTCACTATAGTGGCAGATAATTTTGCCGGTTTCAAGCTCATTTCTTACAACAAGCACAATTATCTGCCAATATAGTGAGATAATTATACTTATTAAAATGACCTAAACAAGTAAACAATGTCTAGAAATGTGGTAAATAATCTTAAATTATGCTCAAAATAATCTCAAGAGGACAAATATTAGATTTCTCAACTATACCTAGGATCATTTTACTAGATACCATTTGTTGTAGTGTGGCTGCAAAGTTGGGCCAACTTCATATTAATGCTTATGGTTTTGGAATGGTTTTGGAATTGCACTGCAAAAAAAAATTGTATCTTGTCAAGTAAACTTATTTTAAATCAAGGCAAAAAAATCTAATATTTCTCCTCTTGGGATTGTTTTAAGCATAATTTAAATTATTTACCTTATTTCTAGACATTGTTTACTTGTTTTAAGTCATTTTATTTTGTAAAATTATCTCACTATAATAGCAGATAATGATAATGATAATGCTTGAAACCAGCAAAATTATCTGCCTCTATAGTGAGACAATCTTACTCAATAGAATGACCTAAAACAAGTAAAAGATTTCTAGAAATAAGCTAAATAGTCTTATAATAAGTGCACAACCATCTCAGAATGGGAAATATTAGATGTATCGACTAGATTTAAGATCATTTCATTTGACAAGACACAATTTCTTGCAGTGTATAGGTGTGATGGTGGTGTCCATATACTTTTGGCCACATAGTGTATATACAACATGCTAGAGTCACATTTGATTCAGAAAGAGCCTTAACATGACCTCTCATTCCACACACACACACACATGCCTAACCACACACACTCATCCCACTCAGAGCACACGCTTATTTCATGTAGATGTGTTTAAAAGGACTCAGTGGTGTATAATTAATAGCCGAGTGGCTCACAGGCCCAGAGGAAAATCTGCAGGTTAGACAAGACTGGCTGCCTCCATTAACAGACCTTATACTTAGCACACTCAGCCCTATGCCATTCATTTCTTTCAGAGGGAAAACTAGTTTAGAAATCTTAACATGGGCACAATGCGGACTGAAGAATGATCCGACTTTAGAGGTCTATAAAAGTCAGACGTTGTACTGATAGGAGTCCTTGGGCAAGACTCCTAACGTTATATTCACCTACCACTGCAAAATGATTAAGAGATCATCGGCCAAAAGCCAAAAATGCAAATAATGCGTCTCACCTAATATGCATGGCAATTCCATACAATCAAAGCAGCCCTTTAACTTCACAGTCATTATTTCATTTCAAATATATTGCGCTGGATTACACAGCAAAAACATAAAAAAAAACCCTTCGTAAAACATTTTATATCTTCACACACAAACCAATGCACACACACACAGACCCACACATGCGGCTATGTGCTCCGTAATCTCCACCAGTGTGGCCTGTGACAGGAGAAGCAGCGTAATGAATGAGGAGAGAGGAACACATGTGTATCTGAGTGTGTGTGTGTCCTGGAGAAACGAGAGGAGATCTCTACATTAGATCAGAGTGTGCCTCTTACAATAAAACACCATTAAACACACACAGCGCCCTTATCAAACTTACTGAAGCTCAATGACCGGAAGGAAAAAGAAAGACCCAGGAAAAGCTCACACAGAGTCCCCGGCTGTGTCCCAATTCAGCCACTTGCAAACATTTTTTCAGCTTTTTTGTCTCTAATTTAGCTAGTTTGTTACTTTAGCTAGTTAGTTCGATTTTTAGTTTAGCTACTTTGCTTAGCTACCCTGCTAAAAACAGCAACAAACAGATCACCATGCCCAATGCCAAGTGTTTGCTAGAAGGGCCTAAAGCCCCCCATCGTTGTGCTGTTTGGATCTCTGGGGTGATGGAGCTCCATCCAATACTTTTTGGATGAGTTGTGGCGTCCAGCTCTAGTCCAACACCTGTACCTGTCGCTAATACTCTTGTGGCAATCAAATTCTCACAGCAATGTTCCAACATCTAGTCTAAAGCTTTCCCAAAAGAGTTGAGGCTGGTACTGCAGCAAAGGGGGACAAACTTTGTTAACACCCTTCATTTCAGAAGAAACGCTGGATAAGCAGGTGTCTACAAACCTTTGGACTTGATGGTGTATCAGAGTCTTCACTGAAACAGTTTATGAAAAGAAATATGGCATCTACATGAAAGAGAGAGAGAGGGAGGGAGAGAGAGAGGGAGAGAGAGAGGGAGAGAGAGAGAGAGGGTGGGATGCTGCAGGATAGATCTATTATTCACTATTAGTCACGGGTCGGGTGATATAGCGTACGCTTTGAGATCATAGCTCAGATAATCACAGTCACACATGGACACACTTATTATACCTCACTCTGTCAAAGACACACATGTAGGTACGCCATACACACACACACACACACGCACACACACACACACACGCACACACACACACACACACACACGCACAAAGAAGAAAGGCTGTGATTTAACCATCACACCTGCCTCTTCACTGCCTTTGTGCGCACCCGTCCTAGAAAGACATGAATGATGTGTAAAAGAGCGGAGGGTGGTCGGTGTGGGAGACGAGAGGAATGAAGAGGAATGAGGGGAGGATGGAGAGAGAGAGAGAGAGAGAGAGATCGAACGCATCTGTGAGGGTGAGATAGGCAGAGGCGGGGTGCGTAGGTTCAATTCAATTAAACTTTATTGTCTTTGTATCAGAATAGCATTGAAAAGCTTCCTGACTGGTGCAACACACGATTTACACACCATACTCAAAAAAGTGCAAGAACAGGGTAGACAGATACTGACGTGTCGCACAATGACAAACAGTTACGGCTGGACACTAATGCTGTGTTTATATGTTGGCACTGAAAAACCGTCGTTCAGTGTCTCATAGCGCTACCCGACTGTCCACGGCATGCAGTCATGGAAATGTTGCCATGGTGACAGCATCAATGCCAAAAATGGAGTATTATCAGGGTATGACTGACTTCAGCAGTGTCGATAGTTTATTTCTTCTTATTTATTTATGTCTACTGTCACAATATACACTGCAAAAAATGGTGTCCTGTCAAGTAAAATGATCTTAAATATGGTCAAGAAATCTAGTATTTCTCCTGTTGAGATTGTTGTATCTCACTATATTGGCAGATGATTCAGCTTGTTTAAAGAAATGTGCCAGCAAAACTATCAGCCAGTATAATTAGATGATTTTGCGTAATAATATTACCTAAAACAAGTAGATAATTTCTGGAAATAAGCAAGGTAATCTTTTAAAAAGTGCACAAAGATCTCAAAATGGGAAATGTTAGACATGTCGACTAGGTTTAAGATCAATTCACTTAAAAAGATACCATTTTTCGCAGTGTAAGTGCAGCATTAGTGCAGTACTCTGTAGCAGTACATCGAGTATTATACTGACTACATCGCTGCTGTTTGAACAAAACCTCGTATCTCCATTTTTGTTTTGCATAATTTAAAAACGCCTGTTGCCCTTTACATTGTGTGTAAATTTCATGATCATTGGCCCAAAAGAAATGGCCCAAAATTACTTGGAAAAAAAGTCTGGTTCCATTGACTTACATTGAAAGTAAAGTATGTTTTTTCCTTCTCCTGTAAAGTTACCATTTTGGAGATTGAGGTTTTGCTCTGACAGCAGTGATATGTAAGTATTAAAGGGCCCGTATTGCTGATTTTTTATGTATTTTATCTTTTTCCTGAAGTCCATTTATAATGTTTATGCAGGCCTGGGCAAGAATACATGGAACATCATTATGTAATTAGGAGACATTAAATAAAATGGTGACCAGGCACGCTGGTCTATGCTGTTTTCTCTAGCAGGGTCTTTTGGGTCAGTGTCAAATATGTGAGTGTGAATGCTGAGCAAACCAGAGCTAAAATACAGCAATGTGGTCTGGACCAAAGGAACCAAACTACAAGTATAAATGCTTAAATTTAAACATTATTTCCTTCAACATGTTCCTGCATTTCTAACAAAAGACATGCCTTTTTATGGAGTCACTGGCGGAGGAGCCGAAATTATAATAAACCAAACGGGAGCTTAATTTTGCGTTAAATGTTTCACTGCAAAAAAAATGGTGTCTTGTCAAGTGAAATGATCTTAAATCTATTTAATATGTCTAATATTTCCCATGTTGAGATGGTTGTGCGCTTATTATGTGATTATCTAGCTGATTTCTAGACATGTTTTACTTCTTAACCCTTTAATGTCCTTAGCAAGAAAAAAGCAATTGATTTTTTATGTGGTATTTTTTATTTGTTTGGGGCAATAATAAAAATAATTGGTGTGTTTTTTTCGTTTTTTTTGACCCCACAATTTTCAAAATATTCACGTCTACCAAACGGTCAAGACGTCACTTTGTGGCGTATATAGTGACTCAAAATGTGCTCTACCGAACGGTTGAGCAGAACATGAAGATAACTTTGCTGGTTTCAAGCACATTTCTAAAACAAGCACAATTATCTGCCAATATAGTGAGATAATAAAATGTACTTAATAAAAGTACTTAAAACAAGTAAAAAAGTCTAGAAATGAGGTTAAATAGTCTTAAATCAAGCTTACAACAACCTCAACAGGAGAAATGTTAGATCTATTGACTATATTTAACATAATTTTACTTGACAGGTCACCACTTTTTGCAGTGTTCAACCCACAGGTCAGCAGATTAGGCTACTTGAACTTGACTGAAGCTCCATCCTCCCTACATTAAACGGCCATCTTTTCCCTATATGCCGAACAACAGGGGGTGTGTCATCACAGGATTTTATTAACTTAAACGACATTGTTTCCAGTCTAAACAGTATTCACTGGCCAACAGAAAGCCTGGTATGCATAGTGACCATAAGGCATGGTTGTTGCACATTGCAGTCATGAGGTTGGTTAAAACGTGTTCTGTGCTGATTGGGAGCTGCTCTTGGCGTTCCTGAGGCGCTCTCATAGACACACAGACAGTGAGACACTGATGGGGGCTATTTTTAGTTGAGACCACCCTGGATACACAGTGCTCGGTAGCGGAGGAGGAGGAGAGAGGAGAGATCCCTCAATCAGCTGCAACACCTGCTGCTCTGCTCATCTTCCAAACCATCCACCTCTCATACAGGCTGCATTCTGCTCCCACTGTAAGAGTTAATCTCTCTGTCCTTCCCTCTGTTTATCTCTCCCCCCCCCAACCCCTCCTGATACCTCCATTAACTCCCTCCACCTTCCCTACCAATCTCTCTCCCTGCCAATCTTCTCTTCTTCTGTCCTCCCACGCTCCGTGCCTGATACTCTATCTCTCTCTACCTTTCCCTTTCTCTTTCTGACTCTTTCTCTAACTCTATCTCTCTTCCTTTCTACGCTTTAATTACCTCTCCGTCCTCTCCGCTGGCCTGTCCTCCCTCCGACAAGTTCTCAGATTCCCTCACTCTCCTTCTCAGTTTCTCTCTATCTCTCTCTGTTCCCCCCTTCAGCTGTGTGCTCTCAGAACACCCGGAGCAGTGAGCTTGTTTGGCTTTTTCCTCACAGCCTCTTATATAACCCCTCTGATCTACGAGCCGTCAATCAGCCGTATCACCCCAGCCCAGGACAAACAATAACACGGGAACGCAAAGACGGGCAGCGAACAGCTTTGTTTTCCGAAGCTAGTTTGATATTCATGATGGGGACCCTCCTGAGGCGTGGTGCTTCCAGGCCTGCAGCAATAAACTGTGTGCCGACTCCATATTCATGGAAAACCCAAATTTCCCAGCGTTTTTGCAGTAAAAGAGATCCGGCGAGGGGAAACATTATTCAGTATTCAGACACTTTGGCTTTTAGACCCTATATTTCTGTGAAAATAGTACAAAAACAACATATCAAATGTTGAAACTGAGTAACTTTAATGTTTTTTTGTAAAATATCTGCCCATTTTGAATTTGATGCCAACAACACATTCCAAAAAAGTTGGGATGGGGGCAACAAAAGGTCGGTAAAGTTGTGTAATATTAGAAAAACACCAGATGATGCAGTGAAAATGACACAACTACAACCCCATTTCCAAAAAGGTTGGGACGCTGTGCAAAATGTAAATAAAAACAAAATGCAATGATGTGCAAATCATTTAAACCCTATATTTCATTTAAAATCATACAAAGACAACAAATCAAATGTTGAAACTGAGAAATGTTATTGTTTTTTGAAAAATATCTGCCCATTTTGAATTTGATGCCAACAACACGTTCCAAAAAAGTTAGGACGGGGGCAACAAAAGGCTGGTAAAGTTGTGTAATGCTAAAAAAACAACTGGTGGTTGATTGGCAAAAGGTCAGCAACAGGATTGGGTATAAAAAAGGATTCCAGAGAAACAGTGCAACAGTTCAAGAATAACGTTTCTCATGTAAAATAGCAAAGAATTGGTTATTTCATCATCTACGGTACATAACATTAAAAGATTCAGAGAATCTGGATTAATCTCTGTATGTAAGGGACAAGGCCAAAGAACAGAATTTGCTGGCTGTGATCTTTGGGCCGCCAGGCTGCACTGTGTTAAAAATCACTGCATGGGCTCAGGATCAATTCCAAAAACCACTGTCTGTGAACACAGTTTATTGCTGCATCCACAAATACAAGTTAAAACTCTACCATCCAAGGAAGAAACCATATATACACAGGATCCAGAAACACCGCCACCTTCTCTGGGCCCGAGCTCATTTAGGATGGACTGAGGCAAAGAAGAAAAGTGTTACAGAGTGTTGTTAAAGGTAGAGGTGATAAAGCACAGGGGTAAATATGCTCCTGCCCCAACTTTTTTGAAACGTGTTGCTGGCATCCAATTTAAAATAGTCATATATTTTTCACAAAAAACACAGTTTCTCAGTTTCAACGCTAGATTTGTTGTCTTCGTATAGGGGAGTCAATTAGAATAGAGGTACTTTACAAATGCCAGCACAATAACAATTGTAATGTTTAATTAAACAGGATAAAGAAAGGTGTGTTAAAAGAGTATTCTGGCCGTTTTAGGTATAAAAACACACAAATGTGGACTTTAGGGGAAAATAAGTACAGGAAAACACACAAGTCTTATTAGAGAGTAGTGGCTCTCTAAACTCCTACAAAATTCTTTCCACAAGGCAGTCAATCCCTCACGCCGTCTCACTGTGACAGTCTTGCAGGATTTAGACAAATGAATCTATATGGCAAGCTTCTGAGAGTACAGCTTTACTCCCACCAGGTCTGAAGCGTAGCAGAATCGCGCAGGCTGATTGGATTGAGAGAGGCCATTCTGCCTTAAATCAAGCTTAAATGAGGCTTAAATCAGTGACTGACTGCGGAGTTGGGGTGAAGAGCACCAAAACAATGCTCTGCACTCCCTCAGGTGAAGAGAGAGATGGAGAGAGTGTGAGAGCAGATGAGAGAGAGAGCGGGAGAGAGAGAGAAGAATAAGCTCAGAATAGAAGGACTTCTGACTCCTCTTGGCCTTTCAGGAATTCACTCAGATGTCACGCTGTTTCAAAATCAACTCTCATGAAGCAGCACTATCATCCAAACGTGACTCCTGTCCCTCATGTGCTCTCAGGCCCAGCGACTATATTTCCTCAAGCATTAGCATCACTGCAGTGCAGAAGAATGTCTAGCTAGTCATAAGCCAGGGGTCGGCAACATGCGGCTCCGGATCTGCATGAGTCTCTTATACGGCCCTGTTGTGGCTCCACAGCGGAATTAGATTCTTAGGTAAAAATAAAATAATCCTCCTTTGTAGTAAAATAAAGCTCTGCTGATCGTTCAACACAGTTTTAACAATAAATGGTTTAAAATGTTGGATTTAATGTAGACTATATCTGCTAATTCACCCTTTAACCCTGAAGGGCGCAGACTGCTGGTCACCGTAGCAATGCAGACAACACCTAGCCAGTGCCAGACAAAAAGCAAGACAAAAATCAATAATTTGCAGACAAATGGGCTTATTTGCACTTATAATCACTCCAGCTGTTTTCCTGATACATTAAATCTGCAGCACTAAAAAGTCACGAAGCTGCAGTCAGTTTCTTGTTCGAATTCTCCCGTTCCACCTTAAATGATGCCACAGTTGCATTCTGGCACCTCAGGCACCATTTAAGGTGGAATTGAAGAATTCGCACAAGAAGCTGGCGAATGAGAAGCGACTTCAGCCTTGTAAAAAGTCAAACATTGAGAGACATTTTACAAAAAACTACAAGTTTCCTGCTGGAGATGCGAGAAAAGCAGCTATAGCTGAACTAAAGCTTAAAGCAGAGCAAAGTAAGCCTGCGTTTTCGTTTATATTATATTTTTTAGCCTATACTAGAACATTAGCACATACTGAGGCATATTTACAGCCAAGATGGTGAAATGGACATAAAATGTTGTGGTTTTCAAAGTGGTTTGATTTTTGTTGAAAGGACAAAATGGCTCTTCTCAACATTTTGGCTGCGACCCCTGCTGTATGCAAAAGTCTGACTAGCCCCAGTCAAATTACATGTTTTGTTGAATTTCTCTCCAGGGAATAAAGTTAAATATGTCATTTTTCTGCATGTCTTAGTGCACAATTTTAACAAGTTTAACATATTAGAAAAAAAAGGAAACATAAAATATAAAATGTGCCAAAACTTTTGAGCATGGACAGATTTTAAGTGGACTGTGGCGTCTGTTTTAGTGTGTGCCTGACGGTGGCATTTTGTTTGGTCAGAACTGCAGCCCAAATGTACAAACCTGACGTTGAGAACCGCAGATTTTGGCGAGATGGAAATTTGAGTATGTTTTCATTAAGAGACACAGCAAATGCGTGTGCGTCATATTTCAAAAGACTAATGAATTTAATATCAGTAGACATGAAACAAAGCATGAACGTGACGGTAAATATTCAGAAATATTGCTTTAGAGAAACTAAAGCATTTTTAGCTACCTTAGTCTCACAGCACCAACTTCTTACCAGAACAAACTGAGTAGTTCAGTAAATGTTAACTCTCACACAATAACGGCTATTTCATTTGCTCTTCTCATTTAATAAAATGATCTAAGAAAACCAAAAATTTATAGATTTTTATTTGCCTCACAACTTATATTTTTGACCAAGTAAACGCTTGAGTAGGTACACACTCAATACATTATTCACGATTTATTGTTACTCTGACAACTGAACCAACTTGACAACAAATCAACTATTTGTTACAAGCACGTACGGATCCAAATTGCTCTGAAAGAGCATTCCAACAATAAAAGAAGCCTTGTGCATCTTTCATATACTGAGAGGCAACAGTGGCTTACAGAAAGCTCTGATTCTACATGCTGAAAATGCACACACTGTAACTACTCTGGTGGCACATTTATACGTGTTTAAGAGGGCATTGCCAAATTCTCAGACTTAACTGTCAGCAAAACACTCAGTTCAATTATTTGCTCTACAAAAAGGTAGATTTGTGAATAATATTTCGGCCTTCGAGTATTTTGACACAGTCCGATCTGGCCCTCCCTGTAAAAAGGTTGGCCATCCCTGCTGTAGAGGATGTGTTAACCCATTGTTAATTAGAAAATCCACAAAACATGATTTGACCAGGGGCTTCCAAACCTCTGCATATGTAGGCAATAATGCAATATGCTGCAATGCAATTCAATATATAACGTATTGTATCATCGGCGCAGAAGAAAACCCATAGTCCAGCATTTTCTGCTCAGTAAGTAAGGGGGAAGGTCACCAAAAGAGGGTGGACACTTCCAACCGCTAGTTACGCTACAAAAGAACCTGAGTTTACACGAGGTGGGGCAGCATGGTAATGCAGCTGGCAGTAGCTCTGTCGCCACACAGTGAGAAGGGTTCGATTCCCCAGCCGGGCGGCCAGCGTCCTTTCTGTGTGGAGTCTGCATGTTCTCCCAGTGTCTGCGTGGGTTTTTTCCCACAGTCCAAGACATGTGATGGGTTGGCGGCCTGTCCAGCGTGTTTTATTTACACGCTGGACAGGCCACCAACCCTCCTCCTGGAGATCTACTGTCCTGCAGTTTAGCAGTCATCTAACATGCTGCCACGCCCTCATACCTTTCCTAACAGTACTGCATCTGATCCAGCCAATCAAGGACTTTGTAGAAGTTAATTAGCTGGAGCACATATAGCAGATTGTGGTTGGTACTAGACGTGCAGGAAAATAGATCTCCAGGACCAGGGTTGGTGACCACTCATTTACATGCATAAAGTGGACAATCAACTGAACTTTGATCATACTCATTTAGGTGAGATGGTAAATAACCAAGACTAATTTTATGAATTATATAACAACGTGTGAAGAAGTACAAATAAAAAATGCACAGATACATCGAAAACAGCTCCTCTGCAGATCCTTCACAAACACAGCTCTAAAGATAGCAGCGCAGCTCGATGAAACATGTTTATTAATAAGTCTGTTGTAGTAAGCGAAGACAGTGCGCAGTCTGTGTGTGAGCTGGCGGTGCATCTGTGTGTGGGTGGACATCAGCTCCATAGACACGGCTGAGGAGGGCGGCAGGTCTGCTAGGAGAGAACATCTACTCATTACTGCCAGCCACTGTGTCCGCGCAAGTGTACCATGCTTGTGTTACTGGAGAGCATTTGCGGCAGGTGTGTAAAGCCCTTTGCAACAATTTAGGCAACTAAATCAGTGCATCCTGAAATCTCAAATTACATCACAATTCAGTTATTTTGGTAAACTGAATACTATTTTGACAGTAGTAACTTTACAGACTTTGCAGGTTTATTTTCAAGAAATGTCGCATCTCAATAAATCTCTAAAAATGAAAGTTTAATGGATTTCTACGTTTAAAAGATATTTTTAAAGATTTATTGTGGCCAAATAGAAAAAGCAGAATTGTTTTAAAATCTTAAAATTGGTTATTTTGCACCACCTCCAGATTGATGCACCATGATGCACTTTTACACCATTCATTTACAGTTATCTTGTCATTGTGAGTTACTGCAATGCTCTGCATGTACAAACCTCAATTCCAAAAAAGCTGGGACAGTATATTCTGTGAGCGATATCGCCAAATGCGCTTGGGAATGCTTTGATAAACCATTTCCAGTAAACACTGTCCGTCGCTGCATTCACAAATGCAAGTTAAGAGTGTACTGTGCACAGCGGAAACGCCCATAAATGCCAGACTTTGCTGGACTTCTCTGAGCTCGCCTGAAATGGGCTGATGCTCAGTGGAAATGTATATTGTGGTCTTTCAGATTGTTAACATAACCTGGCCAATAAATCTGATTCTGATTCTGATTAATGGAAATACTGGATGTTCTCCGGGCCAAAGAAGAAAAAGGCCATGCAGATTGTTACCAGTGTAAAGTTCAAAAGTCAGCATCTGTCACGGTACAGCCATGTATTAGTGGGTAACTTGTACATCTGCAAAAGAACCATTAACGATGAAAGATATTTATGCATTACAGAACAACTTATGCTGCCTTCTAGATGCTGTCTTTTTCAGGGAAGACTATGACCCAGTTTACACCTGGTCACTTCATGAGACTAGTATCTGGATTGTATCCTAATAAGATTTTAGTCAAATGCATGAAATCCAATTGTGTGGGACGTAATATGCAAATCCGCTCATTACATGGTAAGTTGTCTGCAGTTTGTTTTGCACAGTAGTGTCTGTCCATATTGCTATTAAGCATTCTGTTTCATCTGGTCCCCAGCCATGTACGTCCTCCATGATTACCGTCCTCACGGACAAGGATCACAAGTGCAGTGATGTACTGCATGGGGAGGACTTTCGGTTGTACTGGGAGGGGTTTTGTTCGTCAAATGTCTTGGAGAGACAGATGCGTTTACACTGCTATAACATGTGGCTCAAATGCGTCTCAGACCACCACCTGAAGCAAGCTATCGGATTTGTCTTGGGTGTGTTTACACTTGCATCTTTATGTGGCTTGGCCTTAACCAGATATAATCCTAATACTCAAAACGCATGAAATGACCAGGTGTAAACGGGGTCTATGTTTATTTGAACAAGCCGCATTCTGCACATGCTGCAGACTAAGGCCCTGTATGGTTGCACAGCTGAAGACTTGTATAACAGAAGGATGGCAAAAAATTCTGCTTTCAAAACTGGACCATTTGGTGCTTTCAGTCCTCACAACATTTATTAAATGTTGTTAAAAGGAAAAAGTGATGTCATACAGTGGTAAAATGCTTCTGTACCAACTTTTTGTGGAGGTTTGTACCTCTCTATCATAAACGGTGTTGTACTTCTTGGACCAAAACTATCACAAAACAATGTCTCAGGCATCAGGTAGCGTATTCATAACCACTTCATGAAATACACTTTTTCTTAATACAATTTCTGTGTAGCTTTTAGAGGCACTGACTGTGTCAGACGTCTGGTTCCACCACCGCTGTGAACTATTCTGAGTGGGTAAGTTTCTCTTCTTTAGCTATGGTGAATGTTGGCTGCTCCGACTCCTCTACTCCTCGAAATACTAGCAGACTAGATAAGAATAGTGGTTGTGCAACTGTTGCTGTTTGTTCACTATGAATCATGCAATGTTGACGGCTTGCTTGTCTGCCTCTGTTCTTCATATTTCATTATCAGAAGACAAGACCAAACACGTAAACCTCTCATGTGTAACTCGCTCACATTTTCGATCGCGTGCGAGGGCACGTGTACAGCCCGTTACGTCCATGAGTGCACACGTGTGCGACGGCACTCTTGTTCCACCAACGCCTGTAAATGTTTCATATGGAGGAAGCTGGGTCTCGAAGGACCCGAGTGTGTGTGTGTGCTGAGTGCCCTGTTGCAGTGATGCCACCGCCTCTACTCTCAGCAAGGACGCATGCACTTATAATGGGCCCACAGGGACGGCTCAGCCTTCTTTCATCATGGTCAGTGGACAGGTCAGCACCACCACAACAAAACAGTCAGTGCAGATAATAATGGTCGAAATTTGCAGCTTCAGTTTGGGCCATAATTCAAAACTCAAAAATGAGGAAAAACACCTCTACAACAATGCTAATTTCTGCTAGCACCCCTAAGAGATTCTAGTAGTATGTTAGCGCCAAGCTAACAGCGATTCACATGAACATTTTATGGTCAATCTCAGTTAAAATAGGACACATGGAGCTTGTAAAAGAAATTCTATGTTTTACCTGAATCTTGTAACATACATTAACATATACTTCACCTTGTAGATTGTGTTACAGCGACTCTAGTCAGAGACTAGAACTTCCAGAAGGTTTAGAGCAAATTATGTTGGTGGATAATCTGACATGTTAGGCCTTCAGTTCAGCTCCTGAAGCCCTAACCAATGGGAGAGCTCACTTGGCTGTACCTACCTAGATGCTGCAGGGGAAACAGTCCTAACTGGATTATTTTCCATTGGGCGTTCAACACTTTTGTTTCCAATCGAAACCTCTGTAGCAGAATTACTACAGTACTTACAAGCAAAGCTGTCTGTTAAGCATAATTAGCCAAAAATGGCTTGTAAATTTTCATCTCTATAAACAGCCTGTAGGCATTTGAGCCTTGCTCTAGGCTCTGAGCCATACCCGCCACTACATATCAGCCCAGACCAGCCTGACTGGATGATAGCCCAGTCCAGTTTGTGCAGGAACTCTTTATGCACCCATAACATCCATCATAGCACACACAAGGGCAGCGTTTTTGTATAGCATTTGCATTATGTGGTAATTGATATACCTTAGTACCATGACAAAAGTGGGAAAAAGGACCATTAAAGTGGATCTGGGGTCAGATTCCCCAAAGCTTAAACAATTAAACTGATTCTAAAACTGTAACATGGCCATGCAGGGGATGTACAGAGGATTGTGGTATATAGTAAAATCTGAATAATTCAGAGTACCATCTGGAGATCGCAAGTTCGATCAGCCATCCACAGCCAGTAGTCCAAGACAGCATAACTGTCCTCTGTATGTCGGGGTGGGTAGGATGGCCCTCCCTCTCCCCCATCACTGAGTGCGACGCTAGTCAACACGGGCATCTGTTAGCTGACAAAATATGATGGGCAGTTCATGTTGAGCTGTCCAATGATTAGCTGTCCAATTGCTTAGCGGCAGTTTGAAAAGATACCTGGAGGAAGCACTTGTTACACTTCACCCTTGGTAGCATTGGGTGACACAGGGAGACCGAGGAGGAACACAGCGAACACTGTCAGGCCCTTTAGTTGTTTTACCTGACAGCCAGTGTATATTGTTAACATTAAGTAGCTAAATTAGCTAAGCTAAAAATGAAGAGCATGTTTTCCCATGACGTTTTATTTAAACATATGCATTATAGATAAGAAGTGACATGGCTCTGCCATACGCTAGGTTTTTGAGGAACACTGCCACTGTTAATGCTATTAACTAGCGATATTACCAAAGCTTAAAACAATGGCACAGATAGCCACAGCTAGCTAGATTTACCGTATCTTGTTTTTATAAAGAATACTCTGTATGTGTGACATCACTCTGCCATACATAGCTTTTTGTAAGCTGTATGGCAGCTAATGAGGTATTTAACCCTACGACTCCCTGAAACAGAGTAATGCTGTGTGCAAAATCTCTCATACGTTTACCACACAGATCTACCACATAGACCCCCCATACATAGAAATCCCTATATAATGAATGAATGAGTTAATGTATGCGCCGCCTGAACCTCCGCTGATTTCCACTTTACATTCCATCCACATCCTGCTAATTTGTGTTTTCGCTTTAATTCTGAGATTTAGGTGCCAAGACTCACTCGGGATTCAGAACCACACGCTGATTAAACGCTGAAGTGTGTGAGGAGAGCAGCTGCAGTCTGACACACGTCCACTGCTGTCCAGAGGAGGGATCCCTCCCGGGCCGGGGGTCTGCATCAAAGCGCCCCGACATGCTTATAAAAAAAAAGCCATTTGTAAGAATATCAACCTTTGATCCGCTTTACGGATGCTAAAGTGAGGTGAAGCTGCTATTTTGCTGCCTTGACTCACTGCAAAGCAGCTACTTCCTGAAAAGCATTTGGACGCACAGAACAAGAAGGAGAACGTGTTTGTGTGGATGCAGTAGGTGCTCTGTCAGTTATTAATGATCTCCAGGTCATCTTTCCATTTTTTCATCCCTTTCTCTGTTTGTTTCCCCCTTTCATTCACTTATCAATAGTGTGGGTTACATGTACCCCCAAATTATTCATCACTTCACGTCTGACTGGTGGCCATGTGTGTGTGAAGGGGGAATTAACCTACAGAATGGAGCTGTTCTCTGTGGATTCAGTTTTGTGTGAACACTTGGACAGCTGGTGTTTTGTTTCCACAGTTTCCATAGTCAGGACCAGAAATCTAGACTCGTTAAAATAAAGGTGCCAAGAGGGGTTCTTTGGAGTGATGCCACAGAACTGGGGTGCCCAAACTTCTATGCTTTAAATTCAGTGGAAGTTCTTCACACCAGTGGTCTCTAAATTGTCAGCGTATCACTGCCTGTTACGCTATATTAGCTTATACCAGGGGTCGGCAAACTAAATGTTAAAAAAAAGCCATTTTGTCCTTTCTATAAAAATCAAACCACCTGGGGAGCCACAACAGTTCATGACCATTTTACCATTTTGGCTGTAAATATGTCTCAGTATGTGCTGATGTACTTGTATAGACTTAAATATATAATATCAACGAAAACGCAGACTTACTTTGCTCTGCTTTAAGCTTTAGCTCAGCTATTGCCGCCTTTCTCGCATCTCTGGGAGGAAAGTGGAACAGTTTCTTGTAAAATGTCTCTCAACGTTTGACCTTTTACGAGGCTGAAGTCGCTTCTCATTCGCCAGCTTCATGTTCGAATTATCTCATTCCACCTTAAGTGGTGCCTGAGGCAGCGGAATGTAACTGCTGCACCATTTAAGGTGGAATGGGAGAATTTGAACAAGTAGCTGGCGAATGAAAAGCGACTTCAGCTTCGTGACTTTTTAGTGTTCGTCAGTTTCTCGTTGCAGATTAAACGTATCAGGAAACCAGCTGGAGTGATTATAAATACAAATAAGTCTGTTTGTCTCCAAATTATCGATGTTCGTCTTAAATCTTTCTCCTCACTGTTTCGTTAGGTACTAGCTAGGCGTGACTGTTGTCTGCGTTGCAATGGTGACCGGCAGTCTGCGCTTAAACCTTCAGGGTTAAAGGGTGAATTATCAGTTAATTCCAGCATTTAAGACCATTTATTGTTAAAACTATGTTAAAACAATAGACAAAGCTTTATTTTACTGCAAAAGGAGGATTATTTTATTTTTTCCTACAAATCAGATTCTTTTGTGGAGCCACAACAGGGCAGTAAAAGAGTCGCATGTTGCCGACCCCTTGCTTATAACTTCTACCTACGCTTCTGATGCAGACAATGACAATTAAAAGGTATCAAGGGTTATAGATTTGTTTTTAGGTTGCATCTTATAGCTCCACATTTTATTACTAAAAGTGCTTCAAAAAGAACAAGAAAGTGAAAAATAAGACGATAAAAAATCAGAAGTGGTTAAAACATGTTCTCTCATTGGCAGAGGGAGTGAGAGGTAAGGCAACTTTCTTGCGGGCTAAATCAAACATCCTTGCAAGCCAGCTTTGGCCCATGGGCCCCATTTTGGGCATCCCTGCCATTGAAGAACTATTGGTTTTCTAAAGAACCTTTCAATTGATGGTTCTTTATAGAACAATTTTTATGAATACAATGTGTAAGTGAGAAGAAGCTTTCATAAAGTTCATGAATAGTGAATCTTCAAATATTGTAAAGTAATACCAATTAAAGGTTTTACATGTAATTATGTTATAACTGAAGTCAGGGGGGAGAAACATGCCTGAAACCCCTCCTTCTTCCAATCTAACGCCCTATAAATTCACATCCTCACCTTCTGCTCCCATGACGAAGAGTTCGCAATCCCCACCACCACCCCATCGCCTCCCTGTTCATCAGTCCTGCTACAGCTATGAGGGGGGTCTGGCCTTCTAGATACAGGCAGAGGCTGCAAAGAACTCCAGCCCAAGTTCTCCCCCTCCCTCAATCAGTCTTCTGTTGAAGACATGGTCTAAACTCACAAATAAAGGCCAACCCAGCAACGTACAGTATACAAAGTACACAACACCCACAGATCTCTAGAAAATTGAAGTAGGATCGTTATCTTCTCTGGTAAATAAGCCAAAGATGCATCCAGTACTTCTGGTTTGGAGTTTGAGTGTCCAGAACTGATAATCCAACATCAGTAGCTGACCTCACTACTGCTCTTGTGGCTGAATGCAAGCAAATTCATCACAGCAATGTTCCAAGATGTAGTGTTAGGCCTTCCCAGAACAGTAAAGACGGTTACTGCGGCAAAGAGGGACAAATTCCCTACTAAAACCCTTGATTTCAGACGAAACGCTGGATAAGCAAGTGTCTACAAATATATTCACAGTGTAACCTGATCCAAACCCCTATCACACAAATGGCTGAAGCTATTGTGAAATTCCACCTTCAAACTGAGCTTTGAGCCCATAAAATCCAAAACTGTGCGGAATGTGATGAGTCATTAATTGCAGAATAGCCATATCTTTTTTTAAAAAATGGGCCATTTGCTGCAGGCCTGAATAAAATACATTACCAAAGTGCCTCAAGTTAAGTTGTGTTATTGTTGCTGCGTCTAGAGATTTACAAACATTTACAATCTGCGTCTCGGGCCTGCATTATGGATTATCGCTGGTGCAGTATCAGTAGACTTCATTACTGAGGGAATAGCCTATCTGGTGTTCACATATTAGATCAAAGCTCTCAATGCAAGACATAAAGTAGCTCCCTGCAGGGAACGAGCACTCATCAAAAGCAAAGACAGTGTTTAATCCAGCCAGTTATTCCACAGCTGACAAGGACAAATTCTCTGAGCCTTTTATAAACATCAACTTATCAGTGAGGAACATACGTCGCTACACAAGATGCCTACACAATTCGTCCAAAGGCTCCCATATACAAGTTAACACAATGTTAGTGAGGGTCATATTAGTCTACAGCAGGGTAGTCAGCTGGAATCGATGACCACTGATATACATATTGTGACTCCTTATTCTTTAAAGTTGCATAAAACCGTGTGCAGATTTGATGAGCACGATGAGGAAACAAGCTGAGATTTGTGTTAATGAATCAGCTTGAGTGCGTGAAATCAAGCGCCAGCCTACCAGCATCTCATTTACATATTGTTTACCTGACACACGCCCTATTTCATGCAGAGTTTCGGTAGGGAACCAATAAAATGACAGTATTCAGAGGCTTATGAGCCAGTGGCTGTGCTCATAGTCTACTGCTCCACCTACTGACCATACTTTATAGTGTTAAAATTACAGTGATTAGAAAGAATAAAATGTGAAAAAAAAACAAAGCATCTGTTTTTAAGATGGCAGAATGATGTGATTGTGTTTTGTGACAATGTTTCTAAAATAACATTCTTTTTTATTACTGCAGTGTATGGGATGATTCTGCACTAACTGTGTTTTGTATTGTTTATATGTCTTTAAATATAACATGGAATAGTTACAGCTTTTGTTTCTACAAGTAATGCACTGCGTAATATGTCTTTAAATAGAATACTGAGTAGTTGCAGCACTTGTCTGTACCAACATGCATGACAAATACACTATATGGCCAAAAGTATGTGGACACCTGACAATCACACCTTTATGAGCTTGTTGGTCATCCCATTCCAAGACCCTGAGTATTAATACGGAGTTGGCTCGCCTTTGGGGCTAAAACAGCCTCCGCTCTTCTACGAAGGCCTTCAACAAGGTTTTGGAGTGTGTCTGTGGGAATTTGTGCCCATTCAGTCAAAAGAGCATTTGTGAGGTCAGACACTAAGACATGGCTTTCAGTTGATGTTCCAGCTCATCCCAAAGGTGTTCAGTGGGGTTGAGGTCAGGGCTCTGTGCAGGCCACTGGAGCTCCTCCACACCAAACACGTCAAACTATGTCTTTATGGAGCTCACCTTGTGCACAGGGGCTCAGTCATGCTGGAACAGGAAAGGCTCTTTCCCCAAACTGCTGCCATGAAGTTGAAAGCATAAATTGTCTAAAATATCTTTGTGTGCTGTAGTATTGATATTAACCTTCACTGGAACTAAGGGGCCCAAACCCTGAAAAACATCCCCAGCTCATTATCCCTCCTCCACCAAACTTTACTGTTGGCACTATGCATTCTGATAGTGGATTCTCCTGGCGTCCACCAAACCCAGATTTGTCCATCAGACTGCCAGACAGTTCAGTGTGATTTAACACTCCAGAGAACCCATTTCCACAACTCCAGAGTCCAGTGGTGGCGTGCTTTACACCACTCCAGCCAATGATTGGCATTGTGCAAAGTGATCTTGGGCTTGTGAGCAGCTGCTCAGCCATGGAAACCCATTTCATGAAGCTCCTGACACACAGTTATTGTGTTGGTTTTGCTTTCAGAGGCAGTTTCTGAACTCTGTAGTGAGTTATGCAAAAGAGGACAAGTCATTTTTAGGCACTATGGCCTTCAGCACTCGACAACACCACTTTGTGAGATTGTGTGGTCTAATGCTTTGTGGCTGAGCTGTCATTGCTCTTAGATGCTTGCACCTCACAATAATACCACCTACAGCTGACCAGAGCAGATTTAGCAAGGCAGAAATGTGACAAACTGACTTGAGGCAAAGGTGGCATCTTATGACATTGCCACATTTTAAGTCAATATGGCAACATAACCTGTTTATGCTAAAATGTTTAGCTGCACACCTTAGGGCTGCTTTATGCTTGCACATATTGTATAAGACCATTTATACGCAAAAGATGGATGCATTTCTATTCCCCATAGAAGCTCAGGGGAGGTAATGTTCATGTAACATCATACTTTCGCAACCCACATTTCACAGAAACTGACCACAATCATTTTAGAACCATGAAAAGCTGAAATCAAATATCTTATGCAGAAATGTACTTGACTTCTCATTTACTGGTTACAGCAATGCAAAGGCCTGCCTGGCTGAACTACGACCACAATCAAATCAACAACAACCTAACTAATCATCACAATAACCACACTGTGGCGTTATGCAAATCAACCCTGAAGGCGCCCAATCAGGGGCGGCCGTCAACAAAAACAGTGGGGACACAGTGTGCAGCTTGCTAAGTAATGGACCCTATAATATAAACTCAGCTGGAATTTTGTTGAAACAGAAAAATATCTGTGCAGTTCATTAGAGCTGTCACGCAAAGGGATTATGTGTTCATACGCAGCAAAAGAGAACAAAAAAAAATCACACTCAAATCAAAATCACTGACTACATAAGCTTCTTATATTGGACTCTATCAGCGGGCATGTCATGTCAACACTGTTCACCTCACCTCAGGTGAACCACATTCTGGAGGTGGGCGATATGGCAAAAATGTAATATCATGATACTTGAAGTTTTCAAAATACATGCCATAATTTTTGTTTCATGAAATCTGATAAATTGGAATAGACGAAGTAGTGCTACCTTATACTATAAGGTATAAAATACTATAAAAAAAACTATGGATCCAATATTTTTATTCACATTTTATACACTGTGCTGCTCTAAATCTGGTTAATCAGGACTAATTATGCTCTCTTTAATCAAGTATGTGTTTGGGAAGTTGTTTTTTAAATACAGACGATATCCACAACATGCTCAGAAAAGCATATTGTGACATATTGTGATGTAATTAATCACAATGATGGTAAATATTGTCATATTGCCCAGCTCTACCACATCCTTTACTGCTTTTTTTAAAACCTTCTTTTATTTCAAGGTGTTTTTGACTCCATGCACCTGCTGTAGACTGAATGCCATATTATTAAACACAAAACGGCTTACAACAGATTTAAAACAACAGAAGGGATTCAGTTTACCAGTTCAGAACTGTCTGTTTCAATCAACCAACTGTTCAGTTCAGCTTTTCATCAGCCCGATTCTGAATCGGTTCTATGGATGTATTGAAAGGAACCGGTTCAAAAGAGTCGATTCTTTAACGAGTCGGACTCAAACATCGATGCTGAGTGACGGTTAAGGACAAATTATGTAACTTCATAAAAAAGTCGTCCCTAAATGAACCCAGGACGGGAACATAATGTCAAAGCGCGAAAGAAATGTTTTCTTATCATATTGAAGAAAGAGCAAAATACACCATGTTAATTTCAGTCTCAACTCATTGTGGATAAATGGGTTGTTAACGGCTCCTCTAGAATCGTTGTGAAGCACCTTAAAGGGGAATTCCACCGATTTTCCAAAATTTATGAATAATTCAGTCCTTGAGATGTACGAGTCATTCAAAATGGCTTGATGTGAAATGGTTCATTGTAGAGAAACTTGCAGGCCCTGATTTCTTTACAGTGGTGGTGATAGGAACTACAACACAGCCGTTTTATTTACCAGTGTCTTATATGTAATATTGATGATGGTAAAATAGTGATAAATCTGACAAAACAATCTTTCTTCGGGAACTAATATGCCTCACAACACCCTGCACGAACCCCTCCACCATGAATGAGTTAAAATAAATGGATTCGCCAAAACTTTATCACAAAACTGTCCCAGACATCAGGCAGCGTTCGTAACTGTCTCATATAATAACGTTAGCTTTCTGTGAAGGAGCTTTCAGAGGTGGACGTCTGGTTCCTATCACCACCACTGTGAACAGTTCTGACTCTGTAAGTTTCTCTAGTATGGAGCATTTCACACCAAACCACTCTGAATGTCCTTATTCACATCTTTGGCCATTAAATAATGTAGAATTTTCGAACAGAAATCGGTGGAGTTCCCCTTTAGCTAGCACAACGGCTCCTCATCAACAGGCTAACGGTTCTCGCTAACTTCTTTACCTTGGGTTTTCTGACAGGTTGGTTCACTGTAAGCCACACGTTTAGGTTTCTGCTGTGTAGTGAAACCGTGTGTGAGCATTTCATGCTTCGGTAAAGATTAAACATTAATATTTCACTGCGTTTTTAACGCGGCTCTCAGGCATTTGAGTCCAAAAGTGTAGAGAGGAGAACGTTTCTGAATTCGAGATGAGTTTTGGTCAGTCAGCGATACCAGTTACGTTACCCTGCAGCATACTGTATTATTTTCATGATTACTGTGTGATATTTAGTTGGGGGTAATGAAATAATCAATTCCATGGTCTAACAGCCTGTGTCCAAACTGCCTCTCTCTCTCTCTCTCTCTCTCTCTCTCTCTCTCTCTCTCTCTCTCTCTCTCTCTCCTCTCTCTCTCTCTCCCTGTATCGTCCAGTGAATGAAAACACAAGCAGCTGATGGTGTGAATGAAGTGATCAGGGCTAAAGGTGCAAGGGATCCACTACTGCATTTTA
Organism: Colossoma macropomum; assembly: GCF_904425465.1. Taxonomy (NCBI): domain Eukaryota; kingdom Metazoa; phylum Chordata; class Actinopteri; order Characiformes; family Serrasalmidae; genus Colossoma; species Colossoma macropomum. The sequence continues at coordinate 4,953,357 of NW_023494793.1, read as the reverse complement.
CAGAATCGTACATAAAACAATAAAGATTTTTGAAATTTAAGGCTGTTATTAAGTAATAATAATAATATAATATATACTATATATATATATATATATATATATATATATATATATATATATACTGTTTGTAACATTCTAGTTTCTAGGTGCTGAACCTCGTCATGTTGATGTAAATGTGTCTTTTTAAAAGAAAGTTGTGCTGTTTTTTCTTCTCACAGGTGAGAAAGAAGCTCGTGAAGGAAAAAAGCTGTAGCTCACCTGCATTTTGCCGTTGGCTGTGAGGAGCCCCTCCTGAAGGACAGAGCAGAAAAATCCCTGTGGATTCCCAGTAGAAGGGCCAGAGGTATGTTCACTCAGCTCCGGCGGAGGGAGCGAAAGAGAGCGAGGGAAGGAATGCCCAAGCACTGAGCCTCTCTCCACACAGGAGAGAGAGTAAAGAGAAGGGGAGAGAAAGAGAGAGAGAGAGAGTGTGTGAGTAAAGAGAGGAGGGAGAGAAGAGGGAGAGAGAGGGAGAATGAAGAGAAGGGGGGGGGGTTGAGAGAGAAGAGGGGCGGAGGAAGATAAGAGAGCGAAAGAGCAAGAGGGAGGGAGGGAGACGAAAGAGAGAGAGCGAGAGATGTGCTGTCATTTTGTCACTTACCCTTTAAGATTTTTTCAAAATTTACAAATTATGCTCATTATAATATCACATTAGCACTGCTTGCTGTCTCGGCCCATTAGTTTTGATGAATAATCCAGCTAAATTGATGGGATATTAAAGGGGAATTCTGCCAATTTTTCCAAAAAATCTTCGTAATTCAATGACTGTGATGTAAACAAAGTGGTTTGATGTGAAATGGTGTGTTGTAGAGAAACTGACCAGCTCTGATTCTTTACAGTGATGGTGATAGGAACCAGGGGTCACAATGAGTGTGTTTACATACACTCAATAATTTGATCATAATCGGATTTCTGCAGTTATCCGATTATCTAAATGGTCATGTAAACACCATGCTCCGATCTAGAGATCCGATTTAGAAATCTGTTAAAGAGAGCTGGATTTTAGCTCAGTAATCAAATTTCTCAGTGCATGTGAACTCTTACTCTGATTTCTTTCGGATTTCTCAGTCTGCACAGGTGTGAAAATAGAAGGCGGTACTGGAAATAAGCAAGCAGCGTCGCCGTGAGACTCAGCAAAACACTTTTGGAGCGACGCGGAAACCAAATACATTTTCGACGAAATGAAGGATTTAAATATTCTTCATCTTCTAGATGACGTATGTTCATATTTTCAGGTAAAGTGGCTCCATTTTTTTAAAAAAAAGCTGCGGCATTTTTACGCTACATTTACATCATGTCCTCTTCTGTGAGTTTGGGCTGGTTGTAAAGCAGAAATCTGATTATTGTCTGATTCATGTAGATCTGGAGTTTTCCCGTTATCTGATTACTCAAATGCATATAAATCATTATTGGGATTACTGACAAAATCTGAATTTCTGCAGTTATTAGATTATTAGCTGCATGTAAAAGCGCTGAGTGTCTACACCACAAATATATTTCATTTAGTTCTCCTCAGGTACTATTTTGAATGCCCTGCTTGTAATGAATGGATTTAAAAATGCGTTTTAGGCTAAAATCTAACTCAAAACTATTAGAAAACAACAGCTCAGGCATCAGATTTGCAGGCATTTTGTGTTGCTGTAGCCTGCAGAGGTGTTAAACCCTTTAAACGTCTGGTTCCTATCATCACCATTGTGAACAATTCAGAACAATTCGGACTCGAGAGTGGAGCACATCACATTAAACCACTCAGAATTACTTTGTTTTCTTCTTAACCATTTCATTACGCAGACAAATGAGTGGAATTCCCCTTTAAATAAATGTATATAGGATAAGAAAAGGCTGCACTCCTGCAGCACCCAGCTTAATCCCACACATTCATTTCAAGTTTGTACTGGCCAAGTTTTTTTATGTAAGGGAGTCCCAGAATCCTCACTGAATTTTGAAAATATCGTGTAAATTGTTTCTTACAGTGCATATTCGCATTAATTTGGGCGACCTTGGTTTCGCCTTGGACCGTGACGGGGCTGGAGAGAGGGGAGGAGGGCTGAATAGCAATCACAGCCGCCCAACTGCTGCCTCCACACGTCCACGGTGTATTACTAGACCAGCTCAGCATTGCAAATAGCCTACACCAGTTGCAACAGCTGCAACAGTCATCTATGCAGAAAAAAGGATGCATTGAATTTACTTGAGTCGGTCATTTCCTCATACTACGTTTGCTTTTCGGTTCAGTTACCTCATAATGAAGGTGCTGACACATTCATTTTTATTCAAATGGAAAGATGAACACGTTTAAATGAAGTAAATTAAATGCAGCACCTTTTCAGTGTTTCTAGCAGTCTGGCTCTGTGCGGTCTAAAAGCACTGGACCCACAGAATAACTCATCTGATAAAATCTTAATGGCTAAAAGTGCTGCTGAACTGATGGATTTTAAAGCTGTCATTGACATGGTTGAAGAATTGAACTGGAAGTTATCAGCAGTTTGATAGGAATGAAGGTCATTCTTTGTAGCATCCAGGTTACAGAGCTTAGCGGACTGGGACGCGTTATTAATGAATTTTTTAATGCTTTCTCTTCTGTTACCAACACACAGAGGTCAAGCGGCTTAACTCAGATGACAACTAGTGACTGACCCCTTAGTAGACGGTGAAAATGTCATTTGGTACTGCGCGTCTGACCATCCGGTCGGGCAAGCGTCAACATCTCTCCTGTATCATAAAATCGCTCAGCAGCCTTCTTTTGGGTCAGTTTACTTATACAAGCTCTGTCACAAATGCATTCATAGTTACAACTCAAAATATCTCACTTTAGACTATTATTATTATTATTATTATTATTATTATTATTATTTTAATGCCACTTTTCAGTTTAGTTTTTCAGTGATCCACATTTTTTACACAGGTATATAAGCACAACGTTGGAGAGATAAAATACTATGACCTAAATGAAATAACAGCACAATTAAAGCACTTTTTTTAAAAAAAAAGATAGATGTGCATTTTTTTTGTATTTGCATGAATCTGTTCAAAATATTGATGTTGGTTTTCTAGCTTTTATAATTGTAGAAATTAATTATTAAGATCATCATTTCACTTGACTTAGGAGACACATGTAAAATGGTGTACAGAGAGTTTACAGCTGCTGAAGTTGCCACAGCGGTTTTGGAAAGATAACGGAGCAGTTTGGTATGAAACATCTGAGCATCGTGTCATTTCGCTGTTGTCGGAAGAAAACCTTGTATCTCCAAAATGGTAACTTTACAGGAAAATGAAAAAACACGTTACTTTCAATGTAAGTCAATAGAACCAGACATTTTCCAAGTTTGGGCCATTTCTTTTGGTCCATTCTTCATGAGATTTACACACAGTGTAAAGGACAACTGACATTTTCAAATTATGTCAGAAACTGAAAAACAACAAAAATGGAGATACGAGGTTTTCTTCTGACAGCAGCGATATGCAAGTGCCTCTAAAGGACAGTTTAAAGAGATATGCAAAAATTGGGAAAATGTCCTTAGACCGCAGAGGGTTAAATAATACAGGGTGATTCAAAAAGATTCATCCATTTTTTAAAGCGCCATATTTTTACAACCGTGAGACGCCTAGGAACCAATCGCATACCAATTGAAAGAGAGGGTCACACAGACCCTCAGAGTTTCTGACCGCCACCAGAAGATGGCTCCCTTCAGTCTGCAAGGAGATGCGACCCCTAAGCAGAAAGCGCTCTGCGTTCTCCACTTCAATAAGAGTGAATCCATCATAACTGTGCAGTGTGATTTTGGTCGTCAGTGAACCTCCTCAGAGCGTTCGGCGTTGGTTCCACAACACTGGATGATCTCTGAAATCGCACTGAAAGAGCCGTGAGTGCAGCGACACCCGACATGCTCAATCCAGTATGGGATGAATTAGACTATGGTGTTGATGTTGTCTGTACAGCTGGAGGAGGTTCATATTGAGCACTTGTACAATCACATAATAAACTTTATGCTCATTTAAACCATTTACAGTTTACTGCATTGATCTGTAACGATTTACAAGTGAAATGTTCATTTTGAAATCGAATTAATCTTTTTGAATCACCCTGTATTTATTTTGTATGTGTGCGAAAGGTCAGACTGTTAGAACAGATTGGGGGTAGTTTTTTTATGTAATTAAGGTAACATTTCAAATTCATTGTTGTTTGTGTAGCTTCAGTTAGCTACAACAAACAGTCCAGCTAAGTAGAGTACCGTTAAGTAGCCACTCTAAACAGTTTCTCATTAGGTCAGTTGAATTTTGGCCAGAATTTTGTAATGCTTGTCCAACGGGGTCAACTGAATGCAAAACCTTCAAATCTTCTTGGTTTGCTCTTCTCGGCTGATTTGGGTACGACACCCCTGTATGAATCCTAACATGAACTATTATGGGAGGAACTGTATAATGAAAAGACGACTTCTAAAGATACCCAGGCCATGATTTATTCCCAAGGTCAGATGGGCAAATCCCTGAGTATGTGTCATCACATGCAGTCCATATATGGAAATAAACTGCAGAATCAGGCTGTTATAAATTCATTGTTTCTGTGATGTCATGGGAACCAACTCACTTACATAAATATGCCTATTCATGAATATGCATCAAGCATATTAGCCCCGCCCACCCACACTGAAGTTATAAGGAGCGTTTCAGCCTGGACTGCTTTTTGAAGGGGCGCAATACAGGACAGCCAATCAGAATCTTAAAGGCACTGTAACAAAAGCAGTTTATTTTAAGGGATAAATAGAGGTTGGAAAATGGTCATGTACAAATTAATTAGGACTGACTCACTAGGCGGGCAGCACGGTGGTGCAGTGGGTAGCGCTGTCACCTCACAACAAGAAGGGCCTGGCTTCAATTCCCCAGCCTGGGGATGACCAGGGTCCTTTCTGTGTGGAGTTCGCATAAACCATAGGTATAAATGTGTATTTCTGTGTGTCTGACCTGTGATGATCTGGCGACCTGGCCATAACGTTTCCTGCCTTCTGCCCAGTGACTGCTGGGATAGGCTCCAGCTTAGATGAATGAGTGATTAATTAGGTCCACAGAGGGAAAAAAATAAGATAAAAGTAAAATTCAAGTAGAATACGGGCTCCTTAAATATGATGTTTCAGTCATTTTCTTGTAGCAGAGCAAAGAACTATTAAACGGTCTTACCTTCCCTTTGTGTCCCAATCAAAACCATCAGAACGGACAAACTATCAGAAAGCAGAGACCCTCACACCTCCATCCGAGCGGCTTTCTGGGGTCAGTTTGGTTGCAGTTACTCAAGCTCTTCGCACTACGAGAGAGAGCACAGCAAACCTCCAGATCTTGATTTCTGCATTGTCTGATGGGACTTTAGCGCCTGCGTTATTCATCTGAGTTCAACGTGTTTTCTCCGAATGAGAGCTCCTGCTAAGTGAATTAAGGTAAACACAAAAACAAGATTGCTTTAAAAGATTTACTCTACTACATCAACATCAATAATACAAATAATATCAGGAGAAAATATGTATTAGTTAGCACCTCATACGCACAGAAATGCAGCTCAAGGGGCTTTACAGCAAATCCACAAACACATCAAACATACATACATAGAAGGGGCTCCAAAGTGGGTTGTCAGTAGAAGATGCACACTCTTTAAAAAGATGGTTTCTGAAGGGTTCTTTAATAAAGGGAATGGTTCTTAATTTGTTCTTCACATGGTAAATTTGGTTCTTCAGATTGATGGAGAATGTGTTGTATATGGTTCTGTAAAGATCCTTTTTGAAAATGGTTCTCTCTAGCACTAAAAAAGGGTTCTTCTGCTCTTACAGAGTCAAGCTGGTAACAATAAAAGAACCCTTTTTGGTGCTATATAGATTATTTAAAAACGGTTATGTATAGAAAAGTATAATGCATTCTCCATCAACCTGAAGAACCATTTCACCATGCAAAGCACAATTTAAGAATGGAATGGTTCTATATAGAACTCTTACTGAAGAACCCTTAAGGAACCACCATTTTAATAAGTGAAGACAAGTGCTGTGATGGTATGAATTTTTTCTTACTGTGGTGAAAAAGCAGCATATCTCCGCAGTTTGGCGGTTTATTGCCAATGCCCCAAACACCCCATTAGAAATAAATAAACAGATAAACAGTCTCTATTGTGGTGTCTTTAATGACGTAAAAGAAGAATTAGCAGAATGATGCTTTTTGGTCATTGACATGCTATTATTTCAAAATCAAAGACAAAAAGAAATGGTTCACTTACGTTATATCACCAAAATAAATGAACACAATGCACGATTTTCAATACGTCATTCAGATAATGTCAAACCATCTATCTAACAGTTGATAAATGCTAAACAGCGCTGCAAACTAGGAGAGTGGTGCTGGTTAGCGTTAGCTGTTAGCAAAGTTAGCATGACAACAGCTCTGCACACCACATAAAACGTTTGATTCTGGCTAACTAGCTAAAACACACACAAGATGAGATGATTAAACATAACGATTCACCTCTGAGAGAGTGAGGTCGAGCAATTGTGGGGGCAGAATGTCAAAATTAAACCTGTTCTGTGGTGTTTGGAACTGTAGCCTGATTGGCTAATATAACATTAGCTTAGCGAGCAGCCTACACACCCAAACAGTGCCACACACCACACTACAGGTTTGATTCTGACTAACTGCTCTTCTGCTGACACAAAGTTTAGATGATAAAAACTAAATCTGAGACACTAAAAGTCAAGTGAGTGACAGACAGACGAAATCAGGCCTGTTTTGTGGTGTTTGGGACTGTAGTGTTTTAGTTACCTGGCCAAACATGCCACACAGCACAAGCTTGGTTCCACTAACCAATGCTAAAATGACACCTGTGTAGATGATATCTGAGGGCGAGAAGGTGAGTGACTGAGTAAAAGCCAAAACCGATCGTGTTCTGTGGTGTGCGTAGCTGTCACTGAGCTCCTATTGTGCTCAAGGCCGCACCAGTCTAGCAACGTCCAAACATTCAAAACCACTGTTTTTAATAAACGGCTGAATGATGAGTGAGTGAGTGAGTTTAATTAAGGTGCGCACACTGGCACAGGTGTTGTACCGGATTCTGACCCACTGGCAGTATCCGACTCCCCTTCATGCATCGTAGGGGCATATGGATGCTACAGGTTACACTCACCATTTCGGTTGTTTCTATGTGTAAATATCGGTTTATCTTTAGTTTTCCTTCTCAGCAAACAGTGCAACAGGACCTAAAGCCAAACAAAGAATCTCACAGTAATAGTTTAATGTAATAAACTAAAGACTTTGGTCTTTGGACTTTGTTGGCGAAGCACTCGGGGGACTGAATGCCATTCAGTCATAATGATAAGTATAGCAAGAACATTTTAAACACAGTTTTAATTCTCAAGTCTGGAGCAATAAGATACTGGCGCTCGGTGACTCTGAGCACTGTTCAGTTTCTCAGCGCCTCACATCGTGCCACTCAGCCTTTTGTCATTACTTTGTTCAATTTAAGCCTCATCCAGGCCTCAGAAAGCCACGGCAGATAACGTGATTTAAAATTCACCCAAGGCAGTCAGTCTTTTAGATAAGCAGATCTCGGCTAACGTCATAGCCTGGTCTTTTTCAGCTCATTAACAGAGAGCTGTTAGTGAAGTAGTAAAGTGATGCCAGGCGTGATACATTATGGTAAATCGACTTTCACTAGCAAAAATGACTGCGGTATTGTGATAATGCAGTTATCGTCGAAAGCCCTAATGCAGACAAGAAGTCTCAAATCTTTGGAGCATAAAACAGACAGCTGCTTCTTCACTCTTCCTATGTTCTCCTCTACAAAAATTTCATTTGATGACACCTGATTTAAAAGTATAGAGTTATTTATCTATAAAATCGGTTATGTAGAACAGCCAACTTATCAGAGAGACTCGTGTTCAAGAATAAAAAGAAAGAAAAAAGGAAATATTCACCCTTCTGAATGTACTAACCAGTTATGTTGACCATATATGGAAAATTAGACATTATACAACAGTTAATTCCAGCCACGCAAGCTGATTGGTTGACAGGTGTTCTAACTGTGCTGTTATTTCGCCATAACATCACGTTATGATGCTGAGACGCCGTTGCTAAGCAACGACTTTGACAGCTGTAGGAGACGCTCAAGCTATTTGAACGTTTTTACTTCTTACTTTGCACAAACAGAAAATGGACACTTTTAAGATCACATTTGACCGACAGCCGATTTGGTCAGACTCTGAAGATGAGACGACACTAAATTCCCAAACTGTCACCACTGAGCAGCTTTTCAGTCAGCAGCTGAGACAGAAGAACAGCTGAACAACCAGGAATCAGCCAGAAATGAACCCAGTACCGTTTGCCAAACTAAATGGACTGTAAGATGTTTTACAGACTGGCTGGAACAAAACAACATCAATATTGATCTGGCAAAAAATGACAAAACTGAGCTAAACTTGATATTGCGGCAGTTTTATGGCTCTGTCCGATTTGGTCAGACTGAAGATCAGACTACACATTTGGCGAATGGTATTTGGTTCATTTCTGGCTGATTCCAGGTTGTTCAGCTGTTCTTCTGTCTCAGCTGCCGACTGAAAAGCTACTCAGTGGTGATGACAGTTTGGGAATTTAGTGTAAGGAGCTGGAGAACGAACTGCCGGCTGTGCAGCGAGTGGGCGGAGTTCGTTACTCTGACGTAGCAACAAGCTGCTTGTTAAGGAACTATAATTTGGCGGAAGGAACTCCTAACATTAAAACATATTAAACGCTGCGTTCACGGCCCAGTTTATTAATTTCTTACTTTATTTAACTGTTGTATAAAAGCAACAGAACACTCGAGGTTGTGTGTTATTGCCTTCATCTCGTGCCTGCGACCAAATCACAGCCATGATGTTATTACGCGATAACACACTCCCTCTCATGTTCTATTGCTTAAGTAGAACCCTCTTTGGTGCCTTGATATTGTGCAGTTGTACATTGTATCATCAAGCTATCAGATTTAGTTGTAAGGATCATAACGTGAATGATGTCAGTAACCTGCGTTCCCAGCTGATCTAACAGAGACGGCCGAGAGCGAGACACAATCCCATTATACTGCTTCCAACACAAGTGCTCTGTTAAGGGCACTACAGGTCACCCTGTGCTTAAAACAGGATAGAGCACTCTCATCATAGCCTTCCACTATGATTAATAGCTAAGAGGAGTGGGACTCTACTGCCGTCCCACATGTTCTTAACCACACTGACTGAACACAGTCCCTTTTCCTATTTTATAGTGGCCTTTAATTCAGTGATTTTCATATTGAAACTGTCCCGAAATAAAAATGCAGGGTGACTCACAGCAGCACGCACATACTATACACCGATCAGGCATAACATAATGACCACCTCCTCGTTTCTATGCTCATTGTCCATTTTATCAGCTCCACTTACTATATAGGTGCACTTTGTAGTTCTGCTTTTACCCTGTTCTTTAACACTGATGTGGTAGTGGTGTTTTAGTGTGTGTTGCGCTGGTACGAGTGGATCAGACACAGCAGTGCAGCTGGAGTTTTTAGACACTGTGTCCACTCGCTGTCCACTCTATTAGACACTCCTACTTTGTCATTCCACCTTGTAGATGTAAAGTCAGAGACGATAGCTCATCTGCTGCTGCACAGTTTGTGTTGGTCATCCTCTAGTCCTTCATCAGTGGTCACAGGACGCTGCCCACAGGAGGCTGTTGGCTGGATATTTTTGGTTGGTGGACAATTCTCAGTCCAGCAGTGACACTGAGGTGTTTAAAAACTCCAGCAGCACTGCTCTGTCTGATCCACTCAGACCAGCACAACACACACTAACACACCACCACCACATCAGTGTCACTGCATTGCTGAGAATGATCCACCATCCAAAGAGTACCTGCTCTGTGAGGGTCCATGGGGGTCCTGACCACTGAAGAACAGGGTAAAAGGGGGCTAACAAAGTATCAGAGAAACAGATGGACTACAGTCTGTAACTGTAGAACTACAAAGTGCACCTATATAGTAAGTGGAGCTGATAAAATGGACAATGTTATGCCTGATTGGTGTATATCATCTCATTTAAAAGACAAAACTCTCGTTTGTCTTTAATGTTCTATCAAAATTTAATGACTTTTTTTTCTACCTCTGAACCATCTTCTGATTTTTGATTACATCCCTGTGCACCAGCAGGCAGTAAAAATAATATCAACCCCTTACTAAGCAATGGGCCTGCCGGCGGGCCCGAAGCTTTAGTACACACCGCTATAACCATTAGTTTGCATTGAAATCCCTGTAGTTAATGAATAATAAGCCTTAGTATAAAATAAGCCTGGAACGTTAGAGGGTCAACCAATAATGTCATATTTCCCCTCCCCCTCCCACCAGCCCCACCCACCACGGAGAGAAAGCACTCAGCTTGCTCAGAGACCCTCCCTGATACCGTGTTTCACTCACAAATATGTCACAGTATAAAAGAAAACTGAATTATGCATTATGAAAATGTCTGCATAATTATATGCTTAAGATGTAAATATGGTTTAATGTGAAAAGCTGTTCTAGAGGTAGAATTATTACATATAAAAATTCAGAAGCCACGTGTAGGTTTACTGGTGGTTTCGGATGGTAAATAAAATGACTATATTTGTGCTGTAGACATGACGACTCCTGGTTCCTATTATCACCACTTTAAAGACATCTGAGTCGAACATTTTCTCTGCAGTGAACTATTGCATGTCAGACCACTCTGAAAAGATGGTGTTACATCTCAACTGCTGAATTATGTAGAAATTTAGAAAAATAGTTCCCCTTTAAAGCTAAAGTATTCCCAATTATAGTCTAGTCCAGCCTCAGGTGTGTAGATCTCTTAAATCTCTAAAAACCTTTTAAATATATTCTGAATACATAAATGTGAGTAGAGGAACTGTTTACTCAGTAGAAGAACACAGATTATAAAAACAAAACTTATTTACATATTTTGATAGTTTTTAGGGAACATATTTGGTTCCCTCAAAGAACACTTCAGTAGATGGTTCTTTAAAAACTCAGTTGAAACCGGAAGAAGCAGTTTGTGAATAAACTTTAAGCTGGCTTGACAAAGCTATTGCTGTGAAATCTCAGGTGGTTGCTAAGGTGTTGCAAGGCTGTTGCTGTGGCATCCCAGGTGGTTGCAAGGCTGTTGCTATGGTTTCCCAGGTGGTTGCCAGGCTGTTGCTATGGTTTCTGTGGTATCTCGGGTGGCATTAATCTTAAACTGTGAAAATAATGTTGAATATAAACAAAAAATGAACTGTAAGATCTATTAATCAATAACTATTTGATGACTATGAAGCGTGTATATTATGTAGTCATGAGAGTGAGGATATTTTGTTTAATGTTGTTGAATATGATTGATTAAAAGAAATGGTGTAGTTAAATCACCACCTTCAGATCAGATCACTCACATAATGGATTGTTATGAGTAAAGATGAATGTACCTCTGTGTAGCTGTAGCGACTGGTCTGGGTATGTATAGACATAATGCACGTTGACGACTGCAGTCCAGCTGGATACGGCATGTCCTCTCCCACGCCACCCCACTTTATTTCTGCTTTAATGAGTGGACCGCATTGATCGACCAAATGTTCTCTCTATCTCTCTCTTTCTCTCCTCAGCTGAATGTGCTTCACCAATTAAACTTTTCTCAGGAACTCCAGGGGACCTCGCTGCCTCCAGCACTCCGAGCACAAACCTCATGGCGAATCTGTAAAAGAATACATAATCTCTAAAAATAACATCGCGCACCTACGTGCCGAAATGTAATCCTGTCTGTACCTGTTCTCCTCTCGTACGCGGAGGGCTTTCTGAGCCGCCGGGCTCCAGGGGCTGCGCTCAGCTTTAGAGGGGCTATGTTTGCTTTCTGCATAATTAAACGGACAGCCTGGTCTGTAGGCTTCTCATTAAAGCACAGTAAATAGAGAAGAGGGTTCACTGTTTGAGTGGAAATATTAAAAAGAGACCATATTTACTGCTAAATCACTGGAGCTGCTGCCGTTTCCTTCATTTTAGCGGTTAGCGCTTAGCTTCTGTCTTCCCATTAATTAGAGAATTGGAATTAATGAAGGGATCGCTAAGAGGCTATTGCTTTTTCTCCCTCTCTCACTCCCTCTCGCTGTGATTCTCTCTCTCCCTCTTTCTGTCTCTCTCTCTCACTCCTTTTCTCCCTCTCATTCTCTCTTTCTCTCCTTTTCCTCATTCAATATATCTCTCTCCCACTTTTTTTATATCTCTCCTCCTCACTTTCCTTCCTGTCTCTCTCTGCATCTCTCTCTGTTTCTCTCTCCAACACACTTCCTCTCTCTCTGTATCTCTCTCCTTCTAACCCAACCTCTCTTTATCTCTTTCTCTTTCTTGCTTTCCTCCCTTTACTCTCTCTCTCTATCTGTCTCACTCTCTTCTCTGTATCTGTCTTTCTTTCTGTCCTTCTCTCTCTCTATATATATGTCTCTCACTCCTTTTCTCTTTGTCATTCTCGCTTTCTCTTTTATTTTCCTCTCTCTCTCTCTCTCTCTGTATCTCTATCTGTCCTTCTCTCTCCCTTGAACAGTCTCTCTCTCGCTCTCTCTCTCTCTCTTTCTCTCTCTCTCTCTCTCTCTCTATATATATATATATATATATATATATCCCTGTCTTTCTGTCTCCAACACACTTTCTCTCTCTCTTTATATATATATATATATATATATAGAAAGAAAGAGAGAGAGAGAGCAAGCGAGAGAGAGACTGTTCAAGGGAGAGAGAAAGACAGATAGAGATACAGAGAGAGAGAGAGAGAGAGAGAGAGAGGAAAATAAAAGAAAGAGTGAGAATGACAAAGAGAAAAGGAGTGAGAGGCATATATACATAGAGAGAAGGACAGAAAGAAAGACAGATACAGAGAAGAGAGTGACTCTTTCTAACCCAACCTCTTTTTATTTCTCTCTCTCTCTCTCTTTCTTTTTTGGTCTCTTTCTTGCTTTCCTCCCATCACTCTGTATCTGTCTCACTCTCTTCTCTGTATCTGTCTTTCTTTCTGTCCTTCTCTCTCTGTCTTTCTCTCACTCCTTTTCTCTTTCTCATTCTTGATCTTTCTCTTTTGTTTTCCTCTCTCTCTCTCTCTCTCTCTCTCTCTCTCTCTCTCTCTCTCTCTCTCATCGTTACTCTAATTTCTAATTTGGCTGTTCTGGTTGGGTCAATAATCATTAGAGTGAAAGATCCACTTACCAATAAAACGGGACTGTGGTCACAAATCACGCTGCTGAATTGGGCGGTGAGTGTGCTGTGATTTACGGTGCAGGGGTGGACATTTTACCCATCAGCACTCACCACAGCTCTGGGTTCACATTCATGGCAGTGAGATGTAAGCTAGCACTAGTTAATCATAGATGTTTTCTCACCTGCTTCACAGTATTTATATTCTTACCAACAGATCATCGGGACAGGCTTCTCACTGTAGTCTAAGTTTAACTCTCGTTTTCACTGTACTACACTCCTATCAGCAGTCACTGGTATTCCTTGCTAACAGCGACTGATTTGCATAGATCTCTCTCTCGCTGTTACCCTGACAGGCCTCTGACAGTCACTGTCTGTGTTTATATGCAGAGATTTTTGCCAATCCGATTGAATACATTTCGATTATAGATGAAGACTGAGGTGTTTATATTCTCACTCTACTCAACAATCTGATGAAAATCTGTTTACATGCTCACTACAAGTAATCAGATCCAAAATTACGTGCATGCAAAGAGAACCACTTAGTGTAGACGTTACCACGATAACCAGCATCACGTGTCAGAGTGAGATGAGCAGCAGTGAGCAGTGCTTGTTTTAATTGCTTTAAAATGATGTCAGACTCAGGAAAACGTGGTTCCCATGTCCTTATTAAAGAAGGCCGAGAGGAAGACGCCGTGTTCTGAGACACATAAGCTGGACGTCCGTCCCACCGCCGTCTTTTAAAGATCAGAGCATAAACTTCGTCTCCTCTGCAGACCAGTTTCTGCTCCGCCATGCTGAACGACTTAAATTGTCCGAAAGGGAATGTAATCAGATACAGCCGTTTACACGGTTATTATTCTTCCATTTAACGGATTATTTACAGGATTACCCACCTCGATCAATCAGATAGAAACTGTATTCCGAATGGCCTCAATTAGACTAGACTATACCGACTAGGTGTTTACATGGATGTATTCTATTCCGATTGAGCTATTAGTTGGATAATTAACGGATTATCAGGCTGCGTGTAAACGTGGTTATCATTGGTTAATGTAAATATGTCTGTCCAATGACAGGTTGGTTTCTTTTTCCTTTTTCTCAATATTCAATATTGTATATTAATTATAAAGTCTCTATTGACGTAATGTTATTGTTTGCTATCTGGTGTCAACCAGAGGAGTATGGGTTCCCCTTTTGAGTCTTGGTCACTCTTCCTCTTGCTTTTAGAGAGTTTTTGCTCTGCTGTTGCCCTTGACGATGCTCAATGGGGATCGGACCCAGACTTTCTGTACAGCTGCTTTGTGACAACACCTGTTGTATAAAGCACTATATAAATAAATTTTGCCTTGATTTGATGCTTCCACAGCTTTAATAAGCCACTTATAATTTGTGAGGGAGAGAAGATGGTGCCAGCATAGATCCATTAATGTTACAAACCATGCTGAATCCTGCAAGGTTTCACCGTCTTCCACTTATACTTTATTTGTTTATTTAAGGGGGACAGTACATACTGATCAGCATCATTTTATTACATTAATGTGTCAGATTTGGACAGATTTGGACAAATTTTCATCTGCTGTTTCTGGTCAGGCTGATGGTTAAAAAGATGAAGAACACTTTAAAACAGAAGGCCACAAAGCACCAAAGCAAACAACAATAGGTGTATCATACACCATACAGTTCAACGCTAATGTAAATGAGTCTACAAAGCATGTAATATACATAAATGTTATTTTCAAAATGGAAATGTCCTAAAATTTGACCAAAGCTGATGCAAAATACTGCTTATACACACTCTTATAACTGGCTCGCAACAACTAAATTCTGTATCGATGTGCTGTTGTGTTGGACCACTTGCATGGGCCACTGAGCGTATTGATAGATGGGACTAGTCATCAAGGTTATATGAAGTAAATGGCTTAAAACTCTTCTTTTCATGCTAGGCTGATCAACTCAGCAGATACTAACAGGCTAGCAAGCTTCTCTGTTAATATTCAGTGTTACAATTGAAGTATTGACATCATTCAGCATCCCTTACCCATGGCCTCTCATGACTTTTTCCTTCAATTTTGCAGATTCTGGCTGAGATGAAATTTACTTCATCATTCTGAAAGGTTATTATATGTAGCTTTTTTAGACGTAAAGAGAATTTCCACAAATTTTTCAACATTTCTGCCTAATCCATTGGTTGAGATGTAAACAAAGTAGTTCAGGGTGGTTTGATATGAAATGTTTCATTGTAGAGACTCACATTTCTTCACAGTGGTGGTGATAGGAACCAGGGGCCACAAAGACTTTGTACACACAGCAGGTAAAAGTGGCCCAAATCGGATCGTTTTCTTCATATGTGACACAGATGTGTCTCTGTGTGTCAGTGTGAACAGCAGAAAACACATTAAATCTGACATTTTCAATTCCGATTTGAGACGCTTTAATATGTGGTACTGAAATCCGATACGTATCTGATATGCAGCAATGCTTATCAGTCTGAATCCGAGGACATAAACCAGAGAAGTGACCGCACCCTTTTTACGGCGAGCTGGAACACATTCTGGTTGATGAGCCCAGCTGTCAGTCAATGAAGCTTCATGATGGCTCCTGTGATGCTGGTGAAGATGAAGCTGATCCTCCAGGAGCGACAGGCGTTCGTTGGCAGTTGTGATTGTTTATCTCTGGATGAGCCACATGAAGCAGCGTGAAGCTCTGTTCTTTTACGCATGTGCGTCAGTTTAGGAGCTGATCTCTTCAGACTGATGTCGCATACAGATCACATTTAAAAGTCAGGTCAACGTTTATTTATATAGTGCTTTTTACAACAGGTGTTGTAAAGCAGCTTTACAGAAAAATCTGGGTCCAAGCCCCCATGAGTGTCGCCAGTGGCAACAGTGGCAAGGAAAAACTCCCTAAGAGCAGGAGGATGAAACCTTGAGAGGAACCAAGACTCAAAAGGGGAACCCATCTTCCTCTGGTCGACACCGGATAGCAAACAGCATTAGTATAAAATATCAGAATACAAAACGGGGAAAACAGGTGGAGCAATGGTTAATTAGATAGCTTGAGTTCATGCAGCAGCAGCAGCAGCAGCAGGAGGGTTCAGCTCATGCAGGTGAGGTTTGCACAGATTTGTACAGCAATATTTTAAAAAATATTGTGAACAGCCAAACAAAGAGATTGTATTTGGTGAGAAAATCAGATTTGGGCCACTTTTACGTGCTGTGTGAACAGAGCCAATGTGTCAGGCGTCAGGCATCATATTCCCAATCATTTCATGTAATAGCTTCCTGTAATGTAGCTTTTAGAGGCATTAAATGCCTCAGACGTCTGGTCCCTATCACCACTTCTGTGAACATTTCAGACTCTCTAGAACAGAGAATTTCACAACAAACCACTCTGAATGACTTTGTTTAACATCTCAACCATTCATTTTTGCTGCAATTTTGAAAAATCAGTGGAATTTCCCTTTAAATCCATATACCCCATGTAGCGTAGGTGCTTAATACTTAAATGAGATTTAGCAAGAGGACATGCAATACAATAACTGCTAAGATAATACAACAGCATTACATAATGTGTTTTCATATCCATTAGCCTGTGAATTGCGGTAACTGTACCATGAGACGACACATTGGAGATAACTTTCATCAGGCAAATGGAGTGATTATGTTCCTTTCAAACTCCCATCTGATGCTAGTGTTGCTAATGCTGCCTACTTAAAGCATAATAACTAGAAAACCCATCCATATGCAGCAAATAAATACATGTATGGAGCCAAGTTGTTCCTAGGGAGAGCAGCAAGCCTAATTTTAGAGGCGGTTAAAAATAGCCCGAATAGTGCCATTTGCATTCTTTGCAAACTCCTGCTGGCCACATTTTCTCTTTTTGAATGTAATTCAGAAAGAATAACAGCGAACAGTTCAGCGAACCAGCGCGTTTTTGATTCATCTATCCTTCCACGCTGAGCCCTTTCCACGTCATTCTGATTGCCTATATGGGCTTCAAAAGCTCTTATCAGTGTGTCTGATGAGTTTTGGTGGGGATTTATAGTCGGTGGGGATGTCCTTGGGCCGCTATTGGCAGGTAATTCACGATGTGATATGCGTCACAGTACAGAGACCGCGCTCGGGGCCCAGTGGGGGGGTTGGGGGTGAGTAGATTGAAAAACAGACTCTATTTTCAGTGCAGGTGCAATTTATTGTGAGCTGTAAAAGAAAACGTGCTAAAGTAAAGATAACAAAGTACAGACAAGACAGAAGCTAAGAGGTTTTAAAATAAAAGAATATTGTCATGATATTCATAGATATGTTGATACTACGGAGTAGATTTCCTATTAAGATATCCTATTATGATCAAATCATATCATAATATTATTATAGTATTGTATTTGATTTGTTTTGGTACAATTTAGAATTATGTTTAAACATAAACCAAATATGCAAATTTAACCATTTGTGCAGCAGTGGAATCAGTGGTAACTACTTGCAGTGCAGGTGGGGGAGACCGGACCCTCTTTATTGGGCCCCTCATCGATAGTTGCCATAACGTACTTAAAAATATACTTCAGCCATTATCCTACATTAGCACACCAGTCTGGTTGAGACGTTCCATTTTCACTGTTTTATTATTCAGGCAGGTGTCACGGTGGCGCTGTCGCCATCGCCTCACAGCAAGAAGGGCCTGGGTTTGATTCCCCACCAGACGACAAGAAGGATAAGCGGCTTAGAAGATGAATGAATGAATATTATTCAGGTCATTTCTGTTGGTTAGGGCCCATTCCTTGTTTTGCTCTGGGGCCAGTAAAGTCCTAGTTATACCACTAAGTGGAATGTAAACAATAAAAACAAGATCGCTAAAACAGCCTGAGGTTTCAGCCAAAGAATGAGTGCACACTTTTAATTTAATATTACTATAATTGATTACAATTGATTATAACATTTTGCTGTACTATTCAAATGTAATAACACATTTACATGAATAATTACATCAGTTGTGAAAGGAATTACATTTAAAGGGTATAATGACTAAATTCAATGTTCCAGTGTTGAATGTGTCCACTCTTTATTGCAGCTTCTATTCTTTTCTGGAGACTCACTTTCAGTTTCTCATAGAAATCTGTAGCCACACCTCCAAAGTTCAGTCTTAGATGTTGGTTGCATTTTCTGCTTCTCACCATCCAAATAATGAACACATTCAGTGGTGTTGAGGTCTGGACTCTGGGGCGGTCAGTCCATCGTTCAGCTTCTTTGTTTGATGTGTCCGTCTCCTTTTCTCAGTGAGGTTCTTCTTGACAGCTACACATCCTTTCAGACCCACAGCGCTGAGTCGTCTTCTCACAGTGGAAGGATGGACAGAAACACCTGTGGATGTTTTCAGATCTGAAGCAGCTTGATTTTCTCCTCTCTCTCAAAGAGAAATGTTAAACTGGAAAATACACCAAAGTAAACAACTAAATATAAAATCAGTATTCAGTGTACCCACGCTTCGCCTTCATTACAGCTTCCCCTCTTTTCCAATGTTCAGTTTTAGAAGTTGTTTTTGCTTTTTCTGCTTCTCACCATTCAAATAATCCTAAACACTTTCAGTGATATTGAGGTCTGGACTCTGAGGTGGCCAGTTCAGTGTTTTGAGAACATAAGCAGCTTTTTGTTTGTTGTTTTTTCACGTGTTTTCCTTTGATTTTCCCCTTTCTTGTACAAGTGGATTGGCATATCTAATCTCTGCAGACAAAAAAACATCTGCAGAAAAATGAATAACTTGTTTTTAATGGCTGTTTTGGCTGGAAATGAAATAAACAAAGGGTGGTCTCTGACTTTTGCATGGTACTATATATTATTAAAATAGGTACTGTTTCATTTCTAGTCTGTTCATTTAAATCGCTGCTCTCTGACCAAAACTTCGTATCTCCAGTTTTGTTGTTTTTCAGTTTTTGACATAATTTGAAAATACCTACTGTCCTTTATGTTGTGTGTAAATTTCATAATGAATGGACCGAAAGAAACGGCCCAGAATTATTTTGAAAAAAGTCTGGTTCTATTGACTTACATTAAAAAGTAAAGTATGTTTTTTCCTTCTCCTGTAAAGTTACCATTTTGGAGATACAAGGTTTTGTTCCAGCAGCAGTGATATATGGGGCGCGGTTGTAAAACATGAATTTGAAAGCGCTTGATCGAGTGAATGTTATAGTAGAGATGTAGCAACTCGAGCCGAGTTAAACCGGCTGTAAAAGCTGAATTTATTGATTGTGTAAAGCATAAAAGGAGGGTAAAGTATTTGCTTCTTCAGTACTGCGGACTGTGAGTTTGACTTTGGGCTTTGGGTTTGACACAATCAAACGTTCCGCTCCCAAGAGACCGATTATGTGGAGTGAGTCTGGAACATTTGTATGGGTGTGTACGGCAGAACCACAGAATATAATGAGTGCGGGTAAAATCCCAAAAGCCGCGCGCTAATCTTTCACAGAAAACGCCTTCTCTAAAGCCTCAGCATCAGGATTTGGTCATGGCAGAGGGATTCCACATAGCTTATCTTCAGTGAGAGAGAGAGAGAGAGAGAGAGAGAGAGTGAGAGAGAGAGAGAGAGAGAGAGAGAGAGAGAGAGAGAGACTTTCACCTTTTGCCTTCCATACAAAGTGAAACACTGAATCTGAGTGACACAGAGAGAGAAGTAAAGATAGAAGAAGAAAGGAGATACAGATTGTTGTAGCCCTGGAGACTGTTGCTAAGTAGCGATGTCAGGGGTGTGTAGTAGCCTGGCAAAGACAGAGAACGAGGGAGGAAGACGAGGGTAAAAAAAGACAAATACCGGGGTGTGTGCAGGAATTCAGATGGAGATCAGGAAAGCAATTAACACGAAGAAGGTGGGCAGGGGTTCAGTCCAGACGCAACTGGAGTGACCAGCGGCTATTTTTAGCTCTCTGGGTGCAGAGAGGAACCCCTGGAGGACGAGAGGCATTCTGAGGTTTAATTATATGAGAGAGAGAGAGAGAGAGA
Organism: Colossoma macropomum; assembly: GCF_904425465.1. Lineage (NCBI taxonomy): Eukaryota > Metazoa > Chordata > Actinopteri > Characiformes > Serrasalmidae > Colossoma > Colossoma macropomum. Next base: position 4,933,113 of record NW_023494793.1, on the reverse strand, counting down.
GAGAGGGAGGGAGGGAGAAAGGAGAAGGAGAACAAAAGGAGAAAGAAAAGAGAGACAGGGAGGGAAAGAAAGACAGAAAAAAGAGAGACAGAAGGTAAGAGAGGGAGAAAGGAGTGAGAAAGAATAAGAGAGGGAATGAGATAGAGGGAAAAAGGAGAGAGATGAAGAAAGGAAAGAGACAGGCAGGGAAAGAAATACAGAGGGAAAAAAGATAGTGCGGGGGAAAAGGGGGAAGAAAAAGGAGAAGGAGAGAGAAAGAGAGAGAAAGAAAAAGAGTAAGGGACAAGTAGAAACGAGACAGACAGTGAGATAGAGGGAAAAAGGAGAGAGATGAGAGAAAATTAGATAAATGGAGAGGGAAGAGAGCAAGAAAAGAAGGAGAAAGGAGTGACAACGTGAGAGGGAAAAAAGAGAAAGAAAGGAGAAAGAAGAGAGAAGCAGTGACAGAGAAAGAAAAGAGACAGAGAGGGTAAGAGAGGGAGAAAGGGGAGAGAAAGAGAGTTAGATTATAGGGAAAAGGAAACAGACAAGAGAGACAGGCATGGAGAGAAAGAAAAGAGAGACGGAAAAAGATGAGAGAAAGGAGAGGAAGAAAGGAGAAGGAGAGAAAAGAGACAGAGGCAGTGAGAGAAAGAAAAGAAAGAGAGAGTAAGGGACAAGGAGAAAGGAGAGAGAAAGACAGACAATGAAAGGGAGAAAGAGAAAGGATAGAGACCCATAGAACAGCAGAGAAAGAGTAAAGAGAGAAGGAGACGGAAAAAAGAACAGAGAGGTGGAGGAAGAGAAGCAAAGAGGAGAGAAAGACATACAGAATCAGAGAAAGGGTAAAGAGTAAAGGAGATGGAGAGAGAGAGAGAAGAGAGAAAATTAGATTAATGGAGAGGGAAGAGAGAAAAGAGAAAGGAGAGACTCGGAGGGAGAAAGACAGAATGACGAGCAGTGAGAGAAAAAGAGGCTAAGAGAGAGAGAGAAAGAGAGACGATGAGATAGAGGGAAAAAGGAGAGAGGCAGAGAGAGAAAGAAAAGTGAGATAGAAGGGGAAAGGAAGGAGAGAGGGAGAGAGAAACGAGACAGGCAGTGAGAGAGAAAGAAAGGAACGAGTGAGAGTGAGGGACAAGAAGAAAGGAGAGAGAAAAGAAAGAGTGACAGAGTGAGATAGAGGAAAGAAGGGCGAGACAGACAATGAAGGGGAGAAAGACAGAAAAAGGGTAAAGACAGGACAAAGAGAGAGTAAAACGAGAACGGAATAGAAGAAAAAGAGAGAAAGGAAGAGAAGCATAGAGTGGAGAAAGACAGATACAGAATTAGAGAAAGGTTAAAAAGTGAGAGAGAGAGAGAGAGAGAGAGAGAGAGAGAGAGAGACTGAGTGACTGTGCCAGACACTTTAATTAAGATTTAAGCAGATTTGAAGAGTCTGTGACGGAGCGCAGGAACATATTACGGAGAAATGTTGAACATGTGTTTAATAACCAACATGAATTTTGAACTGATTTCTCTGAATAAGAATATTTCCTGAGAAGAGAAGATTATAAAGGGTGCATTATTATGAAACATGGACAGCAGTGCTTTGGAGACAGCGTGTAGTAGCAGCGTGTCTCTGACACATGAAGGGATCCTTTTAATCTCCTCAATTATTCAGAGGGCACCTCGGTGAGGAGGGCGAGCGAGCAGTGCCAACAAACAGAGCAGTGCTGGACAGACAGAACAGCGAGCCCTCCGGGCCCCGAGGCCGAATTAAAGCCACAGACAACTCTGCCAGCTAATGGGATGATTTTATGTTGTTTTGGACTTAAATCCTTCAAACTGAAAGGTTTTATTGGAAATGAACTGACCTCAGTCCTCTGTCTGATGTAACCCCTGGTTTGAGGCCTGAAACACTTTTACACAGCTGGAGCTGTCAGTGTCTTTCAAAAAGTGCAGTGCTTTCAAAGGTGAATATATCAGTTCAAACATGATTCAGTCTCTTCAATATCTGCGTATCAGAATCTGCCTCAGTGTAAATCATTCCTGCTGTGAAAAAATGATGGAATTTTGCAGTAAATTTTCAATACAGTTTATCATCACATACTTTGTTCTTGAACCACAGTATGTTATTGTGATTTGCTGTGAATTCTGGGAGCTGATGCTGATGCTTAACAGTAATAAATGACAGGAAAAGACTGTCCCGTTCCAATTCCCTGAAATCCAGACCCAAAACATCTTTAAGATATTCAAATTTCTGCTAGCGTCTCTAAGGGAATTCGAATAGTATGGTAGCGCTAAGCTAACGCTGGTTCACATGAACATTTTTGGCCATCATTTGAAATTTGAAAAAGACGTTTTATGTGTTTTATTCCAAGCTTGTAACAGACATTAACATATAGTCTACCTCTTTCAATTAAGAGTCCTGGCATAGAGCTGCCGCTGCTGTTTTCCACTCCTAACAACTACATGAAACCTGGTTAGACTACGGCTTGTGTTCACAGTCAGTGGTGTATCTAGACCTTCCAGGGACCTAGATATGCACTATATAGACAAACGTATTGGGACACACCTCCTAATTACTGAGTTCAGGTGTTTCAGACACACCCATTGCTAACAGGTGGATACAATTAAGCCCATATTAATGAGCTCAGTGACTTTTCTGTTCCAGCATGACTGAACCCCAGTGCACAAAGCAAGCTCAATAAAGGCATGGCTGGGTGAGTTTGGTGCTAAAGAACTTGACTGGCCCTCACAGAGCCCTGACCTATATATATAACATGTCCAGCACCTCTAGGCCTAAACAATGGGAAAGTTTGCTTGGCTGTATCTGCCTAGATGCTACAGGGAAACGTCTGTTGAGTGTTTCAAGATCTAAGCTCTTTTGTTTCCAAACAAAGCTATTAAACTATTAAAGACAAATGAATTAAAAATTACAGGCAGAAATCATTAGCCCCTCTCTGAAGGCCTGGAAGGCCTTGAGGGTTCCTCACTGCTGAAAACTCTAAAATAGGATTTCATGAAAAGCAGGTTTTGTAAAAGAACTAATGAACAGAAGATTTAATGTACTTTTCACATGTATAAGAGGTGGAGTCAGTAGGTTGTGTTGTGTGTAGTACTGCAGTTATCTGCAGAGTTTAGTGTTTACAATAGTTACTGCAATTTAAATGTTACAGAATTAAATGTCTTGCAGTTCAATACTGTATATTTACATCACACCTCAGTTAAAGTTTCACATTTGTTTAGAAAAAATGTAATTGATATATGTTTGATGTCTGAAGTTTACTTGTTTAATTTTGCACTGGAGCTACAAGGCTAGCACAAGTAATGGAAGCTTATAACCCCACCAATTAGCACGCCTAAATCATCACACACTTGCCTCAAATGATGTGGAGTTATTGAGTAATAACACCACACTGCACTGATAGTCTCTGGGCAAGACTGCTTACACTGCATTCACTTACATTTGTAACATGATAAAAATGATAAGTGTAAGTGATCTCTAATAGACTCTAATATACATAGAAATAGGGCCAAAGGATGGCTAACACTAACTGCACCTAGGGATGCGAATGATTTTGTGATGGAGGGATGATGGTGGGTGGAAGTGTAAGGCAGGTGTTTCTAATAAAATGGATGGAGAGTGGAAGTGTAAGGTAGGTGTTTCTAATAAAGTGGACAGAGAGTGGAGGTGTAAGGTAGGTGTGTCTAATAAAGTGGACAGGGAGTGGAAGTGTAAGGTAGGTGTGTCTAATAAAGTGGGCAGTGAGTGGAAGTGTAAGGCACGTGTTTCTAATAAAGTGGACAGTGAATGGAAGTGTAAGGTAGGTGTTTCTAATAAAGTGGCCAGAGAGTGGAAGTGCCAGGTAGGTGTTTCTAATAAAGGGGCCAGAGAGTGGAAGTGTAAGGCACGTGTTTCTAATAAAGTGGCGAGAGAGTGGAAGTGTAAGGCACGTGTTTCTAATAAAGTGGCCAGAGAGTGGAAGTGTAAGGCACGTGTTTCTAATAAAGTGGACAGTGATTGGAAGTGTAAGATAGGTGTTTCTAATAAAGTGGCCAGAGAGTGGAAGTGGAAGGCAGGTGTTTCTAATAAAGTGGACAGTGAATGGAAGTGTCAAGTAGGTGTTTCTAATAAAGTGGCCAGAGAGTGGAAGTATAAGGTAGGTGTTTCTAATAAAGTGGCCAGAGAGTGGAGGTGTAAGGCAGGTGTTTCTAATAAAGTGGACAGTGATTGGAAGTGTAAGGTAGGTGTTTCTAATAAAGTGGCCAGAGAGTGGAAGTGTAAGGTAGGTGTTTCTAATAAAGTGGCCAGAGAGTGGAAGTGTAAGGCAGGTGTTTCTAATAAAGTGGCCAGAGAGTGGAAGTGTAAGGCACGTGTTTCTAATAAAGTGGACAGTGAATGGAAGTGTAAGGTAGGTGTTTCTAATAAAGTGGCCAGAGAGTGGAAGTGCCAGGTAGGTGTGTCTAATAAAGTGGCCAGAGAGTGGAAGTGTAAGGCAGGTGTTTCTAATAAAGTGGACAGTTAGCGCACTGCTAGTAGACTTATGGTTTAGTCTGTCATATTGATCATGGAATGCAAATTCCAAATACAACAGCGCCCTCTGCTGGTCCATACTAGTTTTACTGGGGCCTGAAGAGCATAAACAGGAGCTCACTGCAGATCCGTTGGCAGATTCGTTTAAAGATTAATGGACTTCCTTAACAAATGTTACCACGTTTATGAGTCCCAGTTTGAGCTTTTTATTTAGGTTAAATTTAGCCACGTAAGCAAAACATAAGTGTTTTACGCACAGGCCTCACAGACTGCAGTATGTACACTATAATGACGAACAATATTAACCACAGAACTGTTCACACCTTTGTGCTCTGGAGTGTGTATAGATTCTGTTCTTACCTAAGAGCAAATCCCAAAAACACTGGTAAATGTCAGAATCTACACAGAAACTGAGCAAGTGGGTTTTAAGTAGAGATTTCTTCTTAAAAACGGTTGGTGAATGAGGCCCAGTGACTGCAAAGGTGAAACTGTAATGCCTGTTTTTACATCCTGCATGAGACAGGATATGTTTGCCTATATTTACTTAATGATTATGAAACTCATAGTTGGTTTTTAAATAGTTCCTGCTGACAATAAGCGAAGGAACTTTTGTTTAGCAGTTACGCATGTTCAGCAGTTTGTTGGTGATATTAACTTTATTTACAGATTTTTGTCTGTATCTTGTTCTTGTATGAGGTGCTCCTTGCAGGATCTTACCTTGAACCTTCATGTAGATTCATATCAGGATCATAAGCCTAATTCCTTTAGGGCCGAGTTCCCAGACAGATTAGGCTGCATTACACAGGCAGCAGGATGTCTACTCTAAATAAACTCTCTACTCGACTTAATTTTTACTTTAATTTGTTTATTTAACAGAGACATTATACACCGATCTTCATCATCATTGTTTCATGAGGTAAATGTGCCAAATTTGGCTAAATTTAATCTGCTGCTTCTGGGACAGGTTGATGTTGGTATTAAATATGTAAACAGTGCTTCACACATAGGCAGAAAACCAAAGCAGCTTTAAAGGCTGTGAGTTACTGAGCACATAAACATAATGTGGCGTACTATTTGACACCTGTTTGTTTACGAATACAAAACATATCATATGACTAAGTGTCATACACACACACACACACATGTATATATCGACCTTGTTTCTCCAAAAACTGAACTTTACAGGACAAGAAAAAACTTTTAATGGAAGGAAATGGAGAAAAAAAAAAATATATATATATATATACATATATAATTGCATTTTGTTGTAAACTGGGTCCTCATGAGGGTTAACACAGTATTACAACTACAATCACAGCACTACGAACATAAAACACAAAGGTGAATATATTTTAATGGGAACAATTACCGTCTCACTTTTATGTATTTTATGTTTTATATTTATTTTACATATATGACATATATATATATATAAGTATATATTACATTTTTATATGTCATATCTCTAGATGTAGAGGGGATAAGGCCTATAAAACGAGCAGAGGACGCTCCTTTAAGAACAATAGTTTGACCTTGAACACAAAATATAAAGATCTTTTAAAAGGAACAGAAAACATGTTTTATGCATGATTTATCTGTCACATATGTAGATATTTATTTCAAAATACCTGAAAAACGAGTATAAAAAAAGCTCCACAAATACATTGACGTAGAAGGGAGGGCCCTTAAAGGGGAATTCTGACAATTTTGAGATGTTTTGATGAAATGGTTCATTGTAGGGAAACGTACTGATGCTTTACAGCAGTCGCAGTGTCTGCAATACAAATATAGCCATTTTATTTACTATCCAAAACCACCAGTGAACCTACATGTGCCTTCTAAGTTTTTATATATAATGTTGATAATGGCAAATAGTCATAAATCTGAATTCTTTGGGGACTATTTTGCTTTAGAGTGCCCTGCATCTGCCCCTCTGCCACAAATAGTTAAAAAATAAATGTTTCAAGATACATTTTAAGCCAAAACTTTATCACAAAACTATCACTGAACAGTGTGACAAATATCAGGCAGCACATATTAAACTATTTCATGTAATATTGGGGGCAGTCATCGACTGGAGGTTAGGGAACCGGCCTTGTAACCGGAAGGTCGCCGGTTCAATCCCCAGATCTGACAGCACGTGACTGAGGTGTCCTTGAGCAAGACACCTAACCCCCAACGGCTCCCTGGGCGGTGCGGATAGGGCTGCCCACCGCTCCGGGCAAGTGTGCTCACTGCCCCCTAGTGTGTGTGCTCACTAGTGTGTATGTGGTGTTTCACTTTATGGATGGGTTAAAAGTGGAGGTGAAATTTCCCTGTTGTGGGACTAATAATGGTCACTTAATCTTAATCTAATCTAATTAATATTCAGTGAGGGAGCTGTCAGAGGTATTAAACTCTTCAGACATCTGTCTCCTATCACCACCACTGTAAATAATTCTGACTCTGTCAGTTCCTCAAAAACTGAGTATTTCACACCAAACCACCCTGAATGGCTTTGTTAACATCTCAACCATTTAACTATCTAGAATTTTTGAAAAATCGGTGGCGTTCCCCTGTAACGTTGACAAGCGCTTTCTCCGTGGGCCGCTAGGCGTCGCCGTAGAGCAGCTAAAGGCTAAAGCTAAAACGCGAACCTATGTGTCCGAACTAACTGGCTAAGCTAAGCTAACGCTGGGTTTGAAGATGTGTAAATCATCGAGTTATGATGACTAGAAACCTGCAAGAGGCCAAATCATGGACGTTTTAAACAAACTGACGACTCTCTTCCAGCAGGCACTGGAGACAGTGAGTAAAACCTCGACTTTACTGCGAGTTTCTGGGCTGAGTTCGCGCTAAGTTAGCAGCTTCTGCATAGAAAACAACTAGATTTGGGTCAGTCAGCTGTTAGCATTAGCATTAGCAAACTCAGTAAACAACACTTAACGAGTCAAAACAAACTTCGTATGTTCTCTATACACCCTAGAAAAGCCAGAAAAGCATCAATAATGAACTGTCATTTCGGGCAACACCTTATAAAGACTTAAAATGATGTGCATTAGCTTGATGGTTAAATAGCTTCTGGCTAAGAAATGCAAAACTTTCCCCCTGTTGCTTTCAGGACGTTTCTATTAGACCTATGAGATGTTTTAAGCTTTATTAGACTTAAATGCTGGCACATGACTTAAAAGTTTCTTTTTTTGTTACACAAGTGGGTTATGAGCGTAAAAAGTACACTTTAAAAGTGTTGGAAGGTCTGATACTTTAGGGAAAAACTAATTGGCTTCTTTTTCCTCAGCTTTTTAGTCAAATTGTCCGGTCCACCTTAAATTGTACCGTTTAAATGATGCCTTTTAAGGTGGAACTGGTCCAGTGAGACTCTAGCTTCAGCGACGTGACACAATTAGAAGCAAAATAGCTACCAAAATGCAACTTGAGTGGAAAGATATCAGGTCCAAACACAGGTACTGAGTACAGTGTTGACCTGCAGTGGAGCCTCTTAGTACATCCAGCATCTATCAGACTGAGAACTGAACTGTGTTCTGCTTTATTATTTGTCTTGTTTTTTGGGATCCTTTCAGTCTTTCTGTCATTAATATCAAAATCAATCAATATGAAGTTTATACTAATAAATACTAATTTAATCCATTACTGCTCATCTGTGTTCCTCGCTCTGTGTAGGTGATTCGGAGCTTTAATCTCTGTGGGGATCAGTAGCTGTGCTGACTTTCCCCTCAGGCCGGAAAAAAGCACTGCATTCCTGCAGGTTTAATCAAGTCCTGCAAGTCTGAGCAGGACAGTGGATACAGCTTTAGATTAGATTTAGTCATTTTGAAATGCTTAAAATGAAGTGCTGATTATTCCACTGGTCAGTCAGCAATGTTGGGGTGAATCACTGTTTATAAATCAAATTTGGATCACTGCTGTCATGTGCAGGTTATAACTGTACTGTGTCAGGTCTAGACTTAATTAGATTTTTCTTTGCAGCATCTGTGATCTTTGCCTGTTTTGTGTCTGTTTCAGAGGGAGCCATCTATCAATCTGCTAGATTCTTTTGTCGATCACTGGAAAGGAATTACCAACTATTACATAGAAACTACAGGTAAACACTTGAGACGACGTGACAGTTATTTTAGGACTCTGTTCACATTGCCGGGTTAAAGTGGCAGAAATCCGATGTTTTTGCCCTAATGTGACTCAGATCCGATGTTATCAGAGCTGTGTGGGCACACACATCTGATCGGAATTCATGTGCTTTTTTTTTGCACTGTGTGTGACCATCATTCAGCGTTACCATGGCAGCAGCGCCGAACAGAAGTTAAAGCCTGTAAACGGTGGAAAAGCAGCTCATCTCACCTTTTTCTCCTTCGTCTCGCTCTAATAATGAAGCTGAGAGCTGATCAGAGCTAATTATCTTCACAGCGAAGCTCGTTCTGCTCGTTAGTTTGTGCTGATGATGCTCAGACATTACTGAGTAGGATGAGCTCATGAGGGTCATTTTAGGACGCCGGTTCGTCACATTAATGACAGATTTGAATCACTTACCTAAACGAGTGTGAACCATCATGTCAGAGAGATCGGATTTGAGCACAAAATCTGATTTGAGCTCTGGGGTTTGTGATGTGAACGTAGCCTAGGAGGTCTATGAATTTGAATACAAACTCCAAAATAAGTGTTTCTAATAAACATTGAAGCAGTTTTTTTTTCAGTTTTAGATAAACACACTCTTTTGGAAATGCCTGCTATTTCTATTTACTTTTAAAGGCTACTGAATTTTTTTTATTTTGTTTTTTCATTGTTATATTGTTTATTCTGTGCAAAGCAATCGTGAACCCAGAGAGCTGCTATAGAAATAATTTATCATTATTATTATTATTATTAGTAGTAGTACTAGTAGTAGCAGCATATAAAGAAGAAAAATTGTTTGTTTCTTTCGTTCGCTTGCAAAGTATCTAAAGTTTGTTTGAAGTCAGTGTGAATAGGAAATCAGAACACATTTTCCTCCATGCTGTGATGTATTTCCAAGTGAAACATCATATCAGGGAGGGTCTCTGAGCTAGCTGAGCATTTTCTCTTGGTAATGGGTGGGGAGGCTGGGAAACGTGATATTACTAGTTAATATTATTTGTCCCTGCCCGCTGGTGCAGAGTGATGTAATCAGAAAACAGAAGCTGTTTTAGAGGCGGGGCTAAAGTCACTGCTTTTTCATGGAAGAACAAGAATTTTGTATTTTAAATGATATGATGATGTCACTTCTGATTTTTTGGTTAACTTCTGATCTGTATTGCATTTTGAGCATGTTTGAGTATAAATGAGAGTAGAGCTGTCTGAACGGTCTTCTTCTGCACTGTGTAGATGAGACTCGGCCAGTGAAGCAGACAGACATCCCATGGAGGCTGAAACAGATGCTGGATATCCTAGTGTACGAGGAGAAGCAGCAGGAGGTGGAGGAGACTGGAGCCTGCATGGAGTACCTGCTCCAGCACAAAATACTGGAGACGCTCTGCACGCTGGGAAAGGCACAGGTAACGCACACTCTGTTAGACAGACAGCCAGGGTGTAAATCTACAACCTCAAACGATTCAATCTGATTAAGATCTTTTTTATTATTTAGTCCAACATGAAATATCAGATTTCAGCACAAAAACATCATCATGATGATACATTGATGTGTTTTTCCACCCCACTGGGAGCTTAATAGGCCTGATTAGACCCTGAAGAGCTGAAAACTCATCAAAAAGTCACCTGCATGTTCTCTTTTTTTGTGCAGTATCCTCCTGGAATGAGCCAGCAGGTCCTGCTCTTCTTCTCGAAGGTCCTGACGCAGATTCAGAAGCCTGTGCTCCATATAATCAATGTGTATCGACCTGTACAGGTGAGAGAGACAATGGGACTCATCTGTAGTGCTGTTACTGAGTAACGGTGCTAATGTTATTGAATAGACACAATAAACTATTAGACAGCTCTACATGTTAATGTCTGCCAAAAAACACACTGCTGGATTATTTTGGAAAACATAAAAGCTCAATCTTTTCCCAGCAAGATCAGGTTATTTGGTTGCTTTAGCTTGTACTGTAATAAAAGTGTCTGCTGCAATAAAAAAGTCTTGGGTGTGTTGGGTGGAGGCAAATAAGTGTAAATAAAAGAAAGCGGTTAAAGCATTGCTTGAGATTTCATGGGCTTATGAGAGCAAAACACGTCTAACTTCTAACTTGGTGCTCTAACATGTTTAGAGAGCCTCACTGTGTAATGTCTGTTTATTTGTTAGCTATATAGCTAATTCTACCATCAGTTTCTCAAAGAACTTGTAGCTTTACTTAACCCTACATATAGTTTTGTGTAGCTGTTGACATTTGTGTGAGTGTGTGTGCTCATATTGATTCGACAGCACAGCCAATGTTGGTGTCTAAGTAAACACAGCTGTCAAGTAAGGTGGCTAATAAGCCAGTTTGGCCACTTTCAGGCCTGTACTTTAATAGTTGCAACCAATGAAGAAGAAAAGACAATTAAATCTTAATTACAATGGCAGGTCAAAGGTCTTACAAAAAACAATGAAAGGTATATCTTTTAACTCTGATCTTTAGGTCTGTATTTTAATAGGCTTATACTTTAATAGTTGCATACAGTAAACGAAAAAAAACACAATTGCATTGCTATTTTTAAGTTAGTATTAGTTGGTATTGGCACATAATAGTCATCTTAAATTTCATGATCGGGAGAGTTTCCGTAAGCCGTTCTGTGTATCAGCCTTTTTGATTTTTTTTTCTTTTTTATTTTGGTCTGTTTTCACACTGCAGAAGCTGATTCGTCTGTGTGGACTCCCGAACTCCCAGACAGAGAAAGAGGAGGCCCAGTTTTTGTTTGCTGTTTGTTCTCGAGTGAAGAAAGACCCATATGTCCTTAATTACATCTTAGAGGTGTGTGATTTCATTGTACTGTATAACAGCAAAACTCTTTTTGTCCATGCCCTTGGAGGCATTTGAGCTTCTTTTGTCCCATTTGTATTGTCCTTTTGTGTTTGTCTTTATGCTAATCTTTTTATGTATTTTAGAATCATATAATTATAGTTTTTCCTTGAATCACTTAGCAATTCTGTTTGAAAAAGGGTGCTGTACAAACAAAATGTTGAATTTTAGTAGGTAAATGAATATTAACTCACCCATACCACAGACGACCAAAGAAGGCCAGCCTCAGAGGTCCAGCTCTGTCTCAGAGGACAGTATAGAAGAAGGTTCCAGTGGTGCTTCCAGTCCAGAGAGTCCTCCCTCTACCCCCCTGAACAGCTCCTCCCAGCCAGGCATCATCCAAGTCCTCACTCATCTGGGGAAGAACCAGGTAAACCCCTGCTGTTTGTTTTAAGGGCTGTTTCAGTTTTTCTAAAGAGATGGACATCATTTCAGCTAGAATGACATGTTTTTGGGCCTGAAGATTCAAAACAACAAAGCCACATGCAGCTATGGAGAAATACAGTCCGTTCGTACGGGTGGACAGGTGTGTTGTAATGACATTTGCACAACACACATTGTTTAGTTTTTCTAGGATAGTAAACAAGATGGAACTGACCAAGCAAACAAAGCCACATTGAAAGAATGCTAGAAAAGCTATGTTTATAACTCTTTTATGACTCTTTACTCAGTTATTTATAAAGGAGCAGGAAGATCAACTCATTTGATACATTGATCAAAATAACAGAATAATGGTGCAATGGTCCAATCAGCTACTTGTTACTATGTAGTTTGTGCAGTTACTTCACATTGGTTGTTGTTGTTAACAGGCTCTCTATAATTGTTCTATTATAATCTGTGCAGTGTTCTAGCAGTATTGACAATACCTGTAATACACAAAGGTAATGGGATAGCAGTGTGTAAATTGGTCATGAGCTGCCGTTACCTCAGGGGACGGCTTGGGAACGCCCACACCTGTCTAAGTTGTGAGGTGTTATCTTGTGAGTGAGGTTGAGCGCTGGTCAACGTGCTCATGGCAAGGCGTCGTGACTCATCGGAGTTCGAACGAGGCATGATAGTGGGTGCCAGACAGATGGGACGTTCTGTTTCCAAAGTTGAGTGGGCATTTAACATTCCTGGATCCACAGTGTCACATCATAAAAGGCATTACCACCCACAGTGGACAGCGCAGTGGCCGCCCATGGGTGCTTAATGATCGTGACCGGTGGCATCTGGCTAGAATTGTCCATGTGAACAGACAAATGACTCAGGCAAAAATCACATCTACGGGCTCCCGAGTGGCGCAACCGTCTAAGCGTTGGCCCTGTCATCAGGAGATCGTGAGTTCGATCACTGGTGATGCTACAGCCATCCGTAGCCAGGAGTCCGAGAGAGCACAATTGGCCTCGCTCTCTCTGGGTGGGTGGGATGGCTGCCCTTCTCCCCCCAGCACTCACCCAGCGCGATGCTAGTCAGCGCAGGCGTCTGTTAGCTGACGTAAACAGAAGACCCACCAGAGTGCCTCTGTTTACACCACAGCACCGGACACAGTGCCTCACCTGGGCTCGTGAGGTTGCTAACTGGATCCTAGAGGACTGAAAACATATGGAGATGAGTCACGGTACCAGTTGTTTTGAGCTGATGGTAGGGTTCATGTGTGGCGCAGACCCCATGAAGCCATGGACCCCGGTGGTCAACAAGGCACTGTACAGGCTGGTGGTGGTTCCATACTGGTGCAGGGTGTGTTCTCATGGCATGGGTTGGGTCCACTGGTCTGCCTGAACAAGTCATTGAGCAGTGACAGCTATGTTTCACTGCTTGATGACCATTTGCAGCCCTTCATTGACTTATTGTACTGCCACAGTGATGGGATATTCCAGCAGGATAACGCCCCGTGACATTGGGCCCAAGTTGTCCAGAATTAATCCGAGGGGCATTCTGGAGAGTTCAGAGGAATGATGTGGCCTGCACCTTCGTCTGACATGAGCCCAATCGGGCATTTATGGGATGTGGTGGAGAGGTCCATTCACACCCGAGATCCTGCACCTACAAATACCACGGAGCTGTGGGTGGCTATCCAGACAGCATGGCTCAACATCCCTCCAGACGTCTTCCGTGCACTTGTGAAATCAATGCCATGTTGAGTTGCTGCACTTGGCTGGGCTAGAGGGAGTCATACACGATACTAGTTTTTGTCCCATGACCTTTGGCCTGTCAGTGTATACTCTGAAAAACACAATGGTACAGTTTTATGATCATAATAAAACACAAAAAATATTGCCCATACAGTTGGTCATCACATAGTTTCTTGTTGGTAAGCTGACTTGTTGTAAACTTTGTCAAACCTTTGCCTTTTTAATGTTTTTACTTCTTTTAAAGACCTATTACAGCTCTTCTGTATGATAAAGTATTTATGTTTGGACAGAAAAGAGTTGAGCAAAGTGTTTTCGTGGTGTTTGTGTTTCAGAAGAGCCGCGTTGCCCTGCGGGCGATGGAGAGCGTGCTGCTCCTGATGAGTATCCCTGAGGAGAAGACGGCCAGCCTGCTTGCAGAGGAAACTCCGCTGTGTGCCCTGCTGGCACAGAGACTGTGCGAACTCTACAGCACCATCCCCACCACCCTCCACCCTGCAGACCTGCACAGCTACCCCCTCAAACAGTGGAGGTAGGTGGGGTGTGTTTGTGTGACTGTGGCCTAGCTGGGATGGGGGGCACCAAGGTCCAGCGCAACATGTAAACCCAGCCTGACTGTTTGTGCAGGAGCAACTTAAGCTGAGCTGTTCCTATAGGCTACTTGCTGGCAGGCGTAGTAGTTGTCTTTGTCAATTGCAAGTAACCACTACTACAATTCTGTCTTTTTTAAAGGCAAAACAATTAGAAAATCGCAGCCTTTAACTGTTCACCATTAACATTTACCCATAGAAACATCTATGAGGTACGCCAGTCAGTGGTTGTCATCCTCATTATAGAGATGTCTCAGGAACATTATGGTCGACAGCTGTGCCTGCCTTGCCTGTAACCAGGCCCCTCCTGAAAAAAAATGACATTTATTAATTTCCTTGTTTTGACAGTTCTCCAGACTGTTCGGAGGAGAGTCCTTCGTTCCCAGCTCAGGAACACGTAGACAAGTTCTTCTCCTGGCTAGACTACTGTGACCAGCTCATTAAAGAAGCACCAAAGGTAATTATTATATGAAACTAATGAAACATGACTATCATATCATATCAAACATAGGTGAGGTTTACACTGGATACACGTTTTTTGAGGAGGTCTCCGGAAGCTAAAGTTAAAATATGTAAACTAAAGCAGCTCGCAGCCTTTGTTGAGCATTTTGTCTGTGTTGACCAATCATATCAAAAGTGATTTTGGCTTTCAGTTGCAATCATTGATTACCCCACATCAAAATTAGCACAGTAGAAGTAAATAGCTGCTTTTTAATGTTTCGCTTGTTTTACTAGCAGCTCCAGCTTGTTAATAGTAGATAAGGACTAAAATTGCACCAGTGTGGATCCCCCTTTACTGTTAGGCATGTATACTTTTGGATGAAGAATGTCTTTAACCATGCAACGTATGTTTATTTCATTTGGTTAAGAGTGGTCATTGATGTGCTACAGGCTGCTTGCTGTTGTCTTCTTTTTATGAGGTATTCCTAAGTAAACAGTAGGTGCAGAGTGTAATTTAGATCTTGGCATGTTCATACATCTCACACGCATTCCCTCTCTCTCTCTGTCTCTGTATGTCTCTCTGTGTTTTGGGCAGGTGCTTGCTGTTGAACTTGCCAAAGCTATTCACCAGCAGTGGCTTATAGGATTCCTTCAACCTCAGCTGCTACAGATGTGAGTTAGCTATTTAAAGCTGCACTTTGCAAGATTTTTTGTTAAAAACACACAAATTTGAAAGGCCTGAAATAGTAATTTAAAAGTGTTTAGTTGGATATGACAGGAGCTTTTTGGACCACGTCATACATCTTTATTTATTAAAGTCACATTAAAGTCAGGCTCTTTTTAGGTCTTAAATGCAAAATCCACATTATACATGTTGTGTGCAGTTATGCATTTCGAGCAGAGAGGTCCCCAAATTTTACATAGTGCAGCTACATTTTTTTTTTTTTGGGGGGGGGGTAGTAATGTGTAAAAGGTGTAATTTTAGGGCTGTCACAATTGATTGTATCAGTAATCCAGTAATTACTGAGGTATTTTGACCATTTTGACCTTTTTTAAAAAGCCTCTGTTTCTTACTGCAAGAGAAAACAGTAGGAATTTAAATCACTGATATTTGTAAATTTGCAGTAAGTTGTCAGGCGTTATTTAACTTGACAATGCACAAATACCATAGCAACTCTCTAACAGTTCCAGAAAACTGTGACTGTAACACTGTTACTGGAGCTTTGATTTATGACTTGCCGTGATTTCCGTTTTCCTCTTGTGTGTGGTGGTACAGGTCGGAGGTTGGGGTCCTGGTCCACACTGCTCTGCTGTCGTGCTCCGTGCGCCACGTTCACTCCCCGGCTCTGCTGCGGGAGCTAGTGCACTTTCTGCTGGGCAGCGACACACACCACGAACAGCGGGCAGAGACACCCCCCTACACACACACGCTGCGCTACCATCTCATCGAGCACTGTGACCACATCTCGGACGAGGTGTCTATTCACGGTCATTCATGTCAGAGTTAGGATTTATAACATTTTAGATTTCAGACCCATTCTGACGACAGGGATTCAAACTTCATCCGTTTTAAAGAGTTAACCACATGATCCTGCGCCCAGGCCCAAAAAAACGTATAAAAAACTTGCGATAGTGTTTTTGATCACTATAGAAAGTATGCATGAGGCTTCCTTTCATTGTTGGATGCACTGTAATATATTCAATAAGGACTTAGAGCTTATTGTTGTTTCGTTTAACCAAAGTGACAACAGTGTGTGACTGAAGTGTGACATTCTTTTTACGTGACCTGCATTCAAAAATATGTCTTTAGTGGAAAAAAAAAGTAGATGAATGGCAGAAATAGCCACTTTTCTGCATCAGCATTTAAGAGTTCATTGATTATACCCAATCACATTGGTTAAAAATCCAAAAAAAGGCTTGATGTATTGTTAGTATTGGCTGTATTCTACTATTGTGTTCAACCAGTCACATTTGTCTATTCAATTAATTATTTAATAATTATGAATCATACCAAAATAATCAAACCATGCTGAAAAATGGGATTTGATGATGCATTGATCTTTTACTAAAGAGTAATCCAGTGAAATGAACGTGAGGTCAGAGATTTACAACCTTGGTGGATACTCCTGTGTGTATTTTGCAGTAATATTGATTATTTATTCATTCATTTAAATTGTAGATCAGTGTCACTACCTTAAGATTGTTTGAGGAGCTTTTGAAGAAGCCGGACAGAAACATCCTGACAAATCTGGTGCTGCGGAACCTGGAGAGCCGCTGCTATAGGCTGCCGGGTTCTGGGGAGGAGAGACCTGGAGCAGACCTTGATCTCCTGGAAGAGTCTGAGTGCGTAGAAAAACTATTAAAGCTTTAATAATTAATACTGTAAGTCAGGTGGTTATGGCATTAAATTATATGCTTTCTCTCATTTGTATGTGTCTCTCTCTCACTCAGGGAGCTGGAGGAGGATCCTTTCTTCACAGACAGTGAGTTCAGTGGCTCTGAGTCTCTGCTGTCTCTGTCCAGTCATCGGGACGAGAGGAAGTCTAATTCACGTACACAGATAGCCGAAACTGTTAACAGGTAAAGCAAGTACTGATTTTGCTTTCATATGTGTTGAACCCTCTAGTACAGTTTTACAATTCAGAACCGATATTTTGATTGTCAGATCCATACTATATTTTTTCCCATATTTTTTTTCCTTAGTCGTATGTAAATGGTTGGTGGCGCACTGTCAAATTACAGGTTTTGCTGATTTGATTTTGATTTTGAATGGGAGAAAATAAATAGAAGTGCCCTATATTGTGCCAGCATCTAAAAAACAAAAGCTGGCACATTTTCCTGGCTAAAATGTGGAATAAACTGTGAGGTTTAGATTGAAATCCTCAGCGATGTCAGAAAAATGATATCCAACCACTCCTTTCATCAAATCAAATCACGATTATTGTCACATCACGTTTACACAGTTGTGAAGGTGAGTGAACATCCCAGGTCAGGGGTCTTTAATTAAAATTCAGAAAGTTCTAGTTAGAGAAATTTTCCTCAAGCAAAGGTCCAGAACATCATAATGTCTAACTTGATTCAGTGCCATATACTGTTTACTGAAGTAGCCTAGTAGTTACATCAACATCTTATGTTGTCAACAACTGAATAGCAAATCAAATAAAGTACAATTTTACAGCTTTACTCTGACTCTGACTGCTGTTTCTCACCTCGTCCCTCCTCTGTGTGTGCGTCACTCACTTGAGTCTCAGTGCTCATCGTAGTGCACAGATCTGATTGGCTGAGTAGCGTCACGTGTGATATGTTGATATGATATGAAATGTTACGCCGATTAAAATAGGACCACCCCATCGAAATTAAATAATTCTCCAAAGTTTATCCGTTATAGGTTCAGGTCTGCATAGGACAGCGTCTGGGTCCGGACTCGGATCGCGGTCCGCCTATTAGTGACCTCTGTCCTAGGTGCATAGCCCCCTTGTAGTACTTAAATACAAAATAAACATAAAGTGTATAAAAAACACATTAGAGTCTAAATATACACATTAATATACACCAGTATTGCACTATTTTCATTTATATATAACGTATGTGTGTATGTGAATATATGCAGGTATAGATTAGCTGCAATGAAATCTACTGTTACAGTGTTTTTTTGTGATCTGCTCTTTTACAGTTTTCTCTGTTTGGTACCTCAAGAAGCAAAAACAACTCAACACGTGCAGGGAGCAGGATATGACACGTATGTCCATGATGCTCTTAAATCGGTAAGCAACGCCCCCGTCTCACTGCTAAACAGCAATGACACCAGTTGTTCCTAAACATACGTATGGACTTCTGGGACCATGGCTGTATCTAGCTATGAGGACACCAAGGTCCAGACCTCGGTAGTTTAGAAGGATTTTTACTCTTTCCACCATTCAAGAGGTTAAACGTAGAAAAGCTATTATGATGAAACAGTCTACTCAGGGCCGCAGCCACGGTATCCAGGCCCCCCAATCAAATGGGCACAGAATATTTATTATGCCACATTTCTGGGATGATGAAATTTGATTTGTTTTCTGTGAGTGTGGTCACTGTATTATGACCAATCAAAATCTGCTGTTATTTTCTAAACCCTCCAATTACTGCTTAGCAACCATTACTATCCGCATTTGCTTCAGTAATTATCCAGCGTTCGTAACTAGCGCTAAGACACTGAGAAGTTTCTGTAGGGTTTTATGAGATTCAAAGTGGAAGTAGTGATGAAAGTACACAGTGAACAGTGAGAGGTTCTCAGCTGACCTCAGCGCAGCTGTGGTTTGGCTCTAGTCTTAACTGCCCGCTCTGTTGGTCTCTGTACGAGATGCTGCGCTGCCCTGAGTGCCACAGTAACTTTGACCTCTTGAGATGTTCAGGTATGCAGCCCACATTCTAAACGCAAACATAAAACATCACAATGGTAAAAATGTAAGAGTTCATAAGAATAATTTACATATTAATGTAAATTTTTCCATATTAATGTAAAATGCAAGCTCCATTATTCATTTCTTTATTGGGAGAACTCGTTGCTGGCTAGATCAGCATGCTTTAGTCTAGTTCCAGTAGCTGCTCAGTTTAGGCTACAGGCTCTGTTGTGGGCTATATTAGTGATTAGATGAGAAATTAAAGCTGTATTTTGTTACCTACACATTACATACTACTGTTAACCAGCATATTGATGTTATAGTATCATCTAGCTAACTTTATTAATAAATCAACAAGTACATTAGGCTGTGTTTTGTCTGATCAACTGTATGAGTAGCTACCTTTCCCGTTAGCTGGGGTAACTAAATAACCACCAGTCACCAGCTTTACCCAGCCTCTTTACCCTTCTCTCTCTCTCCCTCTCTCTCCCTCTCTCTCTCTCTCCCTCTCTCCCCCTCTCTCCCCCTCTCTCTCTCTCTCTCCCTCTCTCTCCCTCTCTCTCCCTCTCTCCCCCTCTCTCTCTCCCTCTCTCTCTCTCCCTCCCTCCCTCCCTCTGTCTCTCCCTCCCTCCCTCTCTCCCTCCCTCCCTCTCTCTCTCTCCCTCCCTCCCTCCCTCTGTCTCTCCCTCCCTCCCTCCCTCTGCCTCTCCCTCCCTCCCTCTCTCCCTCCCTCCCTCTCTCTCTCTCCCTCCCTCTCTCCCTCTCCCTCCCTCTCTCCCTCCAGCTGAAAGAATGTACAGCCATGTCTTCGGAGTGGGGCTGGCCGGACTCCCCTAAACCACTTGATGTCCACTCCTCCAGTACAGACTTCTATGAAGGCCACTTCCTCAAAGTGCTGTTTGACAGGATAGCACGCATCCTGGAGCAGGTTAACCGTTTCACTGTTACTTATCCTAAAGAGATCATATCACATTTATCAAAATCGTATAAAATCCAGTCCGTGTCTGGAAAACTTCATCTCTGTTCCTCTGTGTCCGTGTCAGCCGTACGAGCTAAACCTGCAGGTGACGTCTGTCCTGTCCCGGCTGGCCGTGTTCCCTCACCCTCATCTCCACGAGTACCTGCTGGACCCCTACATCAGCCTGAGTCCTGGAGCCCGTTCACTCTTCTCTATGCTTGTCAGGGTGAGCATCAACACTAGGGCTGCAGTTATTATCGAGTCAGTAGGTCATGCATGATGTTGATTATGCAAGGCGTCGTAAAGAAAAAAAATACACTAATTCTGTTAAGATACATTCAGTTGTTCAAACAAATTGCAGCGCGCTACAAGAGGTTATATAGCTACTGTTGTTATTAATATATAGTATAATATAAAAAGAGACATTGTTTGTCACCATCATAGTCCAACCAATATATTTGTTGACTGATAATATCCTAGAAAATATTGTTGATAATATGCTGAAAAGAAAGGAATACAGGCTGACCTAGATTTGAACTACGATTTAAACACAACATACCGTTTATGGTTAAAATAACAAAAAAAAACATAAATGTTCAGCTTAACGTTTAGCATGAGGATAAGATGTAATAACACAACATTTTTAATGAAGTGATAAATGAGAAAATATATACAAGCTTACAGAAAACTAAAATGCAAAGAATTCTGGGTAACTCCACACCCAGTGCTACAACATTTATAGTATTCATGACTGTGAGTTTGTGCTGTTTAACTGTGGTGCTGTTATAGAATTTGTTTGTTGGTAAAGTACTTTTTTACCATTGGAGTATAAATATACTAAGTAAATATTTAGGAAAAACTAAAATTATAAATATTAATAAACTGCATTGGCCGATATTACTGGTTATCAGACTTTTTAGCCCCTTAAACCATTATTGGTATCAGGCACATTTTCATAGTGACCAGAAAATTCATAAAAGAATGAAGTGACAGTTCATTGGATGACATTTGAATGGCTTGAATAGCTTGTAACACAGAATGCTCTTTGTGTTTGTGTCAAAACAATGTTAACTTTGAATTGCTATTCAGATGCAGCTGGATTTTCAATGTATTTTATTTTTCAAGTTTTAAAGTGATAAACTAGATGTTGGTGGGTTCAGCTTTTAAACATATTAACCAAATGTCATCCTAATTTCCAGCTAATCAGTCACATGAAATCAAAAATCAATCAAGGTAATATTTATGTTGAAGTCTTCTGCTTAAACTGTAAATCTTGCTTAGAATAAACTGGAAAGAAAGTCCTAACATGACCAGCTTCAGCAAGGGGACACTGGCCTAACTAACCTACTGGCATACTGAGTGAATGAGAGAGTGTGGGAGGGCATGCATGTGTGAATGAGGGCGTGAGTGAATGAATGAGTGAACAAAGGTGTGCGTGACTGAGGGCATGCATGGAGGAATTAATGAGGGCGTGCGAAGGTGAGTGTTTGTGGGAGGGAGTGAGTGAGGGTGTCCGTGAATGAGGGCAGGAGTGTGAAAGGGAGTGAGTGAGGGCGTGTGTGAGTATGGGAGTGAGTGAGTGAGTGA
Source organism: Colossoma macropomum (assembly GCF_904425465.1). Classification (NCBI taxonomy): domain Eukaryota; kingdom Metazoa; phylum Chordata; class Actinopteri; order Characiformes; family Serrasalmidae; genus Colossoma; species Colossoma macropomum. Next base: position 4,911,605 of record NW_023494793.1, on the reverse strand, counting down.
GCGAGGGCGTGAATGAGTGAGGGCATGCATTTCAGGCTCATCCTTATGCCGAACATCATACCTCATTTTCCCTCTGACTGCAGGTGATAGGGGAGCTGATGCAGAGGATCCAGCATTTCCCCAACTTCACACAGAGACTCATCATGGTCAGGAGGCAGCTGATGGGCCTCGAGGCGGAGACCATGTAAGAGAAATTATCAATACGTTCTTTATCCAGTCATGTTAATGAGCGTGTTCTCAGACTCGTTTACGTTAAAGGAATAGTCTGGCATTTTTCAACCTAATCTCTGTCTGCTGAGTTGCCGATTACTGATTACAGACAACTTGGACACGTTTCTGAGTACTTGACTCAGGGCAAAATGAAAAATGTAACCATCACTGCATCCAGTTTGGCTTTCAGCTTCTTTTCTCTGTCTTAAAAAAACTTGTATCTGGTGTATACTTTGTGTTGAATAGAGGTAGAACCACTGTTTTCTTTACAGTTTTGTTCGATGACTGAGGTCATTAATGATAGCTTGGTTGTTTTTTTTAGCTTATAGATCTGTTGCTAAGCTAGCAAACCTCCAGGGTTTCTAATGCTGCCTTCAAGTCATCCTCAGAAGTTCCTACTTACGACTTTGGTACGACTTGATGTGTGTTCAGGTGGTTTTGGTTGGAAGTAAGATAGATACGCCGGAAATAATGTTTTTGGTTTACTTTTGTTTTTCTGTCATTGAAGAGAGTCAGTGTATTTTGCGTTACGACAACAAAGTGAAGTGCAGAAGATGCTTATGAGAAGAGTAATGCTTTTATGCAGTTAAATGCATCACATAACGTATTTGTATTTCCATGTGTGGATGGTTTTAGCCTGCAGTGTTCAGGTTGTGGCTCATGAATAACTGAAATACACTCAATTTATCAGCGGCTGTCGTACTTTTTTTTTGTTGACACATCCCCAACTCAGAAACTCTGGGCTCATTGTAAAATCTGAGTTTCCCACTAGTAAACACAACATTTACTAGTGCCCCGACAGCTTCCGGTGGTCCTGCTCCGTTTCATCTATAAAGGGTGTACAAATGAACCTTTACACTGTGACAAATGTAATTGCAGCAAAGGAAACAACTTATGTGTATATAAGAATCTATATCAGAGAATGTGCATAAATACAGATGAAATGAAGGCAGTGTACGGACAAAAGACTCCATCCAGATCCATATTTAACGTTATCCATATATAAATGAGCCTTAAGAGAACTTTTACACGAAAGTCACACCGTAACACCTAAATAAGGGATTTTTTCTTCTTTTTTGCAGGATGGATCACGCCAGCCTGTTAAGAGGAGTGATAGTGCTCGAAGAGTTCTGTAAGGAGCTTGCAGCTATAGCCTTCGTCAAACTCCCTGTGGGTGACCACGAACATCTCACTGCCTTCAGCCCTTAAATAAGGACAGTACCGAACCTTCAGTGTCTAAAGGACAGCATCAGTTAAGCAGTTGCCTCAGTTCACATCTGTTTGCACAGAGTGATGTGGTACTGGCGCTGTTTTGCAGGGTACAGTACACTGATGTTTGGAAAATGTCATTGGTACGCTCAGTATATTGCACATACGCATAGTTGGTCACGTGTTCGGTGTAGGGGTTAACTTCAGCTTTGACCTTGACCTTTATTAACAATGAAAACTATGAGACAGACACTACTACTATTAGTCAAATCAAGCCTCCGCTGATTTGGACGTTTATGATGAATGTTCCTCAGCTTCTGCAAAAGAGGGTCTTAAAGCAATAGTTCAGTCAAACAAGCGAATCTTGCAAGCAATAGATAAAAACACCCCAACGAAGCATTATGCGTGACATTATTTAATAATTGTCAGCTGTTAGATACATTAGCATGGTTTATACGTTTGTTTGGTTTATCTATGCCTTTTAAAGTCGTAAAGCTGTGTGATATTGTAAAGCAGTAATATAGCTTTACATCGGCCATGTGCTGTATGTTAGGGACAGATGTCACCGTCTCCTGACCTGCAGGTGTCTTTACAAAGCTGCTTATTTTACAGGCCTGTCCCGGTCAGTAAGCTGGTAGTCTTATTACATGATGACGATGATTTACTAGCTTATTGATCACGGCTGGACTAGTTAGAAGAAAGAGCTTTATGCCCTTGGTACCAGATACAAAATTACAGAGTTTAACATAAGATGAACTAAGTCTTTCAGTCTTAATCTAAAGCAGGGTGCTTAGACTCAAATATGAGAGGGCTACAGCGCTGCACAGGTTACTGTTTTCCTACAACAAAACTAGGGCTGCGTGATATGACTTTAAACGTGACGTTCGATAAAGCTGTCGAATATCACCATGATGATGATATGAGAAGCAATAACTGATTATTAAAATAGTGTGCCTCTGAATGTATGTGCCGCAAATACAGCCTATTACGCTGTGAAAACAGAAATCTAACAAACCTCTCCTTTAATCTGGGGTTATAGCAAGATAGCAAAAATGCACAGCACTGCTCTTACAGAGCATCAAAAGCTGTTTGCTAATGGCGCCCCCTTGTGGAGAATTTGGAGCCTGCGAAATGTGCGCGAGTTCCATGAGGTGCCTAAGTCTGAAAAAAGTCAGGATTTGTTCTGTTTCTGTTTGTGGTCTGTGTATACTTTTGTTTTTTATATAGGCATCCACAAAGAAAAAAAAATTTAACTGCTTAAAGAGGTCCTTATGATGATGCAGGTTTGTTGTAACAGTAGCCACTACTGCTTTGTATCGCTGCTGTCGGAACAGCTCGTATCTCCAAAATGGTAGCTTTACAGGAGAAGGACAAAACTTACTTTACTTTCAATGTAGGTCAATGGAACCAGACGTCTTTTCAAGTAATTTTGGGTCATTTCTTTCGGTCCATTCATAGTGAAATTTACACGCAACATAAAGGACAACAGGCATTTTCAGATTATGCCAAAAACTGAAAAACGATGAAAATGGAGATACGAGGTTTTGTTCTGGCAGCAGCGATATGTCTTACCATACAGTCAGTGCACCATACACTGAGAGTGAGAATAGTCATGACCTTGTGAACATGTTTACAAGTCAGTAGTTCAGGATAGAGTGGCTTTTGAGCATAGAGTTCAAACCCAGCACAGCGAAAAGCTTGTCCGGTGTCCAATGATACGATTCCACTAATCTTTTTTGCATCATTTTGTCGACACTCATAATTTGTTTTATCATTGCAGCCTTTACCGATGTGTTGAATGCATAAACTAGTATCGCAATAATAATAAAAATGATTCATCGTGCAGCCCTACTAAAAACAATAATGCAGTTTACACAAATCAAACGTGCATCATGAATAAAATATTTCAGTTTACTTACAGTTGGCTATAACTGTGTTAATATAATAAATTTCACCTGGAAATTATGTCCACATTTGAATCAAGTAAATTCAAATGCAATTGAACTATTTTCAGTGCATCAGTGGCTTGAATCGAGTGTTTCGGTCATTGAACTGTACAGTGCTGCGGCCCTCTAGGACTAGACAACTCTCATCTGAAAGCTCTAAAAAGGCCCTGAGCGTTTCTCGTTGCACGGCCAAATGCTCCCGTTCAGCTGAGCGTGTTTGGTGAAGCCCCATACTGACCCTCTCGGGTTTGAATAATGCAGTAAAGACTCTGAGCCATTGCACATCTCTCGTTTTACCTTTTTAACATGCTGATTAATTAGCCTTAGTGAGTTTCCCCAAAACATTATAGCACAAAGGTCATTGTTTAGACAAATGGGGCAGTTATCATTCTCCTGATTTTAAAATGATCAGAATGATGTTTGTGGGGAAACTGAAACCCTTTCCGTGCTTGTATTATTATTATTATTATTATTATTGTTGTTGTTGTTGTTGTTGTTATTTTTATTGTTGTTGTTGTTATTTCAGAGTTTAAAATATGTAAGCAAAAAGAGCTTTTTAAAATGTTATCTTTAATCTGTCAGCTTTCTGATGTGGTAATTTAAGTGTGGATATTAATCATGTCTATTTTAATTTCACAATGTCACATAGCTGAACCAAAAGTTGAGGGGTGTGCAATTATGTATTTCTGAGTGTTGAGGTGTGTGGTACGTGTTGACTTTTCTCTTTGACTCTTTGCTACTTTTCTCAATGAAGATTACTTTCTATGGAGAAGAGAGATCAGCAGGAGTGTGGTGTCTTAATTCTACATTCAATTTCCAGTGATGTTACTGAGCGTGTTTTCAGGTAGGCTTGGGCCCAATCCCATTTCTCCCCTCGCCCCTACCACTCAGCCCTTACGCCTCCGTTTTGCGCGTTCAGGTCTAGGGGTAGGGTGTCCTGATTTTTGTTGAGATAGAGGGGTAGGGTGAAGTGTTGGGGCTGCATGGTCTTCCAAACAGGTTTTTCAGAGTCACACTCCAAACTGAGTGTTATGAGAAAAAAAGATGCCAAGATGGCTAAACAAGCGACCAAAGAAACCCACAAACGTGAGAGTTTTTCTGTTAAAAAATTTCGATAATCATTGTTTTGTCTTGGTTTAATGTCGTTTCAATGGATTATGATGCCAGAATGTAACTGCTGCTCCATTTAAGGTGGAATGGGAAAATTCAAACTAGAAGCTGGTGAATATCTGACTTCAGCTTCATATCTCTAAAGAATTAGGGGTGGGTGATAATAAATAATTGCCCCTCTTTGAAGGCATATGATGCCCTAAATGTAACTAAAGCCCAGCAGTGAGGAGCTGAACTTTACCCTCCTCTGCTGTCACTGCAGACTGGCAGGGTCGCCTACAGAGCAGCGCTAGTAGCTGATAATGAAGTGATGCTCTTTTTATTTGAGGGTCCCATTTCACAGAGGAAGATTTCAACCACTACCCCTTGTAACTCAGTTCCAAGGGGGATGAAGACACTCGAAAACAAGGGTTAGGGGTAAAAATAAGAAATGGGACTGGGCCTTATACTCGGCCTAATCTGTCTGCTGCATCTCTAGTTTGCAGTAAATTACCAGAGAAAATTTTATGTTTCTCTGCACAAAGTGAAAGGACAGAAGACCTGTTGACACATAATAGAAGCCAATGAACAAATGATGAAACAGCATTGGCCTCTTGTGTGTTCGCCAACAGGTTTTCTGAACAACCAAAATTACTGTCTGGTAATCAGTCATACTCCACAGATGCAGCAGATATTAGGTTTCCTTTAAAGAAATCGGTCAGCGAAAAGCATTGACACCATTTTTGCTCATCTCAGAAGCAGTTGACCAACAAGATGTTTGTTGTCCAGATTTTGCTTCTTTAGTTTAGCAACAGCTGGAGCCACAAGGCCGATCTTGTAGACACTTAGGTCAATAGTCACCCAAATCTTTTCCATAAATACGTCCCCCAAACTTCTCTCAACCCGCTCAAGAGGAGTTGTGCCAAATTCTGGCTCCCCTGCCGAACCAGCTCTTCACGTGCACGTGCGACACATGTACATGTGGACTTTAGATCACCTTCATGATTTCTGTTTCTATGTTTAAACGTATTACTTTATAAATAGAAACAGAAACTGCAAATGTACTATGATGAATGAAAGATTTAGGTGACTATTGACTTCTACTGTGTGTTAGCAACGTTAGCCTGTGTTTTTCTTTCTATTATAATAAAAATAACAACATTAACATTGAAATCAGACTGGCACAGAAAGATGCAAAGTAAATGGAAAGTAAACTAGTTTATTATAAATCAGTACAGTAGGTGATGCTTTCTATACGGCACCTCTCTCTGTAAAACCAAGCATTCAAGAATGCATTCAATCAGAATCTGCTATCGTGCAGTAAAGCAAAAAATACTACTCATTCTTGAACATTTAGATGTTTTCTACCATGAACACATGAAGCGTTTTGCTCAGTAGTGGCTAAATTAATATTGCTGATCCCTTTGAATTCATTTAGTGCCTTATAAGTGCAGTATATTCAGTATAAACTCCATAGTTCTTCTCAAGTCAAGTATTAAGTTTGATGAATAGCTTTTGTAAAACTGAGTCTAAAGTACACGGGTCGCTTCAGAGGTAGCATGCTGCTCTGCAACAGTCATTTATAAAACCATTCAAAGAGCATTTCGACTTAAAAGCTGGATTCAAATGTAATCATCCAGTCACCGGTCCTTTAGTACAGTCCTTTAAGACCTAATTACGGCCAATCAGTAGAGGCTGTGCAGAGGCAGAAGTGATGCATCTTTTATCCTCTGCAATATGTTCATCTTAAGGCTCTGATTGGTCACTTCTTGCCATCTGTAACCCTCACTCTCCAAAGGCGGGGGGCTGTGAAGATCTACCAGACCCTCGTCTAAATACTCCAGCGTCACTAGTGTGTTGAAACAGAGCCCGTCCGTTTTGCCGTGAACTCTCCCGTTATGCTGCACGCCCAGGATCCCGCAGACCTTCACGTTTAGAGCGGAATAGGACGAGGCCATGCACTTCTTGACCAGACGCTGTCCTGCCCACGTGACCGTGTGCGTCACCGCCGCCACAGGAAGGCGAGGCAGCATCTCCGCATCAGCGTCAACAGTGTGGTCGCCTAGCAACAGCCACAGACGCTCCTCGTCACTGTTTTTAGGGTTAGTGAAGGCCAGCAGCAGTCTCTGACAGACCACTTCGCAGGGCAGGTCAACGGGCTGGCACACGGGGAACCACGGCTTCCGGCGATATTTGAGGCCGGCATCGATAAGGGTCAAGATGTCCTGGCAACGGAGAGGAAGAGGAGTCTCTCGATCCCACCACTGAGCCTGCAGGGACTCCGAGTCAGCCTCAGCTGTCGTCTTCAGATTCCCACCTGAGAGACACAAGAAGGTGAGACCACGTAGACAGAATCACAATAATGGTGAGCACTGCATCACCAAAAATCACATGTTCACAGTTTCCCCCTTATTTCAGCTCATCATCCAAGACAGGTTTGGTGTCTGAAGTTTTCGTCTTCAGTTTGCACTGGAGCTTCAAAGCTAATGTAGCTTATATATCCCACCAATTAGCATCGAACAAACTGTAGTCCTACATCATCACACACTTCCCGCAAACCACAGCAGGCTGTTATGTGATCTCAAGCCAAATGACGTCTTGTTGATTTCCCAAGACAAAATAAATGAACGTGATAAATGATCCTCTACAGAGAACACACTTCTGCACACTTTTACTCACAGGTATTGTTTATTTTGGGGGAAAAATGAAACAAAACATGGCCTGTGCAAAAGTAGTGACACACGTTCAACTTGGCAAATAAATAACAGAAATTGTGGACTAAAATTTGAAGAAAAATGCTGTATTTACGTGTTTATGCTGTAGAGCAGGGAACCACTTAAAGGGCCATATTAAAAAATCTCAACAAATTCTATGACCCAGAAAGCGTTAATATTTTAATACTCCAAAACATCAATATCAAAATATAGCCAGTTGTCACGAACCTTCAAATATTACATGTAAATACTTGATATATTTCAGCTACGTTAGCTACAGATAACTGTTAAATCACTATAAATGTCGCCAGGATGTAGGTCTTTAAACCTGCCCGTGTGCTGGTCTTGACACCTGGCATCTTTTCTTTCCGCAGCTTCACTAATTCTTGGGATCCGTTTCTGAGCTGCTGAGTGTTTATAGCGTTTATGTTGGTTGACTGTGTGTTTGGTGATATGATGTACAATGGGGTACAGAACTGCTGTCCCATAGATTGTTGTTGGGAGTGGGGATGCTGGGATTGTAGTACGGCTGATTTGTGAAATGGGCTAATATTAATAGAAAATCAAAATAATTTCGAGGGCCAATTTATCAATTTAAACCAATTATATGTAGCCTTTAAACATCAGCAACAGCCAGTGTATAGTAACCGTATAAACTACACGTTAACAAGTAGCTGATTCGATTCCATTCTTTATTTTATTCATTTATTTTTACAGATTTATTTGATTTTTTTTTTTCTCCCGTTCCTTCTTAAAATCATTGTGCTTACAGTATTTATAGCCTTTTTTACATATAGTCGTGCAAAAGTTTAGGCACCCCTGGTGAAATGACATTTTGTTGATTTTCTGAGTGTGAATAAGTTAACACATCCTCTACATTTCTGCAAATTTTAATGCACAATTATGATTTATTTGCTGGTTTTTAACATATTGGAGGAAAAAATAAAACAGAAACTGTGGCCTGTGCAAAAGCACATTTTGTTTTCTTTTTTCTTAAATGTGCCATAATTCCATATTTAAGTGTGTAAGGATGTGTTTTGCCTACAACTGTATGGCACTACTGTTTTGCAGGTGCGTTTGGTCCAGTGTGTTCACAGCCCTCAGACCAATTAAATATTGTGACGCGAGCCATGCATTATGAAAACTAAACGTATTTTGATGTTTTGTCTTTGCCACATCACCTAATCTTACTGTTACGGTAAAAATGGACAAAAATACATTGTACAGCTTCAAAAACTGTATCAACAGTAGCCTGAAATTTGGCAATAAATAAGTGACCATAAATACTTGTTTAAATAAGAGGAGCTTTGTGACCAATTTTCTGTAGACTGGGCTTCAGCACCCTACACAGTCCTTGGGCAAGACTCCTAACACTACAATCACCAACCTGTGTAAAATGATCAAACTGTAAGTCGCTCTGGATAAGAGTGTCTGCCAAATACCGTAAATGTAAAATGTGGAGGACTAATCCTCATCGCTGCTTACTGTAGCTGATGAAGGCCAGGTGACAAAGGATTACTCAAATCAAACTAGCTCGTAACAGGTTAATAACAAATGAATAACGCAGTAATAGTTCGCTTTGTGGCCGACTCATAATGAATAAAGTGCTCACGTCCAGCTGACTGATGAATGTTAATGTTCTGACCTGTAACCTCAGCGAGGAAGGTGAAGCGGATCCACCGCGGCCCCTGTTCCTGCACCAGCAGCAAAGTGACCAGCTCACAGTCCACTCCGGCCTCTTCTCTGACCTCCCTCTGCACAGCCTCCTGAATACTCTCCCCCAGCTCCATACGGCCTGCGGGGAGGTACCAGTGTCCGTAGCACTCCCTCTTCGCCTCCTGCACCATCAGCACCTCCTCCTACAACACATACAGACACAGAGCAAAGATACAGTTACATGTAAAAGGATACGAACCCTTGGGGATTAGCTGGATTTCTGCATTAATGTAAGACTGTATTTATTATTATGACTGTTATTATGAAAGAGACATTTTAGGATTAATTCATAGAAAAATTCTAACAATTCCAAAGGGAATTATTCAGATTTTACACAAGGTATAAACAGAACTGAATGAGATGTGAGTCTCATGACATGTTTGACTGCTGAGCAACAACAGGAGCGTCATTCAAACCTCGTCTGTCAGAAGTAGTACGACGGTGCAGTGGGCCTCGTGTAGACGAGGGCACATAAGAGTGAAAAGGGTTATTATACGCTAAGATGGGTGGTAACATTTACATAGTGTAGACGTTTTATTTACTGTCCAAAATGATCATGAACCTTTGCATGTCTTCTGAATTTTTACATATAATGTGGATTATAATAAATTAGTGGTAAATCTGGAAAAAACTAAAGTTTTAGGAACAATTGTGCCCTGCATGCATCTGCACCATAATGATGTTTATAGAAAAATAAATAAATAAATAAATTAGGTAAAAATCTTCTTAAAAAAACAGTCGAAAACAGTGTCTCAGGAATCATACAACGTATCCGTAACCATTACGTTATAACTTTCTTTGAGGAAGGTTTTAAAGGCATCGTGTTTTACACGTCTGGTTCCTATCACCACCACTGTGAACCATCATGAGTTCCTCTAGAACAGGGCATTTCACACCAAACCACTCTGAACGACTCTGTTTACATCTTAGCCGTTTAATTATGCAGAACGTTTGAAAAATAGGTGAAATTCCTCCTTAAGGAGTTTCTGATCTGCTGCTTCGGTTCTTCTCGAGTTCGTCTTTTTGGCACTTTGACTTTATTACTTTTAGTTATTACTTTATAGCAGTAACAATACTTGAGTATTGGTTTATGCTACTCTCACCCTTAAAAAAGATGGTTCTTCAAGGGTTCTTTAGTAAAGACAATGGTTCTAACACTCAAAGAACCATTTGCATGCTTAAATGGTTCTTTGCGTGGTGAAACTGTTCCTCTGATTGATGGAGAATGTGTTGTCTATGGTACCATTGTCTATAGTACCATTGTCAAGCTTGTAACATTTTTGGTGCTATCTAGAACCATTTTCATAAAGGTTATATACAGAACCATTGAAGAATCATCATTTTTAAATGTGTACCCACCTCTGCTGTTCCTTCAATGGTTCTTCTGACTGATGGAGAACTTGTTTCAAAATGGTTCTATATAGCATGATTGTCAAGCTTGTGACAACAGAAAAGCCTTTTTAGTGCTACCTAGAACCATTTTTATTAAAGGTCCTATACAGAACCATTGAAGAACCCCCGTTTCTAAATGTGTACCCACCTCTGATTGTAAATCAGAACAATGAGTGATACCTGAATACCCCTTGACCCCCTTGTAAAGCCCCCCACACTGCTGTTCCTTCAATGGTTCTTCCGATTGATAGAGAACCTTTTTCAAAATGGTTCTATATAGCACAATTGCCAAGCTTGTGACAACAGAAAAGCCTTTTTAGTGCTACCTAGAACCATTTTCATTAAAGGTTCTATACAGAACCATTGAAGAACCCCCGTTTCTAAATGTGTACCCACCTCTGATTGTAAATCAGAACAATGAGTGACACCTGAGTACCCCTTGACCCCCCAGTAAAGCCCCCCACACTGCTGTTCCAATGTCATTACCTTCGCATTAAAGATGACCGCGCTCACTATGTAGCACACAGTCTTCCTCAGGGCGACGGGCCTCAGCTGCTCGGGCACCGAATCGAAACCTGTGACCTCCAGTCCTTCTCCGTTCAGGATCTTCTCCACGGTTTCGTCCAGATCTTCAGAGCCCATATTGCTGGTAAGGACGCCAGCTTACAAACACCTACAACAAAATTAAGTTTTCTTAACAAGAGCTGGAACTACAAGGCTAAAGTCAGTTTCATGTCCGCCAGCTTCGTTTTCGAACTATTCCGTTCCACCTTAAATGGTGCAGCAGTCGCATTCTGGTGCCGAGTCGCCTGAGACTAACTGCTTCACTATTTAAGGTGGAACGGAAAAGTTCGAACACAAAGCTGACGAACGGGGAGCAGATTTCGGCCTCGTGTTTATACTAAGATAATGTCACAGCTAAGGCAGTTATACGTATGAAGTTTCTACAGAGTGACCATCGTAAACAAAAACAAAAACAAAAAAACAACACATTTACACACCAAAACATCAGACGAGTGACACTGCTGTAGGGAAACGCTGCTAGCTGCGCGGCGATTGGCTGATAGAGTTAGGGACTGGGGCAAAACTAGGCACTGCTGTCAAACAACGCACATAATTTATATTTTTTCTCACTAGATTATTCAAATTGTGGTTGAAGTCTCGCGGTATTGACAACTAGGGATAGTATTTTTTTTTCTTCTAATGAAATATTATTAGTCGGCCCTAAGAGCGGTCCACAACATTTAAGTGCGATTTTATGTTGACTACCCCCTACTTTCCCGCACAAACTCAGATGAAGCAGCCTAACTAGCTCCAAAGAGTCGTTTTTAACTTACCGCAGAATTGCTGTAGCTCTTGTGGAAGTGGGTATAAGGTGTTTTTAAACAGATTACAGTGGGTTAACATAACCAAAAGTGCTGGCCTAAAACTGCGTTAGAAAAGGAAGGGGTTGGGTTAAAGCATCGCCAGTGGGTCCGTCTCAAATCGACTTGTAGTTCCCTATTTACTGTCTGATCGGGCCTTAAAGGACCCTAGACGTACAGGAACACTAGAGCCGCGTCCAAAACCACATACTACTATACTAAACATACTACACTAATGAATGGGCCTCTGTTGGTGGCGTACTATTTTTGACATACCATTTAGTACGAGAGTATGTTTTGAATGCAGCCTAGGACTGTGTCCAAAACCACACACTACTGTACTATATTGTAGCATGTTAAAGAAATGTTTACATGTAGTTTTAGGTTGGGTGTTCTTCAGCAGTATTCACTGCTAAGGACTCTTATTATAGGAGGTAGGGCTAGGAGCTGCCCCTGAGTATGTATGAGCGAAATACAGTGGGAGATGTGAGCTTGGTAGTGAACAAGCTGTCAGAGAAAAGAAAACTACGTATGGCGCAGCTGTGGCTAACAGCTGGGGAAAAAGCACCACGACTTGTGAGGAAGCTGTGTCTCTTTTAAAGCGGTGAACGCTAAAACTGGTGTCAGAAGTGGGATTCGAACCCATGCCTCCACGAGACACAGCTTCCACACAAGTCATCCTAAAACATGTAAACATTTCATGAAGATACTGCACTACTATACTATACTATACTATACTATATGTATTGTACTAATAAATGCTACTAATGGTGATGTATGCTTAGTATGGTGGTATGTTGTTTTGAATGCAGCCTTGGACATTTTAGTGACATTTGGACACTTTGTGACATTTGGTATTTGGTACATTTTACATTCTTAAAGGAATAGTTTGCCCAAAAAAATCTTATTTACAGAATTTTAACCTTCCCTCAGCCAAGACATATTTGATGAGGTAACAAAGTAATTTTACGTGTATTATATAACAATATACAATAATAAACACTAAACTCACACATTGCATGACACAATAAAACACAGCCAACACATCTTAAGCTAACCATCGAACAAAACTAACAACAAAGACAACCTTAAAACCCCTGAAACTCAAGCGCTGCAAGACATTAAAACATTCAACATGATTAGGTGATTAGCAAAACCTTAACAGTGGCTTTCGTGTCACAGTGTTTTAGCACTGTAACAGAATGATGAGTGAGCAAGATTATAATGGGGTACTTTTCAGCTACTGTTTGATGAATACTGTGGTTTTGGATGCACTAACCCAGAAGTTGCTATAGGTGGGCCGAGGTCCGGGCCTGGAACCAGACACTGTGCTATCCTGGCCTGGACCTATAACCTATAAACTATTGAGAACGATTTAATTATTTTAAAACAGAGAGTTTCTGTTTTAATCGGCGTAACTTTTCTTGCCTTAGCAGCCCAAGAAACTCACAGACCAATCACACGCATTGTAAATATCACGTGATGCTACTCGGCCAATCAGCTCTCGTTTTTAAGAGCTTTTGAACTCCAATTATAGGAGTTTAAAATGGCGCCTTCATGACGTCAGTGAGCGCAAACAGCCAATGAGCTGCTCCGCTCGCCAACCAATCAGCACTCAGTATCAGTAATGTTAGCGTCCTGCTGCCCAAAACCCGTTTGCTGTAGAAAAAGGGAAACATACAGGTGAGATTTCTTAGCTTTTTTAGTGAAATACATCCTTCTACTTTCTAAAATGAAAGAAAAGTTCTGGATGTGTGATTAGAAACTATTTTAACTTTCCGTTTTTAGCCGTTTAGTTTCATTCACCCCCATTCATCAAGGACTTGCTTGCGGGCGCCATCTGGTGTTTTGGAGTCATGTTTTTGATATAATGGGGAGATAAGAAGAGGCTCCCCTTAAACCGGTTTGGTGACACAACACACACACACACACACACACAGGGGAGAGACGAGGTGAGAGACAACAGTAGAAGAAGAAAGTGATTCATTTATTGACTTCATAAGATGTTGATGGGTCATTCTACAGAAACATCCACTTTTCCATCTCTCCATAGGAGTCACTGGTGTTACTGATCCTCATTGGTGTTACACATAAGAAAGGTAACTCCAGAGACATTTTTAATGAAAAATGCATTTTACCAAATCGCTGCTACAGAGCATCAAACCACATGTTGTCAGTCATGGAATCTCCACTAAAATATGTCATTCAATCCATTCGTGTTTTATTTTTTCACAATTACCTCAGAATAAAGTCGGTCACACCAGTGACGTCAGCTAAAAGCTTCATATGAAATCATGAGCTAAATGAAATCTCTGATAACTGAAAGACTCAGTGGACTCACCATGCGCTTTTCTTCATAGAGCCTCAGAAAATAGGTAAAAGGAAGTCAAGTGATGTCATTGGTGTGACTTTTATTTTAAAATAGATTTTTTGTCACACGGTAACACCAGTAAAATGACTCTTGGGGACAACAACTTTCATTATATATATTATAATATTTTATTATATTTATTGTAGTAAAAATAGCAGAAAAATGTGTTTTTTTTGTTCAAAATATGGCCTCAGCCTTCACACATGACTGTGAGGACGAGCTCTTCTGTGGTGCTTGGAATTCTAGATAATTGATTTAAAAACCAATATTGCTAAATTGAGGCTGAAGAAGGTCTAATTATTAAAACAACTTATTGTTTTATTTAAAATATAAATAAATTGTAACCCAAACATGTTTTTGAAATGTAATATATCTCTAAACACTAGGGACACCAAAATGGACGTTTCTGTAGAATGACCCTGATATAACTATTAGTTTACTTCAATATATCTTATATGGCCCTGAATCATAAGGCAAGTTAGACATTATGATGCTCCGGACCTTTGCTTGGGGAACTTTTCTTTAACTGGACCTTATTCAATTTGAATTAATTAATAATTAATTAATAAATAAATACCCCTGCTCTAACCGCCCTGGAACACTTATTTTGGCGTGCTGTCTAGGGAGTAGGGCGTAGGGGGTAGGGAGCATTGTGGAATGAGACGCGCCCCGTGTCGCCCTCTGTAGTCAGGCTGGGCTTGATTGGGAATTCACGTCCGACTCTCCCGAGTCTCGAAGCTTTCAGCCGGGTAAGCCAACAAGCAGCACCATTTCTGAGAGGATTACCTTGGAAATATTCGTGTTGATGGGCGAACGTGGCTCCGTCGCCAGGCTCTTATGCGGGGAGGCAGAGCCGAGGGAGAAGTGAGCGGGTAGCCGGGGCTTAGGGGTCATTCCGTAAGAGCGTTATGTGGAGTGAAGCGGGCTCAGTGCCATTGCTCAGAAGACAACGCCTGGATAAAGAAAAGGAAACAGAAATTTGACTGTTAAAACACTTCCTCGGCGATTTTTTCGGCAGAAACGATGGCTGTTACAGGACCTTCTCGTCGCTTTCAAACTGTCTGTGTCCTGTTTCTGCTCTGCCAGCTCTCGGACTGCAGTGGAGGTGAGTAAACAGTGCTAAGCTACGATGTTTCACCACAATAATAAACCTCTACGGAAAAACACCGAGGCCAGTTTTACTGTAAGGTTAGTGCCATTCGGTAAAACATGCTCAGAAATTGGTCTAAAATGCCTGAAAATACACGATTTGTACTTTTATTAGCCTAGACTGTCCGTGGTTGGTCATAATCCAGCCACTTTTCATACTATAAAATAAGCTTTAAAGGGGAATTCCACCGATTTTTCAAAATTTTGGCTTAAACAGAGTCATTCAGAGTGGTTTTATGTGAAGTTGTTCATTTGTAAGGAAACGTACAGACTTAAATGTCTTCACAGTGGTGGTGATAGGAACCAGGAGTCGTTTTATTTACTATCCAAAGCCACCAGTGAACCTACACGTGTCTTCTGAGCTTTGGTATGTAATGTTGATGATGGTAAAATAGTGGAGAATCTGAAAAAATAAATTTTCTATGGGGACTATTTGCCTCATAGCACCCTTTCTGTATCCTTCGACCATGACTGGGTTAAAATAAACGGATGAAAATACGTTTTAGACCAAAACTTTAGACAAAACTACTGTAAAACAGTGTCTCAGTCATCAGGCAGTGAATTCATAACCATTTCATGTTATAAGCTACTGTGAGGGAGCTTTTAGAGGTGGACGTCTGGTTCCTATGACCACCACTGTGAACAATTCTGGCTTGATAAGTTTCTCTGGAACTGAGAATTTCACCCCAGACCACCCTGAATGACTTTTTTTTTTACATCCCAATGATGTACTTATGTAGAAATTTTGAAAAATAGGTGGAGTTCCCCTTTAAGACTGCAGTTGTGGCCTCAATAAGCACTTTTTTTTCTGAAAAAAGGTGATTTTCACACTGATAAAAAGTTTGTAGGGTTATGGGCTGAGTAACACTCATTTTGCAGCTTAATTTGTATTTATATTTTGCATTTATTTACCAAGAGCAGCTTATCTTACACTACAGTATAGTAAGTAAGTCCACATACGAACCTTCACTTGGTCTGACTGTTGGAATAGTACATGTTTAAGAAGCTTAAGGTGCTCTGTAAAAGCTTATTTGGGATAATGCCAAGTGTCTGCACGGTTAGATGGCACTTTAGGCTAAGGAAACACGTCCTTTGGATCGACTGATGTGAGTTTGTCGGAAGATCAGCCTCCGGCGTTAGTGGACTAATTGGACATCACTACGTTTCTGGTGTTTTCTGTACTTGTTCTGATGTCCGGTCGCGTTAATAAGGGTGTTTTTTTCTCCAAAAGACAGCACTTGTCCTTGGGGGGGCACTTGTGTGAGCGTTTTGGTTATCATAGATCAGTGTTTTCATTCGTAGAAGTCGTGGACCATATAAAGGCTGAGCAGAGCAGCCCAACAGTGGTTCCAGCAAAAGTGCCGGTGAAACGACTCGAGTAAATGTGAAAGTAGCTGTGTTCTGTGTAAAGGTTTTTTCACATTAAAACTGAAAAAAGTTCTGTGTAAAACTGCATTTAAAACTTCTTAGTACATTCCACATCTCTCAGTCTAGGAACTGAGGTTTGTTAGGCTCTGTTTTTCTCGTGTTGGATCTTTTTGGTCTAAAAAACAGACTCGAAAAAAGATTAATCTGATTTCAAAGCGCCATATTCTGAAGCACCCAGTAAATGAGGTTCATTACAGTTAACGTAGGTGTTTATCTTTCAGTACTGCATCTACGATGTATCATCCAGCATGTCTGACACAGTGACCACTGTATGTCAACCTTAAATTGTCATTAAACAGTTCTGATCGTGTGGTTCGGTCGGCAGGGTGTCTCGATCATCTCCACATGTAAATCCGTTACCAGTGAGTGAGACGTCCTGGAACAGTTTACGCACAGAATTTGCTCATTTTTGCTCAAAACACAAAATGTATTGTTAATTTTAATTGTTATTATTTTGGTAGATCTGCGCTGCAATTTTAAAAGGTAAATAAGGTGAGGCAGGTAAAGTGACCCCACACTGCATTTGAATGCGGCTGCTACACCTGAACCAAAATGTCGTAGCATAATTATGCATGACTGATAAATAGCCAGCCATCTCTTACTTTCAGTGTAGCACTTTATTTGATTCATGTTATTTAAAAAGGCAGCTGATTTAACTGTGAAACATTTGGAATGTCAGTTTGGCCCATCGAAGAGCAAATAATGTTGTTTTCATTGCAGATTTGGCTGATAGAAATGTCTGGAGATGATTAAGTGTGTTTCTTGTGTTCATTTAGCTCACATAATGTGAGCACTGGATTTATAAACAGGCTAATAAAAATCAGCCATCAGCCAATTTGGCTGTTCAGAAATCGGCTATAATAGTTCGTAAGCAGTGCATCCCTAAATATCTGGGCCAGTGTATGAAGTACACTGCTAATTCACTCCCATAGTGGTGCTGAAGATAGATTCAGTGGCATGAAAATGTTCAGTTTAAGAATTCTTCCTCTGGCAATGCTCTTTTCTAGTTTGGTAATATGCTCTTCCACACATTAATAGAGATTACGCAGCTCCTCTTCTGTCTCCGGCTTGAGAAATCAGTAGCCATTCACTCTTTCAGCCAAACTCTTGTGAAATTGGGCAAGATTTCAGATTTACAAATACGGCATGCGATGTTTTTAGTTGTTTCAGGGGTATCCGGGCATTATTAAAGTTGCTATGCTATGAAGGACCAACTGGGTGGACCAGTTTCCTACAGCGCCACCCTGAGGCAGAGCAGTGCTGCAGCTCTAGTTAGTTAAGAATATCAAAGACAGAAGCTTTTTTTTGTGGGTGAAGCAGATAAACAGTGACCCTTCACTGAATTTCTATTTGAGCGTCTTGTTTACCCAGCATAACGTCATAATATGTTTCAGGGACCCCCCAGAATTTTGATTTTTGAGACATCCAGGGAGTCCGAGAGACCCCCAGGACCCCCTGTGTTTCACGCCTTGATCTAGACATTTGATTAGATTCTCCTCTAATGGCATTACCGAGCTAGATAGCACTTTATCTGGCCAGCCTACTGTAAATACCTTATCTTACATTTAATGATCTATTGGATTTACTTTAATTTACTCCAACTGTAAACCTAAACCTAAACCCAAGCCTAATCCTGGTACTAATCCTAACCCTGCAGCTGCTGAGACTTTCAACAGATAGTTTTTTTGTTAGATTTAGCATTTATACATAATCTATTGGAGGAATATAATAAAGTGGGACCTCAAGTCACAAATAAAGGTTAAGCCAGTTTTTAAATAAGGAAATTGTTCCACTTTCACTCGTACTGCCAGAATCTCTCTGGTCCAGATGTCTGTGCTTCCTCTGTTTGGTTGTGGTGCTGCGGTTTACAGATTGCCATGCAAAGTGACTTTCAGAAGCTGGAAATGAGTTCTCTTCAGCACGGTGTTATCAGTTTATCGTCGTTCTCTTTATCTCTGCTCAGTCGGCCCACCTCACGCACTCGACGCAACATACGAGAGTTATAAAACTCCGTGAGTGCCGATGGGGGGAGGTGGGGTGTTATTTGAATATTTTCTCATTTAAAATCGTCATAGCTTTTGTTTATTTTACGTATAATTTTACTTGTATTTTGCTTTACTTGTTTACTATTCTAGGATTTGAATAAGGCTTCAGATAAGCGAACGCTGAACCTCCCATGGACTTGGCTAAAGTGAAGATTTAGGTCATGAAAATGACCACAAGGAAAACAAGTGATGCTTTGCATGAGTGACAACATTGTTTATTCATAAAAATATAAAATATTTTCTTTGTGG
Organism: Colossoma macropomum; assembly: GCF_904425465.1. Classification (NCBI taxonomy): domain Eukaryota; kingdom Metazoa; phylum Chordata; class Actinopteri; order Characiformes; family Serrasalmidae; genus Colossoma; species Colossoma macropomum. The sequence goes on along the minus strand of NW_023494793.1, from coordinate 4,892,723 downwards.
AATTTGTTCAAAAGGGGCCAAATTGGATGTTGTTAAAATAGAGTTAATACAGGGTGATCCAAAAAGATTCACTGGCATTTCAAAATGATTTATTTGCCTTGTAAATCGTTACAGATCAATGCAGTAAACTGTAAATGGTTTAAATGAGCATAAAGTTTATTATGTGATTGTACAAGTGCTCAATATGAACCTCCTCCAGCTGTACAGACAACATCAACACCATAGTCTAATTCATCCTGTACTCGACTGAGCATGTCGGGTATCACTGCACTCACGGCTCTTTCAGTGCGATTTCGGAGATCATCCAGTGTTGTGGAACCAACGACGAACGCTCTGAGCTGTTGAAGCTTCACTGCCCATGAAAATCACACTGCACTGTTATGACGGATTCACTCTTATTGAAGTGAACGCAGAACGCTTTCTGCTCAGGGGTCTCCATCTCCTCTCAGACTGTAGGGAGCCATCTTCCGGTGACAGTCAGAAACTCTATGACTCCCTCTTTCAATTGGATTGTGATTGGTTCCTAGACGCCTCACGGTTTAAAAATATGGCGCTTTGAAATCGGATTAATCTTTTTGAATCACGCTGTATATCTGGACGCCCATCGGTATACTTTTGTAAATAAGCACATAATCTTAATGACTTGTCTGGTTAAATTAAAGGTTAAACAAACAAACAAATATGGTAATAAGCATATTTCACATATAATCTGTTGTATTAAAGCTGTAAAGTTAACAGAACTTGCCGTCAGCTACCATTGCCAGAGACTGCATCGTCCTCATGCTTGGAAACGCTACACAAATCCTGATTGTAATTGCAGGATTAATGTGTAATATCACAGACTGTGGCCACTTCTCTGAGGGAAAGCGTGGGTAACAAGCCACAAAATCAATATTCCTGTTACACCGTGGGGATAAAGGGGCATATTGTTTTCCTGTCCACTCTAATCCCTCATAGGCTGAGGGATGTTTTAATGCCGCTGATGCATTTCCATAACATCCGGTTCCCTCTCTGTACAGTAAATTACGTCGTGATGATGCACGCAGGGCACTTTTTCGCTCTTTGCTGCTTCCTTTATCCGTTTTCTCCCAAAGTGACGGGACGTGGCTGCTTTGTCACTTATATTTAGCCTTAAAATGGTCAGGCACTGTGGTCCTTTACACAAACCGAGCTCCCCTAAAGAGGAATTCCACATATTTCTCAAAATATCAGCATAATTTAATAGTTGAAATGTAAACAACAGTAAGAATTCGGAGTGATTTGATGTGAAAAGGTTAATCGTAGACAAAATGACTGATTTCTGCACAGACGGGAACCAGGGGTCATGCAAACGTAGCCATTTAATTTAAAATAAAAATGAAATGCTGATAATGGTGAAGTAATAGTGCGTGTGGGCAAAATGAGTTTTCCTGATGTGCCCTGCGTGTTAAAAATGTATATATTTTAGGCCATAATCTTCGCAAAACTGACATCAGACAATCAGGCGCAGTGTATTTGTAACCATTTCAGGGAATAACTTTCCGGGAGGGATCTCTTAGAGGTGGACGTCTGGTTCCTATCACCACCACTGTGAACAATTCTGACGCTGTATGTTTATCTATAACAGAGCATTTGACACCGAATCACTCTGAATGAATTATAGCACGGAAAGCCTTAGATAAGACACTTAAAAGCCGTTTTGGAAGATCATCACCCAGCAGTAGAGGCTTCTGTTTATGGTTATTACAGCCTTTCTCATCATGGACCTCAGTTCACTACTTACAGAGCTCCACAGGATAAAATAAAGAAAAAGAAAGATGATCTTCTGCAGAAGTTATAGATCAATCCACACAGTGCTGTTTTCTCTGTGGGTGCTTTCAGACTTGGCAGGTTTGGTTTGATTAAAAGGAGCCCTGGTGCGATTGGTCTGTTAGTGCGGTTCGTTAGAGCAGGTGCGGACGCTGCCATCCCAACTTTGGTGCACCAAATAAGCAGATGAAACCCTCTGAGCAGGTCAGTCTCGGTTCGCTTTAAAACAAACTCTGAACACAATGCAGACCAAAGACAGTATGAAGTGTCATCTGATCTCTGCAGAATGTCTTTGATGAGTTTCTGCTGCTGTTTTGACACGTGCATGTGCTTTTTCATCTCTTCATACGCTCTGAAATGATAATTATAGAACAAGTGGGTTTTAAAATGAGGCTGAGGTTATTATTAAATACTCGATATGCACATTTGACCAAACGCATAAATTATATTATGTATTAAAGCCCCAAGGTTTCTCCGTTTTGTAAAAGCACTGAGCCAATCGAGTCCATCACAAGCATTTCCCTTTGCTTCGGGTTGAGCGAAGCCACGGTGACGCAGGGAGCCTCGTGGCTTATTGCTCTGAGACAGATTAGGAGAAGACATAAATAAAACCGACCAGCACAGAGAGCAGCATGATTCAGGAAGTTTAGTGGACATTATCACAGTTATTGAGCGTCATAAAATCAGCCCGATCAGTTGGGACCTTTTAATTTCTATGACTTTTCTTTTAATCTTCTGGTTCGATGTTAAACGTCAGTGTGAACACTAAGCGCACCAGCACTAAACTGCAGTAATTTGTATCATTTTCTGGACCAAGAGAACCGAACTACGAGTACAAACACCCTAAATCAGCTAGCATTGTTGGTTGAGATGTTCCCTGATGAAAAAGATCCTCAAAACTCTAGGATCACTGTAAGTAGGGGTGGGCATTTTGGTGATATTTTGATGTTATCGTGATAAATCACGTCATGGTGCCCTTTTCTGAGCATATTGTGGGTATCGTCAGTACTTAAAGAACTGAATAACTACAGGTTTCATTACAAAACGAGCAAAATTGATCCTGTTTAGTTGGATTTAGTGCAGTGTGGTTTGTAAACACTGAGAAAAATCATTGTAGGTTTATTATTATTACTGCTGTTATAGTATTTTATGTATGCGCCACTACAGGGTCTGTTTTGTCTGTTGCGTTCATTAAATCTCAGAAAAGCGTGACCTTGTGATGCATATTGTGTGTCGTAAAAATGTCTTGAAATATCGTGATATGCCACTTTTGCCATATCGCCCACCCCGCTATAAGAATCTTCTAAATTCAGACAATTGTTATAGTTTACTAAATGATACTACATGTGTATCATAGATTACTGTAGGACAGTACTACAGGAATGCTGTAGGAAAGTGATTATAAGAGTATTACACATGCTACTGTAAGGTGCGCCCACAAAGCTTGCACAGTCTTCATAGAAAAGCAATGGCCACTGTGGAGCAATGCCAGTCATTGGCTAGAGGGGTAAAAAGCCCCCCAGCATTGGGCTGTGTGGTTCTCTGGAGTGATTGAGCTCCATCCAATACCTTTGGGATGAGGTGGAGTGTCCAGAACTGATGATCCGACATCAGTATCTGGCCTCAGTAATGCTCTTGTGGCTGAATGCAATCACATCCTCTCAGCAATGTTCCAACATCTAGTGTAAAGCCTTCTCAGAAGAGTAGAGGCTGTTACTGCAGCAAATGGGGACAAACTCCCTATTAATACCCTTCATTTCTGAGGAAGCGCTGCGTGAGCAGGTGTCTAGACTCTTGGTTGTTTAGTGTAGTTTCTTCTTATTGTATTGAGATTCTAAATGGGCTGTCAGGCAGCTAATAGCATATTTGTGTATGTCACTATAAAGTGTGCTGTAGTTGTAACTGGTATTTCTGGTACCGTGTAGCTGAAAGGCTGTCAGTATGGGTGTTTAGTGTTCTTTCCTATTTAACGTGATGTTCACGTTCACCATTCTTGACCTGGTTACTGAAGAGCGAAGTGTGTGCAACACAGGGAGAAAAAAATACTGAAAAGTCCTCCCTGTGGGTGCACTTTAAAATCAGTGGTGGACAGTAACGAAGTAAATGGAATTAGTTTCTGTACTTAAGTAGTTTTTTGTGTATCTGTACTTTACTGAAGTTTTTCCATTTTGGGCGACTTTTTACTTTCACTCCACTACATTTCAAAGTCAAATATCTCACTTTTTACTCCGCTACATTATGAGAAATCTGTCGTTCCTTTTGGTTTATGTGTGTATAAAAACGTAACATGTCAAAACGAAGGAAGCGCGAAGCAAGAAAACCAATCAGGGCACAGCGGTCACTTTGTTTTGAGCTGGACATACCGACCCAGTGCAGCACACGGTTCAACGTCAGTGCAGCAGCATAAAATTTTGGGAGAGTCTATTCAACATAAATGATGAACTAACCTAACTTTGTGTAAATAGACCACAATATAGAAATATGTACTCATATGCAGTTGTGACTGACGTGACTATTTTCTGAATTTATACAAACACGATTTCATTTTATAGTAAATTCATTTTGGCTAGTTTATGTTTATGAACAGAGACCTACAGATGCAGTTTAGTAAAGGAAACTCATTTGTGAATCTGAGTTTAAAGTTTTTATTAAACTTAAACTTGTAACTAAGTTCAAACAAATCTTAAACTGAAACTTTGCTTGTTTGTAAAAAGTGATTTCAGAGCCACTCAGTTCTACCTGATGGAAACTGTTCACCTTCAGTGTTTTGTGTTTATGATAATTTTAATAGACATCAGCGTCACTAATTAATGACCTTCTATTAAAAGACTGGTTTACCAAGAGAGACACTGGAGTATTTTCACCTAAAGTGAGTTAATGAAGCGAGTCTTGTTATAAAAATGATAATAGGACATTAAAATCATAATTAATCTTTTAGTACTTTTACTTTTGATACTTAAGTACATTTGAAGGCAAATGCTTTTGTACTTTTACTCAAGTGGAGGTCTAAAGGGAGGAACTTCTACTTTTACTGGAGTAATATTTTACCTTGGGTCTCTCTACTTTAACTCAAGTACATGGTTTGTGTACTTCGTCCACCACTGTCTAACATATGTGGAGATGATTGCAGTGAGGTGGAATGTAAGCTTTGCAAGTGTCATTTTACTTGCAGGCTAACTTCAGATATGATGCAGGCCTCTGTGATGCGCTTATAAAGTGGAAGTGGAGTGCAGCTTGTCATGCTAAGCTCTAACCAGTCGAGCTTAAGAACTGTAACAAAAACGCCCTGAATAGCTTCTACTTAATGGCATTTAAGAGTATCTGAGATCCAGGCATGCTAGACTTGAGTTCGGAACTTTTGTAGCAAGGAAGCTCTGCAGGGAACGCTTGCTTTTGAAGTTTATAATCATTCTATATTGTTATAAATTCAACACAATCCCATTATAACGCATTCTACTTTGTTGTTATTACATGTCCTACATTTTTATGTATTTTATTTTTTCCCATGAGGTCCACTTATAGCAGTTGTGTAATTTTATATACAAAAACCAGTCAGAATTCATTTTACATGACCATTATCCAGCCTCTCTTTATCCCTTAGAGTTTAAAGGCTGTCTTTGTTACTGTGCCCTTAAAGCTGGTATATGTAAATGACCTCTTGTTCTGATTGGCTGCCTCATTCAACAAGCAGTCCAGGCTGAAAGACTCCTTGTAACTTCAGTGTGAGTGAAACTGCTGAATAGCACGATGAATTGAAAACAGGCTGTTTTCATTTGTTTGTTTTGAATACATGGACTGAATGAACAGACGAGGGATTTATTGATGTTGATATACAACATAAAAGTGTTTTATTAAAACAAGGAAAGTTCTTTTCATATGTGATCTGTAATATGACCAGCAACCTAAACGTCCAGGTTAAAAAAGGTCAGTTTCGAGTTCATCTTGGCTTTAGGTCTGTGTACTGCAGAATGAGAAAGACACTGATCTCGTTTAATTGACGTTTGTTACATGCATGCACCATGAGAGAAAGAGAGAGAGAGAGAGAGAGAGGGAGAGAGGGTGAGTGTATTGAAGCATCCCTGTGTGTATGCGTGTACACAGTGCTTTGTTCTGCCTTATCTAGCCTTTGCCCCATTCAGGAAAGCAGCCCAGCCCAGGCCAACTCAGCTCATCCGACTGCTGACTAATGTCTCTGTCACAGCGGAGGGAGAGGAATGAATGGTGGCAGAACTGAGTGAAACTTTTATTTGAACTTTTATTGCGCAGTCTTACTGAGACAGCATTGCTTCCAGTCATTTCCTCAGCATTCCTCAGTGTTGATAATGCATTATTTTAAGTGAACCTGCTACGTAAAGCGGGATTCAGCTGATTTTTCTGTGTAATTACATCGGTGAGATTAGCAGAGTGAACAGAGAGTCATTCAGAGTGGTTTGATACTTACAGACTCTGATCTCTTCACAGTGGTGGTGATAGGAACCAGGGGTCTCCATGTCTACAGCACAAATACAGACTGTCCAAAAGTTTTTATGTGTAATGTTGACAGTGTTAAAAATATGGTAAAGTGAAAACCATATTTTGACCAGAACCTTTTAAAACTATCATAAATTAATGCCTCAGGCATCAGTCAGTGTGTTCATAACCATTTCATGGAATTGCTTCCTGCGAAAGAGTTTTTAGAGGCATTAAACTTTTCAGACGTCTGGTTCCTATCACCAACACTGTGAACAATTCTGACTCTGAAAGTTTCTCTAGAACAGAGCGTTTCACACCAAACCACTCTGAATGGCTTTGTTTACTTCTTAACCATTTAATTATGCAGAAAATTCATAAAAATTTAACTTCTTGAACTTCCCTTCAACTATATATATATATATATATATATATATATAATATATATAGGGGGGTGTGGGTGTGGGTGTGTATTCGTTAGTCCTGGTGTGGTTTCTTAGAAAAACTGAAAGTGAGTCTCCTGAGAAGAACAGAAGCTGCAACAAAGGCAAAGAATGAACACATTAAAATCTGAACAACTGTGATTAGAGATCTACATACAATTACTTATGGTTTACTTATATATAGTAGATAATAGTGTACTTCTGTTTGTCCACATAGGCATCTATGTTCTTGAAACCTCTGACAATGATTTTTATTTTTTTTCCTGCAGGTTCAGCCACTCAGACGTCTCAGTTCTCCTCGTATGAAGTGAGCATACCAAAACGTATCAGCAGACAGAGGAGAGAGCAGGACACTGCAGCGGCCGACAAGGTAACGCGTCACAATGCACACGTTTTAATGTACTGTTTGGTTTCACACAAAAGACAATTCCTGAAATCCAACTTTATGTGGAAAGAGTCCAGCACTGCAGTGCAGTTCAGTAGTTCCATTAGTTCATGGGTAAAGAATGTATCATCTGTTCCTAAGCTGTTTCAGCTTCGCAAACACACATGGAACCACTTGTCGTATTATGATTTTTATTACTTTAAATACAATATAAACCTCCACAGTGAACATTCGGATATTATAAACTAAACACCAAATTCAGGTATTTTAATAAATGTTTACTGTATTTTGGTAACGACACAGTTATAAATCTGTAAATAACATACTGTAATTATCAACCTACAGATGTTTGTCAAATTGTTTTCCCTAAAACTGATCACCGTTCCCTGCATTCTGGGTGTTAAGGGGAATGCCACCAAAATCTTTAAAAATTTCTGCTCAGTTCAATCATTAAGATGTAAACAGTTATTAAGAGTGGCTTGAAGTGAAAGTCTCTGTTCTAGAGAATGTTGCCCAGTCAGAATTGTTCACAGTGGTGCTGATAGGAACCAGACGTCCAAACCATATAATGTACCTAAAAGCTCACATGAAAAGTTTACACATATACTGCCTGAGAGATTGTTTTACGATAATCTTGTGATAAACTTTTGGCCTAAAACGTATCAAATATAATGATTGCAAATGCAAAGTGATTGTGATTGTGCATTAAAATGTGCACAAGTGTGTTCACTATAGAGAATGTGTTAACCCATTTTCACTTAGAAACTCAGTAAAACCTGACCAGGGGGTGCCCAAACTTTTGCACACAACTGTATGTAAATTACATGTGTTCTGATTGGCTGCTCTGAGTTGTGTTTTATTCAAAAAGCTTTCCGAGCTGGGTGGTTTTTTAGGTTCTTATATATATATACATATATATATATATGTTGTTTTTGTGACATCACAAAAGCAGTGAATCCAAAATGAGCTGCTTTCAAAGCCTAATTTCTGTAGATGGACAATTTGGACCAGAGAATGAACAGTAGATTTCAAAAATGTGCACAAAAAGGGAGCCGAATTCGGTTTTCTATGATACGAGCCCACCGCGACCCAGAAGGATAAGCGGTTTAGATGATGTATGTATGTATGTATGATACGAGCCCTTTAAATTACACTTTCAGACCAACCTCAAACTTTTCCCAGATCCATAAATGCTTCTTGACTCCATCCTTCTCGCTCATGCTCAGTTATCAAAGTCCTCTTTCTCAGCACCCTCTCTCTCTTCCTCTTCCTGTCACTCGTGACCCATCCCTCGCTCTCTCACATCCATCCTTCCTCCCTCGTTCTCTCACTCTGCAGTGGTGAAGGTAAGATAATGCTACAGGAACCATCTGCCTCGCCCAGATGCCCAGCCAGCAGGAGCGTCCTTAATAAAAGTCTGTTTGTGCCAGAGCCGTGCTGGGCGTGAGCACCCCGCGCCGCACCGAGACACAGACCGTCAGCCCAGTCCAAACACGCTCTCTCACTTACAGCAGCTCTCACCTCTGTGTCATTGAGGAGCAGAAGTTGGACCACAATTACTAAAATTCACCAGAGCAAAAATATAGAGAGACAACCTAGTCAGACGAGTCTAATAGTCTAATGTAAACTATGCTGGAATATTTAAAGTGGATTTCCCCAGGTTTTTCAACATTTCAGCAGAATTCAGTTGCAAAAAAAGTCATTCAGAGTGGTTTGATGTGAAATGGTTCACTTTAGAGAAACGTACTCTGATTTCTTTACAGTGGTGCTGATAGGAACCAGGGGTCTAAATGTCTACAACACAGATATAGCCATTTTATTTATAATCCAAAACCACCAGTGAACCTACACAAGTCTTCTGAGGTTTTATATGTAATGATGATGATGATGGTAAAATAGTGGAAAATCTGCAAAATAGTTTTTTTTTGGGACTATTTTGCCTTAGAACACCCTGCATGTACCCCTTCACCATGGATAGACTTTAACTCCGTGTCACAGTGGCTATAAAATGCAGTTTGCGTCTGTTTTGGAGCTCCTTCTGTTTTTGCACTACGCATGTTTCTCTTCAAATCACATTGGCTGCGTTTACATGCGAAGACTTTTGCCAATCCGATTGAACCCATTCCGATTATATATTAAGACTGAGGTGTTTACATGCTCACTCTACTCAGCGCTTAGTGTAGACGTTACCATGACAACAAGCATCACGTGAGTCCAGTCAGAGTGAGATGAGCAGCAGTGAGCAGTGCTTGTGTTTTTAATAGCTTTAAAATGATGTCAGACTCAGGAAAACGTCCTTCACATGTCCTTATTAAAGAAGGCCGAGAGGAAGACGTCGTGTTCTGAGACACATAAGCTGGACGTCCGTCCCACCGCCGTCTTTTAAAGATCAGAGCATAAACTTTGTCTCTTCTGCAGACCAGTTTCTGCTCCGCCATGTTGAACGTTATAAACTTTAACTATGACGAACATGCAGAACGTACTCAAACTTCCCGATAGGGAATGTAATCGGATACAAGTGTTTACATGGATATTATTCCGACAAGACTGTTCCAATTGAGGTGTTTACATGGACGTATTCTATTCCGATTGAGCTATTAGTCAGAATATTAATGAATTATTGCACTGCTTGTGAACCTGGCTGTTGATGAAAATGCACATAATTTACAGTATCAGAAGCAGTTTTTTGTCTTGGCAGGTGAGCAAGCAAGTCAACATTTCTAAACAGCAAACAATTTAATGTTTTGGGGTTTTTTATTAGTGGCAGGTACACCCTTTTTATGAAGAAAGCTGCAGTTGTGTTGTTTGTTATCTGGCATGGCCTGCTTTGTGGAGAGATTTGAGGCGGGGGCTCCCGTTTCTCCCCTCATTGCTCACTAGCAGCTCAAGACAGAGTCACTACATTTCACACACAGATAGCCAACAGTGTCCTCGTTCATCTGATTACAGAGAAAATGTTTTATTTTATTATATTAATAAAAAAAAGGTCCTTAAGAAGGGAGCATTTCAAAATCTAATCTGAACGACTCTGTTTACAGCTTAACCTTTTAATTATATAACTTGTGATATTCCCCTTGAACAGTAGGCCATGGTTGCCATGCAACAAAATGATAAATGATTGTGGCATAAATTGTACAGTCTTTGTTTTCTTGGTCATTAATACTGAACTCGGTTGATGTGTGACATCATATGTTTATCAAGGCCTCAGATAAGGTTCAGCCACTCCATACACTTTTATAAAAGAAGGTTCTTCAACGGTTCTTTAGCAAAGAAAATGGTTTTATTTAGAATCATGAACACTCAAAGAACCCTTTTGCATGATTAAAGAGTTCTTTGCATCATAAAACTGTTCCTTTGATTGATGGAGAACGTGCTGTAGATGGTTCTATATAGAAGGGTTCTTCTGTTACAAGCTTGACATTGTAACAGTAGAAGAACCCTTTTGGGTGCTATATATATATAACCCTTTCCAAAAAGGTTCCACATAAAGATAAAGCTAAAGAACCATTGAAGAACCATCTTTTTTAAGAGTCTTTTTTCTATTTTTATTTTTAAAAGCATCACCCACCTTATTCACCTGTAACCTAGCAACCGCCACTGGTATATAGACTATACAATGAAACAGTTATTTTTTTGGGGGAGACTTAAATGAACTTCACCTTAAATCAACTTCCTTCGTAATCAGTGCCATCATTGTCTCAAACGCTAATAATAAATATCAGTAATTAAACTGTGGTGTAGTTACAGTGATACGCTTGGGGTGATGCTGTTCTGTGAGATATCGGCGCTGGAGTGATCTACAGCACTGCCGTCCTCGAAACATCTTACTTGACTTCCAAAGATACACACAGATGCGGATTTTCAGTTGAAAGCAGAACATCCATCGTCTGCCACAGGCTTTTGTTAGAGCTTGCTGGCTGTGTAGATGCTGTTATTTTGTTAGCTGGCTTTGCTTGATGTGACGTGTCTGAGATGAGTTCTGACTGCACCTGCTTTAATCTGAATATGGCTTCTCTCTGCTCACCACAGCAATCTAATGCAGTGAGTGGTCAAAGGGTCAGACTGTTAGAGCAAGGAAGAGAAAGAAAACAGGAACAGAAAAGTGCGTGTGTGTGCACGTGGGTGTGTGTGTGTGTGCGTGCTTTTCTAAAGTACTCTTTAATACATATTTGTCCGTCTGACTCATTCTGTCCATTTTGTAAAGTGCTTTTAAAAAAGCTCCATGTTTCCTCATTTTAACTGAAAGAATAAAACCATTTCTACATGTAGGTGCTTATGTATGTGAACATATTACATATGGATAATTACATAGTAAATATGGAACATTTTATTATTGTTAGCATTATTATTATTATTATTATTGTTATTGTTATTATTATTATTATTATTATTATTATTGCATTTAGGTACTTACATAAAAGACATGGACCATATCACATATGGTTCCTACATATACATTATATGCACTCATGGTCCATTTTATCAGCTCCACTTACTATATAGTTGCACCACCCGATCATATAATGATCCACCACCATAATATTACCTGCTCTGTGGGGGTCAGTGTGTGTGTGTGTGTGTGTGTGTGTGTGTGTGTGTGTGTATATACACACATTTGGTTGAGTGTAGATTATGTTGTTCTGTTGAGATTTTATGGTATTTTTCTTGTGGGAGTCGCAGCTCTACAGTCCACTGGACCGCTTGTGTTTTTGTGTTTTATATACATAATAGGAGCCACACCAGTTGATGCAAATCTACATCCAGCTAATAGTCTTTCTGAACCCCAGTCACTGGAATTGATTTTGTCGCCATAGCAACCAGGGTTTTAGTGCAGCCGTAGTCACAGAGCTGCTGTGTAGAGGCCGGGGCCGGCAGGGGTGGAGCTGCTGGGATTACAGGGAAAGCTTCCGCTTCTACATCTGTATCTCTGTGTTTGATCTCAATATCCCGCTTACTTTGCTCATGTGTGTAAAGATAACCAGTCATTTGACTGAAGTAGCAACATATTTATATACACTGGTGTCATTCAGTCCTTGTACAAATAAGAAAATACAGAGTCATTTACAAAGTAAAGGAGAATAGAAATTAAAAATGTGATTAAAATGTGATTAAAACAATAGATTTAAAGCATAAAATCATTAAATTAAAAATTAAATTAGGATAATAAAGAATAATAAAGTGTCGTTACAGAGGTAGAAACGCTAACAGTGTTTTACACTGAGCTGAAAGCTACTCAAATAAAAACCTAGAAATTTTAAGCCTGGATTTTAAAGTGTCCAGTGTCGGGGCTCTTCTAATGCTCTCCGTCACCTGGGTCCATTTAAGAGCAGCATAGTAGCTAAACGCTGCTTCTCCATGTTTAGTCTTCACCTTTGGCAGCACTAACTGACCAGTTCCTAATGATCTGAGAGTTAACATAAATAAGACCAGTGATAGTATCTTAAAGTCTATTCTGTAACAGACTGGTAGCCAGTGTAAGGATTTAAGAGTGTGGGGGGGTGATGTGTTCCCTTCTTTTACTCCTAGTGAGACTCTGGCAGCTGCATTTTGAATCATCTGAAGCTGTTTGATTGTCTATTTTTGGGAGTCCAGTTATGAGACCATTACAGTGATCAATCCTGCTAGAAATAAAGGCATGGATGAGCTTCTCCAGGTCTGCTTTAGTCAGAAAATCTCTGATCTTTCTGAGGTTTTTAAGGTGATAAAAAGCTGATGAGCTTTGACAAATGCTAAAACTAAGATCGGAGTCCATTATTATCTATTTATTTATTCAACTGCAAAAAGTTTTGTCCTATCCAGTTAGTGATGTGCTCAAAGGCACTTACAGAGTGAATCATGGTGACCGTAGTTGTTTGAGGAGGGGGCCAAGTAGATCTGAGTATCATCTGCATAGCTGTGGTAAGATACCCCTATAGCCTTGTAGTATATGACCAAGAGGCAGCATGTATAAATTAAATAATAGTGGCCCAAGAACTGAACCCTGGGGGACGCCACAGGTCACCGGCACTCTCTCAGACACAGTTATTTTCAGTTTCCACAAACTAGTCCCTTCCTTGTAGGTATGAACTGAACCATTTTAGGACAGTTCCTGAGAGCCCAGCCCAGTTCTCAAGTCTATCTATGAGAATTTTATGGTCAGTGGTATGAAAAGTCAGTATAGATGGCACGAAACTGATACTGAAACCTTGAGTGTCGGCCAGTATTAATTCTAATCTAATATTTCTTTGTGAAAATCTACTAAGCTTTAAAATGAGCTATGTTTAAATGAACCTCTTCACTGAAAGTAGGCTATGATGCTGAAACTACTCAATCACTCTGTTAACCTCGCAGGAACAACAACACCGCTATCAGTATTAGATTACCAAGTGTTAATTCAGGTTAAAGGATTTAATCACCATTTCTTCAACATTTTCTAATGATCTTGATTTCTGGTGTCTATTTTAACTAGATAATGCTATGTTCGAGGAAAATAATGTTGTTAAAAGTTGCATAATTTAGTTTTTATTTACACATTCAATTCAGTTCATTGATTTACATTGAATTGTGTGCAGTTCAATCAAAACTAACAATTTTATAATAGAAATGATATTCAGTAGTTTCTTTTCACTTAAAAAGCACATTAACAAAAGTTAAACCAGAGGTGAAAAATCCGACAAACCTTTGCTGTATGTTTTTAGGTAGACTAAACACATAAGATGGGTGTAAAGAGAGGGGTATCAGAGAGGGGCATGTTGGAGCTGGCAGTGTATATTCATTTGGCAGACTTGGAGAAGGTGTTGCTTTTAGGCTTCCTGCCTCGACATGTTCAGGCTACCTGTAAACGAAAGACTGGACTGACTATGCGGTTCTCTGTTTTTGTGTTTTTAAAGGTGTCCTATGTCATCCCAGTCCAGGGGAAAGAGCATGTCGTCGTCCTGGAGAAGAATGAGTGAGTATTATTTTATATCTCTGTATTTCTTTGCTTTGCCGTGCACTCATTTACACAAACACTGTTCACTGAACGGCTTTTGGATTACGTTTAATCTAATCTCTACATATTTGTGTCGGTTCTCATACTGGCACTTATTAGCAGTAGAGAACACCGATACCATTACACGATTAATGACATGCTCGCATGCTGCGGAGTGACAGTTGGACAGATGGAGCTTAAATGAAGCAAGTAGCGTGTCGGTAGTGTGGAAGTGTTTAATGTTTGAGACAAGCAATAGTAAATATGCTCATTTCAGAATCTGTGATAGCAGTATTTCGAGATTAGCCGTGACCAGTGTACGAAATGTGATTGTGTTTACATTTAAACAGTGTCAAAGAGCGCAGCGACTTTTTGTAGCTCCGAAATCTGAAATTAACCCCCTGAAATTAAGGTTGATGTGTTCTATTTGTGATACAGGACACTGCTTTTAATAAAATAACTTGTTTAAAAAGTGGAATGGTAAACGTGTAAAGATTTATAGGCGTCTATCCTGTAGTTAGGTTAGATGTAGTAAATTGGTAGTGCTGTCACAATCACGCCACTGTTGCTGGTGAATGACGGTCATATAAATAACCACAATTAACCGTTTAATTGTCTTTTCTTGTTCATTATATGCATCGATTAAAGTACAAGTCAAAAATAGCTGCGTTTACTGTGCACACATTCATTCACACAAACGCTGCCGTTCACTGCAAGGCTTTTGTGCTTTTATTATTCGATCTTCAATGTTCTTTAGTGAAGAAAATGGTTCTATATAGAACCATAAACTGTCAAAGAACCCTTTGCATGATTAACGGGTTCTTTGCATCATGAAAGGGTTGCTCAGATTGATGGAATGTTCTATATAGCACCCAAAAGGGTTCTTCTATTGTTACAAGCATGACATATTACTTTTCAGAAGGTTTCTATATAGAACCATCTACAGCACATTCTGAAGAGCCCTTTCATGATGCAAAGAACCATTGAATCATGCATGAGTGTTCAATAAACCTGTTTATTGCTTCAATAAATGGTTCTAGATACAACCATTTTCTTTACTAAAGAACCCTTAAGAAACATCTTTTTTTTAAGAGTGTATAGAGTATTGCACCCTTTTTGGTGCAATGTAGAACCATTTTCAAAAAGGTTCTATATTGAACCATATACAGAACATTCTCCATCAATCTGAAGAACTCTTTTACAATGCTGAGAACCCTTTAATCATGCAAAGCATTCCTTGGGTGTTCAGGGTTCTATAAAGAACCGTTTTCTTTACTGAAGAATCACCTTTTTTAGAGTGACAGGCCTGTCGTGATGTAAAAGTGGCAAATGTAAACTGGCGTCTCTAATGATGGTGATGAAGGTTAAATTACTGCATATTGAAGATTGTGGATCAGAAAGTAATATAATATGAAGTAAATGATCATTTTATGCTTTCAGTCAAGTAAAGCTTTTCAAAAACATCCTAAAGTTGCTTAGTCTGGATAGACTTTCCATAATGCTGTGCAATGCTGATGTAGCAGCCTGATCTCCTGGTTGATTTTCTGCTTTATTTCCATCTATTTTCTCACAAGCGTGGGCTCCGTGGACCCCAGTGTTGATTCTGTCAGTAACACGGGTGGGTGTCTACTGCATGCCAGACGGAAAACTGTTTGAAGATCATGAAAGTAGTGAAGACGAATAAAAACCAAAGCAGCGGGAAACGCAGGGTATAATCTATTCAAAGTGCGAGATGGGCTGTGAGAACCCGAACGTGACCCGAGCCCGGCACGTACTTGGGAAAGACGTCTGGACCCGAGCTGTGGGCAGTTGTGTCTCGTTGATTTCGGAGGAATGTTTTAACCTCTACGAGGACTTTCGAGAGGTGTCAGAGTTTGTTCGTATTGCTGCAGCTGGAGTGCTGAAAGGACTTAAGGTGTTCATTTAATACAGCGTACAGGTCACACAGAGTGTGTGATTAGAAGGTTCTTGACCTGGCTGTGAGAGAGAGAGTGTCTAGACTGCACGGCAGCTGAATAGTAGTAGTCCATGACTTCACACACATCGGGCCTTAATCATGAAATCCACCACAGAGAAGTGTTTAATCTAGCAGTTGACTCACAGCTTTCACCCGCTAAATATGTGTTCTACACACAAACCCACACATACACTGGGTTGCCAGTTTATTACGTTCTCCTACCTTGTATTACATTTATTGACCATTTTATCAGAAGCAACTACCATAGAGGTGCACTTTCTAGGTTTATGCTTACTGACCGTAGCCCATCTGTTGCTGCATAATTCATCAGCCCCCCTTCCAGCCCATCAATGGAAATGGACCACCATAGGACCACTGCAGACCAGATATTGTTTGCTGGACCACAGCAGTGAGATTGACATGGTAGTGTGTGTTGAATGTATAAGGCCCAGGATTTATTGCATGCTACTGCTGTACCTACTGGTCACTTTATTACAGACATGTACCTTGCTGGCTCACCTTGCTGATGTACAGTTAGAGCGTTTTCTCCCCTTTTTTCTTGACCCAGGGTCGGCTGTCCCGGGTACAGATCCCTGGTTCTCTTGAAAATGGTTTTGAAACGTGAAACAGGGAGTAACGCTTCCCTGGTTTAATGCATAGGGTGTGTGAAAGCTATCTGCTCTTCGTGCTCCACCTTGAGTTGGATGATTGATTTGTTTTTGCGTTATTTTCCACCTCAAGCTCTGTAAAGGTTGAGAAGAAGGCAGGAAGTTTAACAGTTAAGAGATAAACCCACCTACCATTTTGCCAAAATAGAATCGCATAGTGTGATCTGAAAATCCTTTTCCTCATATGTGACACAGGTGAAGCTATGAAAAAAAAAAAACGCACTGAAAATAAATCTGTTTCAATTCCAATTTGGGCCACGTGTCTGACATGGCAATGCAAACTCCGTCTGAAGAGACCAATCAGAATTAATGTGACTTGTACATCAATCCAACCAAATCTTCTTAATAATTGTTTGATTAGAATGCTGTAAAGGGCTCAGACCCAAAGTGTGTTACTGTGGTTACGCTTCGCATTTTCCACTTTCAGAGGAGCGAGACAAGCGCGGGCTTTGGGCCAATCTCATTTGTCCCCTCACCCCTACCACTTAGCTCTATTCCTACGTGTTCACGTCTAGGGGTTAGGGTGTCCCGATTTTTGTTGAGATAGAGGGGTAGGGCGAAGTGTTTGGGCTGCATGGCCCTCCAAACGGAGGTTTTTCAGAGGCACAGTCCAAACAGTGTTATGAGAAAAAAAAACGGCAGGATGGCTGAACAAGAGGCCAAAGAAATACACAAACGAGAATTTTCTCTGTTAAAAAATTACAGTAACCACTGTATTATCTTAGTTTAATGTCGTAACCATATATTATCGTCCTTTTCTTCATAACAATCACAAAAATCTCTAGTAGTTTGCTGATGTCTCGGTAGGTAGCTAGCTAACTTTCCCGTTCCACCTTAAATGGTGCAGCATTCTGCACCCATTTCCCATTCCAAACCTTTTAAGGTGGAACGGGAAAATCGAAAGAGAAGCTGGCGAATGTCTGACTTCAGCTTCATATCACTGAAGAATTAGGGGTGGGTGATAATAAATAATTGCCCCCCTCTTTGAAGGCATATGATTCCCTAAATGTAACTAAAGCCCAGCAGTGAGGAGCTGAACTTTACCCTCCTCTGCTGTCACTGCAGACTGGCAGGGTCGCCTACAGAGCAGCGCTAGTAGCTGTTAATGAAGTGATGCTCTTTTTATTTGAGGGTCCCATTTCAGAGGGAGGATTTCAACCACTACTCGTTATAACTCAGCTCCATTGGACCTTCGACACTCGAAAACAAGGGGTAGGGGTGAAAATAAGAAATGGGACTGGGCCTTATTTGCAAACCAATGGTGGATGAGACCTTTGATTTGTGCTGAAATCATGAACTACTTTGTTCATCCAGCAAACGAAGACTGCTTTTAAAGCAAAGGTCTGCAGCTCAAATAGAGAAGCTTTGTTTTAATACGGATGCCTCCTTGATGAGTCCGCTGGCCTGTTATGAGACAGCCTCATGACTAATTGGCTAGTGTGCAAATTAGCATTTGGTTTTCATCTCTCTGAGCTGAAACTTGGCAGAGCCTTCGCCATTGGAAAAAAGTGCCTTTACTTCACTTTCTTGTGTAATGTCCTCCCACAGCGCTTCTCTGTAAGACCTGGAACTGAGGAGCCTTTTTATTCTGGACCCACTCCTTACTTTAATATATTAGTCGGCTTGATGGCAAACGTTTTGAAGTCCTTACAGAAGTATCGCAATTAGTTATTTATGAAGAAACAGAAATAACAAGAATATTAAAGTGATTGGCAAGAAACCATAATTACATAAAAGTCCCATTGCCCTAAATGTCGTTGATTACCTAAGACATGTTTGGTATGTGAAGTTTTCTCCTTTTTTGTGTTCTGGAGCTACGAGACTAATATAGTTTTCTTTCTAATTTGGTTAGTCTTGCTTTGAGTGTAAGCTAGGTGCTCCTGATCTTTGGTTATGTTTAATTAAGCTTACATAAGTATTTCCCCTACCAATCGCGAGGCTAATGTGGCCACACAGCTTTAACAAAACCATGCTTCCCACAGTTGTATCATGCTTGAGTTGGGAAAACGTACCAAGCGAAAGCTAACCACCAAGTGAAAGCTAACCACCAAGCGAAAGCCAACCTTGCAAACAGAACTGACCTATCAAGTTCTACCTCATCTGTTTGCCATTTGTTTGGCTATTTGTTTATTCATTTAAGACATCAGCACATAAAACCTGGCTATTATTTTAAGTCAGTGGGCACAGTGGGGTCTACAACACCTCCACATTCTTTCTGCTCATGCAGTTGTGTTTAGTTAATCTGCAGTGATGAGGCTGTTTTTAAAGTCTGTTTAATTATAATTCTGTCTTATTTTTTCATTCAAACTTAGCTGGATGTTTAATATGACACTCGAATTAACATCATATAGACAATTCTGCTATTTTACGCTGTGTACAGTGTGGGACTTTAAGAAATCTCAGATAGACTTGTTTATGTGATTTCTGACACTGTATGACTCAATTTTATCTACCATTTTTGTGCAGTTTTGTGATGATAATTATTGGGCTTCAGGCATCAGACACATCTTGGCTGATTGACTTTGGAGTGAAAAATTGTGTAAATTTCAGACACAGGAAGCTGAGAAAGTTTTAATACATATTTCACACACATAACATGCAACGCAAACCCAATGGCCTAACATGACCATGTTCCACTATATTGAATATAGATTTAATTGGGCCCAATCCCATTTCACCCCTCGCCCCCTACCACTTAGCCCTCACCGCTACGTTTTGCGTGTTCACGCGTAGGAGTAGGGTGTCCTGATTCTTGTTGAGATAGAGGGGTAGGGTGAAGTGTTTGGACTACATGGCCCTCCAAACAGATGTTTTTCAGAGTCACACTCCAGAGTGTTTAGAGAAAAAAGAAAAACCAGCAAGACGGCTGAACAAGCGACCAAAGAAACCCACAAATCCGTTAAAAATGTTGATAACCGTTGTATTATCTTAGTTTAATCTTGCTTCAATGTATTATGGTCCTTTTCTTCATAACGAGCATAAAAAATAGAAGTATACTGATGTCTTGGTAGCTAGCTAGCTAAATTTCCCGTTCCACCTTAAATAGATTGGAACAAGAAGCTGGCGAATATCTGACTTCAGCTTCATATGACTGAAGAATTAGAGGTGGGTGATAATGAATAATTATCATATCCCGCCTCTGTGAAGTCATATGATGCCCTAAATGTAACTAAAGCCCAGCAGTGAGGAGCTGAACTTTACCCTCCTCTGCTGTCACTGCAGACTGGCAGGGTCGCCTACAGAGCAGCGCTAGTAGCTGATAATGAAGTGATGCTCTTTTTTATTTGAGGGTCCCATTTCATAGGGAAGATGTCAAACAGTATCCCTTAATTCAGTTCCAAGGGGCAAGGTCACACTCAAAAACAAGAGGTAGGGTGAAAATAAGAGTATATAATACTTTGTATTCATAGCTAAGTTACTGTGGGCATCCACTGGACAGTGGTAGCATAATCTGATCACACATGAGGCTACAGGCAGACTTTTGGGGTCATGTTCACATCTGCGTGGCTCCTTTAGCTGAATACTGTATCGTAGTAAGCCTGGCAGGACCCAGCCCTGCTCTTTACTGAACATTAGACACGTTTCTGAAACAGTCAGCGCTCATCAGAGCTTCTCAGAGCACAGAAGCGCTCTCAGCTCATCTGACAGAGGGTTTGTTGTCGCTTGAAGAGCCAATTATGAGAGTTGTTTTGGACTTGAGAGAGATCGTTTGCTTCCCAGATAGACTCCTGTTACATCTGACACACTTCGGTTCCACTTCACTCATTTACTTCACACAATCTGTTCTTCAGTCCGTCAGACAGATCTGTCATTTATAGATAGTTATGTAATAAATTACATATATATTTGCTATATTTTGTATCGGCAGGTTTGAGTCTGCATTTCTGAGCTTGTCACTGATTTGATGTGAAAATTTGACAAACATGACAAAAATATAAAGAATGTTTTTTTTACTTTCTATTTAGAACCTTTTTGAAAAGGGTTCTGTATAGTGGTAAAAAGGTTCATTGCGTATGATGAAATGGTTCTTCAGAATGTGCTTTAGATGGTTCTATATAGAACCATTTTGATAAGAGCACCAAAAAAGGCTTATTCAATTCAAGCATATAATATTAGACGAACCTTTTTTGGTGCTATACAGAGCTCTTTTCAAAAAGGTTCTATACAGACCCATCCAAAGGACATTCTCCATCAATCTGAAGAACAGTTTCATGATGCAAAGAACTCTTCAACCATGCAAAAGGTGTTCATGGTTCTATATAGAACCTTCTATATTTCCTTTACTAAAGAAAGAACTTCCCTTAAAGAACCGTCATTGCATGCACAACTTTTCAGCTAAATGAAATCATACACACTTAAAAAACATGGTTCTTTAAGGGTTCTTTAGAACAGTGAGTTCTACATAGAACCACCTCATGCCTAAATGGTTCTATGCATGGTGAAATGGTTCTTGAGATCGATGATGAATGTGTTGTGTATGGTTTTGTGTGGCACCTTTTTGGTTCTATATAGCACCAAAAAGCACTAGAAAGGGTTGTTCTGTTGCAACGCTGTGAAACCTTCTGACCTCGCGCTCATGTGATGAACAGACAGACTTCAGCTTCTGGAGAAATGCTAAAAATAATGCTGATTGATTAAATTTACACCCACAGGATGGAAAAAAAGGAACCTGGTATTATGTAAGGTTCCACAGGTCGTCGTCGGGGGCTTTTTCCTGCATGTGGAGTTATGAGTCACTCTAGTGTCAGCAGTTCTCTTGCTGTTACTTTCCTGCCACCGTATTTCTGTTTCTTGGTTGTGACCTACAGGCTCCTGAAATAACAATTGACTGTCCAGTGAAGAGTAATTTAGGTTCTTGAACTTTTGTATCTGACCTGTTCAACTGGTTTTGTGTTTGAAGTGTACATTAAGATTTACTCGTATTCAGGTATTGGGACGTATTGTTCTCCTGCTGACGTCACCTCCTTCCTTACAAACTAAAGACGGTTAATTTAAAGCCTAAGTGATCTGCAGTGAGCGCACTGCCTAGTAATAGGGCTGAACGATTTTATCTGACCAATATTACAATTACAGTTTAATTTGCAGTTGTTAATAATTGAGGTGTAAATTGAGGAGTGGGCCTTTTTTTGGCTAAAAACACGAGTGCATGTTTTTTCTAGCTTGAGACTTGAACTCTTTTTTTTTTTTTTATATTTTTTTGGGGATTTTTAACCCAATTATCTACCCAATTTAGTCGTAGCCAATTCCACCTGCTAGTTAGGACTCCCCCATCACACGATACTATCAACGCTAGGAGGGCGAAGGCTAACACAGGCTTCCTCCGAGACCTGTGAAGCACCACCGCTTCTTTTCGAACTGCCGCTCACGCAACGTCATTGGACAGCCGAACGCGCTTGGAGGAAAGCGCCAACCGCCAGATCTGTTACGTCAGCTAACAGACGCCTGCGCTGACTAGCATCGCGCTGGGTGAGTGATGGGGGGAGAAGGGCAGCCATCCCACCCACCCAGAGAGAGCGAGGCCAATTGTGCTCTCTCGGACTCCTGGCTACGGACGGCTGTAGCGTCACCAGGGATTGAACTCGCGATCTCCAGATGACAGGGCCAACGCTTAGACGGTTGCGCCACTCGGGAGCCCCCCGAGACTTGAACTCTTAACGCACTGGGCCAGCCTGCCAGTTATTTGTGGTTGTGATGTCACAGCAATATATTTAGCGTCTAATAAGTGTCTTCATTGGTATGGTGAGCAGGCTTTACCCTGCCTAGTGATTGAGAGTGCTCTTTTCTAAACTATTGTTAAAAGCACTAAAGATGGCCTAGAGGAGGTTAAACACCTGAAAGGTTTGAGTACTGACCTCACAACATGGGCGGCGGGGGGATAATGTGTGGCCTCTAGCTTTATTCCCATGATAGCACTGTCACTAGGCTTTGATGTGCTGGTCAGTACTTGCAAACTGACAAATGTTCTCATTAGTATTAAAGACAGTTTGTAAAGCTAGGTGTCCCCAAACGTTTGATGGGCAGTGAGGACTTTTTCTAATGACCACTCAGTAGCACGTATATTCTTCCTCTCTGTGTGAATGTGTGGCTCTTGAATTCCTCACAGCTGCTTTAGAGTGCTCTGTATACACTCTGAGGATAGATAGCTCACCCTCGCAGACACCCCACTCATGCATGCAGACGTATGCCAACAAGCACAAATCCCAAAAAGACTGAGTGATACTCTCCGACACATCCTCCAGACCCTGCTGACCCAGAGAAACAGTCCCAAACTCCGATACACGCGCAGTGCGGAGCAGGCGGATTAGTGCTGTTGTTTTTGGACACAGATGCTTCGGACTGGTCCTGAACTTTATCTGCCCTTTCTGTGTCACTGTCTAACCCCCCGCCTTCCCTTCGCTTACGCCTCTCCGCACTTTGGCTCTCTTTCTGCAGTGTCCAGCTCAAAGGTCTTTACTGTCTTCCTGTCATTATTCCCCAAACTGGGCCATGTAACTTTTTAACCGTTAACCTGCTACACAAGGTCAAAAAAAGAGAATCAGCCCAGCTGTAATGCGATGAGGAAGCGATAGTTCTTAGTTAAAGTGATAGTTCAATTTTGACCCAGATGTAGTTGTTCAAGCCGGACATGTTTGGTGTCTAAAGGTTACATCTTCAGTCCTGCACTGGAGCTACAAGGCTAACGTAGATATCATGCAATGGAAACTTGTACACCACCAGTTAGCATCTTGTGCAAATTCCATCTTGGACAGTCAGAATTTTGCCTGTACTTTGGTCTGTTTACATTAGAGGTGGCACAACCTGATATCAGTATCAGGCCGATATCAGCAGAAAATGCTGGATGGGGTAAAAAGATTGGACCCCATCCTGTAATGAATCTATACTGAAATAGCACTCACTCAAACGGCCTGACGTCTAACAATACAATATGTAACAATGCAACGTATCTTACTGTATTGCGATGTCTAGTTGTGTAACAGTACAACCTTTCTTGTTGTATCACGATGTCTAGTGACGTAACAATGCGACGTATCTTACTGTATCGCAATGTCCAGCGATGTAACAACATATTTCATTGCTATGTCTAGCAGTGTAACAATACAACATATCATGATGTCTAGCAGTGTAACGAGGTATCGAAAGATATCGTGATATCTACTGATGTAACAGTACCACATATCTTATTGTATTGCAATGTCTAGCAGTGAAATAATTCACCATATCTTACTGTATCACAATGTTTAGTGGTATAACAATACAGCATGTCTTATTGTATCGCAATGTCTAGCGATGTAACAATACAGCCTATCTTCACGTATCACAATGTCTAAATACAACATATTGTGATGAATGAATGAAATTAAAAATTTTAATCCAACTGTGTCTAAACACATCGGAATTAGACCTCCGCATTTAACCCATCCGTACAGTGAAACACCACATACACACTAGGGGGCAGTGAGCACACTTGCCCGGAGCGGTGGGCAGCCCTATCCACGGCGCCTAGGGAGCAGTTTGGGGGTTAGGTGCCTTGCTCAAGGGCACTTCAGTCACGTACTGTCAGCTGAGGGGATCGACCTGGCGGCAGGTTCCCTTACCTCCAGCCCACGACTGCCCCTAATGTCTAATGTGATGTAATGTGATGTCTAGCGATGTAACAATACAACATATCGTATTGTATCGTGTTTTTTAGCGATGTAACAATACAACATGTCTGATAGTATCATAGCGATGTAACAATATGATGTATCTTACTGTATCACAAAGTCTAGCGGTGTAACAATACAACATATTGTATCATGATGTCTAGCAATGTAACAGTACAGCATATCTTACTGAATCACAGTGTCTAGCAATGTAACAATACCACGTATCTTATTGTATCGCAATGTCTAGCAGTAAAATAATACACCATATCTTACTGTATCACAATGTCTAACGATGTAACAATACAACTTATTATATCGCAGCGTATCGTATTGTACCTTATTGTATCATTGTATTGTGACCAGCAGAGCTTATTTAAATCTTGTGCTTTTATAATGTTCAGTGCTCTAATAAACATATGAACAAACGTGTGATGATTTATACATGCGATTCGCCCTGTACTGACAGGTTTGCATAGACTTCCATTACTTGTTAGTTACATTAACCTTGAAGCTCCAGGAAGTAAAGAAGTCAACTTCAGACATCAGATATAATGTGTGATAGACAGCAGTTGGAGTGAGGGGCAAAACTGTGTAAATATTTTAGGAATGATCACTTTGCGTTTTAAAATTGCGTGTTTGATTACTTTCAGCATGTATTTTTACTGTGTTGTTTTAAATGCTTTATTTTTGTTGTTCTGTGTCTTTTTCAGCTTACTCCTGCCACATGATTTCACTGTGTACTCTTACGCCAAGGACGGCTCACTGGTCACAGAAAGGCCCAACATGAAGGTAAGGAGCTCCTCTCCAAGCCAGGCCAGCTGCTGGCCAGCCTGCTGCCTATAGGATTGTTCTGCAACACCTGGTTTCTATAAAACATGAGAGGGATGTTTTGTCCTGCGTCACTTTTTTCCCTCTTGAACGCTGTGGAGACTCCTTAAAAGTTCTGCTTGTTCCAGCCAGACATCCTGTCAGTCCGTCCGAGATGGCTTGTAACAGAACCTGACAGCACAGACACTGTGTGAATGATATGCCTTCATTTCTGGCACTATAGCCTGTTTACAGTAGAAGAGCTATTCTGTATTTTTACTGTTATACACTTTTTAGATTAATGGTCAAGAAAATAACACATAGGAAGTCACTGCATTTAGAAATACTAACCTACTGTCAATTACAGCTGTTTATTGAAGATGCATCGATATTGGAATTGTGGGCTGATGCCGGTATCCAATCCTTTTCATGTACTTATCTGTCCATGCCGATACATAAACATTTATGAAATGCAGAAACTGGAACTATATCTTACCTATATTAGCATGACAGGCAGGGGAATTCCACCAATATTTTTAAAATTCTGCATAACTAAATCATTTAGATGGAAACGGTCATTCAGAGTGGTTTGATGTGATATGCTCCGTTGAAGAGAAGCTTTGAGTCAGAATGTTGCACAGTAAAGGTGATGGGGGTCTCTAAAATGCCAATAAAGGCTCCCTCGCAGAAAGTTAGTACATGAAATGGTTGTAAATACACTGTCTGTTGCCTGAAACATTGTTTCATGATAGTTTTGTGTAGGTTTTGGCCTAAAATAGGTTTTTCTGAATCCATTTCTGGTGAAAAGTGTTGTAAGACAAACAGCCCCCAAAGAATCAGGATCAGCATGACATGTAAAAACTCAACAAGAGTAGGTTCACTGGTGGTTTTGGATACCAAAAAAAAACAGCTATATTTGTGTTGTAGACAACAAAACCACCACTGTAAAAGTATCAGTCCATACGTTTCTCTACAACTAACCTCACATTAAACCATTATGAATGACTTGGTTTACATTTCAACAGTTGAAATATGATGAAATTTTGAACATTTGGTGGAATTCCTCTTCAAATGCATGGGTAGCTATCTTGTATTTCAAATTTCATTTGTTTTTTTTCTGTCTGGTTGTGGAAGCTACAGTGAAATAGGCTGGTTGGTGGTTGTTAACCTCGTATTAGTGGTGCATCTGCCACATAATGCTTCCTGGCTGGGCCCCTTAATCTGTAACCAGCCCCCATTTAAAATGAAATTTGGCCACTGTTATATAAGCTTAATTACAAAGTAATGACTGCATAAGTTGACACCTTTTCTGCATTACGCGTTCCTTTCTAGATCCAATGCTGCAGTTATTAGGGTGTGGATTCTCGGCACAGGGGAGAACACTTCAGTCCTAATGCTTAGAGCAAAGCTGCTGCTCACGGAAGAGCAGAATTAGTCAGCCTTACAGGAATTCATGTTAAAAGTGCTATAGAGGAGAGAGAGAGCAGCACTTTCTGCAGGGAGTGGGGCATTAGATACATGACTAAAGGGTGGGAAGGGGAAGGGAAGGAGAAGATGGCTTGACTGTTCGAATGTAAACAGAGAGAAATGGATGGTGCTGTTGAAACTGTAATACGAGATCATGGCTGAAATCCCTCTGCTCGGCCTCACGCAGTCCTGATTTCTCCCAGCAGGGAAGTGAAAGCTGCATCTTTACTCTACAGTTGAGTCAACAGCATGCTGGACGCCAAGCACATCCTACTGACCTCCTTGCACAAAAACAAAACCTCCCAACTGGCTCAGCCTCGCAGTCTGGCTGACTTCGCAGTGCCACATGGGAGTTGCAGACTAATTGTGTGGACATCTGGATGTCCGGTGAATGAAATGGATTGTAAAAAAAAAAGCTAATATTAATTGTGATCGAGTGATCTGCTGATTATTTTGGCATTTAAAAAAACAGGCCAGTTATAATGAATAATAAACCGTTCAGCAAAACCTCCACTGGCCTTTTTTCGGTCCAGATCTGCTCTTAGTGAGTCAGTATTTTAGTGCTCTCTGCAATTAGCCGGTTAGTGGCTGACATCATTTAAACAGCAGGTCTTGGGAGATGTCAAGTGGTTACATTTAGTTAAAAGTAAACAATTTTTAATGGCAGTTAATTACATATTAATTACATGACTGCCTTTGTTGAAATCTGTATTTTGTTGTTGTTTTATCAGTGTTTCTTGTAATTTATCAGGTATGATTTTTGCATTCTGTTCGGTGGATCAAGAATTAATGCAGACCATTGACTGGTCAAACAAAGTGGTCAGAGAATGACGTGTTATTAGTTGAATCAGACCGCAGCAGTTTTGAAAGTACTAGCTACCCAAGATCACAGTCCTGCAATCACCACATAAAACTAAAAGCAGTAAAGGCAGCAGTTACTAATCATGTTTATTCTGAAATCACAGTTTATAAGAGTGCAGCTTTTAAATTGCGAGAGCTGCAGTTTGAATTATATAGTCAATTATTTGATGCTTAAGTTTTAATTGGCCTAATTTGACCTAATGCAGAGCTTGTGAACTGGCTGTCTGGCACATTTAGCGTTTAAGCCATAGATCCAAAAAAGTGTGCATGTTGGTGTTCTTGACAAGAATGCCTTAAAGCCTAAATGTCTATATTTGTGTCGTAGACATTGTGACCCCTGGTTCCTGTCAGCACCACTGTAAAGAAACCTTAGTCAGTAAGTTTCTCTACTATGAACCTTTATGTCGTGTGTAGTGAGCAAGGAGGCTGGACATACTTGTGAGCACACTTTAATGAACAAAACAGACTAGTAGAAACATCGAACACACAAAAAAAGAAACTACTAAGCTTAACAAAGAAACACTGAGCAGACCAAATATGAGCGAGTCACACAGCAACTACATCTGGCAAAATGACAAGTAGGCCAGACCAACACTGACTGAAACAAAGGGCTTGATAAAGGGTAGAACAAATGGGGAACACCTGGGAGAGGGAGGAGACCAAGACTACAGACAGGTGAGGATGCTAATAGGGAAGGCGGGGAAAGGGCGGAGCACAGGAACCAAAACAAAAGAGTGCAGCTTTTAAATTGCAAGAGCTGCGGTTTGAATTATATAGTAAATTATTTGTTGCTTAAGTTTTAATTGGCCTAATTTGACCTAATGCAGAGCTTGTGAACTGGCTGTTGGGCACATTTAGCGTTTAAGCCACAGATCCAAAAAAGTGTGCATGTTAGTGTTCTTGACAAAACAGTTAATATGCCTTAATAAAGCTTAATTTATAGAACATATTTGCATTGTGTTTACTGTCAACACTACTAGCATCATGTGCGAAGTCATGTCATCACCTCCCAACCTTCAGACTAGTCTTGTATGGCCTGACATGATCAAGTAATGAGAATACACGTCTTCTGGTGCTGGATTGAGGTGAAATCGGCCATTAATGTGGATCCCCTTTTAAAACCCACCCTCAGATTCCTGTTGTTAGCTAACAGAACTGTTTACTCTAATAAAAGATAGTGTTTATTTCTGCACACAGGACACACGTCCACATGCTTAAGTGGAGTTTGGGGGGACTTTTCAGTCATGCTTAAGTTGCATCCTTGTGCTAACAATAGCTGTTATCTGTCGGTCAGTGTTGATAAGCGCCATCAGCCCTATTTTGAGCTGTAATGAGGTGTTGGACTAGTTTAGAAGTTGCACACTCAGTTTGTTCCCACCCTAATGAGTCTACATTACCCCCACATTTAAGTCCAAACTTTCTCATAGTTGCTCCCAGATGTCTTATGTGGCCCCTCAAGACTACTTTCCGCCTACTTTCACAAGTTCTTTTGTGCAGTGGGAAACAGGTATTCAGCCAGGGTACACATAAAAAATTGAATGAAAAAAGCTGTTTATCTAAGCATTTATTTGATTGGAAAAACACCAATAAGAAGAAATACAAAAACAATAAAAAGTGAAGGTTTTATGTTTGTAAATGTGTCTGTTCACAAACATAAAAGCCAAAAGGGGAACTCCACCAATTTTCATCTATTCATGGCAGAGGGGTAGATGCAGGGCATTGTAAGACAAAATAGTGCCAAAAAACTCTTTTTTTTTTTTTGTCTAATAGAGTGGACAGTGAGTGGGCACAGTGTTTAAAAACTCCAGTAGCACTGCTGTGTCTGATCCACTCAGACCAGCACAGCACACACTAACACCCACCACGACATCAATGTTACTGCAGTGCTGAGAATGATCCACCACCCAAGTAGTACCTGCTCCGTGAGGGTCCATGGGGGTCCTGAGCACTGAAGATCAGGGTAAAAGGGGGCTAACGAAGTATGCAGAGAAACAGATGGACTACAGTCTGTAACTGTAGAACTACAAAGTGCACCTATATAGTAAGTGGAGCTGATAAAATGGACAATGAGAGTAGAAACAATGTTATGCCTGATCGGTGTTTATAAAAACTCAGACTATAAAGACTCATGTGGGTTCACTGGTGGTTTTGGATAGTAAATAAAATAGCTATAGTTGTGTTGTAGACACTGTAACCCCTGGTTCCCATCACCGCCACTGTAAAGAAATCAGCGTCAGTAATTTTCTCTACTATGAACCATTACACGTCAAACCACTCTAAATGACTCTGTTTACATCTCATGGCATGAATTATCCAGAAATTTTGAAAAATTGGTGGTATTCCCCTTTAATGTTTAATTAAGTGTGCTGGTGATGGAATTTAACAAATCTCTGTGAAGTCTGGGGACATAATATATCATTTTTCTCCCCAATTTAACCCTGACCAGTTCTACCAGCTTGCTAGGTCTTGCCCGATCACACAGTCTGCCAAGCTGGGATGGTGAAGGCCACCCCATGCTTCCTCTGAGACACGCGGAGCTCCACCACATCTTTTCAAACTGCTTCTAATGCAGCATCACTGGACATCTCAACACATCGGGAGGAGAATGAGAACTGCTAATGCTGTTATGTTAGCTGACGGACACCTGTGTTAAGTGGTGGATGAGGGAAGAAATACCGTCTTTTATTTTCACAGTGTGGTAATTGATTCCTGGCTGGCTTTGCAGCAGATGACTTTTTTGGCAGAGTAAACATTATTATCTTTCTCGTTTAAAACTACAGCATTATTAACATTATAATATTTTCGCTGACAGGTCTACGCCAAGTGACCGAACAGATGTGTGTATCTGAGCGTCAGCTCTGTGCAGTGACTTCACCACTGCGACTTGTTCCAGTGCTACATGACCGGAATGTGATTCAGCTCTTCTGGCTGTGTGCACACACTCACTCCCACACACACACCCACCCACACACTACCAAACAGAGTCAGTGAGGATTAGGCAATGCAGTGTTACAGTGTGATTTACTCTGTCCTCTGTAGACGTGCTGGAGTCCTGTCCTGTACGGCTCCTACGCTGCCGCAGTGGACAACAAATCCTACTTGGCCTAAACTGATAGCACTTGTTAGTGTTTCTCTTATGTAAATGTATACATTTTGTTTTGCGTCATGATTGTCAATCTCACTAATACAAAACACTCCTTTCTTATGTTGGCGATGGTCCTTCTGGCTTTTTGGATCACTTTCTGGGTCAGTGTAATTATATAACATCTGTGGAAAGTCTTAAAGCGGCCTCTCGGCCGAAGAACTGGCTGTTTTTGGGCTTTCTTGTAGTCTGGTTTAGAGTTCTAAGCCTAGAATTTTGACTTTGGTACTGATACCAGGCAGGCCTGGGTGATAATGCGACGTAATCGGATATTGTTGATGATTGATTGACAAGTAACCTGATTATAATGCTTAAAAGGAAATAATCGCCATGTCGGGAAACTGGCAGATAACTAGAGAGAACATATTATTGTTAAACAACTTTTGTGGCATACTTACCCATAGCCAATGAGAGAGAGAGAGAGAGAGAGAGAGAGAAGTTTGTTAAGAAGATTCCTGTTAGTTCTCTCTGCTGCATGCTGCGATGCTAGCTTTACCTACCACACTGCTGTTTACCTTCTACTTATTTTACTTTATATTAAGTTTAGCTTGAGTGCATGGAAATGAAAATAAATTCTGATGTGCTTTGGGTCTTCATCTTGCTTCAGTGTGACTCGCTGCAGTTAAACAACCAAGCTAAAGTGACTGGGTGTTGCCATAGAGCAGCTAGCTCTAACCCTGAAACTTTTGGAAGTGGAGAAAGTATCTGCGATCGCATCTATGGCCAGGTAAAAGGATCAAAATGGGTGCAGGGATGGTGATAGCAATTTTTTGTGCTAATTATTCTAGATATCACCCAGGCCTAATACCAAATGTAGTGTCAGAATTTTTGGTACATTTACAGCATTTGGCAGACACTCGTATCCACAGCGACTAATTTAATAATTTGCCCAAGGACTCTTATTGGTATAGTATAGGGTGCTTGTACCCCACTCTAGCAAGCAAGCAAGCAAAGTTTATTTATATAGCGCTTTTTACAACAGGTGTTGTCACAAAGCAGCTTTACAAGGAAATCAGCATTACAGAAAGAAATCCGGGTCCGAGCCCCCAGGAGCGTCGCCAGTGGCGACAGTGGCAAGGAAAAACTCCCTAAGAGAAACAGGAAGAAACCTTGAGAGGAACCAAGACTCAGAAGGGGAACCCATCCTCCTCTGGTCGACACCGGATAGTAAACATTGTTAGTACAAAAACAGGGAAAACAGGTGGAGCATTAGTTAGTTTAGTTCATGCAGCAGCAGCGGCGGCAGCAGCAGCATCAGTGGGGTCAGGTTGTGAGGGTGAGGTTTGCACGGCGAGCAGTGGCACCCGATCAAGGCAGAAGAGGCAGCAGCATCAGACGCACAGGATGGGCAGCTGTTCAACTCGGCAACAAAAAGAAAGAAAGGAAAAACACACAGAGAGTCAGTTCTGTAATGGGTGATTGATTAATTTGATTAGTTTAAATGATTGATTAGTTCGACTCTACAGCATAGAGGGCAGAGATGTTACCCACTACACAATACCAACCACATTAGGGATGCACCAACGTGAGAATTGCAAGCTGATGCCAATATGTTTCAGGAATTAAAAGAATTGAAAGGAAAAATCAGTGGACTTTCGTTATATTATGCAACTGTGGTCAGGATTCACTCTTTGCAGATTTTGAGCTCACCACAAAACTCCAGTTGATTCCTGACTCATCAGTACTTAGGAAAGCATCCTGATTATTTCCTGTTTAACTGGACACCACACTGTAGGTATTTCCTGTCTGATCTCATCTCACAGTGATGTTTTAATCTGAAAATACGCCTCAGAGTTAGACGAGTCGGTCACACCTAATGTGCAAATTGACATGAAAGTGTGTCATCAAACAGTATTTAGGTGTGTGTGTGTGTGCGTGTGCGTGTGTGTGTGTGTGTGTGTGTGTGTGTGTGTTTTTTATTGAATTCTAATATACACTAAATGTCCAAATCTTTCCAGACTCCTGTGTCAGCAATGAGAATAGTCCCCCCCGCCCCCTTTTGCTAGAGTAACAGCCTCTACTCTTCTGGGAAGGTTTTACACTAAATGTTGGAACATTGCTTAAAGGATTTGATTGCATTCAGCCACAAGAGCATTAGTGAGGTCAGTCCCAATGCTGGGGCTTTATACCCCTCTAGCAGACACTTGGCATTGGGCATGGTGACCTTAGGCCAGGGGTCGACGGCCCAAATGTTAAGAAGAGGCGTTTTGTCCTTTCAACAAATATCAAACCACCTTGGGAGCCACAACACTTTGTCTGTTTTACCATCTTGGCTGTGAATGTGTCTCAGTATGTGCTGATGTACTAATATAGACTAAAAATATCACTCACAACTCAGACTTACTTTGCTTTACTTTACTTAGCTTCAGCTCAGCTATAGCTGCTTTTCTCGCATCTCCAGCAGGAAACTTTTCCGCAAAAGTAGAACAGTTTCTTGTAAAATGTCTCTCAACGCTAATTTTTTTTATGAGGCTGAAGTCGCTTCTTGTTCACCAGCTTCTTGTTCGAATTTTCCCGTCCCATCTTAAATGGTGACTGAGGTTCCAGAGTGCAACTGCTGCACCATTTAAGGTGGAACGGGAAAATTTGAACAGGAGGCTGGTGAAAGAGAAGCCAACTGCAAATTGAACGTATTAGGAAACCAGCTGGAGTGATTATAAATGCAAATAAGTTCATTCCTCTCCAAATGATCGATGTTTGTCTTAAATCTGTCTCTTTGCCGTTTCGTTAGCTACTAGCTAGGCGGGATTGTTGTCTGCACTGCTATGGTGACCAGCAGTCTGTGCACCAACCTTTAGGGTTAAAGGGTGAATTAGCAGTTCTACATTAACTCCAGCATTTAAGACCATTTATTGTTAAAACTGTGTTAAAACGACCAGCAGAGCTTTATTTCGATTATTAAGATAGAATTCTTTTATTTTTTACCTAGAAATCTGATTCTGCTGTGGAGCCTCAACAGGGCAGTAAAAGAGCCGCATGTTGCCAACCACTGTCTTAGGCTCATGTGCGGCTGCTCCAGAGCGTCCTATTCTATTGGTAGCTGCTTTTCTATAAAGATTATACAAGCTCTGCTTGTGCAATTGAACGCCTGTGTCAACAATGACGGCACCTTGAAGTAGGTGAATTCACGCAATAGAAGGAGTGTCTGGACACTGTTGGACATCTAGTGTAGTTGGTGACACAAAGTAAGAATGAGCAGATTTTTAACTTCACTGTCAGGTCCTTACTGTCAGATACATGCGTCAACAGTATTGATAACGTTGTTGAAGATGAATGATGTACTATATAATGCTGTTTTGCATTGGCATTAAAGGGTCAGTCGAAGCTCCTGATGCATCTTCAGCTTTAGTGGTCAAAAGTCCAGAAACGAGTGATTTATTTTTTTAGCAGCGTTTTCCCCAGAGAGAAAAGGCCTGTTAGAGTAGAGCAGGCAGCTCAGATGAGAAAACCGGAGGAAGGAGCAGTTCCGGAAGGAATGTCACTCTTCAAAGCTGAGGCTGGGAAGCAGTTATGGGATCAGCTCACATGGAGGGAAGTCCTTTGCACACTCCTGTGGGAACGATGCAGGAAGTGTGTATGCATTTCGGAGTGAGTGTTTTTCTGATAATCATGTGACTTGGATGCAAAGGGTCAGCTGCACTTATCAGCTCCCTCGGGCAATGATAAAAATTCCTGTCTCTGTGAGCCGGGACTCTGTGAAGATCAGTTTCCACGTCTATATTTGCTTTCAGTTTTTCGTAGAAATCTGCAGGGATATGTTTCCACACTACCAAAGTTCAGTCTTAGAACTTGGTTGCATTTTCTGCTTCTTCCAATCCAAATAATGAACACATTCAGTGATGTTGAGGTCTGGAGGTCTGGACTACCAGCAGCTTCTTTGTTTGATGTGTCTGTCTCCTTTTCTCAGTAGCCACATTTACATGCAGACTGATGATCCGTTAATTATCCGACTAATAGCTCAATCGGAATAGAATACGTCCATGTAAACACCTCAGTCGGACTAGTCTAGTCTGATTGAGGCCATTCAGAATACAGTTTCTATCCGATTGAACGAGGTGGGTAATCCTGTAAATAATCCGTTAAATATAAGAATAATAACCATGTAAACGCCTGTATCCGATTACATTCCCTATCTGAAAGTTTAAGTCCGTTCTAGTCAAAGTTTAAGTATGCCGGTCAACATGGCGGAGCAGAAACTGGTCTGCAGACGAGACGAAGTTTATGCTCTGATCTTTAAAAGACGTTGTGTCTCAGAACACGACGTCTTCCTCTCGGCCTTCTTTAATAAGGACATGTGAAGGACGTTTTCCTGAGTCTGACATCATTTTAAAGCTATTAAAAACACAAGCACTGCTCACTGCTGCTCATCTCACTCTGACTGGACTCACGTGATGCTGGTTGCCATGGTAACGTCTGCACTATGTGGTTCTCTACGCATGCGTGTAATTTTGGATCTGATTACTTGTAGTGAGCATGTAAACAGAGATTTCCCTCAGATTGTTGAGTAGAGTGAGAATATAAACACCTCAGTCTTCATCTATAATCAGAGTGTATTCAGTCAGATTGGCTTGAATCTTTGCATGTAAACACAGACAGTGAGGTTCTTAACAGCTACACATCCTTTCAGACCCACAGCGCTGAGTCGTCTTCTCACAGTGGAAGGATGGACAGAAACCCCTGTGGATGTTTTCAGATCTGAAGCAGCTTGATTTTCTCCTCTCTCTCAGAGATGAAAGCTTTAAGTGCTGTTTATCTGACAGTGTTGATGGTCTACAAGGTCTTCCAGGTGGTTCTTAGGAGTCCTGTTTTCTCTGTAGCTTTTAATTATTTTTTGAGTTTTGGAGCTCCAGTTTGATCATCTTGCTTATATAGGTGGATTATCTCATATCTAATCTCCTCAAAAATGTCTCCTGATAATAAATAATTGTACCTAATTGCTGGAAATGATGCAAGTCAGTGGTGGTCTTTCTGCACAGTACTGTATCTTATTAATAGTATTCTTATTTTTATTTCAATTCAAATGACAAACATGAGAAAATAGTAAATATTGTTGGTTGTGTGTTTAAATACATTTTTTCTTTTGTCACAGCTCCAATGCTATATTAGTACCAACGGAACCTGAGATTAAAGAGGGGGCTTTGAGTGTGTTGGCAGGTCTGAGCTGGTAGACAGCAGGGATAGAACTCGTCCAGCGGAGGATGATGTCAGTAGCCTCTAACGACCAGGTTGACGTGGTTACGTAATGTGATTAGTAACAGAAAGCTGTAAGTGCTGAGAAGACGAGGCTGCAGAACACTCCAGAATCCTATTAGTGCTTAACTCGTCTGGATCTGGCTCTGAGAGCATCTCCTGCTCACCCGTGTGGAACTGAGACGTTGATTATCCACTAGAACTGGACATACGTTACTGAGAGACGCAGTGCCCAGAGATCATTCATACAATCTTATGTAAAAGTTTGAATAAATGTGGTCAAATTATATGTTTTGTTTGTTTTGTAGGTGAAAATAAGTTAGAAATAAGTTTCCTTTAGTAAAGAAAATGGTTCTGTATAAAACCGTGAACACTCATAGAACCCTTTGCACGATTAAAGGGTTGTATGTATCACGAAAGGGTTCTTCACATTGATGGAGAATGTGCTGTTGATGGTTCTATATAGAACCTTTCTGAAAATGGTTCTATATAGCACCCAGAAGCGTTCTTCTATTGTTACGTTGTCGAGCTTGTAACAGTAGAAGAACCCTTTTGGGTGCTATATAGAACCCCTTTTCATCTGTATCACATTCATGCAAAGAGTTCTTTGAGTGTTCATGGTTCTGTATAGAACCATTTTCTTTACTAAAGAACCTCTGAAGCACCATCTTGAACCAAGAGTGTATTTATTGACCTCCAGAAAAGAATTTTATTTTACTGCACTTGTAACCCTTCTCTGTGTTACTCATCCAGGTAGATAAAGTCCCAGTTACGTCATTTTATACATGTTTGTGTAACTGCATCAGTTTCAGTGTCGGCAGATGTAAATAGGAAATATTGGATGTCAGTATCGGCCCAGGTTTCTTATATCTGTGCATTCTTAGTATTTTATCGGTGAAGGGACATAAATTTTTAATGAATTAAAAACATTCTCTCTCTCTCTCTCTCTCTCTCTCTCTGTGTCTTTCTTGGTCTCTATCTCTCTCTCAGAACCACTGTCATTACCGTGGATACGTGGAGGATGTTGGCGGCTCTTCGGTTGCCCTGAGCCTGTGCTCTGGGTTACGGTAGGAAAACTCATTTCCAAGTGCATCAGTGTTCTTTTACTAGTGTTGTATCACTTATTTCTTAATATTTTAGTAATAAAAACCAAGGTACAGTCATATGTGAAAGTTTTCACACTTAAGTAAAAATAAGCTGACACGTCTTCTACAGGGAACAAACTTAAAAACAGCATTTTTCTGCAGCTTTTAGTGCAAAAGTTCTACCTGTTTGCTGAGTTTAACAGTAATACACTTTTTATGTTTTATTTTTTCCCCAATATACTAAATTCAGCAAAAAAACAGTAATTGTGCATTAAAATGTGCAGAACTGTGTTCTCTGTGAAGGATGTGTTCACTTATTTGCACTAAGAAAATCAACAAATCATGTCAAACCAAGTGTACCCAAACTTTTGCATGTGACTGGAATAGTGTTGTCTGTATTAAATACCAATAATTTAGTATTTAAAAATACATAAAAATGAGTCGAGAGGTGCTAAAGTGTGTGTGTGTGTGTGTGTGTGTGTGTGTTTGCGTGTGTGTGTGTGTGTGTGCGTGTGTGTGTTTGCGTGTGTGTGTGTGTGTGCGTGTGTCAGGGGTGTGATACACATGGAGAACACTAGTTTGGGCATTGAGCCGCTGGAGGGCTCGGTGGATAACGAGCACCTGGTTTACCAGCTGGAGGACGTGAAGGCGGAGCCTCTGACCTGCGGAACACCCCATTCTGATCACCATGACGACCAAGCATCACCCGGACACGCAGAGGATAGCCAGGCTCACGATATCACCCCCGGTCAATCTGTCAGTCATCTGATCAGGGTCAGTGTGAGAGAATAGCACCGATTACCTCATCAGCAAAAAGACTGTTTGTGCATGTGTTTTAGTTTTTTCCTGTTATTTTTGGAGTGTCTGTCTGATCAGATGTCTGTCTAACCAACATCATGTCCACATGTATGTATCCCACCTGCAGAAAAAGAGGGCAGTGATGCACCAGACGCATTATGTAGAGCTCCTGCTGGTGGTCGACAATGAAAGAGTAAGTCCCCTGTCTTTCTTAAAGTAGTGGTTTGGGAAAATATTATATTTACACAGTCCCCCCCTTAACTCGAACGTCACCCCTCAGCCAAATGCAGTTTGGTGTTTGATATTTGCTTCTTTAGGGTCCCTGACACAAGAAGCTGACTGTCAGCTGTCAGACGCCATTTGGCCGTTATTGAGTGTCTGTGGCTGACCGCCACCTGTAGTTTGTGCAGTGCGTCCCGCACGGTTGGCTCTAGTCAGCCCTCATCAGTGGCATTTTGGCTAATTTAGCATCTTGAATCAGCATCAATGTCAGCAGTCAGCAATTTAAAGGGAGTTCTCTGATTGACTGTTTGACCTATTGAATTAGTGTACAAGGAAAAAAGTGGGAATGAGCAAAGCAACACAAGCAAACACAGTCAGCATTGCACACACACAGACTATTAAATATTTCAGTGCGTGCAAGTGGCGTCTTATTATGGACATTTCAGCATTTTTTGCTGTTTAAATTTTTAAATATCCCAATAACAAAATGCTATGAAGGTGCTCTAACACTACCCCAGATGTACCACCAAAATAAAAATGACCTTATTGTACTCCTTTGGTCAAGTGCTTTGACACTTAGAAACGTTTCGTCGATTGTTTCTTTACATGCTGCTTTACTATACGGACTCTCAGTTGCACATAAATATACAGGATGATTCACAAAGATTAATCCGATTTCAAAGTGCCGTATTTTTACAACCGTGAGGCGCCTAGGAACCAATCACAATCCAATTGAAAGAGGGGGTCACAAAGTTTCTGACCGGAAGATGGCTCCCTTCAGTCTGCAAGCAGATGGAGACCCCTGAGCAGAAAGTGTTCCGCGTTCTCCACTTCAATAAGAGTGAATCCGTCATAACTGTGCAGTGTGATTTTCATGGGCAGTGAAGCTCCAACAGCTCAGAGCGTTCGGCGTTGGTTCCACAACACTGGATGATCTCTGAAATCGCACTGAAAGAGCCATGAGTGCAGCGACACCCGACATGCTCAATCGAGTATGGGATGAATTTGACTATGGTGTTGATGTTGTCTGTACAGCTGGAGGAGGTTCATATTGAGCACTTGTACAATCACATAATAAACTTTATGCTCATTTAAACCATTTACAGTTTACTGCATTGATCTGTAACGATTTACAAGGCAAATAAATCATTTTGAAATTGGATGAATCTTTTTGAATCACCCTGTACTATGAACATTGATTCAACTGAATCTTAGTATGGTGATGGGACTCATTAATCATTGGGATAATACTGCGAGCATTTAACCCCAAGAGAGTTACACTCAGGATAAATAACATTTTCCTCAATAATGTACTGACTGTTGAATTAACCCTGCAAAATATAAATACTTAAGAAAAAACAAAAAAATAAAAATAAGTTGAAGGTATAGGTGATATGTGCCTAAGTGTCAAAGCACTTAATGACCAAAGGGGCAAAGCAAGGTCTTTTTTATTTTGGCTGTCCAGAAATGAGGCATTTCACTGAAAATAGTAGAGATTTTGTAACAAAATACAAAAAGAGGACTTTTATTTTGAAAGAGGTCTGTCAGTACAATGGCATAGTAGTCCATATTGACATCATGTAAAACATGTATGCTTTATGAATGTTGATTTCTAACATGAAAGCCAGCACAATGTTTTGGTACTAATTCTGAAGGTGCACAGCTGGAACCTCCGCCTGAGGACACACAGCATTTCAGACTGACATTAGAACAAGAACAGCTGTGCAGCGTTGGTGCACCTCTGAATATTCACAACAGACTGCGGTGTTTAAGCTGGTTAAGCTGATTTTACTGGCTTTGCTTTCTGTGGAAGTCCAGCCACCCCGTCCAGTTCAGTCACGGTGTAATCCATTGAGGCGGCATTCAAGACTGAATGGTCTATTTAAAATAATGAATGCTGTCAGTCTGTCCCAGCTGGTGTGTTTCAGTGGGTGAGGGTGCTCTGACTGTGTCTGACAGACTGATGGGTCTGATGATCAGGCCTTGAGTCTTCAGCACAAGCTCAGAATGGAGGAGAGCTCGCAAGCTGAGATCAGTCAGACCTTTGGGTTTGTTGTGCTTTCACAGGTTGCAATGTTAATGTATCTAAACCTGGCCTTTCAGAGAGCAGCAGACTGACTGGTTGGCCTGTGATTTGAGATGCTCTTGCGCATCTCAATGCAGAACAGAACAAACGCAGGACACCTGCTCTATTCTCATGTTAACATGACACTTAAAAGGCATTAAGGCCCAATCCCATTTCTTCTTTCTACCCCTTGTTTTCGAGTGTCACCCTAACCCCTTGGAACTGAGTTAAAAGGGGTAGTGGTCGTAATCTTGACGTACGAAACGGGACAACCCTCAAATAAAAAAAAACAAAACCACAATACGTCATTAGCAGGCTACTACTGGTGCTCTGTAGGCGACCCAGCCCGTCTTCAGTGACAGCAGAGAAGGGAAACGTTCAGCAACCTCACTGCTGGGGTTTAGTTACATTTAGCGCATCAAATGCTTTCAAAGAGGGGGCAATTATTTATTATCACCCACCCCTGATTCTTTGGTGATACGAAGCTGAAGTCAGATATTCACCAGCTTCTCTTTTGAATTTTCTCATTCCACCTTAAATGGTGCAGCAGTTCCATCCTGGCGCTACAGGCATCAATACTGCTGGACTATTTAAGGTGGAACGGGAAAGTTAGCTAGCTAGCTACCGAGACATCAGCATGCTATCAGGGTTTTTTTTATGCTTGTTATGAAGAAAACGACCTTAATACACTGAAACGACATTAAACTAAGATAATACAGTGGTTACCGTATTTTTTGCAACAGAGAAAATTCTCACATTTGTGGGTTTCTTTGGTCTCTTGTTTAGCCATCTTGCCGTTTTTTCTTTTTTTCTCATATCACTCTGTTTGGACCCTCTGGAAAAACCTCCGTTTGGAGGGCCATGTAGCCCCAACGCTTCGCCCCTACCCCTCTATCTCAACAAGAATTGGGACACCCTACCCCTAGACGTGAACGCGCACAGCAGAGGGCTAGGGGTAAATGGTGGGGGCGAGGGGTGAAATAAGATTGGGCCAAAAAGTCCAGACTGACAGCATTAATGATGTCATAGACTGAAGCACTATTCTAGCTGGTTTAGTTTTACATGGGGAGGATCTGTCATGTATATCATGTACATTTATTTAATTTCCAGTCAAAACAGACATTAAGTACAAGTTATTCATCTTCAGATACCAGATAATCCACTTATATAAAGAAGGAGAAAGGGAAATGAGTCAGATTTCAGCAGAACACAAATCTGTGCAACCTCAATTAAGACCTGGATGCAGTTTAAAGGGGTTGAGAGACGATGTGGGGATGCATTTACGGAAAAGATTTGGGTGACTATTGACTTCCAGTGGTACCAGTGTTAGCCCCATAGCATAATTATGGACACCAAAACAAGTCTTGGCTGACTGAGGAGGAAAATTGTGTAAATTGGATTTTTTTTTTTTTCTCTCCTCTCTCTCATCTTTCTCTCTCTCTCTCTCTCTCTCACTGTCATCTCTTTCTCCTCTCTCTTTCTTTCTCCTCTCTCTTTCGTCTCTCTCTCATCTCTTTCTCCTCTCTCTGTCATCTCTCTCTATCTCTCCATCTCTCGCTCTCGCTCTCACTGTCATCTCTTTCTCCTCTCTCTTTCTTTCTCCTCTCTCTCTTGTCTCTCTCTCTCATCTCTTTCTCCTCTCTCTGTCATCTCTCTCTCCATCTCTCTCTCTCTCTCTCTCACTCATCTTTCTCTCTCTCTCTCTCACACTCTCTAATCTTTCTCTCTCTCTCTCTCTGTCTTCTCTTTCTCCTCTCTCTTTCTCCTCTCTTTCGTCTCTCTCTCATCTCTTTCTTCTCTTTGTCATCTCCCTCCATCTTTCACTCTCATCTTTCTCTCTCTCTCTCACTCTCTCTGTCGTCTCTTTCTCCTCTCTCTCTTTCTTGTCTCTGTCATCTCTCTCTTTTGTCTCTTTCTCGTCTCTTTCGTCTTTCTCCTCTCTCTCTCTGATCTCCCTCTCTCTCTCTCTCTTTGTCGTCATTCTCTCTCTCCTCACTGTCATCTCTGTCATTTCTCTGTCATCTCTCTCATCTCTTTCTCCTCTCTCTCTCTGTCGTCTTTAACTCTCTCGTCTCTTTCTTGTCTCTTTCCTCTCTCTCATCTTTCTTTGTCATCTCTCTCTCTCGTCTCTCTGTCGTCTTTCTGTCATCTCTCTCTCTCTCTCTCTCTCTCTCTCTCCCCCTCTCCCACTCTCTCTGTCTGTCTGTCTGTCTGTCTGTCTCTCTCTATTGTATATGTATAATGGTTTGACTCTGAGCGCTGACGGCTTTTCAGAAATGCATGACTCACATTTATCACTGAATGTGTGTGTAACAGACAGGCAACCTGACAGTCCATCACCCTCTCTCTCTCTCTCTCTCTCTCTCTCTCCCCCTCTCCCTCTCTTCTGCAGTTTAACTACACTAACAGGAATCAGACCGCGGTGAGAGAAGAGATGGTGCAGCTCGCCAACTTTGTTGACAGTGTAAGTCCATATATATATATATATATATACTTTGTTTATTTCATCATTTCTTTTTTACCATTTGTTCTTTCTTTCATTCTTTCTTTCTCTCTCTCTCTC
Source organism: Colossoma macropomum (assembly GCF_904425465.1). Classification (NCBI taxonomy): domain Eukaryota; kingdom Metazoa; phylum Chordata; class Actinopteri; order Characiformes; family Serrasalmidae; genus Colossoma; species Colossoma macropomum. The sequence continues at coordinate 4,850,238 of NW_023494793.1, read as the reverse complement.
TTTCAGATGTATGTCCCTCTGAATATCCGTGTGGTGTTGGTGGGGTTGGAGATCTGGTCAGTGGTGAACCCCATCAATACGGACGGCAGTGCGGGTGAAGTTCTTGGCCGGTTCACTCAGTGGAGGGAAAAGGAGCTGGTGTCCCGCCGTCGCCATGACAGCGCCCAGCTCATCCTGTTAGTTGTCTTTCACCTCCGACTCCACACTATTACAGCACCGTTACAGCCACATCACTCTGCTCTATTCCCCAAAACAGAAACACGCTAAATCTGATTCAGGGTTTATATGATATCTTTTACATCCATAACTGCTTTATGAGCCATAAAACCTCATATCTCCAAAATGGTAACTTCACAGGAGAAGGAAAAAACATACTTTACTTTTAATAAAAGTCAATGGAACCAGACTTATTTCCAGGTCATTTTGGGACATTTCTCATCATGAAATTTACACACAATGTAAAGAACAACAGGCATTTTCGAAAAAATAAATTGAAAAAAAAAAAGGTAAATAAATAATAAATATAAAATAAAATAAAACAAATAAATACTTTCCTACACCAATAAATAGAGTGAGACAGTGTAATGTACTATTACACAGTTTTATTTAGTTGGTTTTATAGTTTATTTTTGTCTTCTATTGTTCATAAAGTTCCATTTTATATTTATTTTGCTGTTAGATTGACTTATAGGTCCATAAGATTGACTCATATTTTCTTTCATATTCCTCTATTTATGTTAAAATCTAATCTGTATGTTTGTTTTATGTAAAATTATAATTCTAAATTTTAATTTTTTTATTTTGGATAATACATATTAGTGTTTTTATAGATCAGCACTGAGCTGCATCACTGTTGGTTTTATTATTATCATTATTTGTAGTAGTAATATTGTTGTTATTACTGTTGTTGTTGTTATTATTATTATTATTATTATTATTATTATTAAATACAGTCTGTATCTCTCTCTCTATCTCTCTGTAGGAAGAAGGGGTTTGGGGGTACAGCAGGGATGGCGTTTGTGGGTACAGCCTGTTCCAGGAGTCATGGCGGTGGGATTAATGCAGTATGTTTCTCTGCCTGGTCTCATCTCTTTCCTTATTGCTGCCAGTAGCTTCATCTGCTGCATGAGCCTAGTTTGATACTCAGACTAATACTGCCTACATGTTTGTGTGTCAACTCGTCCTCTCCTTAGTTCACCCATAAGAACGTGGTGTCGTTTGCCTCCATTGTGGCTCATGAGCTGGGCCATAACCTGGGCATGAACCACGACGACGGACGGTCGTGCAGATGCGACGTGGGCAGCTGCATCATGAACTCAGGGGCAACGTGAGTGTAGGGCTATGTGTCTATGTAGAGGTCTAGAGTCATTATTACTGTTATACTGTAATTACCTAATGTATTACTTATTACCTTATTTATTATGTGGTCATTTAATGAATTTGCATTTAATTTACATTCTTTATTAACAGGTTTTAACTCTTTCTTTCATATGTGTCATAAAAAAATCACAAAAGAAATGTCTTCTTGTTTCAGTGAGGCATGATAGTCAGAGTATTGGTTGCAGAGTCTGATCTCTCCCGTAATCAGTCGTATCTGATTTCTCTTACAGCGTGATTAAATGGTTGTAACCTCCTTCCTTCCAGTAACCGTTCATATGCCTCCTCTTCTCGCAGTGGATCACGCAACTTCAGCAGCTGCAGTGCAGATGATTTTGAGAAGATGATCCTGAACGCTGGAGGTAGCTGCCTGCTGAATGTCCCGCGGCCCGACGAGGCCTACAGCGCCCCCTACTGCGGCAACAAGCTGGTGGACGTGGGAGAGGAGTGCGACTGTGGCTCTGAGGAGGCAAGTCCACTCAGCTCAGTACAGTCTGCATGGAAACAAAGAGAAACAGCTTTAATGCTAAGGCTACATTCAGATTAATAGGTTCAAATGACACAAATGTGGTTGTTTGGCCTGAGTGTGACACTAGTGTGACTATTTCTGTTAATCTGTTCATCATGGAGTTTTCAAATTATACAGAAATGTTAAAAATACAAGGTTTGGGCCTGACGATGATGTGTGGACAGTGGGTCAGCAACAGCTTTAAGTTGTTGATAAAATATGTTTACAGGTCTTTACAAGGTACTTGGCCCTGTAATGACAGATGTGCAGCACTCACTGACAGCAGAATGATCACGTCAGAATAAAAAATATAAATATAGCAGTCAATTTTACAGTGTGAAGCCTTAAGCACTATTTGAGCTGGATTAGTTTTCCCACAGGAGGCTGTGCAATTAAATTTGTCAGGAAAGTAAAAAGTATCTGCATAGTTTCTCCAAATTCCCAACGATAACCCAGACTGAAAGGTCAGCATCACACCACAGGACACACTCAGTAACAATAACAGCACCCCGTTAAGCCGTGTCCGTTAGCAGGCTTTGTTATTGCATAGCGTGGGGTGGACTGGAACAGGACTACTGTTACTGAGGGAGCTCCAGCTTCAGCCTATTACAGAAGGCATTTGACTCTGCAGTTATTACTGTCAAACTGTAAAACTACACACACTGCAGATTCATACTGTTAGAATTACTCCACAGTTATTGCTGTAAATACTACATACTGCAGATTTATACTCTGTTAAGACCGTGGATGTTGTTGGTGAGCGCCTTAATTAAAGACCCGCCCCAAGTAAAAATAATCCAGCTCGATGTTGATGGAGAGAGAGTGTGTGTGGTTTTGTCGCAGGCAGAGAGCTCAGATTTTCGTGTGTGTGTTGTAGGAGTGTGAGAAGGACCCCTGCTGTGAGCCCAAGACGTGCAAGCTTCGAGCTGGAGCGCAGTGCGCCTATGGAGTCTGCTGCAAACACTGCAGGGTGATCACTGTTACACGCACATACGCAAACCCACACATACACATCGCTGCCACAAACATTAACGTATTAATCTCAAATGTATCCTCATATTTATTTAGATTAATGTTTTAATTACATTTCAACCCCCTTTGAGGTCTAGAGTTATTACTGCATGGGGTAATTACACCGATCAGCCATAACATTATGACCACCTCCTTGTTTCTGCGCTCATTGTCCATTTTATCAGCTCCACTTACTATATAGGTGCACTTTGTAGTTCTACAGTTACAGACTGTAGTCCATCTGTTTCTCTGATACTTTGTTAGCCCCCTTTTACCCTGTTCTTCAGTGGTCAGGACCCCATGGACCAGAGCAGGTACTATTTGGGTGGTGGATCATTCTCAGCACTGCAGTAACACTGACGTGGTGGTGGTGTGTTAGTGTGTGTTGTGCTGGTATGAGTGGATCAGACACAGCAGTGCTGCTGGAGTTTTTAAACACCTCAGTGTCACTGCTGGACTGAGAATAGTCCACCAACCAAAAGTATCCAGCCAACAGCGTCCTGTGGGCAGCGTCCTGTGACCACTGATGAAGGACTAGAGGATGACCAACACAAACTGTGCAGCAGCAGATGAGCTATCGTCTCTGACTTTACATCTACAAGGTGGACTGACAAGGTAGGAGTGTCTAATAGAGTGGACAGTGAGTGGACACAGTGTTTAAAAACTCCAGCAGCACTGCTGTGTCTGATCCACTCGAACCAGCACCACACACACTAACACACCACCACCACGTCAGTGTTACTGCAGTGCTGAGAATGATCCACCATCCAAATAGTACCTGCTCTGTGAGGGTCCATGGGGGTCCTGAGCACTGAAGAACAGGGTAAAAGGGGGCTAACAAAGTATCAGAGAAACAGATGGACTACAGTCTGTAACTGTAGAACTACAAAGTGCACCTATATAGTAAGTGGAGCTGATAAAATGGACAATGAGCGCAGAAACAAGGAGGTGGTCAGAATGTTATGGTACAGTTTGAAAGTTCAGAATCTGTAATATCTCCACTGGTTACAGTGAGCTGTAGTACATGAATAAGTAAACAAGAGGTGAGAAGAGGCATTTGAGACATAGGTAGCGTGAGGAACGGAGATAACATGGTCCCACTGTTATGTTTTGTACCTCCAGCATGCTGAAATTCCGATCTGTCTTCAGATCAGTGACTCACAAATGATCTATAATGTCTCTTTCTCAGTACCTTCCTGGTGGCACCGTCTGCAGGAGCAGCACAGATGAGTGTGATCTGCCTGAGTATTGTAACGGCTCGTCAGCTCTGTGTCAGAGTGACGTTTTCAAACAGAACGGCCACCCATGCCGACAGGGCCAGGCCTTCTGCTACAACGGCCAGTGCCAGCACTATGACAGCCAGTGTCAAGCCATATTCGGCCCCAGTAAGTACAGCAGGAGATTTTCAAACAATAAGTATGTATTTTTAAGGGTTGGTTAGCTATTCGAATTATTCAGTATTACCATGCGACTAAAGTGTAAGGTCTGTGGGAACAAAGGTGAGGAATTTAAGAGTGGACTCACAAATAGATCCCTGGGATTTAAAGGGTTAAGGTACAGACTTGGATGTGTAAAACTGAATTTGTCCATAAAATCTAGACTTTTCTTTGTATTCATTCTTAAAAAGACATCTTGAACATACGCCCAGCTACTATATACTGGGCCACTTAAAATGCCTCTTGTCTGTCTCCGACAATAGACTCAAGCTTTTCAGCTCAGTTATGAGTAGAATGATACAAAAAGATCATTGTGGCATTCAAGGACTGCAGTGGCAAGACTCAACTGCGCCATCTGATGCTGTATTAACCTTACTGCAATGAGATTCTTCAGTGATTGGTTAATGTATTAAGCTGAACTTTCATAGCGTATCTGAATTTATCTGATTATCTGATATCTGATTTTTCCGACCAGTTCTGCGATTGTGATTTGATTGTGATTATTTTCTATAAATGACTTTTTAGACTTGTTTTTCACTGAGTGAGTCCAGCACAGCCATGGTTTCAGACTTGAGGCTTCAATGGTGAATGTAGTATGTCAGATTGCCAGTTGAGCTCAGAGTAATTAGGTTAAATTTCCCCATTTAAAATTTGTGACTTTCACTCTTTCAAATTGTGACTTTGATATAAAAACAAGTAGTTTTACAGCAGTAACTGCTTACAAAGTGAACTTCATGATGCTTTGAGTAGAAGAAAAGAATAACATAGAATACTAAATACATTTCTAAATGTTTATAATAGTTTTATTCAAAATATTTGGAATATTTAGGATAATTTTATTCTGAATAAAATTATTCTAAATAGTTCAAATATTTAGTATAAAATTATTCTAAATATTTCAAATATTTAGAATAAAATTATTCTAAATATTCCAAATATTTTGAATAAAACTATTAGAAATATTTAGAAATGTATTTAGAATTTAATGTTTTCCATAATTTTATCCTTTGGCAAATACAGGTTATTTAATAGAACACCGAAAGTGAACTCTTAATACTTCTGTGTGTGTGAACAGATGCGAAGGCTGCTCCTGAGGCTTGTTTCAAGGATGTAAACTCTAAAGGTGATCGCTTTGGAAACTGTGGCTACCAAAGCTATGGCTTCAAGAGGTGTGAAAGCAGGTACAGTACAGCAGAGAGACATACATACACACAACACATTACTGATATCACTAATCTATCTGTGCTGCCTCCATGGATGAGCTGTGCAGGGTGATAAGAAGTACCACGTTCAACTTGATGCAAGATCGAAACATTTAGTTTTTTTTAATCAGAAAAGCTGCATTCAGACAGATCTGGCTCCAGCAGCATTTTACAGGCTGTGAATTCGCATTCTCATTGCAAGATCAACCTCAAAAACAATAATATTAACACAATAAACGTGTGTTTTTTTAGACCATCCGACTATTTTAAGCAGTGTTCCAGTCCATTCTGATTGCACTAGAAGCATGAGTTAAAAGTGACCTTCATAGAGATCCAGTCAAATCTCACACTCCCACTTTTTACAATGATGGTGGTGTGGTAGTTTCAGAGCAGCTCCTGAGCTGTACTAACGCTGTGTGTGTAAAACTGTTTGATTAGAAAAGAAAAGAAGGGAAAGAGCTGATATTCCTGCTTGAAGCAGTTACATATCTGAACTCAGACCCTCTGACTGAGCTCAGTGTGTTCTGGATGGTACTTATCACTATACTTGCATACAGTTAAATGCAAAATGCTGGATTTAACACATTGGGGGGGGGAAAAGAAAACAAACTGTGCCTTGTGGGAAAGTTATGGCACGTCATACTTTTGTTTTATTTTTCCCAGTGTGTTATACTCAGCAAAAAACAGCTTGGTAGTGCAGCATTTTTAACTGGACACTCAATGTTATTTAATTACACTAAACAGGGGTCCATTGTGAACACTTTATGCATTTTGAGGAAAGCTGACTGCTACGATTTCTTAGAAATTTCTGTGATTAGGTTGAGATTTTTTGTAAACGTTCTGTAAAGCTTGTCTAACCTAGAACAGTTGCTACACATCTTTATTTCTCTCTCTCTCTCTCTCTCAGGAATGCCATGTGTGGGAAGCTTCAGTGTGAGAACGTTCAGTCGAATGTTATATTTGGCATCAAGCCCTCCATAATCCAGACCCCCATTGGTGGGACCACCTGCTGGGGAGTGGACTTTCTGCTGGGCTCAGACGTCCCTGACCCAGGCATGGTCAACGAGGGCACCAAGTGTGGTGAGAACAAGGTCAGACCGAAAACACACCCGCATAAACACGTTCACTCGTGCCATTTTTAGTTTAGTTTTCCGCTCTGCTGATTGACAGACATGGTCTGAAAGTACCAGATATAAACATATTCACACTGATAAAGTCCTGTGCCCAGTAGTTTTAATGTTCAGTATGTAAACAGAGGCATATCGCTACTTTAATTAGAGATAATAATGCAGCATATCGGATTATATTGACTTAAATTGCGTTGTATTGTTGTATCGTGACTAGCAGATCTTAATACTGTCTTGAGTCTAGTGTGCTAGATTGAGGCTGACATTGAGCGTTAGAACGGGACTCGATTGTATTTTTATGATTTTGAGTGCTCTTATAAACTAAAATATAAACATTAACACACACATCTTCTAAGCCGCTTATCCTTCTGGGTCACGGGGTGGAAGGCAGGATACACCCTGGACAGGTCACCAGTCCATCGCAGGGCAGACAGACAGACATATACATTCACTAACACTCACACCTAGGGGCAGTTTAGTGTGTCAAATTGACCTGACTTCATGTGTTTGGACTGTGGGAGGAAACCAACACCGACACGGGGAGAACATACAAACTCCACACAGAAAGGATGCTGGTCACCTGGCCAGGGAATCAAACCCAGGCCGTTCTTGCTTTGAGGCAACAGCGCTACCCCCTGCGTCACCATGCACCATAAACATCAACATATTAACATAAAGCACATTGTTGGTGTCAGCTTATTTATGCTGTATCGAATTGTGGCACCACCATATTATAGTGAATCGATTTATGAATTTTGTGAACTGTTACAGCTCTACACGATTTTTTTCCCTGATTTTAAGATCGATTTGCCCCTTGCGACAAATTTTCACAACCTGAAGCGATTTTCCAGGTCGGGAGCTCGATCTGAAGTGGCTGGTGGCGCGGGTGTGAGCGGAGAAACGAGTGAATCTTTAGCCCTCCGATCGAACTCTGAAGTGACCGGAGACCCTCCGATATTATCAGATGTTTGATATTTATGACTCGAAACGTTCACAAGGCCTGCAGTGTGAGATGGTCAGAGATTTAAGCTGCGTTCACATTACAAGCCTCATTGCTCAAATCCGATTTTTCGCTCAAATCCGATCTCTCTGACAGGATGGTTCACACTCGTTTAGGTAAGTGACTCAAATCTGTCATTAATGTGACGAACCGGCGTCCTGAAATGACCCTCATGCGCACCTCCTACTCAGTAACGTCTGTGAATGAATCACGTGCATCATCAGCACAAACTAACGAGCAGAACGAGCTTCGCTGAAGATAATTAACTCTGATCAGCTCTCAGCTTCATTATTAGAGAGAGACGAAGGAGAAAAAGGTGAGATGAGCTGCTTTTCAACCGTTTACAGGCTTTAACTTCCGTTCGGCGCTGCTGCCATGGTAACGCTGAATGATGGCGCAGCGCAGTGCAAAAAAAGCACATGAAATCAGATCTGAGCGTCACATTAAGGTCGCATGGCCACGAATCGGATACGTATCCGATCCAGGACCACATATGAAAGTGGCTCAGGTGGATTTGAACGGATCAGATTTGCGTCCACACAGCCCTGAAAACATCAGATCCGAGTCACATTAGGGCTAAAAATAGGATTTGTACCACTTTAACCTGGTAATGTGAACATAGCCTTACTCAACGAGGGATTCAAACAACAGCCAATCAGAGCACTAGAAGAGCGGAGAAACAGGCGGAGAGTCGCGTATGAACAGCGGAGCGGAGACCGAGGAGCTGTGTGTAAAACGCAGGCAGATAAGAGCCGATATCATGTTTAAGCCGAAAGCCAGTCAGCAGTTTGCTGATTTATTTTATTGTCTGATATGTTTACAGGTTTGCCAAAACTACGAGTGCAGAAGTGCAGACGTGCTGAACTATGACTGCGATGTAGAGAAGAAATGCCACGGCCACGGGGTGAGTGCCCATTATAATACGTAACCCACAATTACGATATCTTACAAACGCACAGACTCAAAAATAATAAACGTTTACTCTATATATGTGTTGTTTATTGACCGTAGGTATGTAACAGCAATAAAAACTGCCACTGTGACAATGGCTGGGAACCTCCACATTGTGAATCTGCAGGCTACGGCGGCAGCATAGACAGCGGACCCACCTGGAATGGTAGGCATACTGCTAAATATTACGCATTGTGAGCCCTTAATGTGGGTAAATATAAGCCTGCATTATTTTGACCAAAAGGATCAGGGCAGGTTCTTCATTCCAATGCTAAGCTTCATAAGAGACAATATTAGTCTACAAAACTGCATCTTTCTCTGCTAAATGGGTCGCTCTCCATTTGGAGTGGGAATTTAGGTGGATACATTTTTTTAAAAATTAGTTTCATTCATCCCAAAACTAAATAATCTTAATATGTCCATTAACACCTCCTATTATCATATATATGCCAAAAGGAGAGCTTAATTCAAACATATTTTACAGTCACTGGTATTGTATGAATATGGTGTAACACCAGTGACGGTGACTCCAGTGACATTCTGGGTAAAACTGAGGATTCTGTAAATTGGCCAACTCATTATGGGTCAGATGACCTTGTGTATTTAAAATCAGTAATAAAAATGATTTTTATGGCATTATTTGGACAAAATAATTTTTTTAATTACCCAGCCATTAAAGCACATAACACCAGTGACACATAGAAGTTATGCGCTGCCTGATAAGCGAAATTATTAATAAATTAATGAAATGTAGTGAGCTAATGTAGACTTGAGACTTGAGATGCTTCCTCTCTGATGAGCCTCGACCCAAAGAGGCAGTTTAATAGAGCTGAAAATACTGTGTTAAAATGTAAAATAAGAGTCCTGATAACACCAGTGACCAACATCTCTGACAAATGATTTTTTAGAATAAAATGCATTTTTTAAATGTAGTGTAATGTTAATGATATAAAAGGTAAACATGAATTTCTTTTATTTTTCATGAATTTATACAATTTATACAAACCTCTTAAAAATATTGTTTTATATTAAAAATAGTTTCTCAAATGTTGAAAATTGGTTTTGTTTCGAGATGTTTTACAGATGCAGAGCGACTATGAAACAGGATCAAAAAAGAAAAATCAGAGAAATCATAAGGGAAAGGTGTTAAAGGTCATCTGTGTAAATGTACATGCTGACTTTTTGGAGCTGTGCCGAAAATTAGTCATCTTTTTAAGCCCTGCAACCTTCGTGACATGGTTTCCCCTCCAAGTGGAGAATGACACAGAGTATAATTATTAGTGGCACATTTGTTAGTTTAGTCTGCGTAGTACAGCAGCGTGTGATTTTGAATGCAGTCAAACAGTTCTTAGAGAATCAAGATCCACTTTCCCATTAGCTCCCCTTTGTGGACCTTTTGTATCACAACACCTGCTGCTGAAATGTTTCCTGCTGCTGCTGCCAAACAATTCCCAGGGGGAATGTTTCCGTGATACTGTGTAGGACTGTTCAAGGTCATTTAGCTGCAGTTATTTCTTACAGAGGTCATTCAGGTAGCTGATTAAACTGAGGCAGTTAAATGTCTTTATTAAGTAAGTGTATAAAGTTTGATAAAGCAGTGCAGCGTTTGCTGTTTAACTACATTCTGAGAAATAAAGTGGAACCAATCAGCAAATACCCATTAGTGGAAGTGGAGTATTGGTTTAATCTCTCTCTCTTTCTCTCTCTCTCTCTCTCTCAGATAAAGACACCTCTACAAGAGATGGTCTGCTGGTGTTCTTTTTCTTCATTCTTCCTCTCCTGGCTTTGGGTCTCTTCGTCTTCTTCAGGAGGAATGAGCTTCAGCGACGCTTCTGCAGGAAAAAACGCTCTCAGGGTTACGAGTGAGTCCTGCCCACAGTTTAAGTCACTGAATACTGCTGCTCATGGTGTAAATGAGTTTTTTCTGTTGAAATATTGATGCATTGCAGAGTCTTACTTGTGTTTGTTTGTTTGCTGGCGCAGAGCGGACAGCAGGCCTCAGACCAACAACAGCCGAACCCCTGCAAATCAGCGAGGAAACGCCAGCAGCATAGTGAAAGATGGAGTGAGTCAGCAAATATGCTCGTCTCTCTCACACGTCACCACACTGTGCTCACTTAACCTACACACCGCCTCAGTAAACATACTAAACTTACAGCTAACCCAGAGTTAACCGTAGATGTAGTGTGTAACTAATCTGTATTGAGTAGTGAGGAAAATGTGCCTTGTTTCTGCGTTTGTCTCCATTTTGAACAGCAAATAGCACAGCGTAACTATCAGGGCTAGTTCCACAAATGGAGCTGGACTTAGCTTTTATGCACAACATGTCCAAAAGTTTGTAGACACCTGCTCATCCAGCGTTTCTTCTGAAATCAAAGGTATTAGTTGCTCTATACTTCAAGGCTTTACAGCAGGTAAAAGTGGGCCGAACCTGATTTTCTCACCAAAATCAGATTTTTTTTGTTTGGCTGTTCACAATATCTTTTAAATGTGGTCTGTATGTGACATCAGTCTGAACAGATCAGCTCTTAAACTGATCCGCATGCGCAAAAGAACAACGCTTCACGTTGCTTCACGCGGCTCATCCAGAGGTAAACAATCAAAATGGATGTAACAGTAACAGCCACTTCTGGAGGTCCTGGTTTCATCTTCACCAGCATCACAGGAGCTAATAAGAAGTTCCGAAGGCTGACAGCTGGGCTCGTCGCCCAGAACGCGCTTTAACCCTTTAGTGTCTTCTAATACAAAACATCACCCCAAATGTTTCTGAGGTCTCAGCAGCGTGAAATGATAACGGATGTCGAGTTAGACTGACGAAAGAAAGTTACATGAATTCAGATCTGGCTGTTTAGACTGAGTTGCATTGCTGCATATTGGATACGTATCGAATTTCAGTACCACATATGAAAGTGTCCCAAATTGGACGCTTTGCTGTTCACCCTGGCACACAGACAGCACATCTGTGCCACAAAGGAAGGAAAAAATCAGATTTGGGCCACTTTTACCTGCTGTGTGAACAAATCATTAGTGAGGTCAGGTACTGATGTTGGATGATCAGTTCTGGACATTCCAACTCATCCCAAAGATATTGGGTGGATCTCCGTCACTCCAGAGAACCACACAGCCCAATGCTGGGGGGCTTTATACCCCTCTAGCCAACTCTTTGCATTGGGCATGTTGACGTTAGGCTCATGTGAGGCGGCTCCAGAGCATCCCAGTCTTTTGGTCATTGAACACCTGTGTTAGCGATGGGTGTGCCTTAAAGTAGCTGAATTCACTAAATAGAAGCCGTGGACTGGACACTTTTGGACATCTAGTGTAGTTCTAAGTCAAATACATAGTCTAGTGTAGTTATAACTCATGTATTCCATGTATCAAACGTGGTCATCTTGGTCAGGCAGGTTGCATCCATACTTTGAGAAGACAGACAATAAACATCTCGATAGTAGAACACAAGTGAGTGCACGTGATCGTCAGTGTTATATTGCTTTCATACAACATTTTTGCAGTATAAAGAAAAAAATAAGACAAAGAAACCCTGAATGTTTTTTAAAATATATCATGACTATCAGAACAAAAGCTCCAAACAGTAACTGTGACGTAGAAGGAAAAACATCTTAATATATAATGCTTGTAATGGTTAACTGATCCATTCATTGTGAAATTTTCACACAGAAAAAGGCAAAAAAAGCCAAAAAAAACATGGAGAAACAAGGTTTAGTTCTGACAGTGAAAATGTTCTTCAATTTTAGGCATTAGTAGTTTCTTCTGTCAAAATGTAGTTCCAGAGCCAGTTTATGAGGAGCCTGGCCTCTTCCTATTTCCCTCGTTATATCAAAAACAGGACTGCTCAACAGCAGAGGGCGCCCCCTTGCGAGTCCTCAATGAATGGGAGTAAAAGGAGCTAAACAGCTAAAAACTAATAGTTAAAGTAGTTCGTAATCACTCACCCAGAACTTTCCTTTCTTTTTATAAAGTAGAAGAATGTATTTCACTAAAAAAGCAAAGGAAACTCACCTGTATGTTTCCTTTTTTCTCTAGCAAACAGGTTTTGGGCAGCAGGACGCTAACATTACTGTTACTGAGTGCTGATTGGTTGGCGAGCAGAGCAGCTCATTGGCTGTTCGTGCTCACTGATGGCATGAACGAACATGAGGCGCCTTTTTAAACTCCTGTAATTCAAGTTCCAAAGCGCTCAAGAATACAACAGCAGTGTTAAAGTGTTTTATGCTGCTCTGTGTTCAGAAAATTAATGTATTCTTTTATATTAAAAATGTTTGAAGCATTTATAAACTAAAATGAATTTTGCTCAAATGCTCCATTCATTTTGGACTTACTCAGAAGCGCCCTCTAGCGTTTGAGAAAGATAGAAGACATTACAGAGTGTTAAATCTCCTCTCTACAAGTTCTCTGGTAGCTCCATCACCTTAGAGGAAAGCTACAATTGTTGTTACTTAGCAACTGTTGGCTGGTGAAACGTTACAGCCATGGTGAAAATTGTGCTTTCATCTAATGTAATAACACAGATATAAAGCTGTTCAGCCAATCAGATTTTGAGACAAAGAATTGCTGTATAAATAGCCAATAACATTGAATTATTGTGTATTTTCAGATCGATGAAACTTTTAATTCCACAAACCACTTTCTAGCACTTTCTTCTAAATATCTCCCCATAGCTTAAAACTGACTCGTAATGCCAACGTTGTTCTCTCTCTCCTGTTTATCATGAAGCATCAGGCTCAGTTATTGCCACCTGAGGAGGTAAATGTTTTTGAATGTGTATATTTAACTCGGTCAGGCTTTAATTGGCTCCACGGGACGACTCTGCAGCTGCTTGTCCTGCCCCCTCCTCTGCTCCTGCGCTCCGTCACAGCCCTCTTTTCTTTTCTGTCCGTCTAATTATCTGTGTGCCGAAAGGACGATGTTCCCCTCCGCAGCCACAAAACCCCTCTGAGACGGTCTAAACCTCTGCACATCCTCATTGGATTCATTTACAGCAACTCAGAAATGAAACTTTTTCTTGTGTGTGCAGACAGAGTGGAGGGGTTCTGTTGCTGTGCGCTTATGGTTTTAGGTTGTTGTGGTAATAGTCTGACTAATCTGCCTTTACTGAGCATGGCTGAAGCTGAACCTGAAGGAAACCACCTTTTCTGTTTATGCATGATCTTCTGTTTGTCTGTATTTCCCTCGATCTCCTGAATTCCTTCCCTCAATGTGAATGATTATGCCTTGTCTGCTTTATACGGTACATGGGTTAAAGTGTATGTAGGTGTAATGTAATGAGGATATTCACAGTGAGTTACAGTTCAAAATACAAGGGAGCAGCCTTGTGTTAATGTGTAGAACTAAATGAATGTCTAATGTGTGCTCCGAATTCAAGGAATGGTAAATTCACAATATAATAAACCCGTAATAAATAAAATATTCCAGTTCTGATATATTGCAACATAACTATAACGTACCGATGTACAGATTCCAATTCTATATCAAATAACACATCCTAAACCATGGAATATTCAGTAACATCTGCTTCACTTAATATTGCAATATATCAGTTATATTATATACAATACTGTGACCACCCTTCACTTTTTTAATTTCCAGTCAATCAGTCATGAAGTACAAGTTGTTCGTTTTTCAGCAGATATTTCTGAAGAGATTAGATATCAGGAAAAACAGGAGTTTCTAAAACTGGTCTTATTAAAAGCTACAGAGAAAATGAGACTCCTAACAACCACCTGGAAGACCTGGTTGACACCAAAACTGCCCCCATCAGATAAACAGCACTTAAAGCTTTCATCTTTGAGAGAGAGGAGAAAATCAAGCTGCTTCAGATCTGAAAACATCCACAGGTGTTTCTGTCCATCCTTCCACTGTGAGAAGACGACTCAGCGCTGTGGGTCTGAAAGGATGTGTAGCTGTTCAAGAAGAACCTCACTGAGAAAAGGAGACGGACACATCAAACAAAGAAGCTGAACAATGGACTGACCACCCCCAGAGTCCAGACCTCAACACCACTGAATGTGTCCAGTATTTGGATTTTGAAGCAGAGAATGCGACCAACGTCTCGGACTGAACTTCGGAGGTGTGGAAAAGCATTCCTGCAGATTTCTTTTATTAACTGAAAGTGAGTCTCCTGAAAAGAACGGAATCCGAAAGGTGGACACACTAATCTGCACTGTTGTATCCTGCTAAATATTAGTACTTTTTCATGACACTAAAATTGGTCAGCTTGTACTTCACAGCCGTGTTGACGGGAAATTAAGCAAACGAAGGGTGGTCTCTGATTTCATCACTAGTCATTTACACTGTTTACAAATAAACAAAATAAAATTTACTCTTGAATTTGCTTGAAAGTAAAATACAGTGAAATATTCTGTTTTGTCAGCACAGAGTGTTTTCATTAGCGGTCACTGTGGTCCTGGTCTGCTTCCGTGAGTCTCACTGTAATTAAGTTTGACCCTCACTGGAATATCCTCACTACGCTCCATTGAATTAAGACAGGGCTGCAGAGCCTCTGCTGCTGATCGCTTTGGCAGTTATCTCAAACTGATCTCTCCTAATGAATAGATGTGTGAGAGGTGGGGTTTGAGGGGTTTTTGTATGCAGATAAAGTGTTTATGACCTTTTCTCTCTGCAGGTGGTTCAGACAAGCAAGACTTCGTCAGCGCCAGCGTACGCCACCCGACCACCACGCCCTCCGTTTTCACGGTAATATTTCATAGTCACTCAAAGTTTGGGTAAATTCTCTTTAAATTACCAGACTTTCAGAAAACGTTTCCAGTCGACTGAGATTAGTTTGATACATTGAAGATATTATATTATCTCCAGTAGCTATTGTTTAAATTTTTGCTAGTATTTTTATTAGGATTTGAGATATACAGGTTCTAAAAAAGTGGGCGTGGCCCTAAAATGAATGCCTTGGCATTCGTAAGTTAATACCTGTGAACTACCGATGTTAGATGCATTAATATTCCTCCATGATATCTCCACACTGAAGTGCGTCAGATCTTTCAGTGTTTTTATGTTTACTGCTCATTTTACAGGCTTCTTGTTAATTAAGTCTTAGTCTTAAACTGTTAGGTTAACTGTTAGGTTTCTGATTTATGAGCCGTTAAATATTAGAACAATCTTATCATGGGAAATAATACATTGTGTTAAATAATAGACACGTTCTGAGTGGGGAGATATAAAGTGCTCCAAAGTTGCTTCAGATAAAAAAAAAATTTAGTGTTCAAATGTTTGGAATCATATTTCATTTGAATATTATTGATTATTTTATATACAGTAACTTAAACAAAAACGATTTAAATACTCTTTAACAATTCAATAAGTAATTTTACATGTTTTAGTCAATATTTCAAGTATTTTGGCAACAACAATAAGTTATTCAAGAAAATAATATACTGCAGTTATTTATTTACAGATTTTTTTTCGGTCAAATTGCCTCAAGATTATAACTTTTGAAATACAAGGCAGTATAGATGTTTATTTTATTGTAGCTTCATGCAGTCATTTTAGAATCTACAGCTCTGGTCATTATTCAGGACACGTTCAGGTCTAACATTTCATAAGTAACTTAAGTGATTTATTCATTTATTTACAGCTTCTCACTAATTCCTTGTAATTGCATAAACTTGTGAAGGTGCACAGTAGTATATAAGAATAATGTATGTATTTATCTACCCACATACTGCTTTTACAGCAAAGACTACAAAGTTTTGAATCCGAGTGTATGTACGTATATAAAAAGGTAAACACATATCTCTGTATCTTCGGTTTTGGTAGTTAAACACACCTTAAACCACAGAACTCCTCAGAAGTTTCATGCATCTAGAATCAGTGTTTCAAAAAAAAAAGTAACTTTTATACGTTTTTCTGTAGCACTTTTTTTTTTTAGCCAGAAGTTACAGCCATAATCACTTTTTAAAGCCCCTGTAATTCAGAAACTAATGAAGATACAAGCTCAAAATATAATTATGAATTAACCCTCATAGCAACTCAACTACACACAAAATATTCTTTACCTAAAGCACACTGTTATGGGATGTGATCATTAAAGGGCCCGTTTGATGGAAAACCAAATTTTCCTTTCCTTTCCTTCCTTGGTTCACTCACCAGTCCATACAGTCCATGTATAGTAGGGAGTGTATAGTGTATATATAGTAACACATTTACATTTATCCTCCTATTCAGTGTGCAGCAGTTTAGCTCCACCCATTCACACTGAAGTTATCAGGAATGTTTCAGCCCAGACTGCTTTTTGAATGAGGTGCAATAAAGCACCACCAGTCACAACAGATAAAGGCACAGTAACAAAAACTGTTTTAATCTAAGGGATAAAGAGAGGTTGGAAAATGGTCATGTAACAGTGAATTACGACTGGTTCAAAAACTGGTTATACATGGACTTCAGGGACCCTTTAACAATGAATTCTTATTATTGTGCTTTACTTTTTTGTGTTTTTGTATTATTTGGTATTTATGGAGTTTTATGCAGCCGTGAGCTGTATTTATATTCGTATGTTGAGGTATAAATAATCGCAGTGTTTAAAGGCCCATATTTTACACATTTCGTGCATTTTAAGGTCGACTTATAAAGTTTGTGTAGGTTTATGTATTAAAAACAAAAACAAGTCGTACCTAATTTTTACATGACCAGTTCCAAAACTCTCTTAATACCTTTTAAACAGACTAATTTTGTTTCAGTACTTTTAAGACTATATATATGATCTCTGTTCTGACTGGCTGCTCTGAATTGTGCCTTGTTTAAAAAGCAGTCCAGGCTGAAACATTCAGTGTGAATGAGTGCTGCTAAACTAAGAGAACGTATGTAAACGTATGTATACGTGTTGGTATTTGGGGCATCACGAAAACAGTGAATTCCAAATGGCCATATATGGAAACTCAAGCTACCAGGGAGTTAACAGGGAATGTAAACTTTACAGTGTTTACATTCTAAACTGACTCTTCTTTAAAAAAGTGAGAAATTTTGTTTGTCTGTCATACGAGCCCTTTAATTCAAAACCCATGTGTCCAAGTACTGTTTGGACCCTGACTTCTGGAACGTTCTCTCTCTCCCCACACAGGCCGCCCCCTCCGGCTGCTCAACTTCTGCCCCAGAGACCAGCCCCCCCTCCCCCCGTATAACGCACGACACACACGTCCAGCCAGGCAGGTGTGTGCATGCGCGTGTGTGGGGGAGGCCAGGTGATATTTGTGTAATGTGAGTGTTTGGGGGTGTCCAAGAGGAATCAGCTGCTTGCGTCACTCTGCCCTCCCCCGAAGGCTCCGCCCCCACTTTGTCACCCCCCATGAGCTTTGGAACAGTTGTCGGCTGTCAGTCAAACAGCAGCTAAGCCGAAGCAGCTATGGCCGCTGTTCTGAGAGGAACCTCCCGCAATACATCACTGAGCACATGGTGGGACCTAGAGAACCTCAGCCAATGAACTGGGACCCCCTGACGCTTTCGAATTACGGTGTCTACGGCAACAATCCCCTATCTGTATTGTTATGACTATTACGTGCTGTAAAAGACCAGGACCACTGCAACTGATTGCACTTCAGTAATATTCACTGCGTATAAGAATGTATAGAAACGTACAGAACCCTTCTTAGATAGCCTTTTTTGAAGTGTTGGCAAGGATTGACTTCATTATTGAGGACCTTGTTTTTTTTCACTTACACTTATTTTGGAGTAAAATTCGCGACGGTTGCTGTTAACTGCAACAAGCACGGTTCTACACAGAGAATGAGGTGTCAATGCAGTTTACTATTTTATATTTTATATAGTTTTATTTCATGCAAAACTATACACACACATATACAGCCGTATGCAAAAGTTTGAAAACTCCTGCACAATGACGTTTTATTGATTTTCTAAGTGAAAATAAATGAACACATTGTCTGCAGAGAACACACTAAAATATGGCATTTTCTGAGAATTTAATGCACAACCTCTGTTTATTTGTTGAGATTAACATACTGGGGGAAAGATTACTCAAAATGTAAAATGTGCCATGACTTTTAAAAAGGACACATTTGATGCTTTATTTTTTCTCCAAAATGTAAAATTTAGCAAATAAACAGTAATTACGCATAAATATGACAATTTTCTGGAAATTTTCATGCGTAATTTCTGTTTACTTGCTGAGTTTAGGTTGGGGAAAAATAAAACATACAGTCTAAAATGTGCCATAAATTTTGCACAGACCACATTTTTTTTTAATGTTAAATTAACAGTAATTGTGTATTAAAATGTGCAGAGGTGTGTTCTCTGTAGAGGATGTTTTAACTGGTTTTCACTTAGAAAATCAACAAAACATGTCATTTGAGGGTGCACAAACTTTTGCATACAGCTATACACAAATATTGCGTATTTCATTTTTGTTGTTCTTTTTATTTTTTTGTACCTGAAAACCCAAACTGTGTGAGTACATTTCATATATATATAATGGAGTACTGTGCAAAGTATCACCCTTCCTTTATTTAATATTTACAGTCAAAAAGGCCATTCAGGCCGTTTTTAACTCAGAATGGAAATTTGTCTGTATTTGTTGTGTCCACCCTTTGCTTTTATTCCAGCTTCCCTTCTTTTCAGGAGACTCACTTTCAGCTTCTCAAAGAATCTCCAACGTTCAGTCTTAGAAGCTGGTTGATCATTTTCTGAAGTAATCAAACACGTTCAGTGATGTTGAGGTCTGGACTCTGGGGTGGTCAGTCCATCGTTCAGCTTCTTTGTTTGATGTCTGTCTCCTTTTCTCAGTGAGGTTCTTCTTGAACAGCTACACATCCTTTCAGACTCACAGAGCTGAGTCGTCTTCTCACAGTGGAAGGATGGACAGAAACACCTGTGGATGTTTTCAGATCTGAAGCAGCTTGATTTTCTCCTCTCTCTCAAAGATGAAAGCTTTAAGTGCTGTTTATCTTTGGTGTCGACCAGGTCTTCCAGGTGGTTGTTAGGAGTCCCATTTTCTCTAGAGCTACTAATCATTTTTTGAACTCAATTTTTGGGAACTGTTTTTTCCACTTATTTTCCTTTGACGTTCTCCTTACTTACGCAGGTTGATAGTTTTACAGCTAATTTCCTCAGAAACATCTCCTGAAACGTGAACAACTTGTATTCTATGGCTGTTTTGACTGGAATTAAATAAATGAAGGGTGACTTTTGCACAGCACTGTATATATAATGTTAATCTCTTTTAATAAGCCATGTGGAAATTATGTCATCAGGCAAAGTTACAGAGGAAGGTTTTTATTTTGTGCGCAGTTTTTTAAAGCCTAATTTCAGGTAAACATTTCTCAGTCCAACCGTGAAACCTAATAACACCTGTTCAGGTTTTTAATACTGAGTTGCTTCCTCAGAGTCAAAAGTCAAAGTTCGAAAACTGCAATACACACTGACTTTAAGCTCAGTGACCTTCGGTTACACGTCAGATACTATCAGTGTTATCAGTGTTGCCGTGTGCTCTGTGACGGTTCCAAGTGCTTTAGATCCACTACAGTATAATTGCACCATCCAAACGTGACTTTCATTCACATTGATTTTTACTTCATTTGCCAAGTCAGAGGCTGTCCCACTTTACAAGGATGTCCAATCAGGTAAACAGAGTGACTCAGTGTTCGAACTGCAGTTATTTTAACGTCACTTTCGTTTCGGTGGTTGTGTTTTGGTGTAACCTTGACTCTAGCTGCGTTTCAGACATCAAGGGCTACATGATGATACTCACTATGCCATGTGTGACAGCAGGAAGGTTCGCTGAGTGCAAAGCCATGTTCAATAATGCAATATCCTACAGTGTAGCTCTCAGAGGACGTGATGAAGATAACAGCCTAATAAACCGTTCTTCTGTAATAGCAGATATGCAGATTTACAATGCTGGACTACATGTCCATTCTGTGTTATGTCATCTACACATACTTTGCTCCTGCTGACTTTTTCAATGGCGCACTGAACATTACTGGTCATTACGGCAACCCGTTCACAGGCTGAGTGAAGTGCCATAGCGTATATTTAGAAAACCTCTATAGCTACATTTCCACCAAATTTCAGGTATTTTTGGTGATAAAATGTCATTTTGTGCAAAAAAAAACTGCTTAGATTTTGATTTATCAATTAAAAAAAACTTTGTGTTCGACACATTTCCATTTCTAATTTCATGCACATCACAACTCATGTAGCTTTGGCTTCACTGACATCCCCATAACTGATTATTATATTAAGGACATTTTGTTTATTTATTTGTTTTTATTTTATTACTGTTGTAAACCATTTGAGCTGTTTGAGCACTTTCCATTTAGAAAAGCTGTAGCTTTTTTCTGACATCTCTCTCTGTAAGTGCTAAAAAAGAGGCAGCATTTCTTTTACAAACCTCTTGTCTTTATGTGGGTTGACATCGGTCACATTTCACAGAATTTACGCATAAATTAATATTTGTGAACAAAGTTTTATTCCTCGGAAAAAAAAAAGTTTTCAGTATAGATTTTCGCAACATTTTAAGAATCGACCATTTTTTCACTAAAGTTTTGGGTTTTGTCGACATTTGTAAAGTATTACTAGCAGCTTCCTTTTAAAAAGTGCACAGTTGTGTGCAGAAGTTTGTAAACGCTCTCAGTAAAACTTACCCTTTTTATTGACTTCTAAGTAAAAATATGTTGGGAAGAAGCTTAAATATAACTTTTCTGGACATTTTAGTGCGCAATTTCTATTTATTTGCTGAGTTTAACATATTGGGGGGAAAAAACAATACATACAGTATAAAGTGTGCCATAACCTTCACACAGACCACATTTTTTTAATGTTAAATTCAGTAAATAAACAGTAATTGTGCATTAAAATGGGCCGAAGTGTGTTCTCTTAGGATGTCTTCACTTGTTCACACTTAGAAAATCAACTTGACCGGGGTGCACAAACTTTCGCACACGACTGTATGCTTCATTTTGAAGCTCTAAAACTCTTGGAAATGTAGCTATTGAGTGTTCTCTACGACTTTCCGTCATTAGTGCGATAACGAACACATTTAACTTACATTATTTGCCGGAATGTGTCTATTAATGCAAGTCACTGTATCTGTATTGACGCCTAAATGACGACTTTTATTATGAGTGGACTGTTTTATAGATCATTGCATTGATTTTTCTTTCTATGTTTTTTTTTTTCTCCTTTTCTTGATCTTATATGGTCTGATTGCACTGTGTTCCCAAATCTTCCAGGTCTTATACTGTTGCTTGACTTGCAAGGTGACCTTTGAACTAGAACCAAGCGAAAGAGCAACTCATGGAAGTGTCTGTGATGAACGTAGACGGGAACTGTGAGATATTATGCCAGTGTTTCACAATTAAAGGACAGGCTCAAGATTGCTTGCGCGCTTTGTGGTGTGTTGGTGATGGTTTTATATTGGTATCGCAAATGAAAACAATAAAAATCACTGCTATGTTTCTACAGGAGCTCCTGACATGAATCCTCATGCGTTTGTTTCACCATCAGTGCTGCGTTCACAAGAACCGTATTCAGTTCAGTTTCAATCCAGTCTGTTCTGTAACATCGATAGACTGGATACATGGAGGTCAGACCTACAGTCTTAAAAAGATGGTCCTTCAAGGGTTCTGTAGTAAAGACAATGATTCTGTATAGAACCCAAAGAACATTTCATGCTTAAATAGTTCCATGAATGGTGAAATGGTTCTTTAGATTGATGGAGAATGTGTTGTCTCTGTTTCTATATAGAAGCTTTTTGAAAATGATTCTATATAGCACCAAAACGTTTCTGCTATCTTAAAAAAGATGGTTCTCCAAGGGTTCTTTAATAGAGAAAATGGTATATGGAACCATGAACATGCAAAGAACCCTTTTCATGATTAAATGGTTCTATGCATGGTGAAATGGTTCTTCAAATTGATTGAGAACATGTTGTCTCCGTTTATTATTTTATATAGCACCAAAAAGGTTGTGCTATCTTACAAAAAGATGGTTCTTCAAGGGTTCTTTAGAAGAAAAAATAGTAAATGGAACCATGAACACTCAAAGAACCATTTGCAGGCTTAGCTTAAATGGTTCTATGCATAGTGAAATGGTTCTTCAGATTGATGGAGAATGTTGTTAATGATTCCATATAGAACTTTTTTGAAAATGATTCTGTATAGCACCAAAAACGTTTCTGCTATCTTTAAAAATATGGTTCTCCAAGGGTTCTTTAATAGAGAAAATGGTATATGGAACCATGAACAGTCAAAGAACCTTTTGCATGATTAAATGGTTCTTTGCATGGTGAAATTGTTCTTCAGATTGATTGAGAATGTGTTGTCTATGGTTCTACACAAAACCAAAAAGGGTTCTTCTGTCTTAAAAAAGTTGGCTCTACAAGGATATTTCAGTAAAGAAAATGGTATATGGAACTATGAACACTAAAAATTTCATACTTAAATGGTTCTATGACTGGTAAAATGGTTCTTCAGATTGATTGAGAATGTGTTTTATATGGTTCTATATAGAACCTTTTTGAAAACGATTCTATATGGCAACAAAAAGAGTTCTGCTATCTTAAAAAGATGGTTCTACAAGGGTTCTTTAGTAAAGACCGAGGGAACCCTTTGCATGATTACAGGGTTTTTGCATGGTGAAATGGTTCTTCAGATTGATGGAAAATGTGTTGTCTATGGTTCTATATAGAACCTCTTTGAGAATGGTTCTACATAGCGCCAAAAAGGATTCCGCTATCTTTTAAAAAGATGGCTCTACAAGTGTTCTTCGGTAAAGAAAATGGGATATGGAAACATGAGCACTTATAGAACCCTTTCCATGGTTCTAAAATTGTTCTACGAATGTTGAAATCATTCTTCAGATTGATGGAGAATGTGTTGTCCAAGATTCTATATAGAACCTTTTTGAAAATTATTCTAGATAGCACCGAAAAGGGTTCTATCTTTTAAAAAGATGGTTCTTCAAAGGTTCTCAAGTAAAGAAAATGGTACAATGAACCATGAACACTCAGAAAATCATAAAACGGTTCATCAGATTGATGGAGAATGTGCTGTAGACGGTCCTATCTGGAACATTTTTGAAAAGGGTTCGTCTATTGTTACGATGTCAAGCAGGTAACAGTTGAAGAACCCTTTTCGGTGCTATATAGAAACCTTTTCAAAAGGGTTCAGTCGGCCAGTGACCAGCTGTTTTCTGTGGTTGAGGATGGAGGTTTCAGAAACTTCAGACATGAGCCCAGAATTCACAATGGGCCATACTTCTCGGACGTCACGGTACCAGAATTACACATTACCAACCTATTTAATCTCGTCTCGTGTCACACGCAGGCGGCTACAAGCCTTTTCCAAAGCAGCAGTTTGGACATGTAATGTAGGCCTGACGTCATTGTTCAGCCTGACTGCTCAGTGGGTGGATGAAGTTACACCAGATTTTTATGTGAGAATTGATGGGAGAATGTGCTGTAGATGGTTCTACATAGAACCTTTTTGAAAAGGGTTCTATATAGCACCAAAAAGGGTTCTTCTATTTGAACAAGCTTGACATCATAACAATAGAAGAACCTTTTTTGGTGCTATATAGAACCCTTTTCAAAAAGGTTCTATGTAGAACCATCTACAGCACATTCTCCATCAATCTGAAGAACCCTTTCACGATGCGAAGAACCCTTTGATCACGCCAAGGATTCTTGAGCGGCTTTTCCACTGTGTGGTACAGCTCGACACGACTCTACTCGCTTTTGGTACCAGCCTCATCGTTTTCCTCTGCAGATATAGACCACTGTAGTCGTGTGTCATTGAGTATGTTTACATGCACTTATTAATCTGCTAAAAACTACAGAAAATCTGATTTTGTCAGTAATCCGACCAACGCGTTTACATGCACTTGAGTAATCAGATAATGGGGGTCTACATGAGTCAGACAGTAATCAGATTTCTGCTTTGCAACCAGCCAATAAACTCTAGACGATATCATGACGTAATGTAAAACTCAAACTTCATACCACAGCTTTTTTTTAAACATTGCACCACTTTAGCTGAAAATATGAACATAAATCATCTAGAAGATGAAGAATTTTTAAATCCTTCATTTCATCAAGCATGTAGTCGGTTTCTGCCTAGCTTCAGAAGCATTTTGCTGCGTTTCAAAGCAATCACTTATTTCCAGTACCACCGTCTGTTTTCACACATGCTCAGACTGAGAAATCCGAAAGAAATCAGAGTAAGAGTTCACATGCACTGAGAAATCTGATTACTGAGCTAAAATCCAGCCTCTTTATTGGATTTCCTAATCGGATTTCTAGACCTTACTCCGATCTAAGAAATCGGAGTGTGCTGTTTGCATGACCGTTTGAGAAATCAGATAACTGCAGAAATCCGACTATGATCGGATTATTGAGTGCATGTAAACGCACTCATTCTGCTTAATTTCTCTATGTCCAAAATGAGTGGGGTTTTCGGAAAATCGCCTCTATCGTACCGTGTTAATTAAAATGTTCAGAACCCGATACGTTTTGTCCGCTGTACATTTTTCTCATCGTATCACTGAATCCTCTGAATTACGAAGTGGTTAAAGAGCCTTAATACTAATAACGCTGCAAGCTATGCAAGCTAAAGCTACTGTGCATCAATTTGATGTCACTAAACTACACGAAAGTAAGATGGGCCCTGGTGGTGTCCTGACAAGTTGTGCTACCTTATCAAAATGTTTTTATAGATATGCCTGTAAGTAAAACCTCTAGGTAGGCCTACAACTCCTTAACTCCTTACAGTGGTCCATAGTATCCCCTCAATGTAGTTGGTCGTCATAGCGACGCCAAATGAAACTGCCGAGACATGAAGAAGAAGCTCATGGTAACAAAAGAGTGCTGAGAAAAACAGCAGAGTTTGGAAAATATTATTTCAGAGGACGAGACGATTCTGGTCACTCATAAAAAGGCGACACAAGAGGCTGTGCTAACCTGGTAGCTAACGTTAGCTATATGTGTTTAGCAATTCTTTTCGACCAATCAGTAGTCTGCAGCGTGGTTACGTCACCTTTTGGTATTGGCTCAGCTTGCATTGGGACCTCGATAGAGGTGTTACCAAAAATAGTACCTGGTACCAACTACCAGATTTGCCTAGTGGAAAACCAAAAAAGGCGACTGTTCATGGTTCTGTATAGACCTACGTACTAAAGAACACTTGAAGAACCATCTTTTTTTTAATGTGTTGTTTTCTGGCCGGCACCCGTTAACACACTGTGACACACTATCCTACACTGACCAGGCATAACATTATGACCACCTCCTTGTTTCTACGCTCATTGTCCATTTTATCAGCTCCACTTACTATATAGGTGCACTTTGTAGTTCTACAGTTACAGACTGTAGTCCATCTGTTTCTCTGATACTTTGTTAGCCCCCTTTTACCCTGTTCTTCAGTGCTCAGGACCCCCATGGACCCTCACAGAGCAGGTACTATTTGGGTGGTGGATCATTCTCAGCACTGCAGTGAGACTGATGTGGTGGTGGTGTGTTAATGTGTGTTGTGCTGGTATGAGTGGATCAGACACAGCAGTGCTGCTGGAGTTTTTAGACACTGTGTCCACTCACTGTCCACTCTATTAGACACTCCTACCTTGTCAGTCCACCTTGTAGATGTAGTCAGAGACGATAGCTCATCTGCTGCTGCACAGTTTGTGTTGGTCATCCTCTAGTCCTTCATCAGTGGTCACAGGGCGCTGCCCACAGGTCGCTGTTGGCTGGGTATTTTTGGTTGGTGGACTATTCTCAGTCCAGCAGTGACACTGAGGTGTTTAACAACTCCAACAGCACTGCTGTGTCTGATCCACTCAGACCAGCGCAACACACACTAACACACCACCACCACGTCAGTGTTACTGCAGTGCTGAGAATGATCCACCACCCAAATAGTACCTGCTCTGTGAGGGTCCATGGGGGTCCTAGTAAATGGAGCTGATAAAATGGACAGTGAGCGTAGAAACAAGCAGGTGGTCATAATGTTATGCCTGGTCGGTCTTTGTTACCTGAATCTGAATTTCACTATCAGATCAACTGCATCACGCTGCAAACCATAGGTCTAAGCCGTGACGTCACGTTGCGCGTGACGTACCAGCCTCGAGACTGCTTTCCGGCGCGCGCTACTGTCATTTCCAGCCGAGCAGAGGGGCAACGGAGCGGCGGAGGGGGTCAGTCAGAGCCCGGGTGCGCAGAACCTCACTAAAAGACCGGTCCAACCTCGCAAAAGTAAGTGCCCCCTTGCACTAATATATGTGAATGAACGAAGCTTCCTATTCGCCGGCTTCTTGTTCGAATTAACCCGTCCCTCCTTAAATGGTGTAACTGCTGCACCATTTAAGGTGGAACGGGAAGATTCGAACAAGAAGCCGGCGAATAGGAAGCTTCGTTCAGAACTATAAGTTAAATCTGACATAATTCATGCTTAACGTGTTCCAGTATTTTCTCTGTAGGGTGGATAACACGCAGTGTCCGGTACTCAGTCGGTCCACCACGCAAAATTAGCTGCATGGCTCAGCTACGCGTGGGTCAGTACTCGGGTTTGCTTGTTTTAAAGGAGGATTTTCGTGAACAGCGGGTTTTTACTACACTGCCGCATACAGTAGACCAAGTTTGAGCAGCTGGGAGCCGTTTAAAGGACGTCAAATTGGCCTGGTGCTGTAATGGGAGTTAGCATAGCTTAGCGTAACGTTAGCTGCTAGTATTTTCCATGTTTAGTAAGGACAAAGTGATGGGCAGACTGCGCGGCCAATCGCTGCGCTCGGAGAGCGGCTCCGTGGGCGGGACCATGGCGTGCTAGCCAATCAGCTCCTTCGGAACAGCTCCGGGGGTGGGGCACCGGGCGGGCGGGTTAGCGGTTAGAGCGGAGAAATGTGGAGCGAATACAAGGTCAAAACAAAGGTGTGGAGCGAAGTTCGTGTTTATTTCAGTGCGGTGAACTCGGTCACACACGGCGTTTTACTGACTCACAACTTTGTAAAAAGTACTCTGCCGGTAAACCTCTGCGTCAGCGTTTGTTGGCAGAGTATTCACAACACGTTTACTGTCCAGTGTTGTGGGCTTGCCAGCAAGTAAACCCTAACCTTCCTATCATCATAGGAGCGAGTGCTCTTCGTCTTTGGAAAGCTGAAGGGGAACTCCACCGATTTATCAGAAAAATTCTACATATTTAAATGGTTGAGATGTAAACAAAGTCATTCAGCGTGGTTTGGTGTGATATTCTAGAGAAAAATATCTGAAGTGATTGATGCCTTACATGAAATGATTAGATATATGCGACCTGATGTCTGACACAATATCTTGAGATAGTTTTGTGCTAAAGTTTTGTCTCAAAGTGTATTTTGGTCCATTTGTTTTAGTGCATTCATGACAGAGGGATACATGAAGGGCGTTGTAAGGCAAAGTAGTCCCCAGAGAAAACTTATTTTTTCAGATTTATGACTATATGCCATCATCAACATTACTTATAAAACCTCAGAAGGCATGTGTGGGTTCACTGGTGGTTTTGGATGGTTAATTAAATGTTTATATTTGCGTTGTAGATATCATGACCCCTGGTTCCTATCACCACCACTGTAGAGAAATCTGAGTCAGTAAGTTTCTCTACAATTAACCGTTTCACATCAGATGACTTTGTTTACGTCTCAAGGTCTATTACATCCTAACATCTCAAGGAATTATTCAGAAATTTTGAAAATTTTGGTGGAATTCCCCTTTAAACAGGTGGGTAGAAACTACACTCCAGTACAAGTTATGTTAATGCAGCAAAGTAAAGGTAGCTGAGTTGACCCACAGGCAGCCTGAGTAAAAAGTGCGTCCGGTCTAAAAACTCCTCAGGGAACATTAGAACTGGATCAGGATCTTCTTGGTCTAAATAAAATCCTAATAAAGCCCTAAAGTGAGAGATGTGTGCAGTCCATGTTCTGAATGAAATTAAATGTGAAATGAGGTTTAAACAAAACTTTCATCACAGATTTTAGTGATACTTTAGTAGAAGTGAAAGTAATCTGCCTCACAAAAAGACATCTGTCAAATTTTTACTTAAGCTTGTTGGACTGAGTACATGGGTCTTCGTCTGCGCATGAACATTGCACTGTTAAAGGCACAGTCTGGCCAAAATGAAAGTTGTAACCATCACCACATCTGCTTTGAATATGTCTGCTCCCTTTCTACAATGGTGCTGTTACAGTCTCTAGAGATTTCCCACATTTAAAGACCAGGAAATCCCCCTTCCGATGATGTATCTTGAAAGTGGGAGGAACTTCTGAAAAGCTAAGCCCTTTAGGGTGGATACTTATGGTCGGGCTGTTGGAAATGTTCTTATTTTCTTTTTGCTGTCTAACGCAGAAGGAAGCTAACCCTACTAATAGAAAGCTGATTTTCACGTCTGTATTTATCAGTGGTGGACAGTAATGAAGTGAATGTAATTAGTTACTGTACTTAAGTATTTTTTTTGTGTATCTTTACTGAAGTTTTTCCATTTTGGGCGACTTTTTACTTTCACTCCACGACATTTCAAAGTCAAATATCTCACTTTTTACTCCACTACATTATGAGAAATCTGTCGTTGCTTTTGGTTTATATGTGTATAAAAATGTAACACGGCAAAACGAAAGAAGCACAAAGTAAGAACACCAATCAGGGCACAGCGGTCAGTTTGTTTTGAGCTTGTTTTGACCTGTTGGTCATACCGACCCAGTGCAGCACACGGTTCAACATCAGTGCAGCAGCGTAAAATTTTGGGAGAGTCTGTTCAACATTAATGATGAACTAACCTAACTTTGTGTAAATAGACCACAATATGGAAGTAATTTATAGTAGTTTATAGGTACAAGTAGTTTATAGTAAATTAGTTTTGGCTAGTTTATGTTTATGAACAGAGACGTTCAGATGCAGTTTAGTAAAGGAAAACACAGTTGTGATCCTGAGTTTAAAGCTCGTTTTTATTAAACTTGCATTAAGGTTAATTAATCTTTTAGTACTTTTACTTTTGATACTTTTGAAGGCAAATACTTCTGTACTTTTAATCAAGTGGAGGTCTAAAGGGAGGAACTTCTACTTTTACTGGAGGAATATTTTACCTTGTGTCTCTACTTTATCTCAAGTACATGATTTGTGTACTTCGTCCAGCACTGGTATTTATTAGCCTTTGTATCTTTTGCTGCGCAAGCAGTCAGGATTTGTTTAGGGGGGATTCCCGGTGGGTTTATGACATTTGAATAATGCATGCTGGTTGTTGTAGTGAGATCATTGATGGAAGAAAATACAAAATCATGAATTCTGTCCAATCGATGAATCTGAAGGTTGCAATGCTGCACTACAACATATTACATAAGATGACAAATGACACATTAAATGCTCGTATTAGGTTGGAATGACTCTTCAAGTGACATGTCACGTAATGTTTGCTTAACCACAAACTACAGCATCGTTGTGTGTGTATATGCACAGTGCAGTCACTAGGATACCGTGTTTGCATTACCAGTGACCCCACCTTCCTAACTTATCATATCTAGACTTGCACCTTTTCAGTGCAGTTAAGCTACAGTTCACTCTGTACCCAAGCGGGCCTTCAGATTCAAGTGATTGTCAAGACCTTAATTAGCTGAGTCAGGGATTGGAACTAAGGGGGGACGAACGAGTTAGCGCAGTCAGGGTGTGCTGGTAGAGTTACATAACCAACTCTGTATCGTGGCTCCTGTTGTGACAGCTTTAAAGCCTTTTCGTCCACCTGAAAGGTAGCTCGATTCAACACTTGTCCAGATATTCGAGTGGATGTTTTACGGCTGCGATGTTCACAAAATAGTAATATTGCTGCACATTAGGATTGCAGTACACCTTGCATTTAGAAGTGCCTTCGTACATCTATAATGTGGTATGGTTACTAGGGGTGGGTGATGTTTTATTATCACAATACTTCAGTACATTTTCATGATAGACGATATGCGTCATCGTATTTAGTTTTTGTTAGATTTAAGTTGGAACAAGCAAAATAGAACCTGTAGTGCCACATATAAAATATACTGTATTAATAGTAACAACTACAATGAGTTTTATTCAGAAGGAAGGGGAGAAGTCAAAGGAAAATAGGGAGTTAAATTATTAAAGGATATGAAGAAAGTGGGACTCCTGACAACCATGCAAGACCTGGTAGACCACCAAAGTGCTTTGGACTACTTGGATTGTGAGAAGCAGAAAATGCAACCAACTTCTAAGACTGAACTTTGGAAAAATGTGTGGAAAAATTATTTATCTCCCACCCCTGATTCTTCAGTGATATGAAGCTGAAGTCAGATATTCGCCAGCTTCTTGTTTGAATTTTCACGTTCCACCTTAAATAGTGCTACAGAATGTAGTTTTTTTAATGCTTGTTATGAGGAAAAAGATCATGATAAAATAAAATGACATTAACCACTGGGTTATCTTAGTTTATTGTCATTTTTTTTTTTTTACCCGATTTTCTCCCCAATTTAGTCGTAGCCAATTCCACCCGCTAGTTAGGACTCCCCCAATCACACGATGCTATCAACACTAGGAGGGCGAAGGCTAACACAGGCTTCCTCCGAGACCTGTGAAGCGCCACCGCTTCTTTTCGAACTGCCGCTCACGCAACGTCACTGGACAGCCGAACGCGCTCGGAGGAAAGTGCCAACCGCCAGATCTGTTACGTCAGCTAACAGACGCCTGCGCTGACTAGCATCGCGCTGAGTGATGGGGGAGAAGGAGGGGCCATCCTACCCACCCAGAGAGAGCGAGGCCAATTGTGCTCTCTTGGACTCCCAGCTACGGATGGCTGTAGCATCACCAGGGATCGAACTCGCGATCTCCTGATGACAGGGCCAACGCTTAGACGGTTGCGCCACTCGGGAGCCATTGTCATTTTCAATGGAGCAAATACTCACATTTGTGGGTTTCTTTGGTCTCCTGTGCTCCATCTCACCGGTTTTTCTTTTTTTCTCATAACACTCTGTCTGGAGTTCACCTCTAAAACCCTCAGTTTGCAGGGCCATTTAGCCTGAACACTTCACCCTACCCCTCTATCTGAACAACAATCGTGAGCGCTCAAAACAGAGGGGTAGGGGTGAGGAGTGAAATGGGATTGGGCCTTAATTTCAGTGTTAATAGGGATTTACCACTGGGAAGTCTTTTAGGTGTAGGCCTAGGCTTAATCTGGGTCTGGGGTGCATCATATAGTTATCACCCACCCTTACCTCTGTATTTTTGTAATTCATGTACTAATCCTTTTGTGTCTTTTCCAGGTCGGTAAGATCTGTCAGAGCAGTTGACCATTGCCCTCTGCAAGAGCAAGGAGGAGATCCTCTCTGGGACATCAGAAACAGCTCTTCGATTTGTGGGAATTAAAGGGGGGTGACCTCTTTCTTTCCTTCTCTCTGCTGGTGGGGACACCCGGGAGCACACGTTGCTGTGTTTGAGAGTGTGACGCTCTTTTTATCGGACTGCAATGCACCGCTTAAGGACTTGTGCGGCGCGGCTTCGGCCGATCACGGCCTCACAGACTGCTAAAAACCCGTCACAGCAGAGGCCTGCGGCCACGCTCAGGACGTTTCAGCCAATCAGGCGCTACACGGCGCCAGTGGCCGCCGAGCCATTCCTGAATGGGACAAGCTCAAACTATGTGGAAGAAATGTACTACGCCTGGCTGGAGAACCCCAAGAGTGTGCACAAGGTAAGCGGAAGAGGACAAGCAGCTGGATTTGTGTGAAGATGACAGGGTGGTCCTTGGGTTTATTTCTCTTTTGTACCTTTTTTTGTTGCTCCTTCACATCCGATTCAGATAGGCATAGTTTTCTATGGGCAGGTTCGGTAATGCAGTTAATACCAGAGTAACTCTGTGATTTTTAGTCCCCTCCCAATCCACTATGTTGGTGCAGTCGCACTGGGACTCGTATTGGGAGGGGACCTGTGGTGATGGTGCCTCCTGATGTCTAACATCAAGGTTAATTTCAAATTTGGGACTTTTTTCACTCATATAACTTTATATTAAAGCACCAGTATAAAGTTTCTCGGCCGCTCATGATAACCAATAATGAACACACCTTGTTGAGGCCAATATTGGTAGAAATATCCAACAATTTTACACACTATAGTGTGTGTAGTAAGTATAAGACAGGTACGTGTTTTAAAGAGGGATCACTGACTCACTTTACAGTACCATCAAATAGCTAAATCAGAGATGCCAATTACTGAGTGGACTCTTTTATAAACAGGGCCTTGTAGTGGTTTGTGAATTCATTTAGACACCAAGTTATCGGTTGTAATTATTGGCTGTGATTCCAATATTGAACTAATTAAGACTGATCGAATTTTCCCATTTATTGAAATCAGCCACCAACATATTAGATACCCCTACGTAATCAGAATCAAATAATTTTGCATTGTTAAGGCTGAAAAATAAGCTTTAGGATTTGGACACATCATAGGGAGACAAAGTTATTGTGATTCACATGTGAAATAAGAACATCACTGTTTCATTTCCACTTTTACACAGTATGGCAACAAATTCTGAAAATTATTTTACTCATGCAGAGCTTAGATGAAACTGTCACTGTTACTATAAATACTGTACAGTGTGAGTTCTGCATTGTTGCTGCAGAGTGGCCGACGGATGAGCTTGGGGTTCGCACATTAGCTCAGGGCTAGTGTAACAGGTCATAGCTAGTGTTGGCTCTGGATTGGCCTGTTAGCTCGTGGCTAGCGCGTTAGTGCAGGGCTGTTGTGTTAGTTCAGGGCTGCAGGTGGCCTCTTACACTTACCTGCACATATGTTATCCTTTTCCCCAATGTTTTGTTTCCTCCTGCAAAGAAAAAGAGAAAAACACTAGCGCCCTCTTGTGTTCAAAGCTAGTATAGCACTAAAAGATAAAATAAGATAAGATAATCCTTTATTAGTCCCACAACAGGGAAATCCGCAGTGCTACTGCCACAGAGGAAATGCTACTTAGCTTCGCAGTCAATTCTTTTTTTCTTCACTTCGTCCCGGTCACTATCTGATTTGAACCGAAAACCCGTGCACAGCAAAGGCGCGTCAGCGTGCTTTGTCGAAGGCTGTGTCCGAAACTGAAGTCAGCTGCCTCGATGCCTTGTTGTCTCAGAAGGCAGCGCTGTGATGAACGTACCTTTGAGACACACTTCGAAGGCAGCGTTACATCACGCTGTTGCCAAGATACGCATCACTGATCACTGACCAGTTTTTTAAGAAGGCTAGTATGCATCTATGCTGCCTTCAAAAAAGTGACCAAACTGAGGAACCTTGGGCAGCGTTTGACATAAGCATTCAGTTCGGACGTGACTGGCTGCCTTAGTGCCTCAGAATACTGTATGAGTAAGCAGCATTTGTTACGTTTCCGGCACAGCCTATATTGGGCAGCAGCTGTAAAACAATAGCGGAAATAATAATAATAATAATAATAATGATAACAATCATTTTATTTATGTAGCATTTTTCATGCCGGTGATAAAGGTGATGAGGTTAAACAGTAACACAAGAAATTATAAGTATTAATTTAGAATCATATAAGAAAATGACACAGCAAATTAAAGATAAACACCACGAGACGTAGAGTTTTAATTAAACACTAAGTTAAAGAGATGCGTTTTAGATGCTTGTTAAAAGTGAGCACTGAGCTTGACTGTCTAATAAAGGGCAGAACTGAGCTCCACAGTTTAGAAGCAGGATAACTGAACGAGTCTCTTCATGTTTTCTGTAGGTTAGTATCGGCAGATCTAAGATCACATGCTGGAACATAAACAGACAACTTTAAAATCTGTCCTGAAAGACACAGGCAGCCAGTGCAGCTCTTTTAAAATGGGAATGATCTCTCTGTGTTGTCTTTGTTAGGATCTGTGATGATTCGTTTTGTACGAGTTGTAAAGGATGTATTGTTTTCTTAGTAAGTCCAGTAAGAAGATCATTACAGTGATCAACTCTGCTGTATCAAATGCATGAACAGGTTTCTCTGCGTCGCTCTGAGATAGAAAAGACCGAACTTTAGCAACGTTTCTCAAATGATGAAAAGCTACTTTAGTGACTGTGTTTACATGAGGGATCAAACAGAGCTCTAAGATCACACCCAGGTTTCCTACTTCAGGTTTGGTTTATGAAGCTAAAGAACCAAATTTCAAGTATTTCCAACAATCAGTATTTCAGTTTTTTTATGATTTCATTGTAGAAAATTTTGTGACAAATGAGACATATTTTCGCACATGCGTGTCCAAATTGGGTTTCCAATTTAAATCGGGTGGGGACAGTCCCCAAAGGGTAAAGGGGGGAAAAAAACAGCCACCCCCTGCTGGTCAGGGCTGGTGTAACATGCTAAGTGTAAGCTAGTTTTATTTTGTAGGTTCACTCTAAAGTTATATAATGTACATTATTAGTTTTGGTACTAATAATTGTTTTATTTACAAGCATTGTTAACAGCAAACCGCTTTCATATCTTTTTTGTGCCTTGTGGTTTAACATTTTAAGAGCATAAAAATTAGGCCTGCAGTTTTTCTTGCATGTTTTGTGTCTGTAGACTCAGTTTGCCAGCCTAGACTGTGAGGAACATATCCCACCACCATTAATGACTGATTATGTTATCACATATCTGCTGTATACCAAACAAGAGATAAGCGAGTTGTTTTTTCCTAAATTGTTTGTGTTGGAAAACCATATGAAGGTATGTATGTGTAGGTGAGGTCACATTGCTGGTATTCCTGCTGGATATTTTTAGAGCTGTCACAGGACTGCGCCTGTCCCAGAACACACGGGCAGAACACCATTACCTCTGTTTGTCCAGTGGGTCTGCAAACCTGTCCTGCACACCATACACCCCTAATAACAGTCTTTTTCCAAATAATGATATTGCAACCTCCTAGCACGGTTTAAATTCAGTGTGTGTTAAAGAAATAGTTTTAAAAAAATCAAATTTACACAGTTTTACCTTTACCTTAGATCAGGGGTGGTTAATTAAAATTCAGTAAGGTCCAGTTAGAGAGAATTTCCTCCAGCAAAGGTCCGAAACATCATAATGTCTAACTTGCATTACGATTCAGTTGCATGTACTGTTTACTGAAGTAGCCTAGTAGGTATATCAACATCTTATGTAGTCAGTAACTGAATGTCAAATCAAATAAAGTACAATTCAGTAACATTTCAACAACATTTATTGTCAGTTTTCTGTTTTTAGAGAACGCCATGTGAAATAACTTCCCTCTGACTCACTTTCCTCTCTGACTGCTGTTTCTCGCCTCGTCCCTCCCCTGTGTGTTCGTCACTCACTCGAGTCTCAGTGCTCATCTTAATGCACAGATCTGATTGGCTGAGTAGCGTCATGTGTGATATTTACAACCCGTGCCCTAGATGATGGAGCTCCTCCAAGACATGTTTGATAACCAACTTAAGCTTCTAGGCTAAAGTTGCTAACAAACACTAGTAGTCAATAGTCACCCAAATCTTTTTCATAAACACATCCCCAGATTCTCGCTCAGCCCATGCAAACCACATCCAGCACTTCATTAGTGTTGTGCAGAGTTGTCAGTGTAGTTTGGCACATTGTGCCCAAAACAAATGAATTGAATAAAATGAATGAATGAATAAATTCCAATTCATATGTTTTATAAACATGTAGCTTCAGTTAAAAAAAATCAAGATAAACATTTAATTCATAAATAGAACCAAGTGAAATCAGTAAACTTTAGAAGCTGCCTGCAGCTAAACAGTGAAGTGTTGTTCATTTTATAGTTCACACTAAGTCACACTGTGTCCTAAATCACATCGACAAATCTGTGTGACCTTTATGAAGACCTGAATATGGTTTGACAGAAAGTTTTGGGGATATGTTTACAGAAAAGATTTGGGTGACTATTGACATCAAGTGTTTGTCAGCAGCATCAGCCTCATAGCTCTATTGCTGAACTAAAGAAGCTGAATTTAGACACCAAACGTGTCTCGGATGATGGACTACATCTAAGGCAAACTGGAAAACTGTGAGCTAGCCCTTTAATGTTTCTGTCACAGATTTATTTGGACCTTTTTCTAAACGTAATTTAAATTCTTTAGTTATAGATTCCATGAGAAAGCTCATTGTTTTTTCAGCTGTGAGCTGTTTGGAAAGACTTGTAGCCTCATGAGCTTTATTAGTGTACGCCATCAGAGAAAGAGGTG
This sequence comes from Colossoma macropomum, assembly GCF_904425465.1. Lineage (NCBI taxonomy): Eukaryota > Metazoa > Chordata > Actinopteri > Characiformes > Serrasalmidae > Colossoma > Colossoma macropomum. The sequence continues at coordinate 4,813,467 of NW_023494793.1, read as the reverse complement.
TGGTTCCATCTCTGCTCCATAAAGTACACTAGATGTAAATGTACCCCTAGGACACACAATCCGACTCCAGGGTGTTGGATAGGATATCTTTTTCCAGCGAAAAGGGTCTAGATTTCACCCCCCCTTTCTGTCCTTTTGTTCCTGAAGGCATATGTAGGGGATGTGAGTCACTGTAGGAATGTGTGAAATGTGCCTCTGCCCTTTTTAGCTTTTGTGTTTTTTGGTCTTCGTAATTTGGTTAAGGCTCTCTCTGCTCACGTCGGACAACCTTTATGACGAAAGTAGCACGATTCTGCTTGAATGAAGCTCACTGCTGTATATCGCTGTTGTCGGAAGAAAACCTTGTATCTCCATTTTTGACGTTTTTCAGTTTTTTGACATAACTTGAAAAGGCCTGTCACCCTTAACGCTGTGTGTAATGGCCCAAAATGACTTTGGGGGGGGGTCTGGTTCCATTGACTTACATTAAAAGTAACGTCGTTGCCACATGCCAATAAACAAAGTGCCAGCGTCCATTGTAAGCTCTAATAGAGACAATAGTGAGCAAATGAAACTCTATATATTAGCACAGTGTGAGTTCCCCCACCACTTCTTTTGTCTGCTGTGTGAGAATAGGAAGTGAATTGAATCATTCGTTGTGATTTATCATCCTCAGAAGGTGGCCTCTACAAAATGGTGACCATTCAAAGGGCTTACACCCACTCCATTTCTTCTGACCGCTCTTCTGTTCCTGTTGTGAGAGAGAACTGAGGCTTTTGGGAAAGATATCCCACTCCCAGCCACGCTAAACAGGCGGATCAGCACCGGCCACAAAAAACATTCATAATCTATATCTGTTTATTTGTTATGTGAGGTGAACAGAATTAAAGTAAAATAAGATATTTTATCACTGTTGGCATTTAAAGGAGAATTTCACAGATTTTTCCATTTTTTTTGCATAAATCAGTCGTCGAGACAACGTAAAACCAGACTTGTTCTGATTTCAGACGTCTTTACAGTGGTGGTGATGGGAACCAGAGGTCACGATGTCTACAACACAAGTATAGCCATTTTATTTACTATCCAAAACCACCAATCAACCTACATGTGTCTTCTAAGTTGTTATATGAATAATAGCTTATTAGCAGTTGTTTTCTTTAAATTTCAAATTATTTGTCATCATGACGACATGGCAGACATTGATTTATTGAGATAACATTCGTTACGTAGCGCTAATGTCATAAATGTCTTAAAGGTTTCCCTGAAAACAATTAAAAATAATCACTGAAAAGCATGTAAAACATGCAAATCCATTCTGACTCTATAGATTTCTGGATTTTTTTTTTTTTAGCCCAAACCACTCAGAATGACTGTGTTTAAGTCTAAGCAAATAACCGGTTATGTTTTGGGCTAAAAATGTTCAGAGAAGATCTGATTTGTACGTTTCGCCCTGCTTTCTCGGAGATGTGCAATGTGGTTTTTGCCACTCAACGACTAAGAGTTGTAAGTGTTCAGGTTTTTTAAAAAGAAGGAGAGGAATATTCCATCTGCAGTTTCCTCTTTACACTCCAGAGGAAGCGAAAGGTTGTGCCGAACTTTGGCCTACATGTTGTCCTACTTTTGATAAGTGAATTTCAGCTACGTTTATTGACTTAGAGGTGGTCTGAAACTGTCAGTGTATCATTGTTTATGAAACTTCAGAATGATGGTGAACAAGAAATCTTGTTTCTTTCATGTTCACAGCATTTACAGCGTCTCTCCAGAAGATGCGTATTTACTGTTTATGCCAATCTCTTAGTTGGAGTTAGAGTTGTAACATTTTTCTCATTGGTTTGCTGCAGTATAGGCTGAATACCACAGGCCTCGCCCCAGCCTCAGGCCAGTTCAGGCCCAGGATTGCTTCATAGTTCCAATAATAAACTCTGCTCTGTGTGGAACACAGACCCTGCCAGATAATGCTCTCCACACATGTAGCTCTCAATATTACTACACCTGCCGGTGCTTCAAAGTGACACTTTTTGCCATGTGCTTTCAACATAACAAGGGGTTTTAGGAGTCGTGTTACATGGATTACTAGAGGAAGAAGAAGTGCTTTGGTTGTAGGGAATATTTATGAGGGAATTTGGTAGCTAGACTTTGATAGCAGCCTATTAAGAAGTGGAATTTAAAATACGATTACAGACGCCCACAAATTTCTGTGGCAAAAAATCATGTTAGCACAGTTTTCCTCATTATACCAAGCATAGTCGACCTGCCAGGACGCGCACTGAAGCTACGAGGCTGGTATGGAATCGACGTATATATCACTGCTGTTGGAAGAAAACCTCGTATCTCCATTTTTGTCGTTTTTCAGTTTTTGACATAATTTGAAAATGCCTGTTGCTCTTTACATGGTGTGTAAATTTCATGGTGAATGGACCAAAAGAAACGGCCCAAAATTACTAGGAAAAAATTCTGGTTCCATTGACTTACATTAAAAGTAAAGTAGGTTTTTCCTTCTCCTGTAAAGTCATCATATTGGAGATACGAGGTTTTCTTCCGACATCAGCGATATACCCCTCTAACTAAAAACAGCATTAGCACCCATCTTGAAGCTTGAAATCCCTGAATACATGTATCCATGTTTATAGATAAGCGTATCATACAGTGTCACAAACGACATAAGCAAGTCTATTAGAGATCATTGAACAACTCAACACAGCCTCGGTTTAACTCTGATTATTTAGCCTTACAGTTAGTACAAGGCTAGACTATTGAAAGCCTCCATTACTTGATAGCTACAGTAGGTTTTCAGCTCTAGGGCAAAACTAAAGAAGCAAACTTCAGGCGGTAAATCACAACAGTGAATACAGAGCTGTATGTGACAAGTAACCTATTTGAAATGAAGCCTCTGCAGTACATGCGTTCTGTGTAGGTTAAATTAGACATCACGTTTAACGTCAAACACGTTACACAGTTCAGCCCTCAGGAGGGCAGGAGCAGTTTTAAGCATGAGTTAGTCAGGCAGTCATGTTGTGAAGAATGCATGGACTTTGACCTTTTTTGAACTTATTAGTACCTTTTCACATTACGCTCTGTACCTCAATCCATCAGTGACATACAGTTAACATTTTCTAGCTTCGTTTTTTGCTTTTTCTTTAGATACAGTTTGACATCTCATCACTCAGGCCCAATGCCATTTCTTATTTTGACCCCTACCCCTTGTTTTAAAGTGTCATCTTGCCTCTTAGAACTGAGTTACAAGCGGTAGTGGTTGAAATCTTCCCCTATGAAATGGTACAACTGTCAAATAAAGAAGAGCATTACTTCATTAATAGCGCTGCTCTGTGGGCGACTCTGCCAGTCTGCAGTGACAGCAGAGGAGGTAAAGTTCAGCTCCTCACTGCTGGGCTTTAGTTACATTTAGGGCATCATATGCCTTCAAAGAGGGGGGCAAATATTTTTTATCACCCACCCCTAATTCTTCAGTGATATGAAGCTGAAGTCAGATATTCGCCAGCTTCTTGTTTGAATTTTTTCGTTCCACCTTAAATGGAGCAGTAGTTCTGATGCCTGTGGAGCCAGAATGTAACTGCTGCACCAGTTTATTAAAATGAAAATAAATTATAAAATTTAGCTAACTAGCTACCGAGACATCAGCATAGTACTAGCACTTTTTTTAATGCTTGTTATAAGGAAAAGGACCATCATACATTGAAACAACATTAAACTAAGAGGATACAATGATATTGTAATTTCTAACGAAGAAAATTCTCACATTTGTGGGTTTCTTTGGTCTCTCGCACAGCCACGATGCCGTTTTTTTTTCTCATAACACTCTGTTTGAAGTGTGTCTCTGAATAAACTCCGTTTGGAGGGCCATGTAGCCCTAACACTTCACCCTACCCCTCTATCTCAACAAGAATCAGGACACTCTACCCCCTAGACATGAACACGCAAAACGAAGGGGTAAAGGCTAAGTGGTAGGGGCGAAGGGTGAAATGGGACTGGGCCTGTGTTTTTATGTTAGTCTTAAGAAACTAGAATAAACCAAGACATCTGCATGAGTTTTGTCGTTATGTTTATATGCGTTCCAGCAAAGTCTGACTTTACAAAATAGATCATCCACATACGAGTTTCTCGCTTTTGAACATAAGTATTAATTTTTTCTTCTTCCATTTAAAGATATAATGACGTCTATTACTGAAAAAATGTTTAACATGGGGGGCATCGCTTCTTCTCCGCAAAAAAAGTGCAGTTTGTTTCGCCTTTTGTGACTTTGTTCGCATTTGTTTTGCTGTCATCATTTACCGAAAAAGCTGCAGAATGTAAAAGCACCATGTTGAGTCATTGGAGTGATGTAATTGTTTAAAATCCAGATCTCTCTCAGATAGTCTGGTTAGTCTGGGAGACAGGCTTAGTTGGACCTTGACAATAAAAACCCGTGCTGTTTATATTAATCAGTCTTAGCTGTCTGTAGCAGTTATAGCACTCTTAGTCAGAATAATGTTAAACCGCTGGTGTACTCATAAACATACTTATTTATTTTGAAGTACAAGTGTGAAAGTGGGGAAGTAGAACTCACTGAGGTCCCTCTTTTTTTTCTCACATGGCTGAAATGTGAATGACTTGTGTTTTGACAGTTTAATATACCGTAATTGCATTTAATGTGGGTGTGAAGTTTTTTTTTATTACAGTGTTGAACAGTTTTGCATATCGTCACTATCATATCAAAACCACTTTTCACTGTTTACTAAATGCCAGCTGCCCTTTACGCTGTGAGAGGATTTTATGATGAATAGACCCATAGAAATGGCCCAGAATGAAGCGTAATAAAATCTTGTTACCACACAATAAAAGTGAAAAGTTTTTCCCTTCTTCTTTAAAGTTGCTGTTTCAGAGATGCTGTAGCAGTGTACTGCTTAAAGTACTGCTGTAGTAAACCTACTAAATGTACTCTATATCTCTTTCTCCTCCAGTCTTGGGACATTTTCTTCAGGAATGCTAACGCGGGGGCTCCTCCGGGCACTGCCTACCAGAGTCCTCCTCCTCTTGGGGTGAGCCTGGCCGAACTGACCCAGGCCCAGTCTCTGGTCGGGGCTCAGCCCAATGTGGAGAAACTGGTGGAGGACCATCTGGCTGTGCAGTCCCTCATCAGGGCCTACCAGGTATGTCTAACACGCCAGTGCTACGAATCAGGAACATCTGTTTTGTCTAGTTTTCTGAAATCAGCGAAGTTTGTTTGAATGTCTGAAAATGTTTTATATTGAGCTGAAATCTGCTCCAGTAAAGCAAAAGGCGTTTGCGTCATCATGCTTCCTCCAAAATAGCATTGACGAGTTGGTGAGTTGTTATTCTTGCCAGCAGGATGCATGATGGATGTGTCTGTAGTGTTACAGCTGTGGTATTGATATCATCTCACTCTAGCTTGGTGTTGGCACACTATGCCAAAGGTAAGAGCATGTTATTGTGTACTGCACGGGCTGCATTTATTGCGGCCTCTCTGAAACATAAAAGCCGATAGTTATTACAACAGCAGCTGCGTCAGACATTAAACCGACCCACAATGACTAGTTTGAGCACCTTCACTAGCTGCTCTTCTGCTGTGTAGTAATTTGATCAAGGAACACGTCGGTGGTGGGTCTGCCACAGTTATGACATTTTAGCTAATGTCTGATTGCCATATATAGGAGTGACATTAGTTCACAGTCTGTTAAAGCCTAAAATGGCCAAAAGGACTGAAACTTTTTTGCTTCCTAACTGCCGATACTTATCTCACAACTGATAACAGAAACAGCTGCTGCTCATTACTCACCACTGCCTTCACTGGAGTTCTGCAAAGCTGCTTTGTGATAGTGGCAGTTGTAAGTGCTATACAAATACATTTAGAATGAAATTCAGTTAAAGCCTTAAGTCAGAAATGAGCACTTTTGCTCTTTCCGTAGACCCACCTTAATAGACTTGTCTTAATAAGTGTGTTTCTTGTATTTACGTTTATTTGTAAATGAAAACACACCCAATTCACATAATGGCCCTTATTCATCATCGTTTGATATGGTCAGATCTGATTGTAAAATTGTTGCATGCAAATTTCATCATGGTTTTGTTATTTATCGATTTTTTTTCTAAGGAATATTTGTACAGTCATCTACGATCTGGTAGGAGAATGTGTAAATTTGAGAGTAATAGTTGAACAACCTGAGAAAATGCTTTATTTGCGACTGACCAAAACAGTTATCGTCTATAATGCAAATAATAAGAATAAAATGCTTATATATCTACTTATAAATACTTATATCTACTTATAAATACCTATATAATACTTATAATTTGTGCACACAGTCCAGCACAAAAGTGAATGTACTTGTTTCACATGCACATTGGTACAAACAAATGCTGCAACTATTCAGTTGTTCATTTAAGGACATTTTACACTGCTTTTGTTTTATACTACTGACTCCACTCACAAAATAAACTGCAAAACACAGCTAGTGCTGATACACTACAGTAATACAGCTTTTAAATATGTTACTTTAGAAAATAATCACAACGCACAATCACATCATTATACTGTCTTACAAAAATGTAAAACATATTGAAACATCTGTATGGATTTTACTACGTGCTTCATGTAAATGAGGTAGTGGCAGGCTGGCACTTGATTTCACGCACTGAAGCTGGTTCATCCTTTGTGCTCAGACTTCTGCTTGCTTCCACACCGTATAGAAGTAACATGAATCAGACACAGAGTAGTTCATATGTCATTAAATGTGGCAAAATCTGTGCTCTTTTTTGTGCAGCTTAGATGAGTAAGGGCCAGCATGTTTATTGGGAAATAACCATACAATTGTAAAAGCTAACAGTTGTGGAACATCACTGCGGTCAGCTCAAATAACTGCGATCAGTCGGTTATGCAATAATTGTGACAGGCATAACACAAGCAAATACAGTCAGCAAAATCTGGCACAGTAATGTTAAATGAACTGAACTCTGATCCCTGACGTGGAATAACAGCAGGTAATATTTGAATGTTTTTCATACCATGATCTTAGAAAATGAACTTAATTAACTGATAAATATATTCAGTTGAAATTTTAATTTGACATTTATTGAACGGTGATTAGTTCTTACGTCTCTACCATACATATCACTGTTGTCGGAAGAAAACCTTGTATCTCCAAAATGGTAACTTTACAGGAGAAGGAAAAAACCTACTTTACTTTTAATGTAAGTCAATGGAACCAGACTTTTTTCCAAGTCATTTTGGGCCGTTTTTTTGTCCATTCATCGTGAAATTTACATATAACGTAAAGGGTAACAAGTATTTTCAAATTATGTCAAAAACTGAAAAATCTCAAAAATGGAGATACGAGGTTTTCTTCCGACAACAGCTGTATGCTCATATATAGTGTAGAAAATATAATAGTTTCTGCTCTTGTCTCAGCCTTGTTTTAAATGTGTTTACAATATTGTCTGACAAATTAAGATAGCTGTGCATACAGTCACATGCAAAGGTTTGGGTCCCACTGGTCAAATTACATATTTTTGTTGACTTTTTGAGTAAAAATGAGTTAACATGTCCTCCACACCCTCCCCCAGGCTTAGTTTTATTAGTCATTTATTAGTGAGATGACTCTAGGTGTTTTTGGATTTGCCTGAATCTGCATGGTAAGTGTCTGTAATGGCCTCCTCCTGTTTTGTGACTGCTGTTGCCTTGTTTCCAGGTCATGGGGCATCATAATGCCAACCTGGACCCACTGGGCATCAGTTGTGTAAATTTTGACGAGGCCCCAGTAGCTACTGGGTACCAGCATGTTGGTGAGAAATGTTTTCTGTCCCCACAGCTCAGCAGAACACCATTAATGAGCCTGTTTTGTGTTATTGTCGCTTCTCCCTCCCCACCCCTGCCCCCTTATCCGTCCCTCTTTCTTTCTCTCGCTCTCTTTCTTTCTATCTCTGCTTCTCTCTGTTCCTTCCTCTGTTCTTTTCTCCTCAACACATGCTGTCACCACTTTCCAACACCCTTTTCCACCTTCAATCACAATTCCTTCATCTGCTCCATCTCCTGCTTCTCCTCTTCACTGCGTCACCCATCCCCCTCCCTCCCTCTTTCCCTGGTGGTTTTGCGTTCGGCCCCCTGGTTTCTTGGGGACCACCTGTCTCCTGTAGATCCGGGGTCACCATGTCGCCCAGCTGGACCCCCTGGGGATCATGGATGCTGATCTGGATTCGTCCGTCCCCACCGACATTATAACGTCTTCGGATAAACTTGGTGAGGAGTTATGAACGGCCGCTGAACCACCAAAGCTCACTGACCCTTCAGCACGCAATGAGCAGGGCTGTCAAATGGCAGGCCAGGATGGCTGGGAGTTCTGTTGCTTTTGCTGCACTGCACTGCCAAGAATGGCGTCTTGGCAAGTGAAATTATCTCAAATCTAGTCAATATTTCTAATGTTTCTTATTTAAGATTGTTGCAGCCTTATTATAAGATTATTTAACTTATTTCCAGACATTTTGTACTTGTTTTAAATGATTTTAGTAAAATTATCTCACTATATTGGCAGATAACTTGGCTTGTTTTCAGAAAAGTGCCTGAAACCAGCAAGATTATCCTCATGTAAAGTGAGAATGTTACTTAATAAAATCACTTAAAACAAGTACAAAATGTCTGGAAATAAGTTAAATAATCTTATAATGAGGCTACAACAGTCTCAAATGAGAAACATGACACACATTGACTAGATTTAAGATCATTTCATTTGCGAAGATGTTATTTTTTGCAGTGTGGATGTACCAGTGTTAGTTTATATGGTCAAAAATGAAACAAACTCAAATTCTTGTATTTGAACGGAGGGCTGGGCGCGATATCGTTCCTACAGAACAGGCTATATAGGAACATAGGGCTGTAGGGCTGTATGCCATATTGTTTACATACTGCATTGGACCAAAATCGTTCCTCAGGTATGAGTTTTGTTATTACGTTATACCAGTGTGCCACAAATAATACAGATAATACAACATACAAACAGTGCAAACCAAGCTAACATTAGTGTTGAGTGTTTGAGTCAGCGGTGTGTCAGTCATATGAACATGAAAACAGAGCAGACCCTCAATAACCTTCCGCAGTTTAGTCTTCTGCATCTGAAATTAGTCCACTTTGTGTTTGAGGCAGCGAACATAAAGGACTGGCCAGTCTTTCGAGTTAGCTGTAGCCTAACACGGACCCCAGGCAGGTGAGGACAAGCTGTGGACCATCTGGTGTAGATAGTATAAATGACTGTTCTATTTTCCAGATTCCAGCAGTGTGTGACAGTGAGTGTACGGGACACAAGTCAACAAAGCTTAAGTTCAAATTTCCCACTTTAAGTGGTGCAGCAGTTACATTTAGTTGCCTGTACAGTTTCCAAAATGTAGCTGCTGCTCCATTCAAAATGGAAAGGAAAATTCGAATAAAATGCCAACTTGAAGAAATTAAGACAAGAAGCATGTTAGAAGTGTTAAAAAGCAATATTAACGTATGTTTATCGGTAGTGTTCAGTTATGTTTTTACTGTTTTGCACAATAAAAATATATATTTCAGACCTGTTTGGTTGTTTAAAATGGTTCTTATTGAAAAACGAAGAGACATCCTAAAAAAAGCCACTTTTAACCAACAAAAATAGGTTTAGTTAAGCATCTAAAATGAAAAAATAAATTATTTTATTTAAAATATATAGAATTTTTTTTTAGACATTTTTCTAGCTATACTGCCCACTAATGCTGTGATATTCCTTTTTAATTAGATTTAATTATAGTTTTAGCAATATGTTTAAGATAAATTATAATAAACTTTTTATCCATGATATAATCTCTGGAAAATAGCTATGTCCCTCATGCCAAGCATGTTGTTTTTAACTTGGTGCACTTTACTCAAGTTATCCAGCACAATTCCTCCAATTTTATAGAGGAAATTTCTCCTACTGTCCATAAATTTGTTACATTTTTTTTTTTTATCTGAAAGTTTTGCCTGATTTAATTGGCCTATCAACGATCTATCAGTCGAGCCCTAGTACTTAACAACTTAAGCACTGGTTGCAGCGCTTGTAGAATCCAGTACATCAATGAACACCAGCCATCCTGGAGTCTTTTAGCCCTCCTGAATGTGGACTGACTGACTGTGAGACACTGACTGGCCACAAGGTTCTCTGCTCTGACAAGAAGCACAGCAAAGCTTTATTGTGAAGCACTCTTGCTTTTGAGGATCTGCCAAGCTTGGCCTTCTCCTCTAGATGGCTGCTTCCGCTCGCACTGTTCCGTGCCAGACACGAGCACTTCACTCTGTCCAGCTTTTTAGTTCTTTTTTGAGACTTGGCCTGCACTTCAATACGTCAAGACGTGCTGTTCTTTCCTTTCCGTTAACCTTAGAAGACTCTTTCTGTGGTAGAGTTGTGGTGTTCTAGATAGTTCAGCATTAACATGCATCTTACAAGGAGGTTAGTGAGAATTGGCCAGCACTAAAAACTTGCAAAGATAAAGTTCTCCAAAATAGAGATCAGTTATTATTATTGTGCTCTTATCCAAAGAGCTTTCAAACATGTACTTTGTTTGAATCACTCATATAGCAGATTAAAGTAAACCACCTTAATGGGACTGAATGGCATATCCTGTTTCAGTCGTTCGTCTTCTAACGTCTTGCCTTTGGCTGCTGTGCTTGCTAGTTTAACTAACTGATGTTTGCAGCTTTTAAATAACTCTCTCTTTTTGAGTTTTTCCTACTCTGCTATAACATACAACTTACAGCCACAACTACAAACATCGTACAAGTTCAGCCGCTTGATTTGTGTTCACTAGATTTGGGACTTAATATATGGGGCTTTAATTAATCAGCACACATTACAATAGATGTTATAGAATGTATGGGGTATAAATTACATTCCAGAGACTTGAACGTTTAAGGTAGATATCAAAAGTGTGAGATTTTACATAATTCTTGCTTTCATAATTGCGCTTCTTCTGGTGATCAAGCCCTCAGACTAAATACCCAGCAGATGCTGTTGCCTTCATTTGGCAGTGCTTGTGTTTGCATATAGGGCATGTGGGCAGGAAATTGATTTGTGCTCGGCTGTGTCGGAGCGCTTTTGTGTGGGCAGGGCTTTCTGCATTTACCGGAGAAGGACAGTTTAAAGGATTTTGGATACGCCCAGTGTGGAGACCCAGGTGGCATTTGATTACGATACATATTCCCCATGTTGACTGCTTATTGATTTGTTTAATCAGGGTGACAAAAAATTGTGACTTCTGTGCGACTTAAATACTTAATAATAACAATAATAATAATAATAATAATAATAATACTTAATAATACATTTATTTTGGTTTATCAAGGTGTATACACCCATAAAAATAAAAGAGAATGGAAAAAAATAATAGATAACACAAAAATAAAAGTAAAAATTAGAGGTATAAAATGAATGGACATAATACTACAAAAATAAGTAAAGAAGTATAAGTTCCTATTCATGCATTTTTATATTTAAAATGGTAGATTGTGAGATGAGATGAAAAAAAATCTTTGTGAGATGACATTTTTTACAAATCGGCTGTAAATGCAGTAACAGCAATGACAAATTGCATTATTAGTGGAAAAAGAGTGGATAACACTGCAGAAATAGCCAGTTTTTGCATCAGCCTTAAAGGGTTAAGCCACAAAAATGGTTATTTAAAGTGCAATACATTTCATGAGCAAATTGTAACAGGTGTTGTAAATCTTTAGAAAATGCAAAAAAAAATATATTAATTATAGCTGGTTTAGTGGAACACATCATGAAATCATGCAGGGCATCCACATCACGTCTCCTTTGTGTGCAACAAACCACTGTTTTCTATGCAGCTGCTTAAACTAAAAGAGCTTTGATGCCTCAGAAAGAAATCACACTTGGGAGCACAAATAGAAGATAAGAGGCACAAGAAGTTTGAATCATCTTGTATGTAGCTATAGTTGGAACAAAACCTTGTATCTCCAAAATGGTAACTTTACAGGAGAAGGAAAAAACAAGCTTTACTTTCAATGTAAGTCAATGGAACCAGACATTTTACCAAGTCATTTTGGGCTGTTTCTTTTGGTCCACAATGTAAAGAGCAACAGGCATTTTCAGATTATGGCAGAAACTGAAAAATGACAAAAATGGAGATACAAGGTTTTGTTCTGAGAGCAGCGATATGTTAGTGTAGTGATCCTTATCCATCCTCTTGGTCCACTACATGCTTTACACCCCGGCTGAATTCAGTTAGTTCGCGCTAACATCAGTGTAAAATAGTAATACATCGTTGCCGCCTACTTTGAGCTATGATTAGTCTTTAATGAAGAATGAAAATACAAATATTTGAAGCCCTAAAAACTAGGTTTTGTAATTAACAGTTATTGCAGCCATCTTTTAGCCTTTAATTTCTCAAATAAAAAAAAGTATTTATTTATTAGCAAGTCTATTAGAAATTACTTAACTTCTGAGGCATGTTTTGGTAATTTAGGCATGCAGTTTGTGCAAAGCAAGTTGGTGTTGGCTTTGTTAGCCTCGTTGGTCCGGTATAAGATTATAGAAGCAAACTTCAGATGTGACTACATTTGAGTTAAGGGCAAAATTGTGCACATTTGATTTTTCACCAAACTGTTTAGTTAACCTGTTCTTTTTCCACACTGGGGCCATTTAGACCAGGTTAAAATGTTCCCAGCTTTGGAAGGAACTTCCTTCGTTGGCTGTGGTTGAACCGGAGCTTCATGTTGCTTAGCCATGCTAGCTGTGTTGGGTTCTACGCTATGGCAGGGCTTGAGGCCTTGATTTGTGTGTTGTACTAGCTTGATTTTATTATTTTTTTGTAGGCCTCTTGGCGAGCTTTGCTTTGATGTGGTGCCTGGTGTGATTTGTAGAAGTTGTGGGGTGTGGTGATATGGGGTCATATCCATTAGCCTGAAAGATTAAGATGTTCTTCCTACAGAAACAATCGAAAATTAATTTTGCTTTTGCTGTAATTTGGCTGCTAATCAGTATTTATCAGTATTTATCGGTATTTTGTTATGACTTGACGTTCGTCAGTGCCAGAATTCTGCTGCTATCCGCACTTGTGCCTGCCAGTCTGGTGTTTGGGCTAATTAATTCTGCCTCACTGATGGTCAGCCTCTAACCTCTTCTGGATCTTTCTTCCCTTTTACTGCTCCTCCAGACCTTGCGCATTTCAAGGAGCGTCTAAGTGTTCTAACTGTTGGAGGTAGGCCTTGAGAACAGGCAGCACTGAGTGTCTGTCATTCTCTTTCTCTCTCTCTCTCTCTCTCTCTCTCTCTCTCTCTATCGCTGCTTTTGTTGTTGGGTTGTAGTTGTTTTTTCAGAAGCAGGTTTGCGTTAGGCAGCTGCCCACGCCATTTGTTGTGCCCCTTTGATTTACTTGTGAGGTGGAAACACGTCAGGGAGCAGCACAGATCCATTCGTTTTGCCAAATTTTGCCTTTGCACCACAATCCGAAGCAAATGGAAAGAAGCAGATTTTCTTCTTCCAACAAAACTAAAATGCATCTTAACTCTCTGTATGTTTTCACCTTACCATGTTGAAGTGAGTCTTTTGTAGCATCCTTGGTGGCTTTGTAAACTCCTGAGTACAGACAAATCGTAGGCACTTCTAGAAATGCTGTCCTGATTTATCGCCATTGACCTACTGCTTTTCCCTGTTGCCTGCACATAGAGCTGTAGTATAGTGGCCTGTGGTGTGATGCTGAGCCAAGGTCTCAATTTAAACCTGTCTGTGTTTCTTTGTAGCACAAGAAATTCGGTTAATAACATCCAGAAAGACTGAAGTGAGGTCAGCGAGTCATGAACAGTACTGTGCAAAAGTTACTTGTCATTTAATTTCGTGTCAGAATAACCATTATGCACCAGTTATTCATTTTTCAGGAGATATTTCTGAGATTAGATATAAGATGAGGAAAATAAGTGAAAAAAACAGTTTCCAGAAAGATGTAGAGAAAACCTTGCAAGGCCTGGTCGACACCGAAACTGTCCCCTTCAGATAAACAGTACATAAAGGTTTCTTCTTTGAGAGAGAGGAGAAAATCAAGAGTAGATCCATCTTTTCACTGTGAGAAAACAGGTCAGCGCTGTGGGTCTGATAGGATGAGTAGCTGTCAAGAAGCCTCACTGTGAAAAGGAAATAATAGCAAAATTTTGCCAACCGAACAAAATCTGAAAGTCTGAGAGTCTCCTGAAAAGAATGGACACTGTAATCGAGATAAAGAGTGGACACACTGATCACTGGGAAAAAAAAAAAGTAAAACTGTATTACAATTAGTTGTTAAGACTTCTTTGTCTTTTTACATTAAATACATGATTTCTAACAGATATAATGTTTAATTTTTAACTTTTTTTTTTTCATTTTTAACCGTTTTGACTGGATGTGAATGACAGGTCTCAGACTTTTGCACAGTACTGTAATTTACACAACTTTCCCCCAAATTACCCCAAATCTACTGATGAGTGGACATGTTTATTATCTGTGTTTTGCACTGGAGCTACAAGGCTAATGTAGCTGGCAAGTAATAAACCTTATGTACACCAGTTAGCATTGTGCAAATTGTCTTAGCCTCCACTTAATATTAGCAAGTATGTAAATCTTTGACGTCACAGTGGTTTTTAGTTTGTTATTTCTTAGTTAATTAGGTAATTCTTTAGGTAGTGATTCAGTGATTTTCAATTCAAAATTCTGCCAAGATTCAATTTCTCTTATTTTGGTATGATTTAAAAAATATATTTTTTTTAATTATTAAAAACTGTAAATATACAAACTTTACTGGATGAACTGTTTAGCCAGTAGTAGTGGATTATAAACAGTAAAAATACATGTTTATTTGCCGTTTATTTAGAAAGGTGATGAAATGTTCTGGCTAACCACTAAACTCATTGTGTAATTTAAACAAATTTTGAAACTATAAATAGTTTTTGCATTTATGGAATGGAACTTCAAAAGAACTCATCACTGTAAAAAGGATTGAAGGCCCAAGCCGAACTTAACGAAAGACTAATTTTTAATTTTTCTTCCATATACTCTGCTGTTTTCTGCTTTGCTTTGCAGAGTCTGACTGCAAATCTCACTTTACTGAAATTTCTGAAGCCACTAAGAGGGGTAATTTAATGTGCTGTATCCAGAGGTCCATACGCACCAGAAATAGACTGTGGCTTAATTAATGCCTGGTTTTGCATAACTATGCATTAACAGTGTTGCATATGCATAACAGCACAGCTATGCAGTAATAGACTGTGGCTTAATTAATGCCTGTTTTTGCATAACTGTGCATTAAGAGTGTTGCAGACGGACGTCTGGATCTGCCTGGTCCATAGATGCTGAAAGCCGGGTCGTGACTCAGCGTATGCGTGTGCCTTTTCTGGAACTGTGTGTCGGGGTGTGAATGACTCAGCATCTCTCCTTTGTGTTATTATGCACATCCTCGGTGAGGCATTTTAAAGGCACTTTGCTGAAACCAGCCTCCACCTGACCAGCTGTTCAGATATCTTCAGGAAGACTACATCAGCCCCATTAGATGTACTTAGTTCAGGTTGGAACTGTGCTCAGCAGGAGGCTACAGTACCAGTCAAAGGCAGGGCATTTTTCTTATAGCTATCTGAGTGGACAGAAGGTGGCTTAATCAGAGTATACTTATTACTTTCCGAGTTTTTGTCTTGTTTGTCACATCTGATGAAAATGTATTGTCGTTATTCATTTGTGTTAACATGTCAACTTTGCTTGGTGCTGTCGGAACAAAACCTTGTATCTCCATTTTTTGTCATTTTTCTGTTTTTGACATAATTTGAAAATACCTGTTGCCCTTTACATTGTATGTAAATTTCATGATTAATGTACCAAAAGAAACGCCCAGAATGACTTTGAAAAAAGTCTGGTTCCATTGACTTACATTGAAAGTAAAGTAGGTTTTTTCCTTCTACTGTTCTAAAGTTACCATTTTAGAGATACTGGGTTTTGTCCCGACAACAACGATGTATATATTTTACTTGGGTTATTAAGTTATTAAATTGCAACTTAATATAATCCCTGGCACTACATGGAGTGGGGAAAAAACCCTTTAATTTTTGCAGTCGTGCAAAAGTCCTTCTCTCATATATATTTGTATGTGTGTGTATAGTGAGGGCAATCATTTCTACATAGTGGAAAAAAAAATTATTAGCATTGTTTTTTTGGAATTTAATATGGTTGCATGATTTTTCTGTACCTTTTTAATGGAAATTCATTATGTAATCTGTTTCTGTAGCCAAAAAATATTCAGCATATGCAAAAATTCTTCAGGCCTGTTGGAAAAACTTCCCGGGTGGCTCTTCACGAAGCTACTTGGGAACAAACAAAAGGAAGAATCTCAAATAGTAGATATGATATGATTTGATTTTGTCTACCAATTTTTGGCCACAGTATAGTTCCATATGTGATATTTTATAGTTTAGATGTTTTCACTGTTACTCTAGTTTGTCTGGTACTGTGGATCTCCAGAAGCACAGTAGATGAAACAGAAGTACGAATGCTCGTGGGTGTGCATAATTCCCATGGCGTCGATGCAGCGGTGTAATGTGCCTGTTTTGTTTTTTGCCTGCACTGAAGTATGGAAGGATACTGAGATACTGAGCTGAACCTTTGGCTTTGTATAGACCCGTTTACACCTTTCTTGCTTTTTTGTGGAGGAACATTCTCCTTCCCTTGTTCGTTATAGTTTGTTTAGATGGGATATTTGCGGGATATGCAGGATTTGATCGAATGTTTGAAGACGTTTCTGGTATAAGTATATCCTGACGTTAAGATTGGCCAGGTTTCTGTCCTGATTGAAAACCATCCAGAAGTCTTTCACTGTTTTCTCTTGGTCATGGTCAGTTATAAATCAGTCGACATAATCACTTCCTTTCCTTTTCCCAGTTGTGTGAACACACACCCACACACAGTCTGATGTTTGCCAGTCCCTCTCTCTCTCTCTCTCTCTCTCTCTCTCTCTCTCTCTCTCTCTCTCTCTCTCTCTCTCTCACCCTCTTTCACCTTGGAGTTATGACTAATACACATAAACACAGATACACATTTTTTTTATGTCCTTGGGTTAAACGTCCCTTTCCCAGCATCTCCCTCGTGCGCAGTAAGGTGCATGACTGCTGCTTCCTTTCCCATGCCGAACATCCCATAATACCACTGAGAGCCGTTTCCCTTTGGCCAAGCCTTTAACGCTTTCTGTGTAATGTGCATCAGTTTTATTCAGCTTGTCTGTGTTGAACTTAAATATCAACTTAAATCCTAGAAATGTTATTATTATATTAAAATGATATTTTTATGGTGGAAAAAAACAGCTGCTATTTAAATTAATGAACGAGTAATCAGAATCAAGCTTTATTGGCCAGGTGTGCGTACACATACAAGGAATTTGGTTTTGGTTACAGGAGCTCACAGTGCACAGTATCAGATAAACATTTACATGTAGTAAATAAAATAAAATAAAATAACATAAAAATAAAACATGCATTCCTACCATCACTTTTCATAAACACGCACACAGATACACACACAGTCATACCTGTAAACCTTACAGTGTGCAAAGTATGTGTCTTATATTAAAGTGCTGAGTGCAGCAGCAATCAAAGAGTGTGTAGTGGCAAAGAAAGGGATCAGTGAGGTAACAGACAGATAAGTGGGGTAATTATGGGGGGCAAATCCAGCCACAAAAGAAATTAAAATTAAAACAATAAAATGTAAATGCAAACCTCTTTTTGCCATTTCTTTTTCCAAACATCTGCGCAAATATCCTGCCAAAATTGAAAATGAAATGAAATGCCTACATTTGCAATTTCATTTTTCACATGAGCACGAGCCATTTGTGACAAAAATAAAAATAAATGTAAAACAGCTATTTGTCATTTCATTTCAGTCGTTGTTCTGGTTTTTCATGGCCAAATCTAAAATGAAAAAGCTAATAGAGAAAAGAAAATCCAAGCTTCACTTTGGCTTTGGCTTTTCTCCATGAAATGCAGAATACGTGTCAAAACTAAAATCAAAATGCTGTGTTTACATTGTTATTTCTTTTTCTTAGCAATCGGCTGCAGATCTGACAAAATGAAAATGCAAAACTGATAAATCAACAGCAAAGTGACAGTTTGTGATTCAGTTTTCGGCGCGGACGCGCTTTAGGTGTCACAATAAAAAGGCAAATGCAAACGAACATCAGCGCCACCTGCTGGACATTTACTTTACATTTTCCACTTTTCAGTTTCGTTTTCAAACTAACCAACATGCAAATATATGTTAATTAGCACTAGGTGGGCCTATGGGGTACATTTTAGGACATCCTCAGACCTCCGAGTCAGAACGGCATCATTACTCAAGCTAAATGACTTCGAGTCTCAAGAAAAACCATCGTCATGACTCAGATCTGGTGAAACTGAACGTCAGCACAAACACCGTCAGACCAAACTGGAAATGTTACACTGGCATTTATATCGAGATACGTAATAGTTTTCTAAGTTATACGAACCAGTCTATGCTTGACCAGTCTTGCGTTTGGTCTGATACCTTTTCTCTGAGGCCGTTTGGTCTGACTGTGTTTGTGGTGATGTTCTGATTCACCAGATCTGAGTCATGACGATGGTTTTTCTCAGAACTCGAAGTCGTTTAGCTTGAGGAATGATGCCGTTCTGACTGGTCAAAACATACAGAATGGCTGTGAAGTACAAGTTCATTTTTCAGGATCAAGAGTAAAGAAGAAAATATATATTTAACAAAAAAATACACAACAACTCAACATTATACTTTACCTTTATTACAGCTTTTCAGGAGGCTCACTTTCAGTTCCTCAAGTAAATCTTAGACTCCAAAGTTCAGTCTAAGTTGGTTGATCATTTTCTGAAGTAATCAAACACATTCAGTGGTGTTGAGGTCTGGACTCTGGGGTGGTCAGTCCATCGTTCAGCTTCTTTGTTTGATGTGTCCGTCTCCTTTTCTCAGTGAGGTTCTTCTTGAACAGCTACATATCCTTTCAGACCCACAGCGCTGAGTCGTCTTCTCACAGTGGAAGGATGGACAGAAACACCTGTGGATGTTTTCAGATCTGAAGCAGCTTGATTTTCTCCTCTCTCTCAAAGATGAAAGCTTTATCTGATGGGGGCAGTGTTGGCGGTCTATCAGGACTTCCAGGTGGTTGTTAGGAGTCTGATTGTCTGTGAAGCTCCTGTTTTTCCCCCACTTACTTTCCATTGACTTTTCTCTGTATGTCATGAATGCTGTTAGTTTTCTTTATTAAGATTGGGCTTGTAAGAAATGGAACTCCCCTCTGGGAGCTCGGTCAGGTCAAGAGGTTAAATTAGCCGACAGTGTCCAGCATATTTGACCGCTTTTATGATTAATTGCAGAAATTCAAGCTGGACCTGTTTGTTTTTTGTTCTAATAGAAGCATGCTGGGTCTCACAACTTGTAGTCTGCCAACATTTAGGGTGAACTCTTGTCGAAGAGGACATATTTCCAAGATCTCTAGTCTTTGTTGGCCTTTTGGTTTTTGAAATGTGACTGTGACAGTTTACAGTGCAATATTTATATTAGTAAACTTTGTACTTAGTTTTTGAAGAGGAATTCCATAGGGTTTTTCGGTATTTCTGCCCAGTGCATTTAGAGTGGTTTGTGCAATGCTCTGTTCTAGAGAAACTTGCCAAGATTTACTGTGATAAGAACCTGGTGTCTGAAGAGTTTGTTTGTGTCGAAAAGCTCGCTCTCTCAAGTTTTTACACAAAATAGTTATGATTACACCGCTTGTGGTGGTTGAGCCTGATTTAGTTTTGATTTATAGATGGGGAGATATATATATATATATATATATATATATATATATATATATATATATATATATATATATATATATATATATACACACTATTATTTTTATTTCTTTTTTTATTATTATTATTATTTTTAATCCATTCATGGTGGAGTGGTACCCGCAGGGTGCTTTAAGGCTAAAAAGTCCCCAAAGCAAATATATATTCTAAGAATGACCATTTTACCACTGTCAACTGTCAACAATACATATAAAAACTCAAAAGACACGTTTAGTTTCACTGGTCATTTTGGAAGGCAAATAAAATGACTGCATTTGTGTAGCAGATTTGTCAACCTCTGGTTCCTTTCACCACCACTGTAAAGAAGTATTGACAAATTGGCAGAATTCCCCTTTAACTTTTATTGTTTTTAGACTGCAGTTTATCTACACAAAATGTAGAAAACAATGAAATAATGATCTCATTCTCTTCTGTCATTACATAGATGCTTTAAAACATTCTTTTGTATGCATCTTCACTGCTTTACGTGACTTCACAGGGTTGTAAAGTATGGATTATAAATCCTAGAACAATGTTATAAAGATGACATTATATCTATTAATAGTCATTTGACTATTCAACGATGTCGTCGGCTTCTTTTTTCCAATCACAAAGTTCATCAGTGGCACCTCCATGATGCATAACATTCATAATGCTTTAGCGTAGCTGAATTTTCACTAAAGCTAAAATCAGCACAACTTCAGCTTAGCTGCTTCAGCCAGTCATTCCTACACTAATAAATAACCCAATTAGTTTGAACTGAAAATGATAACAATGTTAATCTTTTTCTCTTTTTTTTTATTTCAACCTCCCCAAATTCTCCTCTTTTTCACTGTCATTCTTGATTTTAAAACCCACCTTCCTTCTTTCCTCACTTTACTCCTTCCTCTTTTGCCCACCTCTTCTTTTCTCCATGCGTCCGTCTGCTCACTAACCCTGCATGCCCCGCTCCCACTGTGGCTTTGGCATGGTCACATTATTGTTTTGTTTCATTTCCAATAATTTCTGAAATGGCGTGAACCTGGCATTTATCTAATCCGTATCGCTCCCCACGTCACTTTATGTAATGTTTTACATGTTCACACTGTTTTTATGTTCCACTCGTGCTTCGACTCACACCTGGTTATGTTCACCATTTCTCTCTTGCCTCATCTCTTCTTCTTTGTCTTTTTCTGTCATTTCTTTTTATTATTTCATGCTCTGAACGTTTCTCCTCACCATTTCATCTTCCTCTCTTGCCTGTCGTCCTCATGGCTGCTTCGCCCCTTTACCTCTCTCCTCTCTTCTCCTCGTCTTGTCTTCTTGGCCTGTGGCCTGGCTCTGGCCTGTAGGCTTTTATGGCTTGGATGAATCAGACCTGGATAAAGTGTTCCGGCTGCCCACCACCACCTTCATCGGGGGCACGGAGAGCGCCTTGCCACTGCGGGAGATCATACGCCGCCTGGAGGTGAGAACCACACACACTTGTGCTACTGTTAAGGGTGCATGATGTATATACAGTACGGTACGTGGGAAGACATCAATGTTATAATCAATCCAGTATCCGAATTACAGTTGATAATTACAACCTGAGACGTATAGATAGGCACTAGTGCAGCAGGGTTTTTTTCTTTGTTGTTGTTGTTGTTGTTGTTTATTTTGAGTTTTTATTTATTTTCTTGCAAAAATTGACATTTTTAAGTTTCCACAATTTTTAAAACAATTTTTTAACATACCCTGACCAGCCACTTCATTGGTACGCTGAGAAACAGATGCACTACAGTCTGTGACTGTAGAACTACAAAGTGCTCCTATATGGTATGTGGAGCTGATAAAATGGACGAAGAGCGTAGGAACAAGGATGCATACTTAATTAAGTGGCTGGTCAGTGTGTTGTCAGCCGAGGGAAAGAGGGGGAAAACACAATATAGACTTATCACCACTAGTCTAGTCAGTCATTTTAAAACAAAGTCATTCTAGTGATCTGTATGGCCTAAAGAATAGAGTTTTAACCTGGTTGCACTCAGTGCACTAAATTTAAGTCAAATTATTAGCTGTTGGTCAGTCTTGTTCACAGCAGGGCGTTAATGATCAATTATTGATCATTAACACCCCTATTAATAGGGATGCACCAGTACCACCAATACTGATTCTGTCTCACATAACTGGCCTATAAATCCTCATATTTCAACAATTTCAAGTCACAGCTCAAGGGAACCGTAGCAGAGGGGTCGGGTTCCCACCCCCTACACTAATACATACATAGTCAAAATAAACACAATTCAAGTGTTACGAATGTTCTTATAGTTTCTCTCTGGCTTCTTGTCAGATGGCTTATTGCCAGCACATAGGAGTGGAGTTCATGTTCATCAATGACCTGGAGCAGTGCCAGTGGATCCGGCAAAAGTTTGAGACGCCTGGAGTCATGCAGTTCAGCCTGGAGGAGAAAAGAACCCTGCTGGCCCGCATGGTCCGCTCCACTAGGTACGCACAGGGGTATACAGGGGGGATAAAGACAGGAGCCCACCAAGAGCATAGGTGTTTTGTTTTTTTTCTCAAATGTTTTAGGCCTACTAAAAGATTCTTAATTGAAACACTTAATTTGTTAGATGATAATTCAAAGACTAGTAAATAATTCAAGAATCCCACAAGATTTCATTCTCCTTCCAGAGAAACCAACAACGTTTGTCGCGCTCCCGTCTGCAGCGTCTTTGAATTTAATTTGAATTTCATGATCTATAGCTGGATAAATGAGTATGTTTGCTTAGATTTTAGCAGGCCTTGAATAACATGCGCTTTATGGCCAAAAGTATGTGGACACGTGACCATCACAGCTGTTTGAGCTTGTTGGACATCCCATTCCATAATCATGGGCATTAATGTAGAGTTGCCTTCCCTTTGTGGCTATAACAGTCTCCACCCTTGAGGCTTTTCACAAGATTATGGAATATGTCTGTGGGAATTTGTGCCAATTTAGTTAAAAGAGCATTTGTGAGGTCAGACACTGATGTTGGATGAAAAAGGCCTGGCTTACACTTGACGTTTCTATTCATCTTGTCAGACTAGGTCTTTATGGATCTGGCTTTGTGCACAGGGTCAGAGTTATGCTGGAACAGGGAAGGGCCTTCCCCAAACTGTTGCCACAAAATTAGAGTCATATTATTGTCTAAAATATCTGTAAGTGAGGGGCCCTAAAAAATTCCCAGACCATTATCTCAAAATTTACTGTTGGCACTCTGCTTTCTCATATATATTGTTCCTCTGGTATCCACCAAACCCCAATTTTTCCATCAGACTTCCAGATAGTGAAGCATAAACATGTTTCTACTGCTACAGAGTCCAGTAGCGGTGTGTTTTACATCACTCCAGGCGACGCTTAGCACTTTGCGTGGAGATCTTAGGCTTGTGTGCAGCTGCTTGGCCATGGAAATTCATTTTATGAAGCTCTCTGCACAGTTCTTATGTTGATGTTGCTTCTAGAGGCAGTGTGGAGCTCTGTAGTGAGTGATGCAACAGAGCAAAGGCACTATTTACTGCTCTCTGAGTTTACATGGTCTGTGCTTTGTGGCTGAGCTGTTGTTGCTTCTAGACGTGTTTATTTCACAGTAATTGAACTTACAGTTGTCTGGGGCAGATCTAGCAGTGGAGAAATTTTACTAACTGCCTTGTGGCAAAGGTGGGATCCAAAGACTGTGCCACATTTAAAGTCACTGAGCTCTTCAGTACGACCCATTCTGCTGCCAGTGTTTGTCTATGGAGACTGCAAGGCTATGTGCTTGATTTTATACAGCTGTTAGCAATGGGTGTACCTGAAACGCCTAAACTCTGTAAAAAGGGTCGATGTCCATAACCTTTTTTTCAGATTTAACAGGGTGATGATACAGACATGAATGTTTGTTCACAGAAAAAGACAACAGCTTTCTTTTCCCTGTTCCCTGCTGAGTAATTGCTATTTGTCTGTAATTACTGTTTGTCTTTTGTACTGATCAGGTTTGAGGAGTTCCTGCAGAGAAAGTGGTCATCAGAGAAGCGTTTCGGGCTGGAGGGCTGCGAGAGCCTGATCCCCGCCCTCAAAACCATCATCGATAAATCCAGTGCAAACGGTGTGGACACCGTGATCATGGGCATGCCTCACAGGTGCGACCCACAGTCTATTCCTGCTGGAAATGTACTCTTGGTAGCTCAGCAATGTCTGGTTAAGCCCTATACCACAAGGGTCTGTAGTCTCATAACTAGTTAACCTAATGTTTAGTTTCATAGCAGTTAAATCTGAATAATTAATATTAATGACTAAAAGAATGATTTAATAAGGGCTGTGTGTGTGTGTGTTTGTGTCTGCAGAGGGCGTTTGAATGTTCTGGCCAACGTCATTAGGAAGGAGCTGGAACAGATCTTCTGCCAGTTTGACTCCAAACTGGAGGCTGCAGATGAGGTCAGAGCAGGGATGATGTTTTCCCTTTCTTTTTTAAACATAATGCCGATAATAAGAATTAGAGCCAATTAGAGTTAATTTAAAAATAGGCTCCTAGAGATGACTGTTAGTATAAATTATTAACTGTCTGTCTGTCTGTCTGTCTGTCTGTCCATGTGTGTAACAGGGCTCAGGTGATGTGAAGTACCACTTGGGGATGTACCACAGGAGGATAAACCGTGTGACGGACCGAAACATCACGCTGTCTCTGGTGGCCAACCCCTCACACTTAGAAGCTGTGAACCCGGTGGTGCAGGGCAAGACCAAAGCCGAGCAGTTCTACTGTGGGGACACGGACGGAAACCGGGTGAGCGGCTGAATCATCACCTGTTACAAACCTCTTCCACTCTTGCGTGTGTTTGTGCGTCTTGTGTGTTTGTGAATTCTTCTCTGACAATTATACTATAATGTTTCTCTTACAAACATACTACAAATACTCCACACTCCTTAAAACACATCAATCAGTTCAGCTCTCCAGGTAAGTAGGAAGTATTAATAGTAAGTATAAATAGTTTTCTATGTTATAGTAGAGACACTGGAAGTACAGACTGAACATGGGAGCGGAGCGATGTGATTTTGCGCTGAGCGCGGAGCAGCTTTTCAGAGCGTCAGTTTTCCTTCTGGCTCTGTCCCAGTATTGCTCCATCCCGTGAGCCAGGCGGTCTTTTATTTCCCACTTTGGCTACCTCTGCGTGACATGAGTGATGCGGCAGTGACTCTACAGCTCGCATATTAACTTTCTAAAAAGAGTGCGTCATTACAATGCTGGCTCAACATTATGATGTCTTGCCAGCCGTCGACAATGGACGGGTATCGCCACTGTGGTATCAGCCCAACCTCAGTGTCATCTAAATATTCTGCCCTTCCAGAGTGCAATAAATACATCATGAAATATTAGTTTGAAATAGTGATCTAATCTAAACATCTTTTCAAAGTGAATATTCGCCAATGCCTTTACAATTGCAATATCATACCTTATCCTTATAATATCTTTTTGCTGTCAGGAACAAAAACTTGTATCTCCAAAATGGTAACTTTACAGGAGGAGGAAAAAACATTAATAGCTTTCTGTGTAATTTAATGTAAATAGATTTTATTCCAAGCTATTTTGAATCACTTAAATTCGTCCTTTCATCATGAAGTTTGCACATTGTACCACCGTTTGCTAGCCTTTATTAATGTTCAGTCTAAGAGAAACACCCCTTAATGGATTCTTACCATACCAATCAGTATATTTATACTACGTAAATGGCACACTACAGCTAAAACAATAGAAAGAAATATTCACTAAACTGCCATTTATGCAGTAATCTGATACGTGTGTTGATTTGCTCTATGTCTGTGTTTAGGTGATGTCTATCCTACTCCATGGTGATGCAGCTTTTGCTGGACAGGGCATTGTCTACGAAACTTTCCATCTGAGTGACCTGCCTTCATACACTACCCACGGCACCGTGCATGTGGTTGTCAACAACCAGGTACAAATACGCATTTCGTACAAACATACATGCATAAAATCACACACATCCTTGAAAAAAGCCTGCTAAGCCTTCTGTCTTTTCTCTCTCTCTCTCCGTCTTTGACACAGATTGGCTTCACTACAGACCCCCGTATGGCACGCTCTTCTCCATACCCCACCGATGTAGCACGTGTGGTCAATGCTCCCCATCTTCCATGTTAACGCGGATGACCCAGAGGCCGTCATGTACGTGTGCAACGTAGCAGCTGAATGGAGAGCCACTTTCCACAAAGACGTAGTGGTCGACCTGGTGAGTGTGTGTTCACGTAGTGTCAGCCCAGCACCGGGTTAATTAGAAAATTCCTGCCTTTTCATATTGACTTGTATTTGAAACCCCAAGAAGCTGATCCTGGCTCTCTCAGTCCATTTGCTGGCTGGAAATGAACTCTTGTGTTTTATGCTTTCATGTCTGTCTCTGTCTCCTCTTGCGTAGGTGTGCTATCGCCGTAACGGCCATAATGAGATGGATGAGCCCATGTTCACTCAGCCACTGATGTATAAGCAGATTAAGAAGCAGAAGGCTGTTCTGCAGAAATATGCAGAAAAACTCATTGCTGAGGGCGTCGTCACACGGCAGGAGTACGAGGTCAGATTACACACTGCCCTCCAAACCACAATTACCAACCCCACACTTTCCAGTGAAAAACAATTACGCACCAAACTGTACTTGCCCACAACATATCTTGCCACAAAAGGCAGTTATGCGCCACACATCTTCCATAAAGTGGTTACCCACTACACTCTACCCACCAGACCTTGCCTCTGCTTCTTTCCTGTTGTTTGCCAGATGCAGTGAAAATTACACTAGATCCTCACAGCGACACACTGTGAAATGCAGACCAAACATTGCTTGTGTCTGACAGAGCTTTAGTGCTTATCAGTGATTCCCCAGTTTGAGTTACTTACTCCTGCTTTACCACCTTACCAGTGTGAGGCTAGTTGCCCCGGTGGCCACTGGTGCTCCCAAAGTGGCCTTTTACTTGCTAGACAGCGAGGTCACTGTTGGTTATGGCAAAGGTTCAATGGATTTTGAAGAATCCAAGCCCATCACAAACCAGGGAGTTAGCCGTATTGTCTGGAGAATTGAAGTTTATTTCTTGCGCACAGGCACTAGACACCTAGCCAGCCCCTAAAACAATGGACTGACACAGTTTTATAGCAAGACTGATGTCAAGATTAGGCCCAGCTTTTTTTTTTTAAGTGACAGGTGTGACAGACATCACCATGTAAGGATAAACAAAAACAGGCAGTCTAAACACAATTACAGCACATGCACACACAATACTGCATATAATAAATGTGTAACACAGCACTAAACATTACACAACAAAAGATTCCTTCAATTTGTTTGCCAGTGCAGACTCAAGCCACTGACTTCTATGGCTTGGTTACATTGGTACTCCAACTGCTTTGTTTCTTCAGCCTGTTTTCCCCTCAGCTTTAGTGGTATTGATTGTAGGATGTCATCATAACGTCAGTGGACTATAGTAATATTTAATAAAAATGTGCATCTATTTTAAGCTATGTCTTAATGTAAAAATCTTTGAAAAGAAAAATGAAAAGAAAAAAATCTGGGCTGATATCAGCAGAAAAGGTTGGACAGGATATTGGGGCGTAAAAGTGAATGAATTTGATCCAATCCTGTAACAAATGTCTCCTGAAGCTCTGCGCACTCACACTGTGATGTGATGTTACCTGTGTAGTTCTTCCTTTAGCTCAGGGGTCTTTAATTAAAATTCAGTAAGGTCCAGTTAAAGAAAATTTTCTCAAGCAAAGGTCCAGAACATCATAATGTTTACCTTGCATTATGATTCAGTGCCATATACTGTTTACTGAAGTAGCCTAGTAGGTATATCAACATCTTGTGTAGTCAACAACTGAATGTCAAATCAAATAAAGTACAATTCAGTAACATTTCAAGAAAATTTACTGTCAGTTTTCTGTTTTTAGATTACGCCATGTGAAATAATCTGGCTCAGTGCTCATCATAATGCACAGATCTGATTGGCTGAGTAGCGTCACATGCTGCCCCGCTAAACCTGTACCATAATGACTAGAAATCATATGCCGATTAAAATAGGACCACCCTGTCGCAATTAAATAATTATCCATAGTTTATTGGTTATAGGACAGCGTCTGGGTCTGCGTCAGACCCGCAGTCCGCCTGTTGGTGACCTCTGCTCTAGGCTAAAACAGTGACTGAGTAGTTTCAGCATCATAGACTATTTTTAGATCATCTTAAGTGAATTGCCTCATTTAAAAACAGATCATTTTGTAGTGTTAGTGATTTTAAAGTAGAAATATCAAATAAATATTTAAGGTTTTAGTATCAGAAAACAAAGTGTTGTGCCGTCTGTTTCACTGCCGTGTGCGTACTTCATCCCCCTCGAACTGATAGTTTCTCCAGTCAACTCTGAATCATAGCAAAAAAGTTGCATTGACTGAAATTGTGGTGATTGGTTTCATAATAGTCTCCACTAAATTGCTTCCTAAAGAACTGTAACTGTATCGAAATCAGAGATTTGCACTCAGCTGCGCAGAATTCAGACTTGCAGTGACCACAGTCTTAATACACTTTTGATCAAAATGTTTGTCAAGTTCTTCTAGGCGACTTAACAAAAGTTTGCCTGGTGTAGTTTCTGCAGTTTATAAGGCGGAAGAGGACTACAGATGGAGCACTAAATGTACTGTAGTGTTTTATGTGTATTCCATAAACTTAATCAGCTCTGGTGTTTGTCCGGGTTTGCAGGAGGAGATCTCTAAATATGACAAAATATGCGAGGAGGCTCACGGTCGCTCCAAGGATGAGAAGATCCTTCACATTAAGCACTGGCTGGACTCCCCCTGGCCTGGTTTGTGGTGTTATTGTAGAAAAACTGAGGCAAAGCTCATTAAAACCCACGTTCAAGTATGACACGACTGTGTTTGTGTCCAGGTTTTTTCACTCTGGATGGTCAGCCCAAAAGCATGAGCTGTCCTTCTACTGGACTGACCGAGGAGGAGCTGAATCACATTGGGCAGGTGGCGTCATCCGTACCTGTGGAAGACTTCACCATTCACGGAGGTAATGAAGCACAAACACCAGGACTGCATAATAAATCTATTCATAATTATCACAGGATTGGTTTTTGCAGTGCTTGTTCTACAGAAGGCAGCAAATGAGCCTTTTAACAACTTCCAGAAGTTTTTTATTCTGTTTTGTGGATGCCTCAGGTGTTCCAGCTGCTGTTTCTAATGATGTTTCAATGATAACAGTCATGTGGTTTAAAGGATGTAACGATTTTGTTCAAAATAATGTCAAATCAAACCTCCTCCCCCTTCTCTCTCTCTCTCTCAGGCCTGAGTCGTATTCTGAAGGGCCGTGCTGAGATGATCCGGAACCGGACAGTGGACTGGGCTCTGGGAGAGTACATGGCCTTTGGCTCTTTGCTGAAAGAGGGCATTCATGTCCGTTTGAGTGGTCAAGATGTGGAGAGAGGAACCTTCAGGTGCTTCACACTGATTTGTTTATTAGTCATTAATTTCACAAGCAGTTCTTAATGCTAAGTGATACAGAATAAGTGATAGTGGAAGTTGTGCATGCAGTGTATCATAATATTTAAGATGTAATATGTTGGAACAGGCAAAGCAGAACCTCTAGTGCCACATATAAAAATGCTATAATAACAATAATAATAATAATAATAATAATAACAAACCTATAGCTACAATGATTTTTATTCACGTTTAATGTAAATCCATTTAAACAGGACTCATTATGCTACAATCACAAATAACAGCTATTATATACAGTTGCATTCAAACTTATTCAGTCCCCATTGAGACTGTAAGGATTTACCAATTCAAGCTTTTGTTAAGACCCAGAACATTTTATTTGGACTGTGTATTAATTGAGTGACTTGATTCAAATTGATTTTGAAAATGTATAATGTCGTATTTCTGCATAAAAAAATATTTTCTTAATATGGCCATGTCATAATTATTCAACCCCTATTTAATATTGCTGGTTTTTAAATCACTGCTTGTCTGTAAGGCTAAAAAGTTGTGCTACACGGTTTAATTCTTTGGGACTCTGTCTCTTTTTTCCCATAGTCACCGTCACCATGTCCTCCATGACCAGAACGTGGATAAGAGGACCTGTATCCCCATGAACCACGTCGCCCCCAACCAAGCTCCCTACACCGTGTGCAACAGCTCGCTGTCCGAGTATGGAGTTCTGGGTCTGTATACTCTACGTTTTACAGCACTCACACTCATCCATACTGACTTCTTCATGCTCATAGTATTCGAATGTCCTAAAATCCTAGATGTCCTAAAATATATAATAATGTAAACTCTTTTAAAGTTTTTTTTTTCAGTATTCAGCTCTACTTAGATGTTGCCATTTCTCATGTTATAACTGCTTATTAAGGATTTTTAAGTGTAGGTATTATGACATAATAAATAAACCAATAATAATCTAATTTTAAGCTTTTCGAAAAGCTTTATAAAGTGGTACCTTTTGTTGCAGGCTGTATATGCCTCATATAATTACCTCATTGAAGGGGAATTCCACTGATTTTGTTTCAGAATTTCTGCATAATTAAATAGTTGATATATACAGTCATTCAGAGTAATGTAAAATGGTTTATTGTAGAGATGCTTACAAATTTAGATTAAATTAGATTGTATTCAGCTTTATTATCATTGTGCAGAGAACAGGTTCAGACCCAATGAAATGCAGTTAGCATCTAACCAGAAGTGCAAAATACAGTATTATTACATATGAAGTGCAGAAGGACGGTACAGTGGTTAAAAATGCTGATATGCAAGTATAAATATAATATACATATATACAGAGTGAGTGGAGAGCGTACAATGAGGGAAGTATGTCCTGTGAGAGCAGCATATGTAAAAGATAAGTATGCAGAGTAAACATGTACAGTAATTGTTGGTGCAAATATGAATAGTGCAGTAATAGACTGTGCAATAATACTAGGATATAAAGTACAATACAGTGTTTAGTACAATTTAGAGTGATGGTGATAGAAAGTAGCAATGTCTACAACACAATATGCCTATTTTATTTACCATGCAAACCAGTGAACCTGCATGTCTTCTTAGTTTTTAAATGTAAATTTGATGACGGTAAAATTTATTTTTTACAGATTTACCACATTCTTTGCCTCACAGTGCCCTGAATGTGCCTGTATGTTCGAATACCTGCGCCCAACCTGAGGCTGAGTGTAGCCTAGCTGAAAATATGTCTTATGTCCTGTAGAGGAGCTAAAAGGCACAAACATATGACTCTAAATATCATGTATTTTAGCCCATCCCACTATTCCTCCATCTCCCTCTCTCTTATTGTCTCTCTCAGGTTTTGAGTTGGGCTTTGCTATGGCCAGTCCTAACTCTCTGGTTCTGTGGGAGGCCCAGTTTGGAGATTTTCACAACACAGCTCAGTGTATAATTGACCAGTTCATCTGCCCTGGACAGGCCAAATGGGTCCGCCAGAACGGCATAGTTCTGCTGCTGCCACACGGAATGGAG
Organism: Colossoma macropomum; assembly: GCF_904425465.1. NCBI lineage: Eukaryota > Metazoa > Chordata > Actinopteri > Characiformes > Serrasalmidae > Colossoma > Colossoma macropomum. The sequence continues at coordinate 4,782,147 of NW_023494793.1, read as the reverse complement.
GGCATGGTGAGACTACATTACCCACAGTTCACCCCCGTTACTTGTCTTTCTTTTGGTCTGTGTAGTGTATATACTTTTAAATGCAGTAAATCATGAACCTTCTAATGAATCAAATGCATTTTAGTAGTGTGGAAAATGTAAACCATGTAGTGTTGCGTTTATTCTGCAAAAAATAATATCTTGGCAAGTAGAAACACCTTCAAACTAGTTAAGAGTATCATAAGATTCTTTAACTTATTTGTAGATGTTTCTTTATTTGTTTAAGTATCTAGAAATATCGTCTTATTCTGTTGGCAGATGAGATTTTTCTATTGGCTTAAAGCAAGTAAAGGCATCTGCCAGTAGAATAACTTCAGTTACTTAACAAGTAAATGTTTAGAATAAGTCTAGTAATCATCATAAGTTCTTGCATCAACCTCAAAACGAGAAATATTAGATGGACTGTCCACTAGATTTGAGGCTGGCGTGCTTGTGATGCTCTCTGTTTTAGAAATCGGTTAAAATCTGAACACACACATTAGTTTGGGCTACGAATAAGAACTCAAATTTCCCAGATCTCCTCAGATCACACAGCACAAACAAAGCTAAACTTACTGGACGGGACATGTTTGTGCTTTTATGTGCAGCGAAAGCAAAAACCGGGGATGAATTTGTGGCGAGACCGTTGATGCAGTGAGAGCTGGAGAAATATTTCACTACAAACTGGCAGCTGAGCTGATTTGAATTGTAAAGCGTGACCTGACATCTGGATCCAACATTATAAACATGATATCGTCTCTTATCTGCCTGTGTTCTACACGCAGCTCCTCTGTCTCCACTCGGCTGTTCAGGCAGTGTTCATGCGCGTCTCTTCACCTGTTTTTCCGCTGATCCAGCTCTCTGATTGGCTGTTGTTTGAATAACTCACTCAGTGCATCTCTGACTTTCTCACACTACAGCACTCGTGAATGTTTAGAGTAATAAGCATCAGACAAGTTTGATAATATCGGAGGGTCTCTGATCACTTCAGAGCTCCTTCGGAGGGCTAAAGATTCACTCATTTCTCCTCTCACACTATCATCCATGCCGTCAGTCGCTTCCGATCGAGCTTCCGACCTAGAATATCAGATTCAGTCTTCAGATTGTGAATATTCGTCGCAAGGGGCAAATCGGGCTTAAAATCAGGGAAAATATTGTGTAGAGTAGGCCAAGCTTAAGATGATTTCACTTGCCAAGATGCAACATGGAATTTCAAGCACACACCGGCAAAGATCATCATATTTTATGATATTTTATTTATAGTGTGCATCTCACTGTCCACTGTCTTTCCTATTAAGGTATTAATCAATTGTCCGCCTCTGTCTTTCCCTCTCATAGGGTCCTGAGCACTCATCTGCTCGTCCCGAGCGCTTCCTGCAAATGTGCAATGACGATCCTGATGTTTTCCCTGTAAGACGTGCTATTTTTTTTTCCTTTTGTTTTCATTTGCGTTATTGATGTAATACAAACCATGTTTGTTTGTCTTTATTGGCTGGAGTTATTATTGGAGTATCTGTACCTGACTCTGAATGAACCTCAAGGATTTCAAACTCTGGTTGCAGAAAATCACGGATGACTTTGAGGTGCGTCAGCTGTATGACTGTAACTGGATTGTGGTGAACTGCTCCACTCCTGCCAACTACTTCCACGTTCTGAGGAGGCAGATCTTGCTGCCTTTCCGGAAGCCAGTGAGTTTACATTGAAAAAGGATGTGCTCATACACACAGAATAGGCAGAAAAAAGAAGTTGTGTAACCCCTGGTTAAATAACATGTTTTGTTGATTTTGAAAAAAAACACAAAAAAACATGAACAACTTCTGCACAGTGTAGTAAACAGTTACTGTTTATTACTGAATTTATTGGGAAAAAATGGAAAATGGAATTCATTTTGATGTATTTTTTCTAATATGTTAAACCCAGCAAATGAAATTGTGCACAAACAATTTCCGAAAATGTCATTTGAATGTGTTCCCTGTAGAGAATATGTTAACTTATTCAATATTCAATTATAAAATAAAAAAAACATACAGTTTAACTGGGGATATTTTAAACTTTTGGATACGACTGTCTGCAAACAGAGGGTTAGATCAAAAACTGTGCACTGCCAGTGGACATTTAAAGATTATCTTTCTCTTTCTTCTTTAGCTCATCATCTTCACTCCCAAATCTTTGTTGCGCCACCCAGAGGCCAAGTCCAACTTTGACCAAATGCTGCCAGGTCAGAGATGCAATGAAGCGCACAGCTGAATCTCTCTTACTTCAGATATACTGGCATTTTTTGGAATATATTATTATTATTTGGAAGACAATATAGACATTGAATAAAGCTCAGAGTGCATGTATACACCCATCTCTCCTAATGTTAGACTATCAAAGCTACACATTATTAACACAGATAGTATATTATACAGTGTATTAAGAGTTTGCATGTCTTATCAGGCACCCATTTCAACCGTGTGATCCCGGATGAGGGCCCTGCAACCCAGAACCCAGCTGAAGTGAAGCGTCTGATCTTCTGCACAGGGAAAGTCTTCTATGAGCTCACACGTGAACGCAAAGCTCGCGATATGGAGAACACTGTGGCCATCGCTCGCATCGATCAGGTACTGCACCCACGCACATACCGTCACACCCTCATGTGAAGATTAGAGGAAGCTTGAAAAGCTAGCAAGTAAGAGCATGTCTTCTTAGGCGGTGAGATGATCGATACACATTTTGGAAATGGAATCTAAATAGAAAAGTGTTGTGCAGCTTCAGGTGTTCGAAAACGTCCAAAACCAGCTTTTCCTTCATGTTGGAAGAAAGACTGTAAAGAAGGCGTCCAGGCTGGATAACTGCTTTTCTGTCACGGTGCACGTGTTTGAAAAGGTTTTCTCTCATCGCTTCCTTAGAATGCAAGAGTATGTCTTATTATAGTCCTAGGAAGAATATGAGCATTTCACAAGAGTCTACTGCACTTACTAGAAGATGATGCCGTCATTGATGGGTCATGGTGTAGGTAATTGTCTGTACATACACATGAGCCTTTGGGTGTCCACAAGATATGCTTTTTAGTATATACTATTTATTTAAAATATATATATTAATTTAAACTTTTTTACTTTTTAAACAGATTTTCTGTTAACATTTTAATTGCAGATGCATTATGATACTAAGACCTTGCCATGACAGAGAAACATGCACCTCTGTACAGTGATCTTGGGAGCCTGAAGCTGAATCCTCAACATTAGCCAGAAAACAAGCACAAAGCCTTATTAGCCTTGACTGAAAAGTTTTAACATAAACAGGATTATGTTTTAAAACACCTAGCAAATACTCATGGCAGGCCACTATATATTCTGAAAGCAATATTAAATTATAGCCTATTAAAGGGGCAGTCTAGCCAAAAACACTGATTTTTTTTTATCTTTTTCGCATTTTTATCCGTCATTGTTCTCTCACTATAGTGCCCAATATGCATTGTGCATATACGTCATACAACTATTAGGAGTCCTCCCCCCTCCTTCCTATGGCAATAAAGAAACACACTGATACACACATGATATTTGGCTTCCTAGGACTGATGTTAGCAGTCTGGCTTCTCCAAGCTGTCAGTTATCCTCCCAAAGTGTTTGTAGTTTTTTTTGTTTTTTTTTTTTCCCCCCAAACATTCCTCACGCCTTCGAGATTCATCATCCAAAGGGGGAATCCTAGTCTTTAAACCGGTAAATTTCACTCTCAGAGCTGCTGTGGCACAAAGTACTGTGGCAAGTAGGCATCTTTACAGCCGATGTAGGAACGTTGAACTTCCACTTTACCCCGCGTTCACACCGGCAGCGACTTTTTTCCTCTTATCGCCCAAATCACTGATTGCTCATCGCCTGGGGGCGTTTCTGAACTCAAACTGACTCTTGGTTGCCATGGTTTCACTGACGCCAAGCAAAAATCAGATGCATTCCTGCTAGAAATAAAAATCCTGGTGAGAAATCGCTTGTGTGCTTATTTTTATTTAATCCTTGTGTCTGCGCAGTCAGTTTGTGTTTCACAGTGGTGGAGATAAAGCGCGTACTATGCTGCTCAATTAGAGAACTTGCTCAGTGCTTAATTCCTATTGGTAATCGCCACATCTTTTATGCTGCTTATTTGCATAAAGTTAAATGCCACTCCGTTTTTTCGCGTCGCCAACTCTGCCCGTTTTATGTCGCCAGCGTTTGCGCTGCCTCCTGTCGCCGGAATTTGCCAGCTCTCGTTGAAAATAAATGACCTCCAGCTGCTTTGTCGTGTTGCGTCGCTGCCGGTGTGAACGCAGGGTTAAAGACAATATCATGATGAAAAGCACTTTGGCTGTCAGACGAGGTTGAGGTTGTGCTCACTAGTAAAACTGTTAAGAGGGTCTGTTGCGTAAATGATCTCTGATTGTCTCTCCCCAGCTGTCTCCATTCCCCTTTGATCTGGTCAAGGCCGAGACAGAGAAGTACCCCAACGCTGACCTGGTCTGGTGTCAGGAGGAGCATAAGAATCAGGGTTACTATGACTACGTGAAGCCCCGCATGCGCACCACCATCGACCGCGCCAAGCCTGTCTGGTAAATACACTCTTATTCACCTGATCTCCGCTGTATAAAACCGAGAAGAATTAACGACCAGACACAACCACAGCCATAAACAACAAACTTCACAGTACAGCAGATCTCTCAACTCCTTAATAGACAATTCAGAGAAACAGTTTTATTGCAATACATGTAAAGAACATGCTTTAAAAAGTAAAGGGGTCTATATAGAACCATAACCACTCAAAGAACCCTTTGCATGGTGAAAGGGTTGATCATCATATTGATGGTGCTGTAGATGGTGCTATATAAAACCCTTTTTGGAAAGGGTTCTAGATGGTGCTAAAAATGGTTCTTCTATTGTTACAATGTCAAGCTTGTAACAGTAGAAGAACCCTATTTGGTGCTGTATAGAACCATATACAACACATTCTCCATCAATATGAAGAACGCTTTCACAATGTAAAGAACTAATTATGCAGAGGGTTCTTTGAGTGTTTATGGTTCTATATAGAGCCATTTACTAAAGAACCTTTGAAGAACCTTCTCTTAGTGTGTAGACACCCGCTCATCTCCTTTTTCTAAAATGAAGGGTATTATTAGGGAGTTTCTCTCTCTTTGCACTACTCTTCTAGTACCCAAAGGTACTGGATGGAGCTTCATCACTCCAGAGCGCCTGGTTCTATAAATGTACACAAAGAACAGTGGTTCTTTTTCTCAATGAGGAATTGAAAGTAGGGGTGGTAGCTCTGTTTTTCTACTGTTGTGGTAGTAAAAGCGAGTAACAGACACACCACAGCTGCCTACACTCCACTGCTTTTGAACAGCCTTCATTTAGGAAGTATGTGTCCTTGTAAGCATGAACTCTTTTTACTTAGAACTTACAATTCACCTTTTACTGAATCTGTTGGTCTGAGCAGCTTTGTTAATAGAACACTAAGTGAAACTCCTTCCCATGAAATGTTAAAGGAATGGTTTGGCAAAAAATGGACTTGGCACCGTTTTCACACTCCAGATGTGGTGAATCAGCAAAGTTTGTTACCCAAGTTTTGCTTCTTCAGTCAGTTCAGAAAACACTTGTTTTGTACACTGAAGTTTTGTTCACTTTCATACTTCACAGTTAGTCATACAAACCACAGCGACAAGTCTTCCCAACTTCGTGAACAGCTGGATGCATGTTGAGCAGTTTGATAGATGTTATGGGGATGTATTTACAAAAGAGATTTGGGTGACTATTGACTTCTAGTGTTTGTTAGCAGCATTAGCCTCATAGCTCCAGTTTGAAATCTGATAGACTGTATATGGGCCAAGTGGAAAATTTCATGAATTAGATTTTTTGCCTTTAAGGAATATTCCTGAAGACTTCTAAGATCTTTTCTAAAAACTGGTCCAGAGCAGGGGAACAAAATTCCGGGCTAGAAGGCATGCAAATCTTTGACCGATTTGACTGTTTTAACGCATCATGAAATGTCTGACTACGCATTTTTATGTTTTTTGTGTAGAAATCATTAAAGTTATTAGAGAGAGATCAGATCTGGCCAGGCTGAATGCAAACCATTGCCCTACCGTACCAACCCATGCAACTATTTACTCTTCAGTAGTGCTGTTTAGTAGTGCGGTGCATAGACAACAAAAACTAGTAAAAAGTACTAGTTTTTAACCCAACTTCATATTTCTAGTTCACTCTTTGGCAGTTCCCATCCACAATAGGACCACTTGGGGTGGATGGATGCTTATATATGAAAATAAACTTTATTTTGGTTAAAAATAAAATAAATAAATGAAAATGGATGCAGCTTCATTAAAGCTGTGAAAAAGGTGGATGTAACAAAATAATGAAAAGCATTAGGGACACATTTACAACCAGTATAACAGAAAATAAGTTTAAAACTATAATCGATATATAATTGGTTATTATATAACCACCCTTATTATTGTATTATTGGGGATCAATCCATCCATACATACATCCTTCCATCCATACATACGTACATCCATACATCCATACATACATCCATCCATCCATACATCCATCCATACATGCATTACCATACATACGTACATCCATCCATACATAATCGGTTTAAATATTCCAAAAGTGATGCTGTGGGTTAATGACTATCTGTTAACAGTATCTGTCCGTAAGGTCGTATACTGTTTATTAGCATAAAGGTGCAGTAAACGTGCAGATCATAGAGTCTTCACTGTCTATACGTTTGTGTGTGTAGGTACGCTGGTCGTGAACCTGCTGCCGCTCCTGCTACCGGAAGCAAGAATTCCCACCTGCTGGAGCTGAAGCGTTTCCTGGACACTGCCTTCAACCTGGACGCCTTCAAAGACCACATCTAATTTCACTCTTACAAACAACAAATCAAACCTTAAATCTTCCGTTCTCCCGCCTCCTCAGTCCTCCAAATCAGTTCTCATTATAGCGCCTATACCCTGTCCAAAACACTGCTGTTCAAACCCACCCCCACTTTATCTGTCACACACACCCTGACTTCAGGCCTAGGAACAAAAGATAGTTCTCCAAATGCACAAAAGCACTCTTTCCGTCCTCAGCACTCGCGCTCGCTTGTTACCTCTCTGGATTCCCTATTGTTGGGCTAGATCTCCTCTCTCTCATAGCGTTCCTGCAACCTGCTGTCATCTGCAGTCATCGCAAACGTGTTTTTTTTCCTCAGTCCTTTTAAAGCCAAACCAGACGTGACCGCACAAACTAGCGTGGATGTAAACGGTTAATACTAATTTGACAGATGGGCTACCAAAGCACAGTTTGTGAAAGCTTTCAGTACTTTCATAGTAGTACTCAGAGTATTTAGTAGTAGAACTGTTATTAAGTAAATCCTGAAGGTTTTATCTTGCTCTGTCTGCATATGAGGCGTTGACAGACGGACACTGTGACAAAGTACTAAAGGTAGAAGTGGTTCAGGTCCCCAGTGGCACCTGTTTAGGACAAGAGTCAGTTTCAGAACTTGTGATCCATCCACAAACAACACGGTGATCAAAAATATTTCACTTTTTGTTGCTACTGCTCTGTTGATCTAGGGTAATTATGTCTGCTCTCAGATAATTGTATCCAAATTTCTTTCAAACGCTTTAATCTTTTTTCTTTTTTTGCTTTATCATCATTCACATCCCGGTCGTTGGCTCATTGGAATGCGGTTTCTGTACACAGAAATGTCAGAATGAGGGAAAAATTTTGCGTGATCACACTCGGGATTGCATTCCTGGGTGAAGTTGTACAGCAGATGGATAAACTGACACATTTCCAGTGTCTTTGCACTGTTTTCTGGCAAAAAAAAACAAATGGTCTTCAGATATGGATATTTTAGTTGTATGATTGTATTTATATGAAGATGTTCGCACAAAAGGAGAGGTTCATGATTAATGGCGAAAGTATGAAAGGGCAGGAAGATTGAGAGTGCTGCCTTGTCCCGTTTTTGAGTGCATTCTCAGATGTTGCACACTAAGACCCCCTCTGCCTACTGTAAACTTCATTGCTAATAGTTTTCTTCCTCCATCTCATGTGCCAAAACAATACACCACTGCTCTGATTGGAAGAAGTAACAGAACAGCACGGCTGAATTCACAGTGAATCCTGTTGGTTTGGGAATGCTCTACAAAAGAAAATACAGGAAATCGCATCTTTCGGAGAAAAAGTGGATGATTTTATTTATTTTTATTTTAGGGAGCTGAGAATCTTGTCCTTGTTTATCTTCATTCAATAAACACATTATCTTCTCAGAGCTCTCGAGATGTGCCTTTATTTTTTATTGATGAATGAAGATGGACGCTGCTTCGTTAAGGCTGTGAAAAAGGTGGAAATAACAAGATAAAGGATTAAAAGTATCAGGGACACATTCACAACCAATATAACATGAATATACGTGCCAAGTGTGTGAGTAATATGTAACTTGTTGGAAGAAAACCTTGCATCTCTGAAATGGTAACTACAGGAAAAAGGAAAAAACCTACTATACTTTTAATGCAAGTCAATAGAACCAGATTTTTTTTCCTAGTCATTTTGGGTCGTTTCTTCTGGTCCATTAATCATGAAATTTACACACAACGTAAAGGGCAACAGGCATTTTGAAATATTTAAAAAACTGGAAAACGACAAAAATGGGTTTTCTTCCAACAGCAGCGAGATGTGTGTGTGTGTGTGTATATATGTATATCGTCGCTGTCCAATGAAAGCCATTTATCTCAATTTTTGTTGATTTTTTTTTTAGTTTTCTACATCATATCAACAAACCACCTGTCCTTTAGATTGTGTAAACATTTCATGATGAATGGCCCAATAGAAGTGCTCTAAAATCACTTGGAACAAAATCTCTTTACATTGATCTACATTGAAAGGTGAGTGTTTCTGCCTTGTTCTGTAAAGTGAATATTTTGGAGATGCTTGTTTTTCATTGGACAGTGACGATATAAAAGTGTGTATATACATAACATAGAATATATATGTGTGTGTGTGTATATATATATGTGTGTGTGTGTGCGCGCGCGTGCACGCACCACGCAAGCTGATTGGTTGAGAAGCGTTCTAACTGCTGTTATTTTGCCATTTTTTTCACAAACACTGTATCACTCCGCTGAGACGCCATTGCTAAGCAACGACTTTGACAGCTGTAGGAGACGCTCAAGCCATTTGAACGTTTTTACTTCTTACTTTCCACAAACAGAAAATGGACACTTTTAAGATCACATTTGACCGACAGCCGATTTGGTCAGACTCTGAAGATGAGACGACACTAAATTCCCAAACTGTCAGTTGGTCTGTAAGGAGCTGGAGAACGAACTGCTGGCTGTGCAGGGAGTGAGCAGAGCTCGTTACTCTGACGTAGCAACCAACTATAATTTGGCGGAAGGACTTGCTAACATTAAAACATTAAATGCCGCGTTCACGGCCCAGTTTATTATTATTATCCCTTCTAGAGCTGAGTGGCTTGAAAATGGCGAAAAGTATACTAGTGACTTTTTTGCTTTGGGAAAAAATACATTTTAAAAGTAAGTCATTGTCTAGTTTGAAAATCAGTGAAAAACTATGTCAAGATACTGAACAGATAGCAAATTTTGAATGGACGTTCTATGAATCATTAAATAACACTGATTTTAATCCTAGTGGCTGCATCGCCTCACAGCAAGGAGAGTCTGGGTTCGATTCCCCAGCAGGGCAACCGGAGCTCTGTGTGGGTTTATTCTGGGTGCTCCGGTTTCCTCCCACAGTCCAAAGACATGCAGTCAGGCCAACTGGAGATACTAAATTTCCCCTTGGTGTGAACGTGTTTGTGTGTCTGCCCTGTGATGGACTGGCGACCTGTCTGGGGTGTGTAATCAATTGCTTAAATATTCATGTGTATATATGCGCATGTGTATATATGTGTATATGCATGAAATTTTATGTCTGGAATAAAAACAGGATCCGAATATATGTATCACTATACTTTTTAGAGAGTCCATTAAGAATCAAGCCAGCCTTTTATACATTTGTCTGCAAAGCAATGCAAACGTTTCATCAATAGCAACAAGCCAGACGGGATTGTTTTGCAGACAGAGATAAACTCCTTAAAAATGATGGGAAAATTATGGTTTTCCTTCGATAAGGATATCTTGACCAATAGAAAAAGAGCTGAGGGACCTTCCTGTTGGACAGTCCTCATCTTTGGGCTTAAGGTCTCTGGCTAACTGAGAAATTCAGCTTTGTGTAATGCCTCCCAGCTCACCCTGAATGTATTACTGACATCAAAAAAAAGTCTAAGCTTTCCACCCCACCTTTCAATTTTTGGCAGGACAGTACTGAGCTTCTGAGTTGATGATGCTTGTTCTTCCATATGACATGAAAATGGAAAGATCTCTCCGAAGCCAGTTATTAAAAACTGATGTAGTTTTTTTAAGTCTAGAAGAAAAATTGAGATGCTGCCTGACAACGAGATCTATGGTAACATATACCCAGGTATTTCACACTCCTTAATTTGTATGCCATGGACATTTTTATCCTGAGTGTCACACAAGCAGAAACACTCACATTTGTTTAGGTTTCAAAGCCAGAGGCAAGAGAAAAGGTTTTAATAGGTTGTATCATCTGCCAGCTGAGAGATTCTAATTTCCTTTAAAAAGTTGAAATATCGGAGCGGCGCGCTGGCGCCTCACGGCAAGAAGTGTCTGGGTTCGATTCCCCGGCCGGGTAACCAGGGTCCTTTCTGTGTGGAGTTTGTATGTTCTCCCCGTGTCCGTGTGGGTTTCCCCCCCACAGTCCAAAGACATGAAGAGAACCGGAGATACTAAATTGCCTCTAGGTGTGAATGTTTATGTGTCTGGACTGGCGACCTTTCCAGAAAATGGAACTGCCTTCTGCCCAGTGAGTGCTGTTACTGGCTCCAGCACCCCCGACGACCCAGGCATAAGCAGCTCAGATGATGAATGATGAATTGAAATACCTTTCAGTAGAGGATGTTTGTGAATACCAATCAAACATATCCAACTAAGTTGAAATCTTTTAGAAGTATTACAGAGCTATTTATACCATTTAAAACATTTTAATGACAGACTGTAAATTATCACCGAAACCAAATAACTTTAAGAATTCATGTTCAATTGTATCAAATGTCTTACGTAGGACTATAAAACCAATGAGAAAGTCTGAGTCAATAAAATAGTTAGATCACAGATTATGTGTATATTATTGCTTATATATGGGCCCAGTTTGGGATTCATGAACAATACTATGTAGTCCTTTTTAAAGTCTATTAGCATATGTTAATGCGAATAGCTTGTAATCGATATTTAATGTGATTGGTCTCCAATTTTCTATGGAAAATAAATCTTTATCAGGTTTTGGAATCAAGGACGTAACGCCTTGCTTCACCGTGGCTGTCATATTGCCTTTTTGTTATGCACTGTTTAGGAACAGCAAAGAGAGGTTTCTCCAACAAATCCCATCTCCAACAAAAATAATTCTACTGTAAGACTGTCTTGACCAGGAGACTTTCTTTTTTTTCATTAATTTCTTGGACTCTTTTAGCTCCTGTATGGATAACTTAGACTCACAAAGCTTCTTTAAACTCATTAGAAATGACACCCATACCCACCACTAACCTGCTGTAAAAAACTGTGACAATACGAGAGATTAAAATCATTCATTCATTCATTCATCTAAACCGCTTATCCTCCTGGGTGGCGGGGGGAGCTGGAACCTATCCCAGCGCTCATTGGGCGGAAGGCAGGAAATTCGCCGGACAGGTCGCCAGTCTAGCACAGGGCAGACACACAAACACATTCACACCAAGGGGAAATTTAGCACCTCCAATTGGCCTGACTGCATGTCTTTAGACTGTGGGAGGAAACCGACACAGAGCTCCGGTTGCCCGGCTGGGGAATCAAACCCAGACCCTACTTGCTGTGATGCGATGCAGCCACTAGGATTGAAATCAGTGTAATTTAATGATTTCTAGAATGTCCATAAAATTTGCTTGACATGGTTTTTCACTGATTTTCAAACTAGACAATGACTTACTTTTAAAATGTATTTTCTCCCAAAGCAAAAAAAGTCACTAGTATTCTTTTCACCATTTTCAAGCCACTCAGCTCTAGAAGGGATGAATGCACCTTGTGCGATATTCATATAGAGATGCTCAATTTCCAGCTGCAGAGATTTTAACTTTTCCTCCTCTGCAGACAGTTCATTCTCTTTCTCTAACTTCACTGAAATTCTGTTTTCTTTCCAGCGCCTGTCTTTGTTCAGCTCTTCACTACGCTCAACACACACCCTCCAAACCGCGTTTCCTTAAGGCCGGGCCGGTGACGAAGAGCCCGTCTAGCAATCCCATTGGCTACCGCAGGCGTCACTGAAAGCGCTTCTACGCGCTCATTGGCTGGAGCTCGCTCTAGCCCCGCCCGCCGTGTGGCTCTTATAAAGCCCAGCAGGCGCCTTCCCCTCTCTCCTCCATTCCAAGACCACACCGACCGTCCGGGTGAGACAAAGGGCTCCGGCTTGGACATCATCTACACCGAAAAACAGCCGAATTGGAAGGAAAAGGAACCATGGGCAAACCTAGAGTCTTCTTCGACATCACCGCAGACGGCAAGCCCGTGGGGCGAGTGGTTATGGAGGTGGGTTTGCGCGCTTGTGCTCCCGCTGCCTGCTTGAGGAAATGACTGTAATTTTCCACTCGACCCTGCACTTTTCATTGATCCGTCTCCGCTCCGCTGTATCCCCCCTACCCGCCACCCTTGAGCTTCAGCGCCGCCTGTGCATCGTAAGGACTGTCGCTGAGACCCTTCCGAAAAAAAGAAAGAAAAAAGGGCAGGAGGCGCCACTTTTCTCCTTTTTCCAGTTCATGCAAGCTTTTTTTTTTAATGTGTGGACTTTGCACACCTTAATACGTGGCCGAACTTTTTTTTTTTAGTTGCATTTTAATTCTAACATCCTGACCGCCAACCTTAGCACACGTGAGCCGGAGCGCTGTGTAGCCCGAGCGCCGTCTCCGGCTATGAGAGGCCGCCTTGAGCTGCAGCGTCTTACGGGCTTGTGGAGTAAAGAAGCTTGGGTTACATGGTGCCCCGGTCTCAGTCACGCATAACGTGGTTCATGAAATCAGATTACGAAATGTGCTCGCCTGGCTCACATGTTTGCAGAGCTGGACGCCATCTTGAACAGATATAACTGCAAAAAAACAGGGTGACGATTTTGCGTTTTTGACGCAATGTTGTTGCATCTCCACCCGGCTTTCAGAGCCCGGATTAAAAGGCTAACATCACTTACAGGAACTTTTAAAAGCGCATGCCTTAATATTTCCAAATATAGATGCACTGGAAATAACCAGTGAAAAGAATCAATTCAGTGCATTTCTATTTTTGGTGCAACATTTAAGGTGGAACGGGGAAGTTCGAATAAGAAGCCTCGTGTAGTAAATAATGAATAAAACGAAGACTTTCCTGCTTATAAATGAGCCCTGGTGTTGACAGACTAAGCTTGAAATACGTAGAAATTTAGCTACGCCTTGGTGCATTTACATAATAATAATAATAATAATAATAATAATAAACTTTTATTTTAAATAAGAGTCTGGTGTAGACAAGCTGAACTGGTTCACTTGAGCAGAAACCGCTGCCCCCTTTTTGCAAAGCTGAAGCGAACTTGTTCGAATTTTCCCGTTCCGCCTTAAACAGTGCAGCAGTTACGTTCAGCTGCTGCAGCATTTAAGGTGGAACGGGAAGATTCGAACAAAAAGCTGGCGAATGAGAAGCCGATTTCAGCCTCGTCCTTCTCCTTTTCCCCCCTTTGTTCGAGCCGGTCGGGCCGTTTAAACGGCAGAGCGAATAAAATGAGATCAGCGACGACGGAAAAAACAGTTACGGTCGTTTTTATTCGGAGTTCAGGGCCGGAATCGGAGCGCGCGCGCGTGTCCGGTGAAGGGTGGACTCGATCCGCTTCTGGAAAGTTCTGAGGCGGCGGGTGGGGGAGGGGCTGCGGGGAAACGGGCACACTGCGCGCGCCAAGACGGAGCATAAAACATCCCTGAATTCCTCTAAAAATGCCCAAAATAAATCTGTTTATTTATTTATATATATATTTATTTCGATGGCGTTTACGGGGTTGGTCAGGTGGCGAACGTGCTTGTTTTAAATGAAACGGAAGAAAAACAGGAAATGTGAGCCGCTTTGAGCACGTGGTCTGCCGTAGTACTACAGACGTGATTTTATTTATTTATTTTATTTTTTTTATTTATTTAGTATTTTAAATATTAATTTAATGCTTGTTTGAATAGTCTTTTCCAGTCTTGAACCCCCTTTTTATACATTTAGGCTTTTATTCTGTAGCCTAGTAGGATGTCATTGTAATTTTCTTCTCAGACACATTTTAGGTATTTAAATATTAATTTATTGCCTATTTGAAGTCATTTTTAGTCTTAAATGCGTAAAATTGAGTTTTATATGGTAATGCATTAATGTAATTAATAGTGCTCAAACTTTTTTTTTTTAAATAATAAAACCTCCATAGCAGGTCTCTCGGCCTGCCTCGTGTAAACGTATGCACGACTCCACTGCAAAGGCGCGTTTCATTTGGTGCATCCCCGAGTTCTCTGACCAGTTGTTCTTGGGTGTGTTTCCCAGTGCAGCCCTGCCGCAGAAGCTGGTGTCTGCCCCTTCCTTGCAGCTGTGCCTTCATGACCCCTCCCATGCCCTTGGTGCCCCCTTACCCCCACCCTGTGCTCCCCTCCTGTTCCCCCATGTCTTTGTTTAGCTCAGCCTTTCAAGTGCAAGTGCATCGGAGCCTGTTTTGATGTCCTTGTGTCTGTTATTGCTTTGTAAACATTTGTAAACTTTAATTTCTTCTTTTCGACAGCTGAGAGCTGATGTTGTCCCCAGAACAGCAGGTGAGTTCACTTTGGCTTCCGTCTGTCTTGCAAAGTGGTTTAACTGGTTATAAAAGACGGTCTAACTGTACAACTGCTCTGTTTCCAGAGAACTTCAGGCAGCTGTGCACAGGACAGCCTGGCTTTGGCTACAGGGGCTCCACTTTCCACCGTGTCATCCCTGGCTTCATGTGCCAGGTACTGACCTTTATCCTCTTCTGTACGTTGCCCCCTCTTATTTCAGGCCGCCTCTTATAGGGGTGGGGATGTAGAGCTGGTGAAGTGAGCATGTATTGGAGGGGACGTTGTTAGGTGTGCTTGTTTTGAAGAGGCCTTTTGGAGTTGCTCCATCTTCCCATGGTCTAAACCTGCTTTGATGTTCAGGGTGGCGACTTCACGAACCACAACGGAACTGGCGGCAAGTCTATCTATGGCCACAAGTTTGAGGACGAGAACTTCAGCCTGAAACACACAGGGCCCGGCTGCCTGTCCATGGCCAATGCTGGACCCAACACCAACGGTTCCCAGTTCTTCATCTGCACAGCTCAAACCAGCTGGTTAGTTCAACCCTTTTGTATTGCAGTATATTGATGCCTTGGTCAATCACTGTGACATGTTTTAAAGATTAACCTGCTTTATTTTGATGTACACTGTTAAATTACATGAATGTCTTCAGTGATGCCCACAAACTCCGCTGGGACTGTGGTCAATAATTTCACAGTATGGAGTAAAATTTAATGTTAATAGGCTCATTTGCATATTACACCCTTCAGTTATCAACCTGGCAAAAACCAGTGTCTTTTTAAAGGTATGGTAATGGTGTATAGTGCAGGCCTTCTGGGTTTAAAGTGACCTCGCATCTGTATTTTGTGGGGCGAAACTGGGGGTGTGGTTGAGGGGTTGTCAAGTTTGCACAAACTGATGAGCCTGAATGTCTCGTGCCCCAAAAATTCTGATCTGGCTGTGAAGTAAAATGTGTCTTCTCTCACTCTCTCAGGCTGGATGGAAAGCACGTGGTCTTCGGCCAGGTTGTGGAGGGCCTGGATGTCATCAAGAAGGTGGAGAGTTTCGGCTCCAACAGTGGCAAAACCTCAGCCAAGATTGTCGTTGCCAACTGCGGCCAGCTGTAGACCCCACCCCCCGCAAAGCCCCCCAAAACCCTGCGTCTTTCAGACCCTGTAAATCCTGGTTTAAACAGCAACATTCCTGTCCGGTTTTACTCCTAGCCCATCCTTTCAACCCGTCTGTTTCTGTCCCTTCTGACGAGTTGCCTTTTTGATCAGTTCGTTATATTTTTCATTTGCAAATAGGAGCCTATGGGCTTTAATTTGTGTGGCAAAAAATCTGAAAATAAAAAGGGGAACAATTAACGTTTGGCCTGTTTGCTTATTTTCAGGGCTAAAACTTTCGTTTGACTGGTTTGATTTGGACTAGATGGTAAAGGTACAGTTCTTGGTGCGAAGGTCGGTGAAGTTCAGATCGACCTGACTGCCTGTTTTTGGGCAGCTTGATGAATATGGCAATGTTTCACACACCTGATGAGAGCTTCTTTCAGCAGGTGGTGTTTACAGTGGTGTTCTAGTTTGCTGTTTATCCTGCTGGGAATGTAAATTGCTTGCTTCCCCCAGAACTTTCAGGAGCTACTGTGAAACCAGAGTTGGTCTATTTTGTCAGTGTGGTTTAGTGGTGTTTTCTAGTTGTATATTAAGCCCAGGCTTGTGCTGCAGTGTGTTACCAATGGTTATTCACTTCCTGGAAATCACCAGTGTGTGCATCTTCTAGTCTGGTGGTAACATTAGCACCCTAGTGAACATCTGGTAAGTGTGTATTAACACTAGGTTAATACCAGTTTATCGGTGGTGTGTCGGGGTAAGATGACACGGGTCGGCTGCAGACTGTAAAGGGAATAGGGGTGGGTCAGTGAGACTTTATAAAGTGAAAAATAAGATTTTCAGAAACTTGTATAATTCTGCGCTACTTATTGGGCCTCTGACACAGCTGGGCTGAACGTAGGACATGTATATTAAGCTGTAACCAAACAGGGAAGCTGAGCAGATAGAGGCTGTAACTGTTGCCTACGTCAGTGTAGTCGGCCTTCTGCAGGGTGTGTCCTCCAGTAGGACAGCAAAAGCGTTTCTGCATTTTTAATAGATGGTGCTAATTGTAGAGCTCAGTGAGTGATGTTGACAGTAATACACCACGCAAGTCTGACACTGCCTGGACAAAGAACACGTGGTGTTTACAGTGGGGAGTTCTAGTTTGCTGTTTATCCTGCCGAGTTTTGCTGAGAATGTAAATTGCTTGCTTCCCCTAAAACTTTCAGGAGATACTATGAAACCAGGGTTGGTCTGTTTTGTCACTGTGTGGTTTAGTGGTGTCTAGTTGTATATTAAGCCCAGGCTTGTGCTGAAGTGCGTTACCAATGGTTATTCACTCCTGGAAATCACTCCTAATGTAATGTTATCACCTCTTTATAGTCTGGTGGTGACATTAGCACCCTAGTGAAGTGTATATAGTTACTCTACTCTAGGTTAATACCAGTTTATCGGTGGTGTGTCCAGGGTCAGATGAGACAGGTCAGCTGCAGACTGTAAAGGGAATAGGGCTGGGTCAGTGAGACTTTATAAGATACTTTCAGAAACTGCACTACTTATTGGGCCTCTGACACAGCTGGGCTGAACGTAGGACATGTATATTAAGCTGTACCCAAACAGGGAAGCTGAACAGATAGTGGCGGTAACTGTTGCCCACATGTCAGTGTAGTCGGCCTTCTGCAGGGTGTGTCCTCCAGTAGGACAGCAAAAACGTTTCTGCATTTTTAATGGGTGGTGCTAATTGTAGAGCTCACAGTGAGTGATGGTGACAGTAATACACCACGCAAGTCTGACACTGAGCCTGAGCAAAACGTGCCATGTGCTCAAGGCACTGAGTGCAATAGATAACACGAGAAATGAAAAGGCTCTAAAGTCACTGAAGTGAATGAACGTCAAGGCCTTTAAAAAAACCCACATCTAAGAAAAGTGCTTCAGTCTGTCACCACCAGACCTCTGCAGCTGAAGGAAGAAGGTTAAGGGTGTGTAAATACAGCAGGAAAGCGCCTGTATGTGCATCAATAACTAGAGGGCGCTCTACTCGAACGAAGGCGTCTGAAAGGGCTTGTATGTGCTGCCCATGACCACGAGAGGGCGCTAAAACTCGTGGTTAAGCGTGTTAAAAAGCTTGTATCTGCAGTGCATCACCACTAAACGGCGCCCTACTAAACTCACTGGTAAAGCCTCTGGTTGCTGTAAACAGCCATCAGAGGGCGCTCTACTAGGACTGTGGCAAAGGGCCTGTTTGTGCTATAAATAACCACCAGAGGGCACTCGACTAAAATGGTGACTTAGTCTCTGTGCTGTAAATGGCCACCAGAGGGCGCTCTACTGAGCGTCAGAGAGCACGTTTGTTATAGATAGCCACTAGAGGGCGCGCTACTGAAACAGTGGAAAAGAGCCTGTTTGCGCTATAAATAGCCACCAGAGGGCGCTCTACTAAAACTAATGACTAGAAAAGGAGCTGTCCTTGCTGTAAATCACCCCTTGAGGGCGCTCACCCGGGAAATGTCAGATGGAAAATGACGAGAACGCAGTGATAAAAGCTATAACATCAAACTTTTTAAATATTTAATGAGAAAATATATTTGAAATAGCATACAGTCAGGCGTACACATTGAAAATGACAGAACATAGAATATTAACTGCTCCCTTTACTGAATATTACTTTTTTATTGCTATACATTTTAGGCGGAGGGTTATGATGTTATTTATCCCTAATGTGATAAATGACGTCACCCAAACTTATTATTTCTTTAAAATATGACAGATTAAAAATGATCTAAAAGAAGGAATAATGATTCTCTAACTACTCTAATGTAAGTTATATACACACTTAAAAAGATGGTTCTTCAAGGGTTCTTTGGTAGAAGTAATGGTTCTATTTAGAAGCATGAATGCTATATAGAACCATTTTATGCTTTAATGGTTCTATGCATGGAGAATGTGTTGTCTGTGGTTCTATGTAGCACCAAACAGGGTGTTACATCAAACTTACAATAGTAGAACCCTGTTTGGTGCTATATAGAGCCATAGACAAGACATTCTCCATCAGTCTGAAGAACCATTTTACTGTGCATAGAACCATTCAGGCATGAACTGGTGCTATATAGTCATCTAAATAGAACCATTACTTCTACCAAAGAACCCTTGAAGAACCATCTTTTTAAGTGTGCTGTGAGTTATACAGGCTATATGCAGCATATAAGGCAAAAATCCAGCCACAAACATTCACCTGCCAGTGTCTGAGAATATCTTTTTAATGTTATATTAAATGTTATTTGCATGAGCAGATCTGCGCACCCTGCTAAAAAAAAAAGACCATTAGAAACCATTAGGATTTTGCTTTCTAATAGGAATTGGCTTTATGGTTTTCAATAGGACCACTAGTTTCCTGTAGAACACATTTAGTTCCCATTAGGAGCCCATCAAATGCATGTAGAATCAGCCACTGGTCACCGGTTAAACTACTAGGATCCTTTACATTGTGATATCAACCCATCAAAAAAGTCAAAACACATAAAACCATCATAAACCAACAGAAACACAGTGGTTTCTATGGGTTTTTTCAGCAGGGCAGAGCCTGTATGTCCAGTTCCTCATTCCTCCCATTGACCTTAAGAAGAAAAAAGATGACCGCAGTACATCGCAGAGTAAAACAGTCAGGACAAAACCTCTCTAATTTTGTTTTTCATTTCTTGGCATAATTTGAAAAAGGCAGTTCCCTTTTATGTTGTGTCAAAATTTCTTAAATGAACAGACCAACAGAAATGGTCCAAAATCGCCTGAAAAAAATATTTCTCCATTTATGTCCTTTAACCCTTGTGTGGTGTTCAGGTCTGTGGGACCCATTATTAATGTTTACCGAAAGCAAAAGAAAAAATGATGTGATTTATTATTATTTCACCCTCAGATTCTTGGTCTTTGCTCATTTTCTGTGAGGAACATATAAAATAACCCATTTTCAGTGTCTTCACTCTGTTCACCCCCAACACACTTATATTACACGTGGTGTTGGGTGAACCTGCGGGGAGTAAAGGTGTGGAGGTGTTGTGTCCTTCACTCTGTTCTCCTCCTACATGGCCTGCTGTTAGTGTGTGTGTCTGTGTGTGTGTATGTTTGTATATGTGTGTGTGTGTGAGGGTGGACAACATGGACAACATGGCTGCTGACTGGCTACAGCTGCTAAATGAGAACCCTATGCTGGACACTTCTGATATTTTTAACATCTGGTATTTTTACATAAATTGTTATGGCTGTATGTGTTATAGTGGGGCCACCAGACCACTGAGTAACAAACACATCAACACCACACAAGGGTTAAAAGTTAGAAACGTTTCTTTTCTTTTCTCGTAAAGTTACCTTTTTGGAGATATGAGGTTTCGTTCCGACAGCAGTGATACACATTTCTGCTCACTGATGCTGTGACTTGCTTTCATGTTTGGAGAACACGAGTATCGGCCATTCTATCTGAACATTAATGAAAGCAAACTGATGCTATTTGTGATAATAGTAATGAAACAGGGCTGTCAGGTTTAAACAGCTGACCATGGCAGCTGCTGCAAGGATGTTTGCACTCAACACTTAAGTTTGAAGTCTAACACTGTGTTTACATCCACTCAATAATCCGATCATAATCAGATTTCTGCAGTTATCTGATTATTCAAATGGTCATGTAAACAGCACACATTTCTTAGATCAGAGCAAGGTCTAGAAATCTAAGAAATCTGATAAAGAGAGCTGGATTTTAGCTCAGTAATCAGATTTCTCAGTGCATGTGAACTCTTACTCTGATTTCTTTCGGATTTCTCAGTCGGAGCATGTGCGAAAACAGACCGCAGTACCGGAAATAAGCGAGCAGTGTTGCCGCGAAATACTTATGGAGCGACGCTGAAACCAAGTACATGCTTGACGAAATGAAGGATTTAAATATTCTTCATCTTCTAGTTGATGTACGTTCATATTTTCAGATAAAGTGGTGTGATGTTTAAAAAAAGAGTTTTACATTACGTTTACGTTACGTCTTCTTCTGTGAGTTTATTGCCTGGTTGCAAAGCAGAAATCTGATTACTGTCTGACTCATGTAGACCTGTAGTTTCCCCATTATCTTATTACTCAAGTGCATGTAAACATGTCGATCAGATCACTGACAAAATCTGATTTTCTGCAGTTTATTGCAGTCAGATTATTAAGTGCATGTAAACGCACTCACTGTATTTACGAAGCATTTAAAAGGTGATCAAATACTGATGTTGGGAACAGAACAGAATCCATTCAATTCTTTATAAATAATTTTTTGTGAGATAAACTCCATAAACCCTTTTCATTCTGGACTCTCTATCTGATAACACAACTGGGAAGAACTCGTAGATGTCTTAATGTTCTCTGATGTGAAAAGGCTAAACGTGGCAGACCCCCTGCCCCCGCAGGCTGGACGTCTGCGGTCGGCAGCGCAGCCCCGCCCCGCAGTCGCAGCGGTCCAGGTTCCGCCGGGTTTTGTATCGGCCCCTCAAAAAGCAGACCTCTCCTTCCTTGGGGATGCGCTGACACCGTCGTCCG
The DNA here is from genome assembly GCF_904425465.1 of Colossoma macropomum. Classification (NCBI taxonomy): domain Eukaryota; kingdom Metazoa; phylum Chordata; class Actinopteri; order Characiformes; family Serrasalmidae; genus Colossoma; species Colossoma macropomum. The sequence goes on along the minus strand of NW_023494793.1, from coordinate 4,760,590 downwards.
GTCAGATACTGAGCGCAGCACAAGCCGTCCTCACAGTCACGGGACCGCAGACACACTCCCATCTCGGGCACTGCGGGCAGAGGGAGAGGAACGTGACGTAAACACCAGCTACAAACAGCACATCTGCACTTCAGATCAGAGTGTTTTTAGATTAGACTGTGTATCAGAGGCAGATGGAGAATATCTGAGCCTTTACCTTTCCCTCTGCAGGCATCCTCCACTGACGGCCTGATCTTCCCACCCTGACACTGCCTCTTCTTAGAGCCTCTGCACTCCTTCAGCTACAGAGACAGAGAGAGAAAAGACAAATATAGAGAGAGAAGGAAGGGACCAAGCAGTAAAGAGTGATACAGAAAGAAAGGGGGAGGTGGAGGCAGATACAAAGAAAGACAGATAGAGAAAAAGAAAGAGAGGTAGAGAAAGACAGAGAAAGAGAGGTACAGAAAGATACAGAGAAAAAGAGAGGTAGAGAAAGAAAGGTAGAGAAAGATACAGAGAGAAAAAGGAAGAGTGAAAGATACAGAGAAAGAGAGAGAAAGACAGAAAAAGAAAGGTAGAGAAAGATACAAAGAAAAAGAAAGGTAGAGAATGATACAGAGAAAAAGGTAGAGAAAGAAACAAAAAGAGTAAAAGAAAGGTAGAGTGAGACAGAAACAAGAAGGAGGTAGAGAAAGATATGGAGAGAGGAAGAGATACAGAGAAAGAGAGAGGTAGAGACAGATAAAGAGGGAAAGAGACAGGTACAGAACAAAAGAGGGAGAGAGAGAGAGGTGGAGTAAGATACATTATGAAAGGGAGAGGTAGGGAGAGATAAAGAAAGAAGGGAAGAGAGAGGTAGAGATACTACTGTTATTATTATTATTATTATTATTATTATTATTATTTGCTCATTTAATCTGATTAGAACTTTGAATTACTGTATAACTACATCATCTCTGATAATCTCTGATTACATAACTATCAGGACAATCAGGGGTTCTCTTGTGGTCAGAGCTGTGGGGTATATGGCCCTCATGGCAGGGCAGTTACGGTCAGGAACAGCACAAATGTCCAACACACTGAAAAAGGCAGCCTGCACTGCAAACAATGGTGTCTTGTCAAGTAAAATTATCTTAAATATAGTCAATAAATCTAATATTTCTCCTGCTGATCTTAATTTAAGATTATTTACCTTATTTTCAGTCATTTTTACTTACTTATCTCACTATGTTGGCAGATAATTGTGCTTGTTGTAAGAAATGTGCTTGAAACCAGCAAAGTTATCTGCCACTATAGTGAGACCATTTTACTATTGACCTAAAACAAGTAAATAATGTCTAGAAATAAGGTAAATCATCTTATAACAAGTGCACAACATCTCAAAATGAGAAATATTAGATATATGGATTAGATCTAAGATCATTTCACTTGACAGGATACCATTTGTTTGCAGTGTGGGACGTTAGTGCTGTGTTGTGGCTCCTGGGCCAAAGACTAGTTCACAGAACCTGACTGAGATGATTTCATCGGCTGTTTTCTTCGCTGACCTGTTCGAGAGAGCAGTCCACTCCGCCTTGCTTTTCCTGCCTCCGTCTCATGATGTTATGGGCGCTCGCATCCACTGTGTCCCTCTGTGAGGGCGGTGCTGTCTGTAAAACAGTGAAACAGCCCCACAGCTCAGTCAGTGATCACGGTGGGCGGCTGAGAATTGCAGTCTTTCAGAATCAGTATGTATTTTTTTTTATTGGCATAATCATTATTTACACATTTATACAGGAGCCCAATAAAGAACAAGCTGGCATTTACAGCGGAGTCTCGTTCACATTAAAATGACATCAAAATAACAATTAAAAGAAATAAAAAGGGGGAAAAATGGAAAACGTGCACACGTGCATCTGTACACTGGATTAAAAGGTTCAGAGAGGCTCAAGACTTTAATCTGCCAGACTTTTTGGTTGGATTGTGAGACTCTGGCACTGGGCTCAGTGCTCAGACTGTGACTGGGAGCGCTCTTCCATAAGAAGGAGTGCTATGAGTAAAATGTCTGTGTTTCTAATTTGGAGACCTGAAATGCTCTACACTCTAAACTATTCCTATATACACTTAATATATATATACTTAAATATCGCTGCTGTCTTATCAAAACCTCGTATCTCCAAAATGCTAACTTTACAGGAGAAGGAAAAAACATACTTTACTTTTAATGCAAGTCAATGGAACCAGACATCTTTACAAGTCATTTTGGGCCGTTTGTTTTGACCCATTCTTCATAAAATTTACACACAATGTAAAGATCAACAGGCATTTTCAAATTATGTCAAAAACTGAAAAACAATAAAAATGGAGATATGAGTTCTTTTTATAGTGATATGCTGCTATAACCTTTTCAGATCAACATTTTATACATATTTCTTGCAAAATCATAAAGATTTCTATAGACCACTACACTGTCCAAAAGTGTCCAGACACCCCTTCTACTTAGTGAAAGCAGCTACTTTCAAGGGCCCATATCCTACGCCCTGAAAAAAAAGGTTCTTCAAGGGTTCTTTAGTGAAGAAAATGGTTCCAGGGAACCATGAGTTTAGATACATCGTCATATTCTGAACATGTTATCGTCTGAACATGTTATAGCGACATGTGCATTTACAATGCGAAGGACAACAGGTATTTTCAAATTAAGTCAAAAACTGAAAAACGACAAAAATGGAGATACAAGGTTTTCTTCCAACAACAGAAAATGACCTCTGTCCTGATTGGCTGCCCTGCATTTGTTCCTCATTCAAACAGCAGTTCGGGCTGAAACACTCCTGACAACTTCAACATGAATGGGCGTAGCTGAACTGCTGTAGGCCAATTTATGTAAATGAGTTGGTTTTTATGACATCACAAGATTCAAAACATTCATTCTGAAGCTTATTTTCCATATATAGACAATATGGACTGAGGAGTAAATGGTATGTTTTAAAACTTTAACAGTGTTTGCAAACCACATCAAGCTCTTATTACAAATTAGGGAGGAATATTAGTTTTTCCACAATATGGGCCCTTTAAAACTGATATATGTAAATGATCTCCGTTCTTATTGGCTGCCCTGTATTGCACCGCGTTCAAAAAGCAGTCTGAGCTGAAACACTTCCTGTGCATGAGTGGGGCTAAACTGCTGTACGCTGGATAGGCAGATATACACAAAGTGTTGCTTTTTGTGACATCACAAAAGCAGTTGATTCAAAATGCCCCGTTTCTGCACCTTAATGTACATACATGGACTGTATAGAGTGGACAGTGAACGGTATATTTTCAAACTTAAAAACTACGTTAAACTGTTTTTTAAAAAGTGATTTTCAGTGATGTGGGCCCTTTAAGGTGCACCCACTGCTGATACAGGCATGTATTTAAAAATTCCAAAAAAATGGGATGCTCTGGGGCAGACATGTCCAATGCCAAGTGTCCCTTAGAGGGGTATAAAGCCCCCCAGCGTTGGGCTGTGGAGCAGTGGGACTGTGTTCTCTGCAGTGATGGAGCTCCAGTACCTTTGGTGTGAGCTCACTGTTAGAAATACTACCTTTCTCATTCATCAAGGTACAAACAATGTAGATGTTCCCTCAAAGGTACAACAGTGGTTTTAAGGTCTGATTGTGAACCTTAAATAAGTTTTTCCAGGTGAAAAGTTCGTATTTGTACTTTTTCATAACCGAATGTTTTAAAACAGAACAATAAAATAAAAGCCTGGAGACGAGACGGGGTGTGTGGAGTCAGTACAGCTTAGAACATATAATTTCAGTGGATTATGGTTCAGTTATGTTCCCTGAATAAAGGTACTGAGATGTACCCTTGAAGAGTCCCACCCCAGTGACAAGGGGGGAACTGCCCCAGTGACAGTTTAGTAGAGTTGCAGTGTCCAGAACTGATCATCCAACATCAGTACCTGACCTCACTAATTCCCTTGTGGCTGAATGCAATCAAATCCTCACAGCAATGTCCCAACATGTAGTGTAAAGCTTTTCCAGAAGAGTAAATGCTGTACCTGCAGCAAACTCCCTATCAACACTCTTCATTTCAGAGGAAACGCTGGACGTCCACAAACTTTTGGACACTTTATGTGATATTAGAATTAAATGACCGTTTCTGCGCAATCAGTGCGCAAAACAGTCAATCAGTGACCTGCACTGGTCTGCGCGTTATGTGTGCAACGCTAACGAATATCAAAACTAGTTCCTCACCTGCTCAGTGTCCATTATCTCTCTGGAGGAGCGGATGATGTTGGAGTCCAAGCCGCTGACCAGCGAGCTCGCCGCCAGCAGTAGCGCACAGAGGAGCGTCCACATGGCCGGATCTCAGCTACAGGACGCTCAGTCTTCACCTCAGAGCAGGAGTCAGAGTGTTAAAGCAGTAGGAGGTTAGAGCGGCTGGTCTGTATCAGTGTGTGTGGGTGTGTGTGTGTGTGTGGGTGCTGGTGGGCGCTGCTGGGGTTATTTATATACAGGGAGGCCCTGCGCGTTAAAGTGGTAATTACGCGCGTGGGCTGGATGAAAAGATGCCATCATCTTTCATTGCTCGCGAATCCAAGTCGACCTTCTACACATGTTGCACCTTTAACACTTGTTATGATCAAAACTCCGGAGCTCTTTGAAAGCAGCCCGCAGGTTAACCGCATCAGTCGGCTCGGATGTGCGGCGCTTCCTGCGCCGGAAGAGATTACCTGCACCTTTTACACGCTGGATCGAGTGGGGTGGGGGGGTGGGCGCAAACACTAAAGTGGCCCGCGCGCGTCTGGCCCTTTGGACTTTATTTAGGCTCACTTCAGTAGCCTGGTAATTACCTGAGAGATTACCAGCCCCCCCAAAGAGGACAGTGATCTCACAAAGGCTGTAATGTAAGATTTAAATTGCCAAAGCAAATTCAATAATAAATAAATAAATTAATTAATTAATAATAATAACAGTCTTTATTTGTGGAGTCATACAGCTCTAAGTTCTTCCCAGAGGTTTGGAGAGAGAAAACTTTGAAAGAAGTGGAAAAAGTAAGAAAGGATACCACAAGAAGAAAAAAAATAATGTCTAATAATGTAAAATTATTAAAAAAATGGTGATGATGAGAAGAAGAACTAAAATATAAGGTAGGCATAACATAAACGGATAATGAAAATATGAGCTAAAAATAATATATTAAAATGTAACAGCAATAGTAATTATACTGTAGTTATGGTATATTAGTTTATTGGTTTACTGTAAAAGTTAAATAAAACAAGAATTCATGACGAAGCTGAAAAGCTACTTCTTAAAATGATATGCCTGATTAATTACTATTATTATTATATTTAACAGAAACAACACATTAATAAAAACGTTATCATATCTTTATTTTTATGGTCATGCAGCTTAACCTTTTTAACTCCTTGGGACCACCGGTGGTTCCAAAACGCATTTCGTCATATTCTTCATAACTTTCATATTTCATAAGCTACATTCTAAAGGTGGGGGTCGTATGAGAGCTGTAAGTCTTCTATCCAGTCAAATAGATGGGTGATGTAATTTTAAACCCTTATAATAAAAGAAGCTGAACTCTCAATTTTTTGAAAGTCGACCCATTTTTCCACAAATCTGGGCTATAAACTATAAACAGATGGCGTCTCTTCAGTGATCTGCTCTGTAAACATTATTTTTATAAAATAATACAAAGAGCGTCTAAGATTTTTGGCTTTCAGCAGTAAATTGTAAGCATATAGCAATGTGTGTGATCATAAAACACATGTTCTGTTAGTTTGAAGGGAGCTTTTACAAATAAAATAAAATAAAAATGTACATTTATTTCATGCGGTCACTGAATAATTTGCCTTATGATTTGGTCACGTAAATTCAGATGGACAAACCAAAATATACCCTGGACAAAACAGAAATGTTTGATAGCAATAAAAATGATGCCAAAAGATATCACAAAAGGAAATAGTCCAATAATTTAAAATTACTTATATATAAAAAAAAAGAATATGGTGATGACAATAATGATGATGATGATGACAACGATGATAATAAAAATAACCAGAAAAAGTAGAAAATGCAAAGTGATTGTGCCGCTTAAGCAGTTGCTAAGCGGTTGCTAGGGTGGTGTCGAATAGTTACTATGGAATTTTAATTGGTTGCAAAGGTGTTGCTATGGTGTCCCAGGTGGTTGCTACGTGGTTGCTATGATATCCCAGGTGGTTGTTAGCTTGTTGCCAGGTGGTTGCTATGGTATCCCAGGTGGTTGCTAGGTGGTTGCTGTGGTATCCCAGGTGGTTGCTATGGCATCCCAGGTAGTTGCTAGGTGGTTACTATGGTATCCCAGGTGGTTGCTAGGGTGTTGCTAGGTGGTTGTTATGGTTCCTCACCTTGTTTATAGGGTGTTGCTAATGGACTTGAATCAACATGTGTTGGGTGCACAAACCTTTGCACCCCATTCTTTTCTATGGGAAAATTTCCATCATTTAATGATGATTGCACAATCAAAAAGCTGAATACCAGCCTACTATTCCTGATCAGACCGAACATTTCGGAGTTGGAACGGTGTCGAAGAAAAAGAAGAACACTATACTGTCGGATAAAAATAGGGTTGAATGAAATTAACATAATAACATAATGTAGAGATAAAATAAACAGAGCTAATGAGAATAATAGAAATGAATAAGTAAATAAAAGAAACTGAGTAAATACAAGAATTCATTCAACAAAGATTATAAAGGCTGTTTCTTAAAGCTGCTTATTTAATAATAATAATAACAAAAATAATGATGATGATGTTTTTATAGCGTCTGTGTAGCCAATACAATGATTAAAAGGAGTAAGTAGAAGAAAAAGAAGAACAACTAAAATATAGTAGGGATAAAATAAACAGAGATAATAACAGCTTAATAACAAACATCGAACCAAAAGAACGTCCATTTAAGAACGACAACAGTTATAATAAAAGATCCGTAAAAACAGCGACTCATGAAAAACAGAGTTCACCAAAACGAGTCTGAAGCTGTCTGTCTAATTCCGTATTGTTGATGCATAAAAACAACAACAAAAAAGAAACCCTCTCTGTAAGTCCCCCCTTCCTCTTCTTCGGCGAGATTATTTTCGTGGTGAGATGAAAAGTGTCATTGTTCATCGACGGAAGTTTCCTCTCGAGACCACGTTTCCTGATCAAACGTGCACTAAACGTCGGGCTTTCCGGCCTGCAGCCCAGCAGGGGTTAGCTGCAATTACACATGCGCCCCGTTTCTACACGCACTTGTTCGAACAGGACAAACAGAGGCTTCTTCAAAGACACCAGAGGCTTAACTGACTTACAGTCAGAATAGGAACGCTGTGTCCTTCCATTCATAAGAGCGAGAAAAGGCTTAGGCACTGACGGCCTTAATGCAGGTTTCACAGCTTTCCGCTGCCCTGCTGCAAAGGTCATCCTCCGTGTGCTGTCTATACACTCACTGAGCACTTTATTAGGTACACCTACCATTTTATCAGCTCCACTTACTATATAGGAGCATTTTGTAGTTCTACAGTTACAGACTGTAGTCCATCTGTTTCTCTGCAGACTTAGTTACCCTGTTCTTCAATGGTCAGGACCCCCACAGAGCAGGTGGTGGTGGTGGTGTGTTAGTGTGTGTTGTGCTGGTCTGAGTAGATCAGACACAGCAGTGCTGCTGGAGCTTTGTAACACCTCAGTGTCACTGCTGGACTGAGAACCAAAAATATCCAGCCAACAGCGTCCTGTGGGCAGTGTCCTGTGACCACTGATGAAGGACTAGAGGATGACCAACACAAACTGTGCAGCAGCAGATGAGCTATCGTCTCTGACTTTACAACTACAAGGTGGACTGACAAGGTAGGAGTGTCTAATAGAGTGGACAGTGAGTGGACACAGTGTTTAAAAACTCCAGCAGCACTGCTGGGTCTGATCCACTCGACCAGCACAACACACACTAACACACCACCACCACGTCAGTATTACTGCAGTGCTGAGAATGATCCACCACCCAAATAGTACCTGCTCTGTGGGGGTCCTGACCATTAAAGAGCAGGGTAAAGGTGGGTTAACAGAGTATGCAGAGAAACAGATGGACTACAGTCTGTAACTGTAGAACTACAAAGTGCACCTATATAGTAAGTGGAGCTGATAAAATGGACAATGAGCGTAGAAACAAGGAGGTGTACTCAATACAGTGCTCAGTGAGTGTGTGTGTGCTGGTGCAGAGCTGATTGTGTGTGTGTGTGTGTGTGTGAGAGTGAGTGAGTGAGAGAGAGAGAGATAATGTAGAGGCTGAGCAGAGAGCAGGTGATGGATGAAGAGAGTCTACAGAGAGAGCCTGAGGGCACAGCATAAAAAGCCAACCTCCATCAGATAGGAAAGAGAGGAGTGTGTGTGTGTGTGTGTTCCTGCTGAGTGAAGTGAGTGTGTGTGTTTTTGGTGAAGTGTGGTCTAGTGTATACTTTTTCGAGCGCTCCTTTTATGTACATTAATCTTTATACTGTTATAATTACAGATTTCAACATGGGTTTCGGGCTGATATCAGAAGAAAATGCTGGATCAGACATTGCAGCGGGAAAAAAGGATGAATCCCATATAATCCTGTAACAAATCCATCCTGAAAAAGATCCATCGTATGTGATTCCATCATCAGCATTATTCCCATATTAGGAATTCCGGGTCTAAGCTGTTTTTTCTCTATGAGAAAAATGAAAGGCGTTTTTGAAAATAGCTGCTGTTGCGCCCCGTGGTGAACAGAAGTGTTCCAGTCCTGCTATGTTTTGCTCTACACACCTTTCTCCTCCGAATGTTTTCGGATCCTCTGATTTATGAGCTCATTAAGGTGCCAAAATCTGAATACTGCTACATGGAAGCTAACACTGCAGCCTACTGAATAGACATCAAAAGACGGGCAACCTCACCAAAATACCCAAACAAACCAGAAAACTCTCAAACATGGCAACTAATCTGTTATGGCAGTAGAAAGCTTCAGTTTGAGTAGCTGGTGTTGGTAAATATAGTCATATGCAAAAGTTTGAACAGCCACAGCTACTGTTTATTTACTGAAATGAGCATAAAAATAGAACCTAAAATATCAAATGTGCCACGTTTTCTTTTCTTTACCTTTTTCCCCTAATATATTAAATTTGGCAGATGTGTTAGATAGATAGATAGATAGATAGATAGATAGATAGATAGACAGATAGATAGGCAGACAAATAGATAGATAGATAGATAGATAGATAGATAGATACAGACAGATAGATAGATAAATAGATAGATAGACAGACAAATAGATAGATAGATAGATAGACAGACAGACAGACGGACAGATAGATAGATAGATAGATAGATAGATAGATAGATAGATAGATAGATAGATAGATAGATAGACAGACAGATAGATAGACAGACAGACAGACAGACAGACAGATAGATAGATAGATAGATAGATAGATAGATAGACAGATAGACAGACAGACAGATAGATAGATAGACAGACAGACAGACAGACAGATAGATAGACAGACAGACAGACAGACAGATAGATAGATAGACAGACAGACAGACAGATAGATAGATAGATAGATAGATAGACAGACAGACAGATAGATAGATAAACAGACAGACAGACAGACAGACAGATAGATAGATAGACAGACAGACAGACAGATAGATAGATAGATAGACAGATAGACAGACAGACAGATAGATAGATAAACAGACAGACAGACAGACAGACAGATAGATAGATAGACAGACAGACAGACAGATAGATAGATAGATAGACAGACAGACAGACAGATAGATAGATAGATAGATAGATAGCTGAGTAAAGTATGAGAGAGTAGGAATAAATATATGGCTATTTGCATATTTGCACAGCATATAAGACAGATTTGCTGTATTTACACGATATTTTCATGATATTAAAAAATAAACAAAACGTAGTTTGAGCATGTAATTAGTTTGGCTGCACAAACTAATAGTTCATATTAGACTTACTTTCATAAAGATCCATTCTAGAGGAAAATGGACACCTTTCTTGTTCTTAATATGGGCAAAACACCAACTACAGAATGATGCACAACATCGGAGGTCTCCAGCACTCACTCACACTACGTGATGATGGTTCTTCCTGTTAGGTTAAGAGAGTGATTGAGGGGTTTCAGTATGATGGCCTATTTTTAAATGATCATATTAATTGAAGCACTTCAGTTAGAAATGTCATTTTAAAACGTCATCTTTTTTGAAAGAAGACATTTCTTAATCTGTGTAAGGTTTCACTGTTGGGAAAAGAAGAAGCTGCATCGTTCCATCTCCAGTTTGAATCCATGTATGTGTGTGTAAGGCTCGCTGTTTGATCTCGCCGAAATGGCAAAGGCTAAAGGTGAACTTTGTTGAGTCATGTAACATTTTCCACTGCTTCTCACAGGCTGAATGAATTAGGAGGAAATGAACCTGCCTCACTTCAGTGTCCAAACGAGACAGAACATTTATATATAAGTAATTAAACAGATAAGATGTTAAGAGTCATTCAGACTGATCAGAACTGTTCACAAATGACGTTTTATTGATTTTCTAGGTGAAAATAAGTTAGCGTAGCTTCTACAGAGAAAACACTTCCACTTTTTTAACAACTACTGTTTATTTGCTAAAAATAACATAACATTACATTACATATTATATATATATATATGTGTGTGTGTGTGTGTGTTTCGCTGTTGTCAAAACAAAACTTTGTATCTCCAAAATGGTAACTGTACAGGAGAAGGAAAAAACAGACTTTACTTTTAATGTAATTCAATGGAACCAGACTGAAAAACTTTCCCCACAATTACTGGATATTTGCTGAATTTAACATATTAGAAAAAAGTAAAACATAAAACGAGTCTGCCTGTGCAAACATTATGGCACGTTTGGTATATATATATGTATATATATATATTATATATACAATTTTTAATTATTTGCTAAGTCATTATATATATATATTATATATATATATATATATATATATATATATATATATATATATATATATGTAATGACTTAGCAAATAAATAAAAATTTAGCGTCGTATCTCTGGTATGATTTCATTTCATATTCTGTTTCCAGTGTCCTATTTTTTTGATTCATTTTATCCCATTCGGTGTGATACTCTGCTTACATCAAACATCAACAATGTAGCTTAAAGAACTGATTTCTTTTAAATTGGAGCACCACAGGGACAAAATGAGTGAGGATTATTTTCCACATCAGTATCTGAAACACACAGAGCTGTTTGTGAAGCACCTAAGCACTGGAGAAGCAGCTGTTGATTGTGAATGTGATATTAAAGATAACGCGTGACCAACAGAAGCCTTCAGGTCATTCACCTACCCAATAAAGAGCAGCAGATGCTGACAATTACTCTCCCTCTGACGCAGTGTGTCTGTGGGTCCTATTAAGGGCTGCCTTTTACAGAGACTTTTAAACTGAGCATAGTTGACACAGACACCTCCCACCTCGAACAGAACATACATATAGAGCCCAGCGGGAGACTACTGACCGCCCCCTGGCACACGGCACACCTGCCTCGGACACACACACACTGCGAGACCATGCAAGTGGAGGTAAGACCAGTTTAGTTGTCCTGTAGACCATTTCCACAGTGCCATTACTGCACTACTCCATGTATTACTGTATTAATCTGTTGCTGACTTCATTTATACTGAGATTTTGGAATATTTTTATGCTTTTGTAAGTAAGATATCCTTCTGATTTATGAATTTGTTTGTTTACTAATACAAAATTAGTGAGGGTGCAAGTCTTACTATCCAGATATCTCCTTCATTAAGCTTTAAAAGAGAGTAATGAAATGGTTAAGATGTAAACAAAGTCATTCAGAGTGGTTTGGTGTAAAATGCTCTGTTCAAGCCAGAACTGTTCACAGTGGTGGTGATAGGAACCAGATGTCTGGGGATCTTAATGCCTCTAAAAGCTCCTTCACAGAGCGTTATGACAAGAAACAGTCATGAAAAATGTATAAAAATCCATTCATGATGGAGAGGCACAGGCAGAGTGTTCTATAGTATTGAAGAAAGCATTTAGATTACAGATGTTCAGATTCACCACTATTTTATCATTATAATCATCACATAGACTATGATGTAGGTTCTCTGGTCATTTTGGATAGTAAATAACATGGCTGTGATTGTGTTGTAGACATTGTGACCTCTGGTTCCTATCAGCACCGCTGTAAAGACGTTTCTATACAATGAACCACTTCACAGCAAACCACTCTGAACGACTTCGCTTAAATCTCAGCCACTGAATGATGCAGAGTTTTAAAAAATGGTGGAATTCAACCTTAAACTTTGCTCTCTTGAAAAAAATCATCGCCATCTAAAAAAACACAAGAATCTCCAAAAATGGCAACTTTACAGGAGAAGACAAGGCATGCTTTACTTTCAGTGTAAGTTAATGTAAAGACATTTTATTACAAGGAATTTTGGAGCATTTCTACTGATCCAGTCATTAGATTTTAACACAATATGAAGGGCAGCCGAAACAATGAAGAGAAATATTAATTTAAAAAACAACTTTTTTTTTTTGGACAGTGATTAAATGCAGGCTAGATTGACTACAGGGCTGCCTACATCAGTGCTGACCAATCAGGCTCTTACTGAACACTTTTAATATTTACCTTTAACTTTGCTTTTGTGGTTATTAGTATTAGCTTCAATGCTTTGGTATCACAAATACTAGTGATATGATCTTTGATGGACACAGAAAAGTGCCATCAACACAGTTTTAGCCTGATTATGGTAAAATTCTTCTTTTATCATTCATCACTGATTAAGTAGAAAACCCTGTTTGACATCGTAACAATAGCAGAACTCTTTTTAGTGCTATAAAGAACCATTTTCTAAAAGGTTCCATATGGAACCATAGGCAACACATTTTCCATCAATCTGAAGAACGATTTCACCATGCAAAGAACCACACTCTTAAAAAAGAAGGTTCTTTAAGGGTTCTTTAGTAAAGACAATGGTTCTATATAGAACACTTAAAGAACCCTTTGCATGATTAAAGAGTTCTTTGCATCGTGAAAGCGTTCTTCAGATTGATGGAAAATGTGCTGTGGATGGTTCTATATAGAACCTTTTTGAAAATGGTTCTTTATAGCACTGACAAGAGTTCTTCTATTGTTCCAATGTCAAGCCTGTAACAATAGAAGAACCCTTTTTGGTGCTGTAAAGAACCATTTTCAAAAAGGTTGTAAATAGAACCATATAAAATGCACTCTCCATCGATCTGAAGAACCTTTCACCATGCAAAGAACCACATTCTTAAAAAGATGGTTCTTCAAGGGTTCTTATTAAAGACAATGGTTCTATATGGAACCACGAACACTCAAAGAACCCTTTGCGTGCTTCAAGTGTTCTTTGCATCATGTAAGCATTTGTTAGATTAATGGAGAATGTGCTGTAGATGGTTCTCTATAGAACCTTTTTTGAAAAGGGTTCTATATAGCACCAAAGAGGTTTTTCTATTGCTACGATGTCAAGCCTTTATCAATAGAAGAACCCTTTTTGATGTTATATAGAACCCTTTTCAAAAATGTAAAACACACTCGCCATCAATCTGAAGAACCTTTAACCACACAAAGGGTTCTTTGAGTGTTTATGGTTCTATATAGAACCATGTTCTTTACTACATAACCCTTAAAGAACTTTGTACTTTATAAACTACAGCTCTTTCAGCAGTGAGGCTCTTTGGGCAGATCCATGAGCTTCTTGTGCCACACAGTGATTGGTTCTCATAGAGAACCGTATGTAGGATGTGTGTTTGCTAACCAGGATTTACCTACCTGAGCTGAGTGGTAATTGATGTTGACACTGTGGTCCTTCTCCGGTTCCTGATCGGTGCGAAAGGGTGTTGATTTGACAAATTAAGGACCATCTTATCTCTGTTTGCCTCTGTGGGGGGTGGAGCTGAAGCATCTCACCATGATTAGCCTCTGCGAAAGCAACAGGACATCGGCTTCACACGGATATTGAGACTGAGGGGGAGGCAGTGGGAGAGAAATGAATGAAGCCGTTAGCATTAGCATTAGCACTAATAATTCTGTAAAACAGAACAAAAGACGTGCTGATGAAAGACCAGAGGAACATCCAGCGGTTCAAAGATTTAATGAAAAGAACATTCATTTAAAATCAGTGTGCAGACGGACTAAAAGACAGATAGCACTGGATAAATATGTAGAAAAGTAGATGCAGTTTTGTGCAAAAATCAGAGACCACACTTCATTTATGTAATTTGGAGTCAAAACAGCCATTAAGTTATTCATTTTTTAGCATTGGGAAAAAAGAATGAGACATATTTAACCGCGGGGACGGCACGGTGGCGCAGTGGAGCAGCGCCGCTGCCTCACAGCGAGAATGGCCTGGGTTCGATTCCCGGCCGGTGACCAGGGTCATTTCTGTGTGGAGTTTGCCTGTTCTCCCCGTGTCTGCGTGGGTTTCCTCCGGGTACTCCGGTTTCCTCCCACAGTCCAAAGACATGCAGTCAGGCCAATTGGACATGCTGAATTGCCCCTAGGTGTGAATGTGTGCGTGATTGTATATGTATGTCTGTCTGCCCTGCGATGGACTGGTGACCTGTCCAGGGTGTATCCTGCCTTCTGCCCAATGACAGCTGGGATAGGCTCCAGCACCCCACCGCGACCCAGAAGGATAAGTGGTTTAGATGATTATGTATGTATGTACATATTTAACCGTCAGTTACACAGAAGCCTCAACAGCTACATGTCGCTGCTGTCAGAAGAAAACCTCATATCTCCATTTTTATTTTTCAGTTTTTGACATAATTTGAAAATGCCTGTTACCCTTTACATTGTGTGTAAATTTCATGATGATTGGACCAAAAGAAACAGCCTAAAATGACTTGGTAAAATGTCTGGTTCCATTGACTTACATTAAAAGTAATGTAGGTTTTTTTCCTCTTCTTTAAAGTTGCCATTTTGGAGATACGAGGTTTTCTTCCGACAACAGCGATATAACTTTTTTAGTACTCAGTGTGTCACTCTTTACCTTTATTACAGCTTCCATTCCTTTCAGGAGACTCACTTTCAGTTTCTCAAAGAAACCTGCAGACACACCCCCAAAGTTCAGTCCTAGAAGCTGGTTGAATTGTCTGTTTCTATCCAAATAATCCCAAACACTTTCAGTGATGTTGGGGTCTGGACTCTGGGGTGGTCAGACCATTGTTCAGAGAACACCAAAGAACTTTGTTTGATTTCTACATTTTTGCCTATTTCTTTTTTCTCAGTAAGGGCTTCCTGACCGCTACACATCCTTTTAGATCCAAAGCGCTGAATGAATAACTTGAATAACCAAGCTATCTATCTATCTAGATAGATAGATAGATAGATAGATACTTTACCTTGACATAACAAGCTACAGCAGAAGCTCCACAAACAGAGCTATTACTATTGAAATTCTTTACAGACTGAAATGGGTTCAGTCTTACTGAACAAACCTCCAAAGGCAGAGAAACTAAGCAGTTTGCCCTGCAACAGCTCTAATTCTATTGCAGAAACTCAATCACACACTGAATTGGCTTCCCTGGAACACAATGTACATCCTAAACCGATAAAACATCTCTCACGTTGTAAACCCATCCGAAAAAAAAAATGCTCAGGAGTAAGTACACACTATGACCTGCTCTACACTGAAACACATATCAAACCTTTCAAGCCTTTTAGAACAGCTTAGAGGCAAGAGAATGTGTTTCATTTGGAACTCAGGCTTTTTTAACCACTTTATTTCCTAAATGCTGCAGAACTTTTGTATTTCATATTAGATGCTGAATACATTACAGTAGTTACTGGATAATAAGGATGAACAATACTAACTGAACAATACAGTAAAAAGCTCTTGATCCTATCATAGTTGAGTCTCTGTTACTAGGTTGGGACAAGACTGTGACAGTGTTCCTCACTGTGATGCGACAGTGTGTGAGTTGCGATGTGTGTAACCGAGTGTGTTTGTGTGTGCAGTGACTGGTTTTGGACATGGCCATGGTGAACCCTATGGAATGGATCAGGAAGAGCAGGGGCTCCCCCCGCCTTGTGCTTGTGGTGGTGTGTGTGGCCCTGCTACTGGATAACATGCTGTTGACCGTCGTCGGTGAGTCCGCAGACGGGGACCAATACAAACTATACATAATTTAACAGAGTAACAAATTTAAAGGAGTCATTAACAAACATCACATAAACGACCATCGCTCACCGCCGCCCCCTTAAGGCGTCATTAACAAATATCACATAAACAAACCTTACTCACCGCCGCCCCCTAAAGGCGTCATTAACAAACATCACATAAACAAACGTTACTCACCGCCGCCCTCTAAAGGCGTCATTAACAAACATCACATAAACAAACGTTACTCACCGCCGCCCTCTAAAGGCGTCATTAACAAATATCACATAAACAAACGTTACTCACCGCCGCCCCCTAAAGGCATCATTAACAAACATCACATAAACAACCGTTACTCACCGCCGCCCTCTAAAGGCGTCATTAACAAACATCACATAAACAAACCTTACTCACCGCCGCCCCCTAAAGGCGTCATTAACAAACATCAAATAAACAAACGTTGCTCACCGACGCCCTCTAAAGGCGTCATTAACAAACATCACATAAACAAACGTTACTCACCGACGCCCTCTAAAGGCGTCATTAACAAACATCACATAAACAAATGTTACTCACCGCCGCCCTCTAAAGGCGTCATTAACAAACATCAAATAAACAAACGTTGCTCACCGACGCCCCCTAAAGGCGTCATTAACAAACATCACATAAACAAACGTTACTCACCGCCGCCCCCTAAAGGCGTCATTAACAAACATCACATAAACAAACGTTGCTCACCGACGCCCTCTAAAGGCGTCATTAACAAACATCACATAAACAAACGTTACTCACCGCCGCCCTCTAAAGGCGTCATTAACAAACATCAAATAAACAAACGCTGCTCACCGCCGCCCTCTAAAGGCGTCATTAACAAACATCACATAAACAAACGTTACTCACCGCCGCCCCCTAAAGGCGTCATTAACAAACATCACATAAACAAACCTTACTCACCGCCGCCCCCTAAAGGCGTCATTAACAAACATCAAATAAACAAACGTTGCTCACCGACGCCCCCTAAAAGCGTCATTAACAAACATCACATAAACAAACGCTGCTCACCGACGCCCTCTAAAGGCGTCATTAACAAATATCACATAAACAAACGTTACTCACCGCCGCCCTCTAAAGGCATCATTAACAAACATCACATAAACAAACCTTACTCACCGCCGCCCTCTAAAGGCATCATTAACAAACATCACATAAACAAACGTTACTCACCGCCGCCCCCTAAAGGCGTCATTAACAAACATCACATAAACGAACCTTACTTACCGCCGCCCTCTAAAGGCGTCATTAACAAACATCACATAAACAAACCTTACTCACCGCCGCCCCCTAAAGGTGTCATTAACAAACATCACATAAACAAACCTTACTCACCACTGCCACCTAAAGGCATCATTAACAAACATCACATAAACAAACATCGCTCACTGCCGCCCCTAAAGGCGTCATTAACAAACATCACATAAACAAACGTTACTCGCCGCCGCCCTCTAAAGGCGTCATTAACAAACATCACATAAACAAACCTTACTCGCCGCCGCCCTCTAAAGGCGTCATTAACAAACATCACATAAACAAACCTTACTCACCGCCGCCCCCTAAAGGCGTCATTAACAAACATCAAATAAACAAACCTTACTCACCGCCGCCCCCTAAAGGCGTCATTAACAAACATCACATAAACAAACCTTACTCACCGCCGCCCCCTAAAGGCGTCATTAACAAACATCACATAAACAAACCTTACTCACCGCCACCCCTTAAAAGCGCCATTAACAAACATCACATAAACAAACGTTGCTCACCGACGCCCCCTAAAGGCGTCATTAACAAACATCACATAAACAAACGTTACTCACCGCCGCCCCCTAAAGGCGTCATTAACAAACATCACATAAACAAACATCACTCACCGCCGCCCCCTAAAGGCGTCATTAACAAACATCAGATGAACAAACGTCACTCACCGCCACCCTCTAAAGGCATCATCAACAAACATCAGATGAACAAACGTCACTCACCGACGTTCTCTAAAGGCGTCATTAACATCAAATAAACATCACTCACCGCCACCCCCTAAAGGCGTCATTAACAAACATCAAATGAACAAACGTCTGTGTATATATATGTATATATAATTACATACAAATACAAAGTACAGATCCACCTAGACCTTAAAATATAGACTGGAGGTGGAAATACAGGGACTCTATGTCCAAATGATGAGGGTAACATTAAGCTCAGGGTACTGACCCTGCGCTGCATCTGACATTTAACTGTCTACGTTTGTTCTGACCTCTACTGCTACTCTCACACACACAGACTGCAGCGGGCTGACAGGAGGCAGACGCACACACAAAGTCATGTACATACTAGGGATGTGCACGGGCCCTCGAGGACTCAGTTAAAGCAGTTCAGTGAAATGCCAATTTGAGGTTAACAGGACTGTATACTGCTATAGGCTGCCAGCCACCCAATATGGATGTGATGTTCAGATGTCCACATACTTTTGCCATGTGGTGCATTCAAAGTTTAAATTACTCTAAAGTGGGGGAATAGTCGTGTCCCATCAGGTTCAGACAAATATTTCAAGCTCTAATGCATGCAAATACACACATAAACTTGTTTTTATACAAGGTCAGGACACAGGTTCATAAGATACCTATATGTAATACGTATAATGTACCATGTATATTACATATACAGCCATGTGCAAAATTGGGGCACTCCTGGTTAGATTTGCTGAAAAAGTTATGACATATTTTCCTTTTTTTTTCCAATATGTTAAACTCAAAAAATAAATATCACTGCTGTCGAAATTTTACAGAAGAAGGAAAAAACGTAGTTTACTTTCAATGTCAAGTCATTTTGGGCTGTTTCTTTCTGTCCATTCATCATGAAATTTACATACAATGTAAAGGACAACAGGCATTTTCAAATGATGTCAAAAACTGAAAAAGGACCTTTATGATTAACAGACTAACAGAAATAGTCCAAAACATTTTTGGGGAAAAAATATTTCTCCATTTACTTCCATTAAAATTTAAGAACTTTTTCCTTGTCCTGTAAAGTCACCTTTTTTCCAACAGCAGTGATATATGTGTGTGTGTGTGTGTGTGTGTGTGTGTGTGTGAGTATCTATATGTTATAATAATAAGTCCCATGTGTGTTTTTGGTAATTATCTATGGGCTGGACAGGGATTAAGTCTAGTGCTGGACTACTCATCATTTAGAATAGAGACTTTCCATTGAGATGATTCAGTCCATGACTAGGATAAATCCCTGTCCAGGGAACAAAATAAGAGGCAAAAGAAGTGGTTTCTGCCCTTTTGTAAAATGTTGGTGACCCCTGGTTTTCTCAGGCTTTCCTCAGTTATCAGAACATTTTTGTAAACCAACAAACACTGACATCATCATCTCCTCTGCTGATCATCATCTCCTCTCCTGATCATCATCTCCTCTGCTGATCATCATCTTCTCTCTCGTTTACTCCAGTTCCCATCATCCCTACCTTCCTGTACAACACAGAGCACCAGGGAAGTGTCCTCTCCTCCTCCCCATCCCTCTCTCCTCCCAGCACAGGACAACCAACCTTCTCCTCCATTCTCTCCCTCTATGATAACACGGCCTACACCCTCACAATGGCCCCCAGCAACCTGAGCAGCCCGTCCACCCCTCCGCTGACCGCATCAGCACCGGATGGGAACGCTTCCAGCTCATCTGAGTGCAAAGACGACCGTGAGTTTCTGGAGGAGGAGAACGTGAGAGTAGGACTGCTGTTTGCCTCTAAAGCTCTGGTGCAGCTTCTGGTCAACCCGTTTGTGGGTCCGCTGACCAACAGGTGTGTTCAGCCTCAGTGTGTGACCTTTTACATGCATGTGAACATTAAGCCCAGAGACAATGACCAAGTGTTCTCCAACAAACACCAACAAACCCAACAAACACCAACAAACCCAACAAACCCAACAAACCCAACAAACCCAACAAACACCAACAAACCCAACAAACCCCAACAAACCCAACAAAAACCCAACAAACCCAACAAACACCAACAAACACCAACAAACATCAACAAACACCAACAAACCCAACAAACCCCAATAAACACCAACAAACCCAACAAACCAACACCCAACAAACCCAACAAAACCCAACAAACCCAACAAACACCAACAAAACACCAACAAACCCAAAAAACACCAACAAACCCAACAAACACCAACAAACCCAAAAAACACCAACAAACACCAACAAACCCAAAAAACACCAACAAACCCAACACCAACAAACCCAAAAAACACCAACAAACCCAACACCAACAAACCCAACAAACACCAACAAACTCCAACAAACACCAACAAACCCAACACCAACAAACCCAAAAAACACCAACAAACCCAACACCAACAAACCCAACAAACACCAACAAACCCCAACAAACCCAACAAACACCAACAAACCCAAAAAAAAACAAAAAACCCAACAAACACCAACAAACCAAACACCAACAAACCAAACAAACCCAACAAACACCAACAGACCCAAAAAACCCAACAAACACCAACAAACCCAACAAACACCAACAAACCCAACAAACCCAACAAACACCAACAAACCCAACAAACCCAACAAACCCAACAAACCCAACAAACACCAACAAACTCAACAAACACCAACAAACCCTACCCCCTTCACACTGTTCTAAAATGTTCTAACTGCATTCAATCTGTTCTAGAATGTTCTACCCAATTCACACTGTTCTGGAACGTTCTACTCCATTCACTCTGTTTTACAATGTTCTCCTCCATTCACACTGTTCTAAAAAGTTCTACCCCATTCACACTGTTCTAGCATGTTCTACCCCTTTCATACTGTTTTAGAATGTTCTACCCCATTCACACTATTTTACAATGTTCTACCCCATTCACGCTGTTTTAGAATGTTCTACACCATTCACACTGTTCTAGCATGTTCTACCCCATTCACACTGTTCTAGAATGTTCTACTCCATTCACTGTTTTAGAGTGTTCTCCTCTATTCACATTTAGTATGTCCTACTCCATTCACTGTTTTATAATGTTCTACCCCATTCACACTGTTCTAGAATGCTCTACCCCATTCACAGTTTTAGAGTGTTCTCCTCTATTCACATTTAGTATGTCCTACTCCATTTACACTGTTCTAGAATGTTCTACCCCATTTACACCATTCTAGAATGATCTACCCCGTTTACACCATTCTAGAATGTTCTACCCTGTTTACACTGTTCTAGAATGTTCTACCCCATTCAAACTCTTTTAGAACATTCCCCTGTCCACACGATTCTAGAATGTTCTACCCATTTACCCTGATCTAGAATGTTCCCCCATCCAGTGTTTTAGAATGTCCTCTCCATTCACACTGTTTTAAGATGTTCCTATGCCTACACTGTTCTAGACAGTTCTCTCTCATCCCTACTTGTTCATTGGGCTCATCAGTTTTTGTTCTGGCGCACTATGGAGAGTGTTGAATGCTGAATGTGGGCCTTTGTTGGGGACCACTGAGTCAGTGTTTACAGGGCTTTGAGGATATAAATCTCTCACAGCAGTTAAACTCAGTTTAGAGTCTTTGGTAAACAGTTAAATGCATCATGAATTCCCACCCCTCACACAGTTCAGTGAGAGTCAATCACTTTGATACGACTTAAAAAATATAGTGAATACACATAAATGGAGGAACTGTTTACACAATACGGAAATAAAGCCAAACCAAACTGTTTTTATTTTGTTTTTAGGAATAGCCTGAGAACTGTATTCTGACCAAAAAGTGCCGACTTTATTTAATAATATTATAATAAATTATCATCTTTCTTTTCCAGGATTGGATACCACACACCAATGTTTGCTGGTTTTGTCATAATGTTTGCCTCCACAATAAGTAAGTAGAACATGGCAGTGGCAGTGGTTCAGGGTCAATACTTTTAAAGGGGAATGCCACAGAATTTTCGAAATTTCTGACTAATTAAACGCTTACGGTATAAACAAAGTCGTCCAGAGTGGTTCAGTGTGAAATGCTCCATTGTAGAGAAATGTACTGAGTCAGAATTGTTCACAGCGGTGATGATAGATATATTCACCGAAGTTTACATTCCATACAGTAATTCATTCCCCAAAGCTAGAAATCTCCCATTGCATTGATGTTGTTGCCTGAGACATTGTTTTGAGAGGTCTTTGCCCTAAAATGCATTACATGCAAATACATAAATGCAAATACATCCATAGCAAAAAGGTACATCCACAGAGTCGTACGGCGAAATGATCCCCAAACAACATTTATTTTAGATTACATACAAGAACTTGTGTAGGTTCACTGGTGGTTCTGGATAGTAAATAATGGCTATATTTGTGCTGTAGACATTGCGACCCCTGGTTTCTATCACCACCTGTAAAGAGCTGATAAGTTTCTTTACAATGAATCACTGCTGTCGAAATTTTACAGAAGAAGGAAAAAACGAAGTCATTTTGGGCTGTTTCTTTCTGTCCATTCATCATGAAATTTACATACAATGTGAAGGACAACAGGCATTTTCAAATGATGTCAAAAACTGAAAAAGGACCTTTATGATTAACAGACTAACAGAAATAGTCCAAAACATTTTTGGGGATAAAATATTTCTCCATTTACTTCCATTAAAATTTAAGAACTTTTTCCTTGTCCTGTAAAGTCACCTTTTTTCCAACAGCAGTGATATATGTGTGTGTGTGAGTGTGTGTGTGTGTGTGTGTGTGAATATCTATATGTCATAATAAGTCCCATGTGTGTTTTTGGTAATTATCTATGGGCTGGACAGGGATTAAGTCTAGTGCTGGACTACTTTGATGTGAACCATTTCACATCAAACCACTCTGAATGTTTACATCTCAACAACTAAATTGTGCATTTTTGAAAAATCAATGGAATCACATTTAAATAGAAAGTTTGCTTTAAGTCCTCTACCTGTGTGAGAGGACACGTAGGTCTTCACTCTTATAACCACAGATCAGTTTCATAGTGGTTATTGAATAATTTATAGTTGTTACTAAATAAGAAGTGTTAAGATTAATAACTGAAAGTAAGTCTGTAGTCTAAATGTTTTAATGTGATCTGTTTTAATAACCTGCTGTAGAGCTGATGTAATCAGATAGACTCTAACTGTGAGTGTCTGTGTCTGGTTTTCTCAGTGTTTGCTTTCTCAGGAACGTACGCTTTGCTCTTTTTCGCTCGTGCACTTCAGGGCATCGGCTCCTCCTTCTCCTCTGTTGCAGGTACTGTGAGAGTGTGTGTGTCTTCTTGTATACATATCGACAAATTATGTTCAATGATAAATAATACAACGTGATTGTCTATTTACAGCTATCTGCCTGAAAAAAAGACCACTCTTCATTTATTTGATTTAGTTAAAATGACCGTTATGTACCAGTTATTCATAATTCAGGAGATATTTCTCAGGAGATTAGATATATGATAATCCATTTGCATAAGGAAGGAAAAGGTGAAAAGAAAGTGAAAGTAAAACATGAGTTTCTAAAACTGGAGTTCAAGAAAATGATTAAAATCTCCAGAGAAAATGTGCCTCCTAACAACCACCTGGAAGACCTGGTAGACACCAGAACTGCCCCCATCAGATAAACAGCACTTAAAGCTTTCATCTCTGAGAGAGAGGAGAAAATCAAGCTGCTTCAGATCTGAAAACATCCACAGGTGTTTCTGTCCATCCTTCCACTGTGAGAAGACGACTCAGTGCTGTGGGTCTGAAAGGATGTGTAGCTGTGAAGAAGAACCTCACTGAGAAAAGGAGACGGACACATCAAACAAAGAAGCTCAACGATGGACTGACCACCCCAGAGTCCAGACCTCAACACCACTGAATGTGTTTGATCACTTCAGAAAATGATCAACCAGCTTCTAAGACTGAACTTTGGAAACGTGGAAAAAATAACATATTTCTTAGAAAATTGAAGCATAGAAGCTGTAAGAAAAGCAAAAGTTTGACAGACAAAACACAGAAAAAAATATATATTTCGTTGTTGAGGCTTCTGTGTACATTTCTGTAAAAAAATATATGCTTTCTGCTCTTTATGCTGACTGGAAATTGACCCCTTAAAATCTCAGGCTTATTACAAACTAAGGCTTATTATTCAGTAACTACAGGGGCTTCAGTGCAAACTGGCTGAGCTACTCTTATTTTATAGAAGTGTGTAATAAAACTTTGTGTCTGCTGGTGGGCCCTGGCCATTTAAGGGGTTAAATATATGAAGGGTGGTCTCTGACTTATGCACTGTATGTACTGTATTTGCAACAAAGCAGGCTTAAAATTACTGAAAAACCTTGTCTCCAAACTTTTGAACTTTTTATGTACCTGTGTGTGGTTCTCTGTAGGACTGGGCATGCTGGCCAGTGTGTACACAGACGATGATGAACGAGGGATTGCCATGGGTATAGCGCTGGGAGGACTGGCCATGGGTGTACTGAGTGAGCGACTGACCTGTCCAAAGCTATTACAGGAACACTCCAGCATACGCTGCACCTGTGGCATATTAAAAAAGATACAATAATATAATATATATATACAATATATAATATAATATATACAATAATATAGATAATACAAGTCAATTTGCAGGTGATATGTTTTGAGCGAATGGGCCTTCTGTTCGTTTCTAAGTTCAAAATGATCATCCATGGAAATTGACCATACGTTACAGACGCAGCAGACAGAGATTAGGCTTAAAAATGCTGGACTGTTCCTTTAAAACTCATTACAATGTCATAAATACAGCCAGAGATCCTCTCATTACTAGATCACAAGTGTTTTTTGTGCATATGCGTGTCTTTTCCAGTTGGCGCTCCTTTCGGAAGCGTGATGTATGAGTTTGTGGGTAAAAGCTCTCCTTTCCTCATCCTGGCCTTTCTGGCTCTATTTGATGGAGGTGAGTTCAAATATAAACCATTAACATTATTATAGCAATTAAAACGACTGCCATGAGCTACAGGCATTCAGGGCTTTGATTAAAACTGTGATAACTGTGATCAAACATGTTCATCTTTGTGAACTTTTTTTCATGCACAGCACTCCAGCTTTGTATTCTCCAGCCCTCTAAGATATCTCCAGGGGTAAGAGCTAAGATTCCTTTACTATCCAATAAGCGTTTAAGCAGAGACTCTTCATGGGATATTAATCCTGTGCTATAATGTGAACTATAGAATTAACCTCAGGTTGGATTAAACTCATTCTATAAAACAAATCACATGGAAATCAACCTCGGTTATATTCATCCTGTTCTATGAAATATACCATAGAAATAACTACACACTGATCAGGCATAACATTATGACCACCTCCTGGAAATTGGTGCACTGTGTAGTTCTACAGTTACAGACTGTAGTCCATCTGTTGCTCTGCATACTTAGTTAGTCCCCTTTTACCCTGTTCTTCAGTGGTCAGGCCCCCCATGGACTCACAGAGCAGGTACTATTTGGGTGGTGGATCATTCTCAGCACTGCAGTAACACTGATGTGGTGGGTGTGTTAGTGTGTGTTGTGCTGGTACGAGTGGATCAGACACAGCAGTGCTGCTGGAGTTTTTAAACACTGTGTCCACTCACTGTCCACTCTATCAGACACTCCTACCTTGTCAGTCCACCTCGTAGATGTAAAGTCAGAGACGATAGCTCATCTGCTGCTGCACAGTTTATGTTGGTCATCCTCTAGTCCTTCATCAGTGGTCACAGGATGCTGCCCACAGGACACTGTTGGCTGGATAATTTTGGTTGGTGGACTATTCTCAGTCCAGCAGTGACACTGAGGTGTTTAAAAACTCCGGCAACACTGCTGTGTCTGATCTACTCAGACCCAGCACCACACACACTAACACACCACCACCACGTCAGTGTTACTGCAGTGCTGAGAATGATCCACCACCCAAATAGTACATGCTCTGTGAGGGTCCATGGGGGTCCTCACCACTGAAGAACAGAGTAAAAGGGGGCTAACAAAGTATGCAGAGAAACAGATGGACTACAGTCCAGTATGGAGGGACACATAGAAGAATTTACTTGTTTTCTCTATTTCCCAAATCAAGCCCATATGCTCCAAACATTAAAACACATAAAATGACCTAAAAAGGTTTGATTTATGCAGAATGATGACTTTTGGCTAAAGATTTCCAAGCTAATGACATATTTCAGCCTCTTTAGACAGCTAGGTAGATGTTTAAAGTAAATGAAAGTATGATTAAATCAAAGGTTTGGACATGTTTTCTACTTGTGAGCAGCCAAACGTATTGCATATGGAACTTTTTTGGAGTCAAGGCACTGTGTAAATCGAGTAGCCACTCCCACATCTGTAATTTATACCAAGTTTTTTAATCTTGTCCAAATCTACCATAAAAATAACAGATGTCCAGACTGGAACACGTCGATACAGAATGTAAATTGAATGTAATGCATCATGTAGCCAACTATGCCTTATGTAATAATGTGATTTAAATAGTATAACAAAATGATGCCAGAGGGCCCAAAGTCTTATTACACACTTCTACAACCTGAGAATAGCTCAACTAGTTTGCACTGAAGTTCTTGTAGTTACTGAATAGTAAGCCTTAGTATGTAATAAGCCTGGGATTTTGAGGGGTTAAACATGATAGATGAAATCGAGTGTACTGTGGAAAGATTGTGGCTATTTTTGCAACCAGCAGTCAGCAGAGTAAGCTGATTCCTGTTGAGGTAAATGTGTATAATCATCCATTGCAGTCTCACTGCAATTATGGAGTCTTGTGTGCTAATATTAGATAAGATCTTATCCTGTTTCCTCTTTGTATTTCAGAGTGTGGAGGGCACACCACTGCTAACTCTGCTGAAAGACCCTTATATACTCATCAGCGCAGGTGCGTGTGTTTTACCACAGATCCATCAGTCACTGGCTTTGCCCTGATGTGTGCGCTGTGTGTACTTGAACCAGCTTGCTTTCTCCAAATGACAGTTTATTAACTTTCTAAATGAAAAAAGTTTACACATTCTCTACAGTGAACACATTTTAATGCACAATTACTGTTTATTTGCTGAATTTAACATATTGGGGAAACGGTTACAAATATGGCCTGTGCAAAAGTTAAGGCACATTTTATATGTTTTACTTTGATGCAGTATGTTAAACTCAGTAAAAGAGAAGAAACTGTGCACTAAAATTTTGCAGAGAAATGCTATATTTATGCTGCATTAACATATTCCCACTTAGAAAATCAACAAAGCATGTCATTTGACCAGGGGGCGCACCCACTTGTGCATACGACTGTGTGTGTAAATGTTATTTTCCTTTAGACAGTGGTGAACCGTGACTATTATAGCTAAGACTTGTGGCGAAAAATGTCAAAACTCAAAAAATGAGAAAAAACATCCACCTTTAAACTCGTTTCTGCTAGCCCCCATCATCATGTTAGCACTGAGCTCACACTGGTTTACATAAATAGGTTTGTGTCTAGGTTAAACACAAACATTTGAAGCGTGTAACAGACATCATCGTGTATTTGACCTCATGTGCAGCAATTTTACAGCGACTCTGTCAGTAAAGAGTTTTTACTTAGAGCTGCCCCCACTATTTTCATTTTCTAACAAACCTTAGACTAGTCACGGCCATTAATGTATCTAGAACTTCTAGAAGGCCCAGAGTGATGTTTTTTCATGCAGACTTGGTCCCACCCATTGTAAATCAATGTGACTGGTTGATTTCACTGTCACGTCCTTATTATGTTGTAGTCACTATAGTAGTTGATGTGTAAGGCCTTCAGTCCAGCTCCTGGAGTCCTGACCAATAAGAGATCATGCATTGCTGTATCCACTTGGATACCATGGAGAAAAAACCCTGACTGGACAATTTTATGTTGAGTGTTTCAAGATCTTAAAGCTTTTGTTTCCAAAAAAACTCAACTATGAAATAAAAGAATTACTAAAATGCAGAGTTTAAATACAACAAGCATGATAATGTTATTACAGAAAACCATGATCATAAAGGCCCTGAGTTCATGTGTACACAATATACATTACTCAGACCTTACATGCTGTGGTCACTTATTTGAGGGCAAATTTTAATGGTAACTAAAGCATTATATTGTATTATAAATTGTGTTAAGTATTTCATTGTGGTACAAAACTGAATGTCTCTTTTTTAGAAAGGATAAAAAGCCTATCGCTGATAAAGGCCTGTACTGAAACATGTTGGGGTGGCTCCACAGAGCATTAGGCACTTGGTACTTTCTTTGGTAGCACTCTGTATTGTTTTGCGTATTTCTTTGTTGTGTTGTGATTGTATATTGCATTTGTGTGGAATCCCAGGGTCTTTGTGCTTTGCCAACATGGGCGTGGCCATTCTAGAGCCCACTCTCCCTATATGGATGATGCAGACCATGTGTTCACAAAAATGGCAGCTGGGTAAGAATCTCCACCCTCTGCTTCTTTCTTATGTCATTCAAACTTCTGCTGATAACCTTAACATGCACCTTAATTACATTTATTTATTTATTTATTTATTCATTCATTCATTCATTCATTCATTCATTCATTCATCATCTAACCTGCTTATCTTTCTGGGGGAGGGGGGTGCTGGAGCCTATCCCTCATAGGGCAGAAGGCAGGAAACACCCTGGACAGGTCGCCAGTCCATCACAGGGCATACACTGAATTAATAACATTTACACTTGATGTACATTTCAACTTGTATCGATGTCAAAAAATGACAAAATCAATGGAAAAATGTGAAACAAACCACAAAACAAAACTGCAAACACAATACAACTTTTTATCAAACTCAATTCATAATGATGTGGTATGAATTAAAAGGTTAAAATCTGCACTTTTAACAGAATTTCTTTGCGTATTTCAATGATCTGTTCCACTGTGCCATTTCCAGTCTTATATTAGCACCAAGCTAAAAGTCTTGTACTTCGCTTTTCCCCAACTAGGGCTGAATCTCAAATGGCTCCCTATGCCCTACATAGTGCACCCAAACATTGCATAATAGGTCTAACAATTAGCCAAATGGGATTCAGCCATGTGTGCACATACTGGACAAACAGGGCCCTATTTGGGTGTAGAGTTTACATAGGGCACTACTTAGGGTGTAGGAGCCGTTTCAGATTCAGCTCAGACAGATCTAATAGACAGATCTAACCAAAGCATTGACATTTTAAGTGTGAAAGTTATTCAAATGACATGTTCTATACTTTTTTATATTGCAGTTTTTAAAGTGAATCATATATGAAGTACTTCAATTTAAAGCTTTTGGCATTATTGGAGGAGCTGTTTGGCCTGTTAGCGGTCTTTTGGCCCATTGGCTACCTGGTTAGCCTCGTTCTAGCTAAGAAAATAAATTGTCAGCTTCTCAATTACTTTATTTGCACTCTGTAATGTGTGAAAAGTCAAATATTATTCTAATGACTTGATGACTTGGTGCATTAATACAGAATTCAGTTGTGAGGCGGTCACAGGTGTCCTATATTGAGTATTTTATGGCCCACCCAATCAGATTTTAGGACCGGAACTATCTGTTTTATTTAAGTGTGGGCTCACAAAGAAGTCCATAGGCCAGGGGTCGGCAACCCAAATGTTAAGAAGAGCCATTTTGTCCTTTTAACCAAAATCAAACCCCAACAGTTTATGTCCATTTTACCATCTTGGCTGTAAATATGCCTCAGTATGTGCTAAAGTGCTAGTATAGGCTAATAAATTTAATATAAACAAAAATACAGACTTACTTTGCTCTGCTTTAATCTATAGCTCAGCTATAGCTGCTTTTCTCACATCTCCAGCAGGAAACTTTTCTGCAAAAGAAGAATAATGTTAGTTTCTTGTAAAATGTCTCTCAAAGTTCACATTTTTAAGAGGCTGAGGTCGCTTCTCGTTCGCCAGCTTCTTGTTCGAATTTTCCAGAGTTTAGCTAACTACTGCACCATTTAAGCTGATATTAGCTTCGTGACTTTTTAGTGTTTGTCAGTTTCTTGTTGCAGATTAAACGTATCAGGAAACCAGCTGGAGTGATTAGAAATACAAATAATCCATTTGTCTTCAAACTATCTATGTTTGACTTGCCCCTTTGTTAGCTACTGGCTAGGCGAGATTATTGTCTGCATTGCTAAGGTGACCAGCAGTCTGTGTGCCCACCTTCAGGGTTAAAGGGTGAATTAGCAGTGCTACATTAACTCCAGCGTTTAAGACTGTTTATTGTTAAACTGTGTTGAACAATCAGCAGAGCTTTATTTTACTGTAAAGGAGGATTATTTTATTTTTATCTACAAATCTAATTCTGCTGTGGAGCCGCAACAGGGCAGTAAAAGAGCCGCGTGTGGCTCTGGAGCCACAGATTGCCCCACCCTGCCATAGGCTTTAAGGGGTTAAGAAAGCGAAGCAGACAATACGACTCCAGGCCCCAGTTCACAAACTCACCTAGACGTCAGTGCTCCAGGATATTACTTTAATTGCTTCTTTTATGTGGCTCGTCGCATGATTGTGGAGAACTGATATGTCTGGAAATGGATGCTGAGAGGTTCTTGATGTAGCTGATGGCATCAGAAGATGATTTAGCGCGTGTTCCCTGTTTGTTTTATTGGTTTAACTGAGCTCTAACTCTACCCTCTACCTGCTGAATCGCTGAAGCTCACTGATGATGGTGCTGATATTGCAGGTGTGGCTTTTCTACCAGCCAGTGTGTCATACCTGATTGGGACCAACTTGTTCGGCCTGCTAGCCAACAAAATGGGCAGGTACAGCATCTTTCTAGTGGAGTCACAAAAATGGCTCTGATACAGTGATGCTGACAGTAATGTGTAAATCCTTTAATCCCTACATAATTCTGTCCCTCAGATGGTTGTGTTCCATGATTGGGATGACCATCGTTGGCATCAGCCTCATCTGTGTGAGTACCAGCCTCAAACTTTTCTTCTCTTAAACGTTTTTTATTAAAGTGACTGTTTAGCCAAAAATCAAATTTTTCTTTTACCCCAAATTTAGGCAACCAGCCGAGACATGTTTGGTGTCTAAGTCTTTAGTTTTGCC
Source organism: Colossoma macropomum (assembly GCF_904425465.1). NCBI lineage: Eukaryota > Metazoa > Chordata > Actinopteri > Characiformes > Serrasalmidae > Colossoma > Colossoma macropomum. The sequence continues at coordinate 4,729,362 of NW_023494793.1, read as the reverse complement.
CTGAGGCTACATTCAAATGGAGCTACATAATGAAAGCCTATAGCTGACGATTATCATGGTGCTAACAGCATAATCATCCTAAATCATTGCATACTTAGTTTCTGACACTGTATAACCCACCGTCATCTACAAACATGGACAAAAGATTCCATTCAGGCTGCAAAATGGCTTCTAATACAGTGTCAGAAACCACATAAGCAAGTCTGTTTGAGATTCCCTTTTTTCAAAATTCATGCACACTTCAATTGTTGAGATGTACACAATGTCAGTCAGAGTGGTCTAATGTGAAATGGGTCACTGTACCCACTACGGACTTGCCAACTCTTTACAGTGGTGGTGATAGGAACCAGGCGTCTTCACGTCTACAATACAAATGCAGCCATTTGATTAACTAAAATCACCGGTGAACCTGCATGTGTCTTCTGAGTGTTTATATGTAATGTTGATAGCGGCATAATAGTGGTCATCACAAACATTTACACCGATCAGCCATAACATTATGACCACCTCCTTGTTTCTACGCTCATTGTCCATTTTATCAGCTCCACTTACTATATAGGTGCACTTTGTAGTTCTACAGTTACAGACTGTAGTCCATCTGTTTCTCTGCATACTTTGTTAGCCCCCTTTTACCCTGTACTTCAGTGGTCAGGACCCCCATGGACCCTCACAGAGCATGTACTATTTGGGTGGTGGATCATTCTCAGCACTGCAGTAACACTGACGTGGTGGTGGTGTGTTAGTGTGTGTTGTGCTGGGGCGAGTGGATCAGACACAGCAGTGCTGCTGGAGTTTTTAAACACTGTGTCCACTCACTGTCCACTCTATTAGACACTCCTACCTTGTCAGTCCACCTTGTAGATGTAAAGTCAGAGACGATAGCTCATCTGCTGCTGCACAGTTTGTGTTGGTCATCCTCTAGACCTTCATCAGTGGTCACAGGGCGCTGCCCACAGGACGCTGTTGGCTGGATAATTTTGGTTGGTGGACTTTTCTCAGTCCAGCAGTGACACTGAGGTGTTTAAAAACTCCAGCAGCACTGCTGTGTCTGATTCACTCGTACCAGCGCAACACACACTAACACACCACCACCACGTCAGTGTTACTGCAGTGCTGAGAATGATCCACCACACAAATAGTACCTGCTCTATGCCTGATCGGTGTAAGTGTTCTTTGGGTATTATAAAGCCCTACAATGCCCTGCCTGAACCTCTCTGCCATTAATGGATCAAAATAAATGGATTATAATACATTTTTGGCCAAAATGTTATCACAAAACTATTGTGAAAAAAATGTCTCAGGCATCAGACAGCATATCTGTAACCATTTTGTGTAAAAAAAAACCTCCTGTGGTGGAGCTTTAAGAGACATTAAACTCTTCTGATGCCTGGTTCCTATCACCACCACTGTAAAACATTCTGACTTTGTTCCTCTAGAATGCAGCTTTTCACATCAAACCACTCTTAATGACTTGTTTTACATCTTAACCATGTACTTTAGGCAGAAATTTTGAAAAATTGGTGGATTTCCCCTTTATCAACTTAAGGAGCTACCTCTACCAATCATATTTGTTATAGTGGCTGTGACTATATGTTGCAGGTTCCTTTGGCCAAAAACATCTATGGCCTCATTGGCCCCAACGGAGGACTTGGATTTGCTATTGGTAACTAAGACTGTATTGATAATATAGCCTGAACAGCAAGTCCTGTTTTAATAATAATAGATGGAATTAAACCTTGTGTGTTTGTGCTTGTAGGAATGGTTGACTCCTCCATGATGGCAATAATGGGTTACCTGGTCGACATCAGACATGCCTCAGTTTATGGGAGTGTGTACGCTATTGCAGATGTGGCACTTTGCATGGGGTTTGCTGTAGGTAAGTATACTTAGTCAGTACTACCTCCACCACTAACCTGCCTAAATGAGTTTGCCTGTACATAAAAGACTTTAAGGGTGCAGTAAGTAATGTGTCAATGCACAACTTTTTTCTTTGCTCGGAAACATGCTACCTATAAACCTCAGACAGTTTGAGCAGAATAGCTGACCTCTTCACCTCTACTGTGACACTGGTATAGGCCCATCCACAGGGGGTGCCATTGTGAGAGTGATTGGGTTTCCGTATCTTATGGTGATCATCGGCATTGTCAACATTCTTTATGCACCGCTCTGCTTCTTCCTCAAAAACCCTGCTATACGAGAGGAGAAAATGGTAAGAAACGCACATAAACATTTGTTTTTAAACCACTTCAGGACGTGAGGTCATATATACACCGATCACGCATAACATTATGACCACCTCCTTGTTTCTATGCTCATTGTCCATTTTATCAGCTATACTTACTATATAGGTGCACTTTGTAGTTCTACAGTTACAGACTGTAGTCCATCTGTTTCTCTGATACTTTGTTAGCCCCCTTTTACCCTGTTCTTCAGTGGTCAGGACCCCCATGGACTCTCACAGAGCAGGTACTATTTGGGTGGTGGATCATTCTCAGCACTGCAGTAACACTGATGTGGTGGTGGTGTGTTAGTGTGTGTTGTGCTGGTACGAGTGGATCAGACACAGCAGTGCTGCTGGAGTTTTTAAACACTGTCCACTCTATTAGACACTCCTACCTTGTCGGTCCACCTTGTAGATGTGAAGTCAGAGACGATAGCTCATCTGCTGCTGCACAGTTTGTGTTGGTCATCCTCTAGTCCTTCATCAGTGGTCACAGGACGCTGCCCACAGGACACTGTTGGCTGGATATTTTTGGTTGGTGGACTATTCTCAGTCCAGCAGTGACACTGAGGTGTTTAAAAACTCCAGCAGCACTGCTGTGTCTGATCCACTCATACCAGCGCAACACACACTAACACACCACCACCACGTCAGTGTTACTGCAGTGCTGAAAATGATCCACCACCCAAATAGTACCTGCTCTGTGAGAGTCCATGGGGGTCCTGACCACTGAAGAACAGGGTAAAAGGGGGCTAACAAAGTATCAGAGAAACAGATGGACTACAGTCTGTAACTGTAGAACTACAAAGTGCACCTATATAGTAAGTGGAGCTGATAAAATGGACAATGAGTGTAGAAAGATAATGTTATGGCTGATCGGTGTATTTTATATATGTATGCACACACACATACACACACACACACACACACATATATATATATATATATATATATATATATATATATATATATATATATATATAATACAAAGTTGGGTCATTATCTATTTTGCAGGCCATTATAAACCAGGAGTGTCCCATGCATGTAAAGAGCTACAACACAGAGCGCCAGTGCAGGGAGTTCCCACTGAGCGACGACAGCGAGGTGGACATGGAGGAGTAGGACACGCGCTCTCCTTCCTAAATGGTGTTACAGTGTCAGGAAGTATAAGCGCCTCTTTGGAACCTATTTTTTATGCTCAGTGCTGATGGTAATTTGGTTGACTGTGCTGTACAATAACATGCATTATGAAGCTGTGCTGCATCAAATTGACTCAAACACTCAAATAAACACTTTGGTTAAGAGCGTCCAACAGTTTTGATCTAGTACAGAACTTAATTCCAGTCTTATGTACTCCATTGCCTGCTCCAACTCGGTTCACAAAGGGCTTCATAAAAACTTTAAACACACTATCATTTGAATCAGGTGTGCTGGGATTGGGAATCACAGGCCTGGTATTGTATTTATATGTAAGCACTGATTGAACATGAAAGCTATTACAGCCTTTCTGGTCTTGGCCTCAATACTTTTGACAGTTAAAGGAGAATTCCGCTGATTTTACAAAATTTCTGAATAATTCAATCATTGAGATGGTGGTGACAGGAACTAGGGGTTGTGATGTCTGCAACACAAATACAGCCATTTTATTTACTATCCAAAACCACCACAGAACATACATGTGTCAGAGTTTTTATATGTGATTGATGATGGTAAAACAGTGGTCAGTAAGAAAAAATGAGCTTTATTGGGGACTATTTTGCTTTACATACCTATCTGCCATTAATGGACATATTAAAAAAACAAAACAATGGAGCTTTTAGAGGCATTAAACTCCTTAGATAGCTTAATAATTTAACATTTTAACACAATTTTCAACTTCAAATGGCTGTCTTCCTCTCACAACTCTGTCACGTAGCGACAACTCACTTAGAGTGATTGTGTTAATGTAATGTGGTATCCCGCACACCACTGTGAGGAGCAGTATGTTGTACATAATAGCCTATGCACTACTGCAGTATGCAGTATATCAGCATGGCATTTTCAATGCACCCTAGAACTGTCAGAATTGACACACCCATGCTCTGCCAGGTTAGACAGGCTTTACAGAACAAAGGCAAAAATCACATTCAGCCTAATGAGCCATGACATAATGGTGAGTTTCCAGTTTAATAAGTTACACTCCCAAATTGGACTGTTTACCATGTCAACACTAGGCTAGACCTGAAATGACAGGGAAGCCTAAAAGCCTGAAAAAATCCTACATCTGAGCTACTCTACCTTTCCCATGCATGACATATAAATATTGTTTGAAATTAATAATGCACTCTAAATGTAGGTATGAGATGTGCAGTCTCTCGTTAGCTTGAATGGGACTCTTGTCAGAGATCTGTAAAGCTTTAAAATTTGCAAAAGTACGCAGTAGTACAAAGCGATGCTGTAGTCAAGGCCGTTAGAGGCAAGTCCGAGTCAAGATCGAGACCTGGACACACTCTGAGCCAAACCAAGATTTTATAGTTGTTGAGTCTAAGTTAAGACCAAGACCAGGAGTGGGAGGAGATCAAGACAAGACTGCATTGTTTTCAGAATATAAAAATAAAAAGAAGAAAGGAGAAAAAATAATATTAATTTTTAATTCATTGTGGGTGGCATGGTGGTGCCAGTCATCTCAAGCAGGAAGGGCCTGGGTTCGATTCCCCGGCCGGGCAACCAGGGTCCTTTCCGTGTGGAGTTTGCATGTTCTCCCCGTGTCTGCGTGGGTTCCCACCCCAGTCCAAAGTCATGCAGTCAGGCAATTAGAGATGCTACATTGCCCCTAGGTTTGAATGTGTATGTCCGGCATGGACTGGCGGGCCTGTTCAGGGTGTTTCCTGTCTTCCACCCAGTGAGCACTGAGATAGGATCCAGCTCCCCCCACGACCCAGAAGGATAAGCAGCTTGGAAAATGTGTGTGTAATTCATTGTATGTTCATTATCAGGCTCCAAATATCAAACCTTAAACTATGAGCTGGTACTATTAGTCCACCACATGTCTTCTGTCTGCAAAATGCCAAGCCTCCGCTATTATTAGGATTTTTTTTCCATCACCCTGTTCAGGAAATCCAATATCCTCTCAATCAAAGTGCTTTGTTGCTCTGTCTGTGTCAATAAATTATCACAGTCCAAAGGTGACGCACCTCTTCCTGTGGATATGCATCAAACACACATCACACCCTGTAATAACGGAGAGGAAGTGATGGACAAAGGGAACGACAGATGTGCTTAAACACTGTTTGCTGTGCAGCTCTAATAATTCATTTCAATCCTCCATAAATGAATAAAAGCTTTGGAAGCGTGAACATGTTGTCTTTCCAACTGGGTAAACCTTGGCACAAAGGCCCTTGGCAAAGGCACACAGCTCTTTACAAACCCTGGGTAAGGTTAAAGTAGGCGTGCTGGCGCTGCCACTGCTTTTCCTTTCTGAATCCTAGCATTCTGAGACCAAAACTGTTATTGATACGTTATTGATAACCAATACGTTATTGATATAATGTTCTTGTGCACATACAAAGAAGGAAGCTTTCTGATTTCTACAGTTAAACAGATAAATACAGACATCAGTGCAGTATTTGCAATAGTCTTGGGGGAATCCCACACTTTATTATTTATTTATTATTTTAATTCTTCAATTTTTAATTGTTGAGATTCAGAGTGGTTTGATCTGAATGTGTCTTCTGACTTTTTATAAGTAATATTGATGACGGTAAAACAGGTTTTTTCGGGGGGGCTATTTTGCCTTACAACTCCTGACATGTACCTCTTTGTCATGTTTTTTTTTGAGGTTTTGGACCAAAACCTCTATTCTAAAACAATGTCTCAGACATCAAGCAGCACATTTGTAACCATGTTCCTTGCAATCATGTAAAAGCTTACTGTGATGTAGATTTTAGAGCCGTTAAACTCTTCAGACGTCTGGTTCCTATCACCACCAGTATGAACAGTTCTGGCTTGGTACGTTGCTAGAATGTGTTAAAATCAAATCAAAATATATTACAACTGGGTATCGATATTTGTATGTAAATATCAGTTATCAAAGTAATACTTCAGCATTCATCTGCCCATGCCTAGCTGGCGCAGAAGCATCCACAAAATATGCAGTTCTTTTGACGTTCTTTGGCGTTCTCCAGAAGTCAACACATCCAGATGCAAGAAACTGGTAAAAGATGTCTCCTCACACAATATTCCTATGGGATTCTGGGGGGGCAGTAGTGAAAAATACTGCACTAAGGAATATGACAGAACTGCTTCAGGCCTTCTTGGTATCCTAACGTACAAGTCTGGTAAGATCTTGGGCGATTCTTCGAAAATAAAAGCTTCCAGTTCTCTGAAGATGAAGAGTGGGAAACTGGCTGTGCACTCTGCATTCCATAGCTAAAGAGATGTAAGACGTTAAGGTGTTGTTTAAATCTGGTGACAGTGGAGGCTTTGGAAGGCATTTGATTTGGTCCTGGATTTCATAAAACCACTCTAACTTATTTAGAGCAGATATGAAGGTGTCATCTTGGAACATGGGAACATGAGGAGAGAACAGTGTTTCCTCCATGGCACACCCGGCCTTTAAAACGGCCTACTCTTTTGCCTAGGGTACATGACCATGTAATCATCGTACCTCCCACCAGATGGCTGCCCGTATCAAAATGGATCCACCATGTTTAACAGATGGCAACAGACATGATGCCTTGAAGGCATCCCTTGGCGTTCTGGACAAGTGAACACATCCAGATGCAAGAAAATGGTGAAAGATGACTCCACACACAATATTCCTGTTTTCCATTGCTCAGAGGTCCAGCTTTTGTGTTCCTTCTCTGTGGCTGAATCTCAAATGGCTTCCTACTCCCTAAATAGTGCACTGTGTGAGTTATGGCATTTTGGCATCTGCACCCAAACAGTAGCCTACTTTATATGTCCGATATGGAACTGTGCACATATTATGTAATGTTTGATTTGAGGAGCCATAATTTTAGGGGGGATTTCACAAATTTCAGAGTGGTTTGATTTTGAAACAGTCATGACAGGAACCAGTTGCCATATCTACAACGCAAATATAGCCATTTTATTTAATACCCAAAACCACTAGTGGAATTACACGTGCCTTTATGTTTTTATATGCAATGCTGATGGTAAAATAGCAATAAATCTGAAAAATATTGTTTTCTCTGCATGATGCCCTCCGCCATAGTGGATTAAAATAAACGGATTAAAATACATTTTAAACCAAACTTCATCATAAAACAATGTGTCAGACATCAGGCAGTGTATACCCAACCATTTCATGTTATAACATTCTGTGAGGGAGCTGTCAAAGGCATTGAACTCTTTAGACGTCTGGTTCCCATCACCACCAGTTAATAATTATGACTCGCCAAGTTTCTCTAGAACAAAGCATTTCACACCAAACCACTCTGGATAGCTTTGATTACATCTCAACATTTGAATTATTTAGATTTTTTGATAAATCGGTGGAGTTCCCCTTTAAGACCTACGTAGTGCCTTTTGAGATTCAGTTTAGTCGTTCTGCAGCCCTGCCACAGATTTTGGTAAAGAATGTATCGCACATTTGCTAATCTGGTAAACTGTGGAGTTTAAGTTTCACCGCACACACTCTGTCTCACCTCACACGGTGTGTGGCGGGGTGGGTTTGTTCACGTCCCTGCCGGAACCTCCAACGGTTCCAGTTTCCAGTGAGACGTATTTTTCAGTTGCACACGACAATCGCATTGAAGAAGCTTTGATGGAGAATGTTGGACAGTTTATTGACAGTATGGGATAAATGTCCTGCGATGCGGCTCTGCAGTAAAAATATCACACCGTCGAAAGTTTAGTTCTGGATATAAGAGCTCAAAAACAAGCCGTGTTTATTTAGCAGTCGCTGTTATCCGCGCTTTCATCGACACGGATGGGTCAGGCTGTGTCCCAAATCGCTCCTGACGTCCTACATAGTGCGCACTAACTGAGGTGATGAATTACCGGCTTCCCTACGCAAATAGTGCACTATGTTTCACGAAGAGAGGCATTTGGGATTGAGCCCGAGTTCGTATTCGATGTTGAATTTCATATTTGATGCTTAAAATTCATATTACACTCTAAACGTTCTAGCTAGCCAGATAGAACCGAATACTAGAGTCATACTAGAACCTGAAATTAAAGTTAGACGGGGTTGGCAGCGAGCTATCAACTGAAGTTAGCTGTTAGCAGCCTCTGCTAAAAACATTAGTGAGGCTAAAAGGCGACAGAAGTGGCAGGAATGGATCTGGCTCGCGTCCTCCGTGATCTCAATCTCACTGAAGGGTCCGAGAGGAATAACGGAGCCTCTGCTTGTTCGGTTAACCGGGTTTTGTCTGAAATCCACCGGCGCTTTGTGGCCGAAGACTCGGCAAAGCGGAGCCTCCTGAAGAGCGCGGCGGAGCTGCTGAGCAGCGGGGAAGTGTGCTGGCTCTTCCCGGAGTCTAGCTCGGATCTGCGGGCAGCCTATGTTGAGCTGGTCAGCAGCTTCACCGAATACGCCGCTTTACCGGTGTGTGACACCGACAGCGGCACTTTGCCTTCCAGCAGCTACGAGCACATTCCTGCCAAAGCCGAGGCCGTTGGCGCAGCTTTGCTGGCGCTGACCGAGCAGCTTCGAGGAGCCGTTAGGTCCAGCGATTCAGCGGTTTCAGGGTCAGCCAGGTCACTCATCCGCACACTTGGGCCCTCACTTTGTGTCTTCTCCTTTACACACCTGCAAGACCTGCCGTGGACCAACGAGGCGTCCAGAAAATGTGCGTTGGAGCTGCTGAACTCCACTGCCACAGCCACAAGCAGTGGGTCAGTACTGGAGCTACTGTGTGGCAAGGATGAAGGTGACCAACGAGGGATGCTGGGCCCAGTTCTGGACACACTGCAGCCAGAGTTGACAAAGTGAGTCCATGTGTCACTAAAGCCTCCTCCAACAGGGGTGCCCAATCCTGGTGCTGGAGATCTACCACCCTGCAGAGTTTAGCTCCAACCCTGTTCTAACACACCTGATCCAGGTAATGAAGGTCTTTAGGGGCATCTGACTATTTGAGCCAGGTGTGCTGGATCTGAACTATCCAGGGTGGAAGATCTCCAGGACCAGAACTGAGCAGCCTTGTCCTGCAAGCATGTGAAGCTTTTGATATTCACCGACCGCCATAACATTTCTACACTCAGCTCCACTTCACATATAGGAGCACTTTGTAGTTCTACAGTTACACTTGTAGTCCATCTGTTGCTCTGCATACTTAATTAGCCCCCTTTCACCCTGTTCTTCAGTGGTCAGGACCACCACAGAGCAAGTAGTATGTGGGTGGTGGTTCATTCTCAGTACCACAGTAACACTGACGTGGTGGTGGTGGTGTGTTAGTGTGTGTTGTGCTGGTCTGAGTGGATCAGACACAGCAGTGCTGCTGGAGTTTTTAAACACTGTGTCCACTCACCGTCCACTCTATTAGACACTCCTACCTCCACTCCACCTTGTAGATGTAAAGTCAGAGACGATAGCTCATCTGCTGCTGCACAGTTTGTGTTGGTCATCCTCTAGTCCTTCATCAGTGGTCACAGGACGCTTTTGGCTGGATATTTTTGTTTGGTGGACTATTCTCAGTCCAGCAGTGACACTGAGGTGTTTAAAAACTCCAGCAGCACTGCTGTGTCTGATCCACTCATACCAGCGCAACACACACTAACACACTACCACCACGTCAGTGTCTCTGCAGTGCTGAGAATGATCCAGCACCCAAATAGTACCTGCTCTGTGAGGGTCCATGGGGGTCCTGCCCACTGAAGAACAGGTTAAAAGGGGGTTAAAGTATAAAGTATCAGAGAAACAGATGGACTACAGTCTGTAACTGTAGAACTACAAAGTGCACCTATATAGTAAGTGGAGCTGATAAAATGGACAATGAGTGTAGAAACAAGGAGGTGGTCATAATGTTATGCCTGATTGGTGTATGTAGACACAGTCACCCCTGGTTCCCATCAACACCACTGTGAAGGAAGTTGGTCATAATGTTATGGCTGACCGGTGTACACTATATGTCCAGCTTCTAAGGTGAATACATTGCTAACACAGGTGTACAACAGCAGGTAGAATTTGATGCTTTGGAGCAGCAGCAGCAGCACATGAGGTCTAAAGCTGCCATGTCCAGTACTAAATATCAGCTGGAGAGGAATAAAGTCCCCCGGCGTTGGGCCGTGGAGCAGTGGAACTGTGTTCTCTGGAGTGATGGAGCTCCGTCCAGCACATTTGGGGCAAGTTAGAGTGGCGTATGTGATCCAGAACTGATCATCCAACATCAGAGCCTGACCTCACGAATGCTCTTGTGGATTTGAATGCAATCCAGCAATAGTGTAAAGCCTTCCCAGAAGGGCGGGGAGGTGGTTTTGAGTTTTAAGTGGGAAAATTGTACTTGGAGCTTCTGAACTGCCTGTTAGACCTGCGGTGTCAAACTCAACCACCGCAGGTCTAACAGGCAGTTCTAACAGTATTAAAAAAATCTCAACAAATCTGTGGGCCAGAAAACGCCTATGTTTTTTTTTTTATTTTTAATTAATGTTGTGCTGTAACCTATATTGGCTACTGTTTATTCAAAATGCGCAAAAACTTAAACAGTAAAATACAGGCACTTGTAGCAGACCTTGAAATATTACATGGATATATATTGAAATATTCAAAATGTAAACGTCCCCAGGAGCTCAGTCTTTTAAACCTACCTATTGCTTAAACTAGACACCTGGCATCCTTTCTTTACTGCAAGTTCATTAACCCTCTATTGCACGACGTTGCCTCTAGGCAACAAACCCCTTTTTCCTCACTTTACACTAACTTTACACATATTTAACAACAATGACAGGGTTAACAATAAAGGGAAGAGTTTGAGTAAGTCAATAAAAAGTGGACACTTTCAAACCTCTTATTTAACATTCATCATTTTTTTTGTTATGAAAATTTGCAGAAGTATGTTTGTTGCCTAGAAGCAACAGTGGAATGGATTTAGCCAGTCACAAAGCCAGATCTTACCACTTCAGGGAACACGGCTCTATATCATGTCTTCCCATTGTTGCACAGTGTTGCCTCAGGGCAACATACCCCAAAAGGACCCCTGCACACATTATTATTTAAAAAATGTTTTGGAATTTAATAATCAGGTCGATTTTATGCCAGAATAGTGAATCAAATTTGTTTTTTTAATTGCTCTCATAATGCTGGCAGTAGAGGGAGATGAGGTGTAAATGAAGTTAGTGTGTTTGGTGATATGACTGGTGTGGAACTGTGTAGAATTGAGGTGTAACTGCTGTCCCATAGACTGTTGTTGGGGTAGAAGAGTCAGAGCGCACATTACGTTGCAGTGCATGCTGGGGACTGTAGTGCAGGGCATTGTGAAACTGGCTAATATTAATAGAAAATTAAAATACTTTTGCAGGCCGGATAGGATTGTGTCGTGGGCCTGATCTGGCCCACGGGACTTGTGTTTGACACATTGGACTTAGACTGATCAAAAGCAAACACTCTTGTACTGTGTACATGACAACACAACCAAACTCGAGTCAGGCTCAGTATGTTCAGAAGCCTCAAGCTAGACTTTCTGGTCTTCTTGGCCAAAATAAAAGGCCAAGCTGGAGCTTCATGTGTAGAAAATAATCCAAATTTAAAACAGAATAATGGTTAAAAAAATGTTGTTCAATATTCCCCCCAAATTACTCATCAGCCCTGCCCCTGATTTCAGAGGAAATGCTGGATAAGCAGGTGTCTGCAGACTTTAGAGTCTTTGGAGTGCTTCCTCATTCTGCGTAAGAGAAAAAACAGAAGTATCTCATATTAATGCTCTCATGTGGATAACAATCAATGTAATCTAATAACCACAAATGAACATTGTCTATTACCATTTTTGACTGACGTCTTCCTTTATTATGGGATTAATGTTCTGCTGATACTGTAAACTGTCTCCCTCATTCATCACATTACAGAGAAAATCTCTTTTTTTGTTTTCAGGGAAAACTGGAAACGCAACGAGGCAGTGAAGCATGTGTTCTCTTGGGTCCTGGTGCAGGTTGGACGTCCCTGGTTAGCTGACTATTTGGAGAAGGTCTTTCCTCCTTCTCTGCTCATATCAGACGATTACCGGACAGAGAATAAAGTACTGGGAGTGCACTGCCTCCATCACATCGTACTTAACGTGGTAAGTTATGTCTGTGAAGAAAGAGATTTCATTTTTTTCCTACTTCATTCATTAGAAACATCCCAACTTTGACCAGCAGGTCAGTACTGGAGATATAATGAAAGAGTATTTTCATTTCTCTCCCGCTTCAGCCTGCTGCTGACCTTCGGCAGTTCAACCGAGCTCAGGTGCTCTACCATGCCCTCTTTAATCACCTGTACACATCTGAAGCTCCGCTTATACAGGTAACCTATATGCATGCACAAAGTGGCTCTAGGGCCCAGTCCCATTTCTTATTTTACCCCTACCCCTTGTTTTCGAGTGTCTCCTTGCACCTTGGAACTGAGTTACAAGGGGTAGTGGTTGAAATCTTCCCTATGAAATGGGACCCTCAAATAAAAAGAGCATTACTTCATTATCAGCTACCAGCGCTGCTCTGTAGGCGACCCTGCCAGTCTGCAGGGACAGCAGAGGAGGGTAAAGTTCAGCTCCTCACTGCAGTTATTTATTTTTGCCAACTCTAATTGTTTGTTGATATGAAGCTGAAGTCAGATATTCACCAGCTTCTTGTTTGAATTTTCCCGTTCCACCTTAAATGGTGCATTAGTTCTGATGTGTGAAGCACCGGAATGTAACTGCTGCACCATTTAAGGTGGAACGGGACATTTAGCTGGTTGCTACTGAGACATCAGAAACTACTAGCGACTTTATATGCTTGTTATGAAGAAAAGGACCATAATACATTAAAACGATATTACATTAAGATAATACAGTGGTTATTGTAATGTTTAATGGAGAAAATACTCACATTTGTGGGTTTCTTTGGTCGCTTGTTCAGCCATGTCGCCGTTTTTTTATTTTTATCTCATAACACATAACACTGTTTGGAGTGTGACTCTGAAAAACCTCCGTTTGGAGGGTCATGTAGCCCAAATACTTCGCCCTACCCCTCTATCTCAACAACAGTCGGGACACCCTACACCTAGATGTTAATGTGCAAAATGGAGGAATAAGGGCTGAGTGGTAGGGCGAGGGGTGAAATGGGACTGGGCCTTGGTCTGTACTCCAAGCAAGTTCTAGGAATGCATTCAGAAATTCTTATTTATTTTATTCAAAATCTGCATTTGTTTTTGGACACTTTTGTAGGTTATTCATATGTATTGTTTAGCTGTATATGTATTTAGTGAAAAGGATTTGGCCTCGGTGGCATCATCTTGTAACAATAATGGTCTTACTTCTCTTTTTCTCTGTCTTTTTCCAGGTAGTTCTGCCTTGTCTTATAGATTTGATGGCAGTCCTTGAGAAGCCCCTTGTCCACCCAGGATTACCACGGAAGCCAAGCCGCTTTGACGATGTTCTTCGTCTCATTTTAACACACATGGAAATGGAACACAAGCTGGTCTTGCGCCGAATCTACACCAGCAACCTCCTTCTGTTCATTGAAAAGTGAGGTCCACAGCATTTGGGTGTAAAGGCCCAGTCACACTAGCTTTTCTTCAGCGTAATTTGCATAAAGTGCATTAGTTTCTATAAAATCCGCACCAACAAGCGGTTTCTTGTCTAGTATGGCTAAATTTCACCAGCAAAACTTCACACCAAATTCAACTTTGGTGATCTTTGAGTGTCCTTGACCAATAACACGACTACTTTGGCTACGTTGACCTTTTTAAGGGGTGGAGCTTCGTAATTTTAGTGTCTAAGCCTGAAACTTTTAACATTTCTTTTCCACTCAGTATGAATTATGCATAAGAGAGAGAGAGACTGCATGATATGAGACTGTCTGTACTTCTGTGGTGTTTACTGCTCATGGCAGGTCAGTTAGCCAGCATGCTAACTTCAACACTCCTAAAAAAAGATGGTGCTTCAAAGGTTCTTTAGTAAAGTAAATAGTTCTATGTAGAACCTTAAACATTCAAAGAACCTTTTGCATGGTTAAAGGGTTCTGTGCATGATGGAGAATGTGTTGTACATGTGTCTAAATAGAAGAAAGTGCTTTTCTATTGTTACAGTGTTAAGCTTGTAACAGTAGAAGAACCCTATTGAGTGCTATATAGAACCCTTTTCAAAAAGGTTCTACATAGAACCGTCTATCGCACATTCATGCACATTTTCCATCAATCCGAAAAACCCTTTCATGATGCAAAGAACCCCTTAATTATGCAAAGGGTTTTTTGAGTGTTCATGGTCCTTAATAGAACCACTTTCTAAAGATCCCTTGAAGCACCATCTCTTTTAAGAGTGTAGCTGCTTGGCTAATGGCTGTTACACACACGAGTCGCTCCACCGCTGCCAACCCCCCCCCGCCAACAACTCAGTGTACGGTACTATGCGAGTGCATCATTCTGTGGTATAATTATGGTCACTTGTGTTTTTACTTTGTGTTTGTCTAACTGCACCAAACTGGAGGAATTTTGGCGTAATTTACTGTTTGATCTTATAGGATGGGCATAGGAATCGCTCGACATCTGAAGAGGCTGGAGAGAGTGATTGTGGGATATCTGGAGGTGTCTGACGGTCCAGAAGAGAAAGCTAGGCTGATCATACTTGAGGTTCTGGAGAAGACCATACAGACCGCCTGGCCAAGGTTACTCAATTTTAAGCGGAAATGTTTCATAGGTCACTGTTAAAGGCAGCTGCAGTGCTGGAGGGTCGGACACCAACCTGTGTCAATTTTTTAGTCTAAGTAAACAGACCTAACATTCATTTTGTAGCATTAATTCAGGCGCTGCAACGTTATGTCAAGTGAAAGTGAGTGCAGCCGTGAATACTATTAATGTTGTTCTCTTCATCTCTCTAGAATGGAGTGCAGGATGGATGTGCTTGCTAAGAGTTTGCTGAGGTTCCTTGTCGACATTTCATCAGAGTCACTGGCTCCTGAGCTCAGGGACCAGCTTCTGACCAGAGCCTCCCGCTGCCTGCTGCTGCTGGACCACTGCTCACATGGAAGACTGCGGGTACGTCTCTACAGCGAATACATTTTGGGCAGTCGGACTCCAGCATGGCAAGCTGATAAGCTCATTGGCTAAGTATAGCAGTTCACAGTAATCAATGGCATCAATACAAGTCCTGGCTGGAGTTTAAAAGCATTAAATATTCCAGGATTCTGTGCTGTGTTGAGCGAATGAGGGTACCATATAGAGAGATTTCTATATGGGGAGTTACCCCTAACTGGAAACCTTCTGACAGGTGATATAAAGTTTTTTCACTACCTAAACTAATGGACTTCTTAATTCTCTGTCTCTTCCTGCAGGTTCTGCTGAAGGAGGTGGACAAGAGCTGTGTTTCTGAAAGTGTGCTGAAGTGCTTAGAAAGCCTTACAGCACCCCAGGATATGTGAGCTGAGTGCTAGCTGAGCTTCTGCTGAGCCCCTCTCAGTGTAAATGGATCCTGTGGATCTACAATCTTGGAGTTTTGCTGTGCTGAATTCTGTGAGGTGGCCTAAAAGGACATTTGAGAAGGGCCTGAACTACACCTGCTTGTTTTTTATGTCATTGAGTTAAAATATCAAACTATTCTGTAATATTTTTATATACCCACCTGGTGCCAGACTATGAATAAATGAAATGAAGCCTTTGTTATTAGTAGCCGTCTTAACTGTTCAGAGGATGAGTTCAACTTTGAATACTACAGGTTTTAATAGTACTTGCTTATGTACTGTTTTCTGCTCAAAGGTGTCACAACTACCATCTAAAAAGCAGTAAGCTTAATGATTCTTTTCATATCGGTTTATAATTAAAAATCTATATAACATTTGAAGGTTATGGATTTAACTATGAAGGTTATGAATTTAAGTATGAACTTACAAATTACAAACAGTGCTATACACAATAAAATGCAAAAGTCAGTTTTCCAGTCAAAACGGCCATTAAATACGTTATTTTTAGTGTTTGGGGGGAAAAAACAGAAGTTATATTTTTATATTTTAAAATTAAAAATTTTTAAAAATATTTAATAGAAAAGTACCTAAAAGACAAGAAGGAGGAGGGTTTGCTTGTAGTTTTTCAAAAGATTCTGCATGGATATTTTCCACACCTCCAAAGTTCAGTGTTAGAAGTTGGTTGCATTTTCTGTATGTAACAATATAAGTATTTAGATCAGTCCATAAGATGTTACTCCACATCTCAGATGTCTAGTTTTGGTGTCCTTGGGCAGGGGTTCTCAAGCTTTTCCACCTCCGAGTCCCACCTGTTTATCACTAGAAAGCAGGAAGACCCACAAGATAACAAAACCCAAGGTTTTTGCTTAAAAATGTCATTTTGGGAAATTTTAACACAGCATCAATGTGAACATATGTGGGGGCTACTCCGGCAATATGTGATGTGCATCAATTGAACATTAAATATCAGCAGAATATCTGTGCGAATGGACTGAAAGGTGCACTGTTACTGTGGGGCTTGTATTAATGTTGTTAACTGTCTGACAACATTTATTTCTTTTTTATTGTCAATTTTTATGACTAAGTGCCAACACAGGCCCACTATGGACCACTGGCTACCCTCAGTATAGGTCCAAGGACCACCAGGGTGCTTCGCAGCCCGCTTCTGGTCCTCGGCCCAGCGGTTGAGAAACGCTGTTTTAGGGCGAACGTTCTTTTTTGTCTGTTTTTCTGAAGCAAGAGCGAAGCTTGATTTTCTCCTCTCTATCAGTGATGAAAGCTTTAAGTGCTGTTTATCTGATGGGGGCAGTTTTGGTGTCTATCAGGTCTTCCAGGTAGTTGTTAGGAGCCCCATTTTCTCTGTAGATTTCAGAAACGGGCATTTTTACACTTCATTTCCTTTGAC
Source organism: Colossoma macropomum (assembly GCF_904425465.1). Classification (NCBI taxonomy): domain Eukaryota; kingdom Metazoa; phylum Chordata; class Actinopteri; order Characiformes; family Serrasalmidae; genus Colossoma; species Colossoma macropomum. Next base: position 4,712,167 of record NW_023494793.1, on the reverse strand, counting down.
TTTCTCTTTCCTCCTGCAAGTGGACTTTTTTAAATCTAATTCCTGAGCAAATATCTCTCAGCCACTTTAGATGCTCATGTGGAATAAACCTGAAGGCAGCTAAGGTGAGTTTGGGTAGTTGTTTGTGTGAATATTAGTCTCTCTTTGAAGGGGAACACAGCTGTAACAGTTTGGACAGCAAGGATAGGAGAGTCAAAGTGGCAGTAGAGTGCACAAAAGGAAAGAGTGGACAAATGAATTCCTGATGGGTTTGATTTTTTGGGGAATTTTCTGTTCAGTATTGTTGCTTTTGACACTGAAGAATGAATAACTTGTACTTACCAGCCATTTTGACTGGAAATGAATATTTTACAGTATCTTCTGTATCTTTTAATAAAAATGATTCGTGAAGGTGACTGAATTGTTTCACAATAGCAAGTATAACAACCATTTTTAATCAGCTTAGCCAACAAAAAACATAGGCAGAAGTGCACAATTAGGACAACACGTACAGAAAAAACTGTCCATTCTAAAACAACCACAGGCACCTCAGAGTAAAGATCTCCTGGATAACAGGTTGAATTTGGACTGGTCATTCGTGAGACATGAATAAAGGAGTTCTCCTCAAGTCTGTGAGGTGCTGGAGACCACAGTGACGGTGGTGTGGCTGCTCTGCTTCAGTCCACTCTGGACTAAACTACTAAGCTTATTTAAAAACATCCTTCAAGATAAATTTCATGTGAGAAAAGTTCAGATCTGTTCATATTTAAAAAACAAAACAAAACAAAAAAACTCCCACATCCTCTCATTCACAACTAACATTACTACATTTTCTCAACACGTAACAACTTAGGCACTTTTGCTCTGCTGAATACTGCGAGGTGACCTAAAGAAACACTCAGAAAAAACTCACAACAGAAGCTAAAATCAATTCTGAGACAGTTTGATTGAAAAAAAAAATCTTAAATTAACTTTTTCACAATAACAATCATTTTTAATCAGCTCCACTGACCAAAACACACAAGGGGGGCCCAGTTTTATCCACAAAGGGTTGGTGTGGCTGCAGGTTTTCATTCCAACAAAGCAGAAGATCAGCTGATTCCACATGCTTAACCTTTTCAACTCCTTGGGACCACCGGTGGTTCCAAAATGCACTTCGTCATATTCTTCATAACTTTCTTATTTCATAAGCTTCATTCAGAAGGTGGGGGTCGTATGAGAGCTGTAACTGTCTTCTTTCCAGTCAAATAGATGGGTGATGTAATTTTAAACCCTTATAATAAAAGAAGCTGAACTCATTTTTTTGGCTACTGAAAGTCGACCCATTTTTCCACAAATCTGGGCTATAAACTATAAACAGATGGCGTCTCTTCAGTGATCTGCTCTGTAAAAATAATACAAAGAGCGTCTAAGATTTTTGGCTTTCAGCAGTAAATTGTGAGTATATAGCAATATGTGTGATCATAAAACACGTTCTGTTAATTTTAGGGGTAAAAAAAATAAAAATTTACATTTATTTCATGCAGTTACTGAAAAATTTGCCTTATGATTTGGTCATAAATTCAGTTGGACAAACCAAAATATACCCTGGTGAGTAAGAGGTTAATTGACTGATTAGTGGAATCAGGTGAGCTCCAGCCTCGTTTCAGTAAAAACCTGCAGCCACTTCGACCCTTTGTGGATAAAGCTGGACCCCCTTGACAGAAAAAGAATTCTCCTATACTTGTCAGCAGCATAGATACATAAAAAGCTGCTCACTCTCAACCACACGCATCCCAGAGTAGAGATGTCCAGAACAATGTACAAACACATCTGTCAGAACATGAAATTTATGGACCAAGAAGCCGAAAAAAGTCTGTGAAAGGCTGGAGGTTACAGAGGGTTGTGGCCTTTCTGGTTTAGTACCCAAGAAGCCTCACTCTTGGGGGCAGTTTCCTGCTCGTACCGGACCTCCTCCTCATCTTATTTCTTCCTCCCTGGTCCTTTCAGTGGAATCTTTCGTCCGTCATGACTTTGAACTTTCTCTCTTCTTGTAATTCATCCTCTTCCTGGTTGGAAACCTCATCATCGCAGGCCTTCTGGACGTTCATATCCTGTGAAATGAGAGGTTTAATTAGTGCTGTAAATACGTTACGTGTCCAAAAGTTTGTAGACACCTGCTCATCCAATGTTTCTTCTGAAATGAAGGGTCTTAATAGGGAGTTTGTCCCCCTGTGCTGCAGTAACAGCCTCTACTCTTCTGGGAAGGCTTTACACTAGATACTGGAACATTGTTGTGAGGATTTGATTGATAGAATGGGACGCTTTTCTATAGAGATTTTAATTCATGTACACACGCTCTCTCTTCAGGACAGTGAACAATATTTTTCAAACAGCTGTTGGACCAATGCTTTTATTTAGGGATGCAATATGGAAATTATATCAGTATTCGCAGATAAATAATAAACAATATGAGTATCAGACAGATGTTTACATTTGAGCTCCATCATTTGAGAGAACAGTCCCTCTGCTCCACAGCCCAACTCCCGGGGAGCTTTATACTCCTTTAGCTGACACTGTAAACTCGCATGTGTTTATATGCACTTAAAAATCCGGTAACTGCAGAAAATCAGATTTTATCAGTAATCCAATCAACGTGTTTACATGCACTTGAGTAATCAGATAATGGGGAAACTCCGGATCTACATGAGTCAGGCAGTAATCAGATATCTGCTTTGCAACCAGCCAATAAACTCACAGAAGAAGACGTGACGCAAACATAATGTAAAATTCTAACCCAGCTTTTTTTTTTTTTTTTAAACATCGCACCAATTTACCTGAAAATATGAACATACATCATATAGAAGATGAAGAATTTTTAAATCCTTCATTTTGTCAAGCATGTATTTGGTTTCAGCGTCGCTCCAAAAGTGTTTTGCTGCGTCTCGCGGCAACACTGCTCACTTTTTTCTGGTACCGCCGTCTGATTTCGCACATGCTCAGACTGAGAAATCCGAAAGAAATCAGAGTAAGAGTTCACACGCACTGAGAAATCTGATTACTGAGCTAAAATCCAGCCTCTTTATCAGATTTCTTAATCGGATTTCTAGACCTTACTCCGATCCAAGAAATCAAAGCGTGCTGTTTACATGACTGTTTGAATAATCAGATAACTGCAGAAATCCGACTATGATCGGGATCATTGAGTGCATGTAAACGCACTAATGAGCCCCGTGTTTCCGGGTTGGGGGCACGTCAACAAAAAAAGCAACGATAACCACTGATAAACTGGCTGTATTTCAGTTATTCATCAGCCTCAACCTTAACACTGCAGGCTAAAACCATCCACACATGAAAATACAGAGATAAAAACGTTATGTGACACATTGAACTGCATAATAACATTACTCTTCTCATAAGCATCTTCTGCTCTTCACCTTGTTGCAGTAACGCAAAATACTCTGACTCTCTTTAATGACGGAAAAACAGTGTATCTGTCTCATTTCCAACCAAAACCACTTGTACACAAATCAAGCTGTACTTTCGACCTCCGAAGTCGTAGGTAGGAACTTCCGAGGACGACCTGAAGGCAGCATCTAACCAACGCAGTGCCCTATGGGCGTCCTCGATCCACCAGGGTACATCAGTTGTACACTACTTATTGCAGTGCGATGTGAGACTGTTTGAGTGCACTGGATCTTCTGCACTGTTTTCAGACACCACTACAAAATGGTGGAACCCCAAAAATGTGCACTATATAGTGAACAGGGCATAGATTAGAACACAGCTAATGCTACAAACACTGTACCTGGGTCTCACCTCAACAATACACTGGACTAGTTAGATAATCTTAGTGCACTTCACAGGAAAGACCACAGCAGACTCTACATACTTGGGAGACTGAGGTTGTCTAGAGTGCAGGGGGCGCTCCTGAGGACCTTCTTCGACACTATCTTTTATAGAGTGGTCTGCTGGGGCAGCAGCATCTCAGACAGTAACAGACTTGACACATTCATTAAGAGGGCCAGCTCTGTCCTGGGAAACCCCCTACACACTGGGTAGGTGGTGGGAGACAGGAGGATGTTAGCCAGACCATTCTGGAGAACAGCTCCCAGCCCATGACTGAGACTCTGGCAGCACTGTGCAGCTCCTTCAGTGACCGGCTGCTTCACCCCAAGTGTGTCGCAGGTCCTTCCCTACTGCTGCTGTTAGACAACCAGCACTGCTCCCAGTAGAAGCCCCCCCACACCCCCGTTAGACCTCCCACACCTACAGTAGGTAAACTGTGAATCCATCACCATACCTGCGTGCAATATAATCAATAATTCATGTGCAGTAAGAGTAAAATATGCTTATAGTGTAAAGATTTTTTGCTTTTCTATTTATACTGTTTATATTGTTAATCAAAATTTGCATATGCAATATAATCAGAACTCCATGTGCAATACGTCTAAAATGTCTCTATAGTGTAAAGATTTTTTGCTTTTCTATTTATAATGTTTATATTTTTAATTCATTAAAATTCCCTATGTGCAATATAATCAGTGTGTAATGATTATGCAATATACTCCATGTGTAATATCCCCTGTGCATTGTGTGTAAAATATGCTTATAAAGATCTTTTTGCTTTTCTATTTATAATATTTAGTGTTCCTTTTGTGAAGGACAGAGTTTATATTTTTTATATTTAGCATTTTATATATTGTCTATGCATAAATAAGTGACAAACTGTAAACTATACAGTAATAAGAAATAAACTATAACCATGTTAAGTCATTAACAAGGTTGATCACCTTGTTAATTCTCTTCTTGTTACTTCTTGAGTGCTTTTCTTGAGGTCTAATAAAGGATTATCATATCTTACCTTATTATATCACCTGCTTACAAAACACAGGATCCAATAAACCCAACAGACCTGCACTCTGGTCATTAGCAAAAAAAAAAGTAAACAAAGACAGTCTCCAACCCTGGACCTGGAGATCTACCTCCCTGCAGAGTCTGGGTCCAATCACAATCTGCCACGCCTGCTCCAGCTAATTAACCTCCTCCGAGTCGCTGATTGGCTGGCTCAGATGCATTAGTGGTCAGTGAGGGGGCGGGGCAGCTTATTAGAAACAGGTTGAGACTAAACTCTGCAGGACAGCAGATCAATACAAGGAGGGTTGCTGACCAGTAGGCTTTACCTCATCGTCCACCTCCTCATCCTCCTCTTCCTCCCCCTGCTTCTCCAGAGCCTGGGCCTCGTGGATGGGGATGTTGCCAATGTCTCCACACTGAACACAGAACAGCAGTGTTTCACCCACACACGGGGAAAAGAGAAGGAAGCGTAGGTTGGCTTACTCGAATTTTCCGCTCCACCTTAAGTGGCGCAGCAGTAGGTGGGGAATGTATGCGCCACTTAAGGTGGAACGGAAAATTCGACTAACTTGTCATTTACTACAAACAGAGTGAGCAGAGGTGATGGGGAAACTTACCATGCCGTGTTTTAACACCTCCAACACTTTGCCGAGCTCTCGGCGTACCGTCCTGGTGGAGACCGGGTCGCAGCGGTTCTGGTTCAGTTCTGTGGTGATATCGAAGGTGGTCGTTTTTTTGGTGGTCTGGTTTCGGTGCTTTTCGGCGACTATCCTTATGAGCGCCCGTCTCTCCGAGTCCGACAGCTTCGCCTTCCGCCCGCAGTTCCTCTTCGCCGACGCGGTCTGGCCGTATTTGGCGTACGCTGTGAGCACTTTGGACACGGTTCCCCGCGACACGTTCAGCAGTTCGGCGGTTCTGGTGACCGAAGCCCCGGCCATTCGGGCTCCGACTATCAGACCCCTCTCAAACTCCGTCAGCTGCTTCATGTTGCTAAAATGGTTTCTTCGTTTGTTGTCGCTTCCTCCACTTTTTCAGCAGTCCAGCAGCGCACTGCTGACCCCCACCGGCCGCCTGGGCGGCCAGTGACTGACACACAAACACACACACACATAAACACCGATCAGGCATAACATTATGACCACCTCCTTGTTTCTGCGCTCATTGTCCATTTTATCAGCTCCACTTACTATATAGGAGCACTTTGTAGTTCTACAGTTACAGACTGTAGTCCATCTGTTTCTCTGATACTTTGTTAGCCCCCTTTTACCCTGTTCTTCAGTGCTCAGGACCCCCATGGACCCTCACAGAGCAGGTCCTATTTGGATGGTGGATCATTCTCAGCACTGCAGTAACACTGACATGGTGGTGGTGTGTTAGTGTGTGTTGTGCTGGTCTGAGTGGATCAGACACAGCAGTGCTGCTGGAGGTTTTAAACACCTCAATGTCGCTGCTGGACCGAGAATAGTCCACCAACCAAAAACATGCAGCCAACAGCGTTCTGTGGGCAGCGTCCTGTGACCACTGATGAAGGACTAGAGGATGACCAACACAAACTCTGCAGCAGCAGATGAGCTATCGTCTCTGACTTTACATCTACAAGGTGGACCGACAAGGTAGGAGTGTCTAATAGAGTGGACAGTGAGTGGACACAGTGTTTAAAAACTCCAGCAGCACTGCTGTGCCTGATCCACTCGTACCAGCACAACACACACTAACTAATTATTGAATTCAGTTACACACGGCTTGTACAATCTCCATAGAAAAGCACTGACCAATAGACTGGGACGCTCTGGAGCAGCCGCACATGAGCCTAAGGTCATTATGCCCAATGCCAAGTGTTGGCTAGAGGGGTATAAAGCAACCCCCCAGCACTGGGGTACTGGTTTTGCGTTCTCTGGAGTGATAGAGCTCCAACCAATACCTTTAGGATGAGTTTTTTTTCTCCCAAATTTCCATTTGATTAAATCATTAAAAGGAAATTCCAGTGATTTATCAAAATTTCTGCACAATTCTGCTGCTGAGCTGTAAACAGTCAACACACACAGTGTTTTGATGTGAAATGGTCCATCATACAGAAACCTACCCAGATTTCTCTACAGTGGTGCTAATAGGAACCAGGGGTCACCAAGTCAACATCACAAATATAGACATTTTATTTACTATCCAAAACCAGCAGTGAACCTACAGGAGTCTTCTGAGTTTATATGGAATGTTGATGATGGAAAATAGCGGAAAATCTGAAATAATAAGTTTTCTTTGGGGACGATTTTGCCTCACAGCGCCCCGCATGTATCCCTCCACCATGAATGGAGTTTAAGTTCTCAAACACCCTGCATGTACCAATCCACTATGAATGGTTCCTATCATCAACACTGTAAAGAACTGTTTTTCTAGAACAGAGCATTTCACTCCAAACCACTCCAAATGACTATGTTTACATCTTAAACATTTGTGTAGAAATTCTAAACATTAGGTGGAATTCTCCTTCAAGATGTAAACAGAGTTAGCCAGAGTGTTTTGATGTTAAGTTGTCCATTCTAAAGAAACTTGATGGTGGTGGTGGTGGTAGGAACCAGACATCTGGAGAGTTGTGTGTCTCTAAAGCTCCCTCACAGAAAGCTATCACAGTGAATGGTCAGTGCCCCATGGCTAATACACTGATGTACGATAGGTTTTATAATTTTTGGGGTGCATGCAGGGTGTTGTAAGGCAAAATAGTACCAGAAGAAAACCTGTTTTCCCATATTTACCACTATTTTACTATCATCAACATTACATACGAAACATTGGAACACACATGCAGGTTCACTGGGCATTTTGGATAGTAAATAAAATGGCTATACACAGATCGGGCATAACATTATGACCACCTCCTTGTTTCTACGCTCATTGTCCATTTTATCAGCTCCACTTACTATATAGGTGCACTTTGTAGTTCTACAGTTACAGACTGTAGTCCATCTGTTTCTCTGATACTTTGTTAGCCCCCTTTTACCCTGTTCTTCAGAGGTCAGGACTCCCATGGACCCTCACAGAGCAGGTACTGTTTGGATGGTGGATCATTCTCAGCACTGCAGTAACACTGATGTGGTGGTGGTGTGTTAGTGTGTGTTGTGCTGGTCTGAGTGGATCAGGCACAGCAGTGCTGCTGGAGTTTTAAACACTGTGTCCACTCACTGTCCACTCACTGTCCACTCACTGTCCACTCTAATAGACACTCCTACCTTGTCAGTCCACCTTGTAGATGTAAAGTCAGAGACGCACAGTTTGTGTTGGTCATCCTCTAGTCCTTCATCAGTGGTCAGAGGACGCTGTTGGCTGGATATTTTTGGTTGGTGGACTATTCTCAGTCCAGCAGCGACACTGAGGTGTTTAAAAACTCCAGCAGCACTGCTGTGTCTGATCCACTCGTACCAGCACAACACACACTAACACACCACCACCACATCAGTGTTACTGCAGTGCTGAGAATGATCCACCATCCAAATAGTACCTGCTCTGTGAGGGTCCATGGGGGTCCTGACCACTGAAGAACAGGGTAAAAGGGGGCTAACAAAGTATGCAGAGAAACAGATGGACTACAGTCTGTAACTGTAGAACTACAAAGTGCACCTATATAGTAAGTGGAGCTGATAAAATGGACAATGAGCATAGAAACAAGGAGGTGGTCATAATGTTATGCCTGATTGGTGTATGTAGACACAGTCACCCCTGGTTCCCATCAAGACCACTGTAAAGAAAGTTGGTCACTACAATAAACCATTTTATATCAAACCACCCTAAATGACTCAACACTTGAACTAAAAAAAAGTCAAAAATCCCCCTTTAATCACGAGTCGATGCCTGAAATAAATTTGGACAAGTGAACGTGTTATCAACACTAATTAAAAGTGACATAAAAATTGAATTCTAACATGTAAAAATGAAATTTGATGTGTTTTCTTTTGTCACTACCAAGAATTTTTTATTGAAATAAATTAATAACATTATTTAATAACTTAATTTATAACATGCTGTATTTGGCATATTGACACATTAAAACTGATTTCATACTGGTAAAAGTTAACTTGTAATATTAATATTACTTTCTATTCTTACATATAAATCTTTGATTTACTCATGAAACAGTTCAACTGTTCATAAAAAAAGCCACAAATGCATGTTAGCAAGACCTGAAATGATGAAGTACAGATGACAAAATATAATTCCTTCTAGTAAAAGTTAAATTTTGATACTAGAATTTGATTTTTTGCACATCAATTTAATGTCTTCATTAAGTCTAGTGTTAAAAGTAATTATTTAAAAAATTTTTTTATTATATCCAGGTCTACTACTACTTCATAAGTACATTATTAGCCAGTAAAAGCAAAAATTAATCAAAAAGTTCACCTGGACCAAAAGGCAAACACCGTGGATTTAACATGCTGAAAAAATCCAACACAGATCAGATTCTCATCTTCAGTTGATCTGAATAAAACTGAACACTTGTAACCTTATTTATTTGTTTTGCCCCCTTAATTACTACTTTCAGTGTCTTTTAAAAGATGCTTTAGTCTAGTTCTCACATTATATACAATTACACATCATATACTAAAGTTTCTTTCTGTGATATTTCATGTGCTTCATCACACCCCAAAAACAATTCCAAAATGATTTAGGCCTCCACAAGGTGTCCTACTTTACTGAGCATTTTTATTTAAACATGTAAATCAAACTAAGTATTATTAGCATCAGCACAAAAGCCATTTTTACTCAGCTTCACTAACCAAAACATATGCAGAACTGGACACTTAGGTACAGAGAAAGCCGTCCACACTGAAACAACCACAGTCACTTCATAGTAGCGAGCTCCTGGGTAACAGATCGACTGTGCGTGTGTCTTTGCGAGGATGAATTTGGTCTGGTCGTAAAGAGGCGTACTGGAGGGTCTGCCCAAAGTCTGTCAGGATCTGGTGGTCACAAGATGACACTGCTGTAAATAAACTGCTGCTTTAGTCCCAAATCTTAACCGCAGGGCTGTGGACTCACTCTCCTTGTACTTCTTCTGATTCATTTTGTTCTTCGCTGGAACCGTCGTCCTCGTCCTCGTCCACCTTGCGGATGATCATGTCCTGTAAAAAAATAAGGGTTATTTAGTGTTTTTTGTACACATTAACCTGGGTTTATTGCGTACAATATGAAATAGATTTAATAAAAGAAAAAGGACAATAGAAAAGCCAATGTTACTACGGAAAAAAGTATTTTCTATTGGAAACAGAATTTAGTGTTTGATGCAGTATGTAAACCAGGGGTGTCAAACTCAACCAGTAAAAGGGTCCGTATTAAAAAATCTCATTGAATCTATGGGCCAGAGAAAAAAAAAGTATTTCATTTTTAATTAATGTGCTATAAGCCGAACTGGCCATTGTTAATTCAAAGTATCAAAAACCAGTAAATCAGTAAAATACAAACACCTGTGGTAGACCTTGAAATACTACATGGACACTTAAAATACTCAAAATGTAAACGTCCCCAGGAGTCAGTCTTTTAAACCTACCTATTTGCTTGGACTAGAACACCTGGCATCCTTTCTTTACTGCAGGTTCATTAAGACTTGGGCTCAGTTTCTGAGCTGTTAAGCTGAGGTTAAGTGTTTATGTTGGTTGAACTGCAGCTGAAATGCATTTTGGTGATGTGACTGGTGTGGAATTGAGGTGTAATCACCGTCCCATAGACTGTTGTTGGGGTAGGAGAGTCAGAGCGCACATTACGTTGCAGTGCATGCTGGGGACTGTAGTGCAGTGCATTGTGAAACAAGCTAATATCAATAAGAAAATTAAAGTACTTTTGCGGGCTGGATAGGATTGTGTGGAGGGCCTGATTTGGCCCGTGGGCCTTGTGTTTGACCCATGGGATGTAAACAAATTTCAAAACCAGTCCATAGATGGTAACTGAGCTGCAGTAAGTTAATAATAAATTGTTTTTGTGATGTCACACTTACATACATCTTCCTGTTCACACTGAAGTTTAAAGGAGGGTAGTTTATGAATGAGGTACAATACAGAGAAGCCAATCAGAACAGAGGTTATTCGAATATATCAGCCTTCAGTAACACAAACAGCCTGTTCAATCCAAAGGGATCAAGAGAGGTTAGACAGGTGAGATACGGACCCTTTAAAACAGGTTTAAAAGGCTTTAGTTCTAACAGTATTTTAACACATTAAAATCATTTAAAACCATAGACTTTTTTACGGAGCTCCGCTGTTGATATCCTGCATAAATAATGCGTGGCCACGACTTAGTAAGGCATGGGAACAAGATAATTAGGTCATGGTCACGACTTGGCATGGGAATGAGATCCTAATGCGTGGCCACAACTTAGTAAGGCGTGGGAACGAGATCCTAATGCGTGGCCATGACTTAGTAAGGCATGGTCACGACTTGGCATGGGAATGAGATCCTAATGCGTGGCCACAACTTAGTAAGGCATAGGAATGAGATCCTAATGTGTGGCCACGACTTAGTAAGGCATAGTCACGCCTTGGTATGGGAATGAGATCCTAATGCATGGCCACGACTTAGTAAGGCATAGGAATGAGATCCTAATGTGTGGCCACGACTTAGTAAGGCATAGTCACGACTTGGTATGGGAATGAGATCCTAATGCATGGCCACGACTTAGTAAGGCATAGGAATGAGATCCTAATGCGTGGCCACAACTTAGTAAGGCATAGGAATGAGATCCTAATGTGTGGCCACGACTTAGTAAGGCATAGTCACGACTTGGTATGGGAATGAGATCCTAATGTATGGCCACGACTTAGTAAGGCGTGGGAACGAGATCCTAATGCATGGCCACAACTTAGTAAGGCACGGTCTCGTTCTCATGCCTTACTAAGTCGTACCCTTGACTTAATTACCTGATTTCCACGCCTTACTAAGTCGTTGTCACGTATTAGGACCTCGTTTTCACGCATTAAGTCGTGGCCACGTATATTTTTATTGATATGGGATGTCACCTTTTGGTGCCCAGGTCACTCGGATCACCCCTATGGTGAATCTGCTCATGCCTTTAGACATTACCTCGTCATCCAGCTCTTCATCATCATCTTCATCACCCTGTTTCTCCAGAGACAGAGCCCTGTCGAGGGCGTGGAGGGGGGTGTCTCCACACTGGACCCCAACAAAAACACAAAAACAACAACAAATCTGCCAGTCAGGACCAGAAAAGGTTTAAAAAAGGCAACGTATGTGGAGAAAAGTACGTATTTAGCGTGGAGCACAGAGGGCGACACTTACAGGGGTCTGTTTGGGGGGTTTCTTGTGCTGGTGCTGCTTCCTCTCCGCCAGTGTGTCCAGTATGATCTCGCCGTTTTTCGAATAAGCTGCCATCACTTTAGACACTGTTTCCTTCGACATGTTGAGTAACTCCGCGGTTTTGGCGACCGAAGCTCCTGTGCTTAAGGCTCCGACTATCTGGCCTCTCTCGAACGCGGTTAGTCGCTCCATGTTGACAATAAAAAGCGGTTTTTCTCCCTTTCCTTCCACTTTCCTGCTGCCTAGCAGCGCATTCGTCTTCCTCTGTGCGTTGGTGGAGCGCAAACGAGAAGTGCACAGCGCCCCCTGCTGTAATACTGCGGGACCAGCCAGCAAGAACTTACTTACTTACCTACTTACTTACTTACTTACTTATTTATTTATTTAAAGAATATATGAAGTATATGCCCTGCGATGGGCTGGCGACCTGACCAGGGTGTATCCTGCCTTCTGCCCAATGACAGCTGGGATAGGCTCCAGCACCCCACCGCGACCCAGAAGGATAAGCGGTTTAGATGATGCATGTATGAAGTATACAACCAACGTCAGACCAACACATTATCAGACACCATATAAGAGTATGTGAATGGTACAGGAGGATGCATACATACACATATACACATACATACATACACACACACACACACACACACACACACACAAAAGATTAAAGCCAGTTAATCAAGTGCCTCTCCATAAAGCCGCTCATAGAAATCCAAAAACCTTTTCTTTTCTTAGTTTCTTAGTTGTAAGGACTGGAGCAGTGATTTAAATTCCACTAAAAGAGGGACGGGGTTGGGCTGAGAATTTGAAAACTTCTGTTTATGAATAAAAAATTTAGATGAAATATGAAAAATGATAAAATGTAGAATGAAAGAATCAACAATATACTCGAGAGACTTGTTCGTAAAGTTACTGTAGTAACAAACAGTATCTCTGAGATTAAAGGAATAAGTAATTCTGAAAGTAAGTTGGTCATTCGTTCTCTCACACTGAAAGAACAGGTGAGTCAAAGTTTCATCAGCAGATCCACAGAAGGAGAAAAAGCTATCAATGTCAGCACATTTGGAAATAACAGAATCCACAGGGAATATTTTATGTAAAAGTTTAAAGTGAACTTCTTTGATCTTATTGGACATACAGTATTTATGAGGCAAAAGCCACGCCCTTTTCCAGTTGATATCCTCAGTAACGGGCGTCCAGTAGAACTTTTGTTTCTTTGTTGAAGAATATATCGAATATGTTTATTATCACATTTTTTTCAAGTATATTTTATACCACCCAAAAGCAGTGAGGGCAGCCAGCAGGAACTCTGAATGACAGACCATGAAACCTAGTTTATTTCTTCAGAGCCCCTAAGGGAGGGGTCAGCACCCCAAACAGTGAGAAGAGCTGTTTTGTCCTTTCAACAAAAATCAAACCACCTTGGGAGCCACATTTTATGTCAGTTTTACCATCTTGGCTGTAAATGTGTCTCAGTGTGTGCTAATGTACTAATATAGGCTAAAAAATATAAACATGAACACAGACTTACTTTGCTCTGCTTTAATCTTTAGCTCAGCTATAGCCGCTTTTCTCACATCTCCAGCAGGAAACTTTTCCACAAAAGTAGAACAGTTTCTTGTAAAATGTCTCTCAATGTTTGTTTTTTTTTAGCTTAAGTCTTCTCGTTCGCCAGCTTCTTGTACTAATTTTCCAGTTCCACCTTAAATGGTGCCTGAGGCGCCAGAATGTAACTGCTGTGCAATTTAAGGTGGAACGGGAAAATTAAAACAAAGAGCTGGCGAATGAGTAACTGACTTCAGCTTCGCGACTTTTTGTGTTTGACAGCTTCTCGTTGCAGATTAAACGTATCAGGAAATCAGCTGGAGTGATTATAGATGCAAATAAATTCATTCATCTCCAAATTATTTTTGTCTTAAATCTTTGTCTTTTGCTTAGCTACTGGCTAGGCGAGGTCATTATCTGCGATGCAATAGTGACCAGCAGTTTATATGGGACGTGCTCTGTAAGTTACTGTACGAGGTCACAAAAAATATTTTGAGGCCTGGAGTTATGAGACGCTTAACTCGTGGCCTCAATATAGTTATTTGTGGCCACACCTTATTAAAAAATAATCGCCAAGTCACCTTAGGGGCACCTACATTCCTCGATAAGTTATTGCAAATATTGTGTTTCACCCTCTACAGTGCATAATATAAAAAAAAATCACAGGCTCAGGTGTAATTCAGGGGTAAAGGCCAAAAACCACAACTGAATGCTTATGACCTTCAACCCCTGTGATGGCACTGCATTAATAACCAACATGTTTCTGTAACATGAGCTCCAGAATACTCTGACAAACTGCTGTAAATAAACACTGCCTGTCCCTGGGTCCACAAATGCAAGCTAAGGCTGTGGTATGCACAGTTAGTCATATGACAACAGTGACCAGAAACACTGCCGATTTCTCTGGGCTTGAGCTCATCTGAGGTAGACAGATTCTCAGTGGAAATGTGTATTGTGGAATGAACGCTGCGTTCGTCGGATCAAAAAGGACCATCCAGACTGTTACCAGCACAAATTTCAAGATCCAGAATCTGTCATGGTACTGGGTTGGGTCACAGAGGGTAACCTGCACATTTGTGAAAGCACCGTTAAAACACTGAACACATTGTGGAGCACATGCTGCCATTCCAACATTAAATGCCATTATCTCCAGTGTTTCCAGACTACAATAAAGTCATGTGTTGTTAGAAAGGGGGCACAACATCCTTTTATCCTGTAAAGCTTGAAGCTGGTTACTCTTATTTTCACCGAGTTATGGCGCTCTAAATTTCTCTGGCTCTCCCGACCTCCGACACAGGCAAGCGTCTTAAAGGCCTCCTAGGGTGCGCCCAAGTCAGATACACATTTGTGAGATACTGGGGTCCATATCTCCACTTTCCTGAAGGCTAGGAATGCAATCCAGGGCCTGCTGGAAAGGGCATGTCACACTTACTGACCTGAGGAGTTTGTCTTTGTTACAGATTTTAAAAGTCAGGATTTTTATAGTTCTTGGTTGCCAAGCATTTCCTTCTCCTGTGCCTTTAACTACGACGCCATCATCGATTAGTCAACGTCGACCTGACTTTCATTAAATAACTGTTGACTCTAAAAAACCTTAAGTCATGCAACCCCTACTAGCTAGAGCAGTCCACAACGAACCATTCAACAGGGTCACTGAAAACTACCTAGGACTACTTTAGAAAAGCCTTTCAAGATGACGAAACTTTAAATTCAAATTTGTTACTTTAAAAAACACCCACATCCTGTTTCAAACTGTATTTTCTCATGTTTGAATGTCAAAACCTACTAAGAAACAAGAATATAAACAGTTTTGAGGAAATACAGAACAGAAATATGAGGAAACGAAATAGTTTTAACACATTTAGGTTTAAAAATAAAAAGAAAAATAGAAGTCTTTCAGAGGGGAGACTGAATTACTTTCACAATTGTCATGGTTATCAGCCGTTTTAATCAGTGTCACTGATCACAACGCACAAAAGAACAACTATGCTTATCAACAGCATAGTTACACAGAAAACTGTTCACACTGAAATAATCACAGGCCTCCCTGAGCAGAGATCTGCTGCCGGACAGGCTGTCTGAGTACGTGGACATGAATTTGAACTGGTTGTTAGTGAACATGACAGGGAACCAAAACCAAGTTTCAACCAAAGTCTGTGAAAAGGCAAAGGCCACAGAGTTGGTGCTGTGTCTGTTCTGCTTTAGCCTCTACGAGGCTTTGCTCTTGGAGGCAGGCTCCGTCTCCTGCTCATACTCGATCTCCACATAAGCTCGCTTCTTCCTCACTGGTCCTTTGAGTGGGGTCTTTCCTTTCGACTTGACTGGGGGCTCTTTCTCTACTTCCATTTCTTCCTCCATCTCTTCTTCTGATTCATCCTCTTCTTCACTCTCTTCCTCTTCTTCTTCCTCGTCGCTGGCCTTTAGGTTGTTCATATCCTGCAAATGCATTTCATGGTAAACACAAGACAGTAGTTATTACCATTATCTTCACAATGCATTGTTAATATACTGGCATCACAACACTGAGCAGAAGTCTGGGTTATGCAAATGAGCCTCCAACCAAGCACTGCTTATTTAACTGCTTACTTTAAGCATCCTGGCCTATTATTGCCATTCACTGGGCATTTGGAGGAATCAAAGTTATCATCCATCACTGATCTATCAAACATCATTTAGACTAACATTCACAAGTTTGAGATCACTGTTTTCAACATCATAAAGGCAATTTTGTTGCAGATACATGAACAAAGTGCTTCTGATACGCTATTTTGCATAGTTTTCAAACAATTTGTAGAAAGCTGTAAAATTTTAATGTTGAATGGAGCTGCAGTGGATTCCAGACTGACTAAGGAAGATGTATAACATGAATTATCTAAAAAGAAAGTTAATATCCAGGATGCCTCATACTGGAAAAACAGTAATTAAACAGCTACTTGTGATAATTGACAAGAATTTACTATAAATAAATAATTATAGTTTATTATTTACTAACATTTGCTTTTTTCCAAACCATCTTTTGTTGTTCCCAACATACTTTAAATTGTAGACAAACCATCAGTTTAGGTTGTGGTGTCTAGTTTAATCTATACTAAGTTCTTATGAATTAACTACAGTGGTACACATATACAATGCAGGACAATTCTTAACCACAACATACAGGTTTTTAATCTAGGATGAATCAGAACTGCGATATACCTGCAGTATGGTTTATACAGTGTTATGTATATGCTGCACTCAAAAAACAGCAAAAGCACTGATGGGCTCACCTCAAAATCGCTGAGATCACTTTCTTCAATCTCATCGGCTGCCACAAATTCTCTCTTTCCAACGTCCTGCAGAGACAAACACAATTAATCAGCATGGCAAAGTCAAAACCACATCATCCCTACAGCAGAGCCACCTTCACAGAGCCCAGTTAACTCACCTCGCATACGTTTGAGTGTCAGTAACAGTCACATTAAACTAACATGAACACAAAGGAAGTTGTTTACCTCATCCTCCTCCCTCCTCCTCTCTGCTTCAGATTCTGTCTCACTCTCCACATCTTGTTTCTCCAGGGCCTTATCGAAAGCATGGACTGGGAAGTTGTAGATGTCTCCATACTGATACAAATGAGAAGATAAGAGGACGTTATTCAAGCTGCTCTCTACTTAATGGTGAAGTCAGAGATTCACACAACGATTAGATTCCTCAGGGTTTCAATATCAGTTCAAAGTCACCCGAGTGCTGTGAGGTCATTCTTACCGTGCCCTGTTTTAACCTCTCCAGTAGCTCTTTCTCTATGGCGTTATCCAGCTGAGCAGCAATAAGAGCTTTTTCCTGCAATGAAAAAACGATAGAGGTATTTCATTCTTTAGACTAGACCTGATTTAATACAGGAATACATGTACTTGGCCTAGAAATATAGAGTTGTATACAGTTTTTACGGCAACACAAAAACAGACACTGATTGTTATTCACTCACCTCTCTCCTCTTCTCTCTCCTCTCTACTTTCCTGCTAAGTGGGACCAGTTTTCTCCTGCAAACAAATTAAGACTTGTACTGAGCACAGTATTGTACTATAGCAACAAGCAAAGACACGCTGGGCTTTATGGTAAAAAAAAAAAAAATCCATATTGTAAAACACAAAATGAGGTTTGCTGTCACTGATTCTCATTACTGACGCACCAAAATAAAAACTCCTGTCTGGAACTGAATTTCTAGACCTTACTGGTCAAAAACAAAACTGAAAAAAGGGCTTTTTGCTGTAAATAAACATTATAAACATAAAAACCACAAGGTAATAAATTTCACATAAAATAGTCTTAGTAAAACGTGTAGTGGAGACACTCTTGGGTGTGGAATGTCCTCTTGATACTCAAGATTACCAGTGAATATAAATCGCTTGTCTCAGGTCCCTGGCTGAAACTGGGAAGTTGTTCCACATACATTTTTTTCCCCTATTTGAACGTGTCTGCACTGCCCAGCACAGGAAAGTTAAGGGAAAAAACGTGCCTTTAATCACCGTTTCTCAACCATTCAGATTATTTGTTAAGTGTTAGATTTTGACACTTCGCTGCAGTCCTATTAAATCTCCCGCTTTTTCGACCAAAAACCAAAAGTGCGACTTTTGCCCATTTTGGGCTGAAATGTTTTGGTGGCTGAAACTTCAGTGCCCTTATTCTTACTGGTGTGTAAATGGGTCAGTTACAGACAGAAAAAGGATTTACAAAATTACATCAGCCTACAAAACTACAGAAAGGACAAAAAAGAAGAGAGAGGTAAACAGATGGATGGATGTACTCACTGTCTCTTCAGCGTGAGTTTGCGGATGCGGATAAGATACTGTGTGATCTTAGTGAAGCGCTGTTTGCACTTGTGCCGCATATAATGTGGCCAATAGATGAGATTCTCGTCGATTTCCTGCAGGGCCTTTTCATAGTTCTGACTCAGTTTTACCTGAAACAGAACATCAGAGCTATAACATGCGGTAAAAAACAATCAACACTGTATTATAATACAGGAACAAGCAAAAGACACGCAGTGGATTATGGTAAATAGCATGAGGCAAAAAGCAAAATATGGAAAGTTTATCCAGCTGAAAAGTTTTGGGACGCTGTGGGTAAGCACTGCTTTATGAATATATTTTTTAAAGCTGGATTCCAACTTAATGTTGGACTAATGATTATTTTACTATTATTACTTTACATGTTCAATCAGAGAACTACAGAAGGCCATTATGTCACTATTGGGTTTTATTCTGCACTTTTATGTTGGGAGCCAGTTTGGGTCAGTTTTGGAGAGTTTTGATGGGCTCAGGTTCAAACTCAAAACATGGTGCCGTGGGTCGGTTTGGGCTCTGACAAAGTTCCCAGGCTGTATTTGGGTTCGGAACACTTCTAACACTTATAGATGAGCTTTTACATTCTTTTTAGCCTTAAACCAGCACTACATGATGAGAGAGATATGTTGATACAGCAGCAGAGAAGGACTGAATGCAATTATAAGTTACTACATAAAACCATTTTTGTCACTTACTTGTTATAGAATGTATTATATACGCATGGCTTACCTTCTCCCACATGCGAGCTGGGAAAGCTGCTCTTTCAATAACTTTCATGTAGAGGTAACACCGACCTGAGAGTACAAACAACCCAGAGTTATAAAATACACTAGCTACGATAATTCAAACAAACTTTCCAAGAATCACTCCATACCTTTCTCCTCTCTGACTGTGGCATACTGACTGTTGGCCAGGGGGCATGACTGGCGATTACAGAGGCCGGTGACGTTGTACTCATTCCGGCAGAACTGTTGCGTCTTTGTTCTTCAGTGTTCAAAGGAAAAATCGGTGTAAAAGTCAGTACTGTCTGAGAAGATTAAACACACATACTGCACAAAAAAGTGAATACAAATCAATAACACCAGTAGCTTTATCCACATTTCAGTTTCAGAAGAACCTTTATACTTACTTGACTTTATAGGAGCAGAACTGTCTATTGCTGATAAGATCCCATATTACCTTTAAAAAAAAAAAGGAAAGCTTAATTAGAGGACGGTGTAAAATGTATAACAGAGTAGACCGAGTACAGTTGTTACACAATAACTCTTATCTGTATATTGCTGTGATTCATCATTGATCTGTCTACTAAAAAAGACTAATTTTGCAATACGTCAGAATACTTTAGTGAAATCCTGACAAATTCTGAAGGTGGTCAGCAGGGGACAGTTATAAGAGACCTTGTGGCCAATTACATCGTCAGATGCTCCTAAGTGTGCATAAACCGAACTCCCACTTCCATTTAACAGCTTAAGAAAAATACAAGACATCATACAACCCTAAAAAAATTTAAATTTCTTATATTTACCATCATTAAATGCTATAATTTACTCATTTGCTGTTTATTATTTCTGTTCTTGTGGAAATTAAGACTTACTTGCAGGGTGTAGAGCAACAAATAAAGCTCGAAGATTCAGTAACTCTTGTAGTATTATTAGAAATTTTACATCATATAAATTAAATACGGCAGCTTACAGGTTAAAGTAACACGTTTTCATTAACTGACTAATGACTAATGTTATCATTCTATAGGCCAATTTACAGTATAATAAATGAGTGTTATGACCAAACTAATCATTAACAAATTGGCACCTTGTTTTTCACAACTTTCTGTGAAAAATATGAACCATGTACACGGTTTTGCTTATGAATGTGTTGGTAAACAAGCAAGCAAATACACGTAGATGATGTCCATCTACAGTTTTGTGTCCAAGAAACAAAAGAAAAACATTTATAATAATAATAAACGAAGCTCAAATTAGCTGCTTTTTGGATTTTCTCGTTCCACCTTAAATGATGCAGCTGCTCGGTAGCTCAGGCGCCTGTGCCACAATGTAACCGCTGTACCATTTAAGGTGGACCGGCAAATTCGAACTAGAAGCCAACTTCAGCGTCGTGCTGTGTAATACTGGTTCCTAAATAATGTCACATAAGTGACCAAGAAAGCGGTAAACAGAGTTCAAAGTCTGTATAAATGAATCTTGACCCGAGACCCCGAGCTGAAGGCGCTGGGTCGGGCTGTTTGTAGAGCAGCTCAGGCCGCGGTAACGTTACTCACACTGTCGTGCTGCATTCTGGATTCTTCTCCGAGACGCCGCTGAACCTTTAACCCACAGCGCAGTTAAACCCGGTGAGTTTAACTCCTGAATAAGTACAACTAAAACACCAACTTAACGCTGAACGCAAACTCTGATGAACCGGGAGCTGCCACATGTGCGGGGTAAGCGTCAGGAGGCGACCATGCTGGAGAGCGAGATTTCCGCTGAAGGAGGGGGGAGTTCTCGCGATATCTGGCCGAGGACGCGCAGTACGGTATAATAGTATAACAGTATTTCAGTATTTGAAACGGTTATATTTTATATGTTAATATATTATTAGTTTCACTCATTGTTAACAGGTGGTCGATGTACAAACACTGGCAGAACGATGACGTTGGTGTAATATTTATTTATTTACTTATTTATTTAAGTTAAGATAAGATAAGATAATATTAGATATATTAACATCTTTATATTTACTGTCGCTGTACAGGTACGAGATGTCGTTTGAAGCAAGCCTGTAGATGTTCAATTAAAAGTAAAACTATAAGTATGTATGTATATATATATATATATATATATATACATATGGTGTGGTGTTGTATAGGGGACCAAGACATCTACATTAAACTACTGTTTTTTGGTTATTTTTTACACCATAACGGACAATTGTACTCATCTCTCTCTCTCTCTCTCTATATATATATATACACGTATGTACATTAGCTGGATCAGTGCTGAGAACTTAAAACTTAATGCACACTAACCAAACCAAAATACATGTAGGGTGTAAAGTCACATAAAGACTTTTGGTGTTTTACACGTGTCCACAGTGGCTTTAGTCTTATATATAAAATACGTCTATAATTAAGAACTTTACGTTTAAACAGTCACATTTATAAACGCACAACGCCATTAGCTACAATAAAGACTTCACTTCAAACTTTCTCAGACTGATACAATCAAACCCAAGACCAAAAAAATATGAAACATTAGTAATTCTTATAAACTATTTTCATTAATTTTTTCTGTGATACAAAATGAACAATAGCTTACGTTGTTTATTCCAGTCCAGTCAGACGGTTTATGCACAAAGCGTAACAAGTAAGGCTGCGCATTTCACAATAAGTGTGAACAAACCAATCATCACGGTTATGAACTGGAAAGATCATTTAAAGCCTCAGTTCCTGTCGAGCTGATGTTCTCTCCCAGAGCAGGATTCTGCAGGAGGGTGAGTGGCTGTGTTGTGATCATGATAAAGTATTACAGTCTTTAGTGTCTCTAACATTAATATTACATTCAGAGTTGATTTATCACCGCAGGGAGCCTGAAAACCACAAACTGCTTCAACACTGAACACACTTTTAATCGCATTCATGAGAAGTGCATTCTGGGATTTGTACACGCAGCCTCCTCCTCGTGTGTAGATATGCAGCGCCACCTCGTGGCAGCCAGAAAAAAAAAATCAGAATCTAAAATGCTGGACACTTTCAGACAGACTGTCTGATCTCCAGTAGAAGCTGCTGTTTGTGGCATTTAGACCAATCAGGCCAGCATATAATGATCACCTCTTATGTTTAATTGATGCTCCTGTCAAAACACAAAAATCACAGCAAGTTACTGCCGTATATACATACATACATACATCATCTAAACCGCTTATCCTTCTGGGTCGCGGTGGGGCGCTGGAGCCTATCCCAGCTGTCATTGGGTGGAAGGCAGGATACACCCTGGACAGGTCGCCAGGCCATCGCAGGGCATACTGCTGTATATGATGTATGTATAAATAAACATTTTTTTTTATTCTACATTTATTTCATTTTTGAAAATGTACTGCGCATAACCATTGAGAGTTCTTTGTAGTACCAACCAAAGATGGTTCATGAAAGAACCATCCAGTAAATCAGTGGCCACCAAACCTCCTCCTGGAAATCTACCTTTCTGCAGGTCACAACTGAAACCTAAATCTAATAGACCCCCTTCAGCTACTCAAGAACCGTGTCCAAAACCACATACTACCATACTATACTTATGAATGGGCTTCTAAAGGAGGTGCACTGTTTTTGACATACTATCGTGTATACTATTGACATACTACTTAGTATACTAGTATGCATCAGCCAAGGACTTCTACAGGCAATAATTCTTTCAAGTGAGGTTGATTAGAGTTGGAGCTGAAATCTGCATGAAGGCAGATCTGCAGGAGCAGGATTGGTCACCACTGCAGTTAATAGTTCTTTAAGGAACCAAAGATTTTTATTATTTATTATTATTATTAGCATTATGTCCTTGTAAGCTTATACCACTAGTTAAAAAGACTGCATACAGTACACAGTATATATGGGCTCAGTATACAGTATATACTGTATGCGGTATACAGGCCATCTCTACTTATCAGTGTGTGCACCAGAAATTTTAAATAGAGTTTTCGTAATACAACCCCAATTCTGAAAAAGTTGGGGCATGGTGTAAAATGTAAATACATGTAAATAAAAACAGAATGCAATGAACTGCAAATCTCATAGACCCATATTTGATTCACAATAGAACATAGAACACATATCAGATGCTGAAAGTGAGACATTTTACCATTTCATGAAAAACATTAACTCATTTACAACTTGATGGGATCTCAAAAAAAGTTGAAACAGGGGCAACAAAAGGCTGGAAAAGTAAGTGATACTAATAAAAAACAGCTGGAGGAGCGATTTGCAGCTAACTCACATGACAGGTTATAAAAAAGAGCATTTTAGAGAGGCAGAGTCTCTCAGAGCAAAGATGGGCAGAGGTTCACCAATCAGCGAAAAAACTGCATCTAAAAATTGTGGAACAATTTCAGAAAAATGTTTTTGCCCAAATTTATTAAACCTAATAAGGTTGATGCAAATGCTACATCATTTATAAATCTTAGCCTACACACAGTTAAATCTGGGTTACGTCTTCCAGCACATGGTTTATTTCAGTTATGTACTTTAGTGGTCCTTCATGGGAAATGAGTCATTTTGCTGCCTAGCTATGCCCACTCTAGAAGCAGCCTTGGGGGTTAAGTCACAAGACACATCTAATCCCAAGATACAGCTAGGTATACCTGGCAAGTCCTGGGATTTGAACCCACACCCTTCTGGCTGATGGCTCACCTCCCCTACCGCTAGGCTATCAGCCACTCTGTGGGTTGGGTGGTTTAATCTTTACAATACAGCTGGTGTGTTTTACAACAACTCAAGCTGACTGAAAGAAAAGAACATTTTACAGTTAAGGTCTTAGGAGCTTAGCATATAAAGGCATCTGTAGGAGAGACTAACAAAAATAGGCCTGAGTGTTGTGTTCAGTGTTAATGTTTGGTCTGTTTAAAATACAGTCACTCTTTCTGGTGGTCTGGCAGTAGGACTGATACCCACATAGACCCCTGCACCTCCAGGGTAGATGTTTAATTGTATAACAGGGCAGGAATTTTGGCCTTCTACAGTGTTTCTGACGATTTCGTGACGAATTCACCGGATCTGGACCACACTCACTGATGCCCTCCCTCCTGGGATTTTTGTGGTCAGAATAATTCAGTACTGATCAGTTGATTATCAGTTAACGCATCTGTATGTTCAGTATGTATGTTCAGCATTGTACGAGATTATTGATCACAGTGATGACTTTGGAATGGACCAAATTTTAATTAGAGAAAAACAAGTTGCAGCAGTATTTAGATTAGACAAAAAAAAACTGAGCAGGGATTTAGAACTGATTCTAGAAAGCCAGTGGTCACCAAACTTCCTTGTGGAGATCTAGACTGTTTGAAATTACTTACTATGCACTGTATGTTAAATACTGTACCAATACCGTTTACTGCATTCTACTCCTCATAGTAGTATACAGTATAGTATCGAGTATGCTAGTAATTACTATGGACCACATACTATACCAATATATACTGTATACTGCATACTGTGCAGTGTACACTGTATACCATGTACTGTACAGGTATATACTGTATACTGCATACTGTAACAGGTTATACCATATACTACATACTGTTGCAGTATATACTGTATACAATACTGTACCATTATATTATGTATAATTTGTATTATTCTGTTTTTCACCCAAATTTAGATTCACTCGCTGTGTTACTATCTCAAAACTATTTCAATTCACTTTTTTAACGTTTCCTTCACTGGTGTAATGCAATGCTGGGATTGTTTGACCTCAAGCTCTGTAAGATTTGGCCCTACTTTGATCTAATAAATTATACACTGTTTGGACAAATGTATTGGGACACACCTCTGAATCTTTGAATTCGAGTGCTGAGGCGCGTAGTGCGTAAAAGTTGCCATCGCTCTGCTGATCAATAACTGCAGAGTTCAAACCTCCTCTGGCATCGACAGCAGCTCAAACACTGAGCGTTGGGAGCTTCACGGCATGAGTTGTCATGGCTGAGCAGCTGCATGCAAGGCTTACATCACCAAGCACAATGCCAAGCCTCGGAGGGAGTGGTGTAAAGCCGCCCCTGGACTCTGGAGCAGCGGAAATGTGTTCTGTGGAGTGATGAATCGCGCTTCTCTATCTGTCAGTCTGATGGACGAGTCTGGGTCTGGTCAATGCCAGGAGAACGTTACCTGCCTGACTGCACTGTACCAGCTGTAAAGTTTGGTGGAGGGGGGATAATGATATAATGCTATGGGGCTGTTTTTCAGGGGTTGGTCTAGAACCCTTAGTTCCAGTGAAGGGAAATCTTAATGCTTCAGCACCAAGACATTTTGGACAATTATATGCCTCCAACTTTGTGTGAACAGTTTGGGGAAGAACCTTTTCTGTTCCAGCATGACTGAGCCCCAGAGCACAAAGCAAGGTCCATAAAGTCATGACTGGGTGAATTTGGTGTGGAAGAACTTGACTGGCCCTCACAGAGCCCTGACCTCAACCCCATCAAACACCTTTGGGACGAACTAGAACCGAGATTGTAAGCCAGGCCCTCTCGTCCAACATCAGTGTCTGACCTCACAAATGCTCTTCTGGATGAATGGACAAACATTCAGACAGACACACTCCGAAATCCTGTAGAAATCCTGTAGCTTCCCAGAAGAGTGGAAGCTGTTATAGCTGCAAAGGGGGACCAACTCCATATTAAAGCCTATGGATTTAGAATGGGCTTCATAAAAGCTCCTGTAGGTGTGATGTATAGGTACACTGTTACAAAGACATTGTTTTCTCCTTGAAAAACTAAATAGATTTAAATAATTAGTGTCAAAAATAGTATGTACAATGGGAGTTGGCAGTACCAGTATTGTTATCAGTCAATACTTAAGGGGTCATTATTGGTATTGGAAAAAAGAGAGTTGTATCATGCCATCTCTACTTATCAGTGCTTGCTGTGCTGGAAATTTTAAATGGAATATCCATAATACTTTGTTGACAGGCATTTCCTCTTCCTTTATCAATCTGATCTGATTTATTAACCTTAAGGGCCTGTATGTGCGTTAACATGTTAATTCACACTTTACGTTCATAGTAGAATAATCTGCAGTAGTTACTGAATACAGTCATACATGAATACAGGGGGCAGTCGTGGGCTGGAGGTTAGGGAACCAGCCTTGTAACCGGAAGGTCGCCGGTTCAATCCCCTCAGCTGACAGTATGTGACTGAAGTGCCCTTGAGCAAGGCACCTAACCCCCAACTGCTTCCCGGGCACCGTGGATAGGGCTGCCCACCGCTCCGGGCAAGTGTGCTCACTGCCCCCCAGTGTGTATGTGGTGTTTCACTGCACGGATGGGTTAAATGCGGAGGTCTAATTCCGATGTGTTCAGACATGGTTGGCTAAAAACGGTTCATTTCATTTCAATACATCTTGCAATTACTAACTGAAGAGAATGTGTGCAGATTAATGGTTTTGGCTGCTCTACACGCTACTAAAGAGCTCCAGACTTGTGTTAGTTAGATATTTATAGCTCTTGCCCCATAACACAAATACAGGTTGAACTAGAAAAGCCACTCTACAGCTCTTACTGACAAAACTCTAGAAGAATGAAACTAACCTTGGTCTTTCTTCCTCCTCTTCAGTCTATTAAGACTTCATATGTGAGCACTTCAGAATGGCAGAAGCTCTAACATCTCAGGCCTCATTCAGCTGCTCAATTTGTGTGGATCTACTGAAGGATCCAGTCACTATTCCCTGTGGACACAGTTTCTGCTTGGGCTGTATTAAGGACTGCTGGGATCAGGATGACCAGAGGGAGGTCTACAGCTGCCCCCAGTGCAGAAACACCTTCAATCCAAGGCCTGTTCTCTACAAGAACAGTCTTATTGCTGAAATGGTAGAAAAACTGAAAAAGATGAGACTCCAACCTGCACAACCTGCTCACTCTTTTGCCAGACCTGGAGATGTGGAGTGTGACGTCTGCACTGGGACAGCTGTCCAGTCCTGTCTGGAATGTCTTCTTTCTTTTTGTGAAGCTCATATTCAGACTCACTGTAAATCTTCTGCATCGAAGAAGCACAAACTGGTCGAGAAAAGAGCGAAGAAAACCTGCTCTCAGCATGACAAGCTGCTGGAGCTGTTTTGTCGCACAGATCAGAAATTCATCTGTTTTAAGTGCACGATGGATCAACATAACGGCCATGATACAATCTCAACAGCAGCAGAAAGATCTCAGATGCAGGTAAAATGTTTATGCCCAAAATGGTGATTAAACTGCAAAGTATTACTACATTTATTGGTGAGATTCATTACTCTGTTTAGAATTGGGGCAGTACGGTGGCGCAGTGGGTGGCGCTGTCGCCTCACAGCAATAAAAGCCTGGGTTCAATTACTGGCTGGGCGACCAGGGTTCTTTCTGTGTGGAGTTTGTATGTTCTCCCCGTGTCTGTGTGGGTTTCCTCTCGCAGTCCAAAGACATGCAGTCAGGCCAACTGGACATGCTAAATTGCCCCTAGGTGTGATTGTGTATGTCTGTCTGTCTGCCCTGCAATGGAGTGTGTGTGTGTTTAGAATTGTTCATTTAAAGGAAATGAGATTCACTCTATCCAAGCTGTGCTGAGAATTTATACAAAATACATCTAGAATTGTAAAGAGTTGGAGTTTTGGAACAGGCCTTTTGGAGCCCACAATGAACAATATTAAGAAATTTAATTTAAGCTTAAATTGCACCAGATTGCTTCTGATTATAGCTTTAAAGCTGCTCTATGTAAGATTTGGGGATTTGGAGACCTCTCTGGTAGAAATTTGTAACTGCATTGAACATTTTGTAATGTGGGTTGTGCTTTGGACCCCTTAAGCGAGCAGATAAATCTGATGATTACAGGCAAGCTGAAAGCTAAATCAAAGAGAATTCAGTCAAAACTTGGTGAAGGACGTGTCATGTGATTATGTGAGTGAATTATCATCTATTGTCAACAGATCTTCATCAGTATGCCGTTGATTTTGTATTTGGGACCTGAGCATCGAGCTGGACCTTTATTTTGAGCCTGTGCGCATGATGTTAATATGTAAAGACACGTGACATGGTCTGAAAAACTCCCGATCCAATGCCTCTGACTTTTAAAATATTATTTCAGCCTTTACAGGGCGACTCGCAGCAGCACACACACTGTATTTTAGTCTGTTTGTTTATTTCTCAGTACTCAGTAATGTTTAGCATGTGCTAGACATGTGGCTGCTGTGGTTTGTACACATTGGTCTTTTTTTGTGCACAGAAACGGTTGGCGAAGATCCAGACGAAATTCCAGCAGGGAATCAAGCAGAGAGATAAGAAGCTGCAGGAAGTGAGACAGGCTATGGAGAACCTCAAGGTGGGTATACCGAGTGGAGCCAGCACAGAGTCAGGGCTCTTCTCCAGTCCGCCAGGGCGGACCTCAGTGTGGAACACACCGTCTGGGGATCCAGTAATTGAAAGAGCTGTTCAAATAAACCCCATCCTCTCTGTGTGCCTCCCAACAGCACTCTGCCCAGGCAGCAGTGGACGACAGTGAGGCGATCTTCACTGACCTGATTCATGCCATTAAGAGAAGACGCTCTGAAGTGAAAAAGCTGATCAGAGCTCAGGAGAAGGCCGAGCTGAGTCGAGCCGAGGGACTCCTTAGGCAAATGGAGCAGGAGATTGCTTATCTGAAGAAGAGAGACGATGAGCTGGAGAAGCTTTCACACACGGAGGACCACATCCATTTCCTTCAGGTATAGAGACAAACAAATCAAGTGCATGAGCCTCCATACACCTGGCGTCAAACTGGGACTGCTGACCAAATTTATTAAGATCTATCACAAGATCTATACTTTTGTCAGGGTTTTAAGGGTTACATGCTTCAGGGGCTGCCTTTACAGAATATACAAAACATTGATTTTCTTACCTTGATACAGACTAAACAGCCTAACTGAGGGACTAAAAATCATGGCTGGAATTTCAAAACATATAAAATGTGCATCTCAATTTACCTTTTGGCAGGAGGATAACAAGTTATAACAAAAAAAGAGGTAATAAGCAGTGTACTTAGTTAGCTAGTCGGCTAAGTTAACCAGTTAGTCAGCCTACAGGATCGGGTGCCCACTGCTCGCCAGCCTTCTGGACCGGCTTGACCACCATTGAGCTTCATGCTGTACAGCGCTGTGCAAACCTCACCCTCCTGAACTGACCCTCCCAATGATGCTGCTGCTGCTGCTTAAACTAAACTAACCAATTTAACCATTTGCTCCACCTGTTTTCCCTGTTTTTGTACTATAATACTTTATACTAACACTCTTTGCTGTCCGGTGTCGACCAGACGAGGATGGGTTCCCCTTCTGAGTCTTGGTTCCTCTCAAGGGTACTTCCTCTTGCTCTTAGGGAGCTTTTCCTTGCCACTGTCGCCATTGCCGACGCTCATGGGGGCTTGGACCCGGATTTTTCTGTAAAGCTGCTTTGTGACAACACCTGCTGTAAAAAGCGCTACATAAATAATTATGTTTATTATAAGGAGAATGAAACACCTCTCATAATGAAAAATTCTCAAAACGTCCCCATATATTCAGCAAAAGAGCAGCAGATAATTAACCAACTATATATTGATTTCTATATAGCTATTTAGCTACTGCTGTAGGCTAATCCCCTCTGTTCATTAAATCAATTCACTACCAAAAAAGTGGAGGTTGTTTGGTGCTGTGCCCAAAGAGGGTTTTGCTTAGGGCTTCCAAAAGCATGTACGGCCCCATCACTGGCTTTCTGATCAACTGTAAAAGTGCTGTCTATTACAAACACTCTGCTGTGAAACTGAAATTGAGTTGTCTGACTGTTGACTGTGATTGAGCTCTGGAGGGACAGACATTGTACACTTGCGCACTTCACATGTGTCTAATGTGTCCTCAGGCAGTCATAGATTTAAAATTCCATACATTTTTTCACATTTCTGCATCATTGAATTATTTAGATGTGAACACCCATAGGAAAAACATTCTTTCTTAAGATTGTTTCAGAGAAACAAAGCAGATCTCAATATTATATTAATGAAGGATCTGAATTGTTTGTCCCAAACCCCCCCTGAGGAGAAAAGAGGAGATTAACATCAGCATTTCACTGTGAGAAATTCTGGTGCTCAAGGAGAAAAGCGTGAGTTCTCCTTTTGCACAGATGACGATGAGATCTCACACTTTTCTTACGGAGATATTATTCAGCTGAGACTGGGGTGAGACGAGTCAGACTCTAAAGAGTTAAGCCACACGTGTGACAATATTTTGATCAAAGAGTTTTATTTCTCAGGAGCCAAATTTCAGAAAAGGCTAAAGTCTCACTCTGATTTCAGTACTGGACTTAACTGGGTCCAGGAGAAGAACCTGAGATCAAAAAGAGATCTCATTTAGAATATTTCTTTCCTCTGGGCAAAGTCATTAAGAGTCTATTGTTTACAGTGGTGGTGATAGGAACCAGACAGACGCAGTGTTTAATGTCCTAAAAGCTTCCTCACAGAAAGCTATTACATGAAATGAATATGAATAAGTTGCCCTATGCCTTATAGATTGTTGTATAATAGCTTTGATATACGAATTAGGCCTAAAATGCGTTTTAGCACTATTTTACTATTACCAACATTACATATAATAACTTAGAAGGCATGTGCAGGTTCACCTGATGGTAAATAAGGTGTCTATATTTGTATTGTAGATATTGCGAGGCCTGATTCCTGACTTTACCATTGCAAAGAAAATCGGTGGGCTTTCCCCTTTACTTTCATTCTCGTTCTTTTTGGACAACCTCATGTAGTTTCTTCATTCATTAATCATCATCGCATATTCATTAGTCATTTCTTTATTCATTCATGGGTTCCCATTTTGAGTCTTGATTCCTCTCAATAAGGGAGTTTTTACTTGCCATTTGTCATGATCATTAGACACTTCGGAGACACAGATTTCCATCAGTGCTTGAACTGAATTGTTCTGTATTGAGTTTTGACTTGTGTGTTATTTTTTTATCCCTCAGAGTTTCCAGTCTGTCTCTGGCCATCCTGAGTCGACAGACTTAGCCAGCATTAGCGTCACTCTACACTTCTCCATAGAGGAGCTGAGGAAAGCTGTGTGTGGAGTAAAAGAACAAGTGGAAGACGTCTACAGTGTTGCAGTGGTCAAATCAGCAGGAGGTTAGATTGTCATAAAGAATGTTGCTCATTATAGTATTAGAATTTACTGAATGTACTGATACACTAACTAGGAACTTCTTTTTACAGTCGTTTGCATATGTGTTTGTCTTTGTTCTAAATAGTTCACATTGTCCTGCCACATCAGCCGACAACCAGAAAGGAGTACCTGAAGTGTAAGAAACAGCTACCTACTTAACTGGCCTATTTGTGCTCCACCCACAAATGACATCTGACATAGCAACAGCTGATAAGCTGGAGAAGCATTACAGAACATTGGCACAAATATTACACAACCTAATGAGAAGTTAGTTTGGTCAAAATTTAGAAATTATAGAATGCGCCATTCATTTCAAACCATACTTAATTTGCATGTGTGTTAAGGGTGACACTGTAAAAGCCACCACACACTGTACATGTCCACCGCCAATAAGCAAGCTCAAGCTCAAGCTTTTGCACTTTACTCAGATAGATAGATAGATAGATAGATAGATAGATAGATTCAACTTTATTGTCATTGCTCAGCACAAGTACAAGGCAACAAAATGCAGTTAGCATCTACCAGAAGTGCAAATAGTATCAATAGTGCAAAACGCACAGTGCAAATGTACAATAACAGGCGTAAATACAACATATGTATGCAATATAGAAATGTATCTATGAATATCGCTGTCGGAAGAAAACCCTCATATCTCCATTTTTGTTGTTTTTCAGTTCTTGACATAATGTGAAAATGCCTGTTGATCTTTACATTGTGTGTAAATTTCATGAAGAATGGACCAAAAGAAACGGCCCAAAATGACTTGGAAAGACGTTTGGTTCCATAGACTTACATTAAAAGTAAAGTATGTTTTTCCTTCTCCTGTAAAGTTACCATTTTAGAGATACGAGGTTTTCTTCTGACAACAGCGAAATGTAAAATAGAAAATGGTAATGCTTGTTCATGTAATCATCATCATAACAGCAGTAATAGCCAAATAATGCAGCTATATATATATATATATATATATATATATATATATATATATATATATATATATACTCAATTAAATAAAACTTTCAACACAATCTGCCATGCTTGGTATTATTTTGCTACCTCACTTAGCAACTTTGCTATGTTTTCTCGCTGAAAGATGAAAACAGACTAGGTTGGTAATGTTAGGAGAGGTAAGCTACCATTAACCATGTAAATTGTAAGCCACATGTCATTTGCAAAGGCCTTTCTGTTATGGCCCAAAGAAATTAAACAGCTTGGAGTCACTGGTGTGTTCACCTGCATTAAAAACAGTGGTTTTTAATCTTTTAACACTGCGATGTGTGATGGGGTGGCTTTCAGTATAGATGCTTTAAAAGGATAAAGTAGTCAATTTTTTGTTGTGTCTTCTAGCAAATGTTACCATTGGGTCAAATTTGTTTTCGTTTTCAATGTGCATAAGTTTGATTACCTATCACAGCGTAGTATCACAACATAGTTTGACTCAGCAGTGCAGAATTTCAAACTGGAAACTCAGTGTTGTGTAGCAAATCTAAACTCCAGCTTGAATTTATGGTGGCCTGATTCTGGTGGTGATCTTGGATAGATTGTTCCAACTAGAGACTTGTGGGGGGGTCATGAGTGAACAGTTGTTAAGAATGCATTTGTGGGCGGAGCATGGAAAGTCCAGTTGCACTCAAACATGGACAATCAGTATGTTTACTGTACTATTTATGACATGAAATTGAATTCATTTTTGTAGTTTTACATAGAAACTGAAAATGACTTGTCATAAAATAGCTGATATTGAACTATTTGTCTGATCATATGAGTGAAAGACAAACATAGTGGTTGAAATTTCTCTTGTACCTCTGTCTTCCACCAGACTACTGTCCCCTCTCACTGGATCCGAGCACAGCGCACAAAGAACTCTGCCTTTCTGACGGAAACAAAAAAGTGTCATGGAGCCGCAAGCTTTATTTCAATATTTCAGAGATACTTGACGAGTGCAGACAGGTGCTGTGCAGGCAGAGCGTGTCTGGACGCTGTTACTGGGAGGTGGCCTGGACTGGTAGAGTTCATATCGCCGTCTCATATAAAGATCTCAGCGGGGATGGCAGTGAGTGTGAGTTTGGGTGCAACGATCAG
Organism: Colossoma macropomum; assembly: GCF_904425465.1. Taxonomy (NCBI): domain Eukaryota; kingdom Metazoa; phylum Chordata; class Actinopteri; order Characiformes; family Serrasalmidae; genus Colossoma; species Colossoma macropomum. Next base: position 4,678,723 of record NW_023494793.1, on the reverse strand, counting down.
TCCTGGAGTTTGATCTGCTCTGACTCCAGTTTCTCCTTCAGGCACAATAACAAAGAGACTAAACTGCCTGCCGTCTCCTGTTCTTCCAGAATAGGAGTGTATGTGGATTACTGGGCAGGAATTCTGTCCTTCCACAGCGTCTCTGACACAATGATGCCCTTCCTCAGAGTCAAGGCCACGTTCACTCAGCCACTCTATCCCGGGTATGGAGTTTGGTCAAGAACCAGTTCTGTTCAGATTTGTGAAATCAACTGATCTGTTGATGTGTGAGTGTTCAGATACCCTCATTCAGAAAATGAGCAGCACATAGAGAGAATTGTGTCTGGCTGAGAGTCATTAGCAGATGAACCTTAGGTTTGTGAGCCTCAGTGCTTGATTTGAGGGGGTGAAAATGGGTCAGTATAGTGACCACCTGCACCTTTTCCATCACCTTTGTTAATATTATTTTTATCCTATCCATATGTGAGATTTACACATGGGAGTTCTTCCTGTAAAACTAGAAAAGTGCATTTCCTGAAGGAAACGCGGAATGGTTGCGCAGTGGTTACCATGGGAGTCTACTGGAGGAACGAGGGATGAAAAAACTACACATGGCTGTGGATTAGAGCTCGGCGACCTGATTTGAGTGAGTACATGTACTTTGGTGGCTGTCAGGATAGACAGGACAGATTAGGGCTTTTGTTGCGAAAGAAAATGAATGGGACTCTATGGGAGGAATGAATGATGAAAAAACGATATATAGAGGAGTACGGGTCAGTGTGGCTGAGGATTAGAGCTTGGGGATCTGCATTGAATGAATACTTGAAGTTGGGCAAAGATAATAATAGTAGTGGTGTTTGGGCAAAAATGAATGGGACTCTATGGGAGGAACAAGGGATGAAAAAATGACAAACAGAGGGGTGTGGGTCAGTAAGGTTGTGGATTAGAGCTTGGTGATCTGCCCTGAGTTAGTACATCCGTTTTGTTATCTGTTGGACAAAGGAAATAATAGGGCTGGGGTTTGGGTGAAAATGAATGGGACTCTATCGGAGAAACGAGGGATGGAAAAAAAACGACAAACAGATGAGTGCGGGTCAGAACATTCGTGCTTGGGGGCCTGCCCTGAAATAGTGTATGCAAAATTATGTCTTTCGGTCAAGCAGAAGTACCGTAGATTGTCATGCAATTTTTCACCCCATTCATTCTCTATGGGAAAAAATTCCGCAAAATTCCGTTGCTACACGGAATCTGTGCATCCGATCAAAAAGCTGTATACAAGCACGCATCACACAATCAGACAATCAGGAACAGTTTTGATATCTCGAAAACTGCAGGACGAGTTACGCGGCAAAGAAACGGCAGAAAAATAAGAATAAAAGAGAAGAATAATATAAATCGGATAACAATATAGTTGCGCAACCATAACAGGTTACAAGGGCAGATGATGCACTTACCTACAAAATAGTTGGATTTGTAGAATCATGCTTTTCATTGGTTATGCTGTAGAGTGTTTGGTACAGTATGCACCCACCATAAGCGTTGCCAGGTTCACAGTTTTCCCACCCAATATGCCCTTTTCACAAGAAACGTAAACACTGGGTAAAACAAGTTCTGCCATTGCCTTTTGGACAGTTATTAACCTCAGAAACACAGGCGTCCGTATCACTTCAGCCACCACAGAAAGGTGTGTCTTTGTCGTAGATGCCAAGACTGAAATTCGAGGATGTGTCCAGAACTGTTGGAAAATCAAACACACAACAGTGTGGGCGTCCAAGCTAAATAAAGGATATAAATGTGGAAAAATTCCTTCACAGCTATCAGAGTACAGTAACGTCAGCTAACATCTACAGACTGATAAATTGATGGACAGGTAGAAAAAAACTATAACTAAAACACTAGACAAGCCATCTTATCTGGACATGTTGAATCAGCTCGCTAAGAATAAACTACATGCTACTTCAGTGACATGCTTGGCTACTTCATGCCTATGATTTAGTGACCTAGTTATCTGACCATCAGAGTAAATGGCTACAAACAGTTTGTGTTATTGTACAGTCACTGTTGAACACAGTGACCAGACCCCTTACCCCTCCCCTTCTGGTGAGACAGCCAGTGAGAGCAGTGGTCATTAGCATACAAATTAAGACCCAGAGACTGACCTTATCTTCACATAGGAGTAAATGACAAGGTAAAACACAAACATCATACAAAGACTGACTTGGTTTTGTTTGCTTCATATTCTTCATAGTTGTCTTTCAAAGAGGGAACCATAATAAAAAGAACAAAATGTCTCTTCACATTTACTTATAAATACTTTGTGAACAAATTTGTAGTTTGTAGTATTTAAATACTGTGTATTTCTACAAAAACATGTATTAAATATGATAAACTGTTTAATGAAATCGTTACTATAATGAATGATACTGAATTAAAGATCTTGTTGAATATTTGACTGTGACTAAGGAATGATTTGAGTCTGAGTGCTGTAAATATTAATTGCAGTAACTACCTGGCAACCCTGCTGTGGATATGCTAGTGTAAATTTCCAGAGCGCACCTTCATGAACACATGACCCGTCTCGTTTGACTGAGGGATGTTCATTTTGCTCCACTGTATTGTTTTACTTGTGTTATGATGGGACGTTGTTGACACAGATATTTGTATGTTTTTATTGAAACGTTAGATGTGAATTTAGAAAATAAGCTCAGATATGAGTTTATTTGAACATATATTGTGAATAATAGGGGCAGTTGTGGGCTGGAGGTTAGGGAACCAGCCTTAGGTTTGATCCCCTGAGCCGACAGTATGTGACTGAAGCGCGCTTGAGCAAGGCACCTGACCTCCAACTGCTCCCCTGGTGCCGTGGATAGGGCTGCCCACTGCTCCGGGCAAGTGTGCTCACTGCCCCCTAGTGTGTATGTGGTGTTTCACTGCGTGGATGGGTTAAATGCGGAGGTGAAATTTCTCCGTTGTGGGACTAATAAGGGTCACTTAATCTAATCTAATAAAGCAGTTGGTATTATTTGTATAAGTTGTGACATGGATCACTGTGCAAAACTATCAATTCATTTTCTAAATAAAAGAAAATAATGGGACAATTAAAGAAAATTAACACCAATTACAGCATCATCTGTTGAACTACAGCAAGAACTGCTATTCAGGCTGAACAAATCTCACCTTCTTTCAACAAACCATAGAATATTATATGATTAGACTGTTATTGTAATTACTACAAAGTACCATCAGTCAGCATTTCAACTATTATATTCTATTTAAAAGACACAAAAGATTTGTTGAGCTGGACTGTTGACTGTGCCCGAGTTTCCTGGAAGTGTTTCGGTGCTGAACGTGTTGTAATGTAAACATTAAGGGAGTGAATGGTTTGAAAAACAGCAGAAACTCTGATATTCCAACATGCATATCCAGCTATTCCTGTCCATGCAAGCTGGGTTTAGCTCAGTTAGCACAGACCCTGGACCCTGTGTGTAGATTACGGTAACTGATTATTTAAGCAGGCTGCCTTAACAAAATATCAGCAAAAAAGTAAAAATTAGTACTATACTAATATTGCTGGAGTTTTTAAACACTCACTGTCCACTCTCTTAGACACTCCTACCTTGTCAGTCCACCTTGTAGATGTAAAGTCAGAGACGATAGCTCATCTGCTGCTGCAGAGTTTGTGTTGGTCATCCTCTAGTCCTTCATCAGTGGTCACAGGATGCTGCCCACAGGACGCTGTTGGCTGGATATTTGTGGTTGGTGGACTATTCTCAGTCCAGCAGTGACACTGAGGTGTTTAAAAACTCCAGCAGCACTGCTGTGTCTGATCCACTCAGACCAGCGCAACACACACTAACACACCACCACCACGTCAGTGTTACTGCAGTGCTGAGAATGATCCACCACCCAAATAGTACCTGCTCTGTGAGGGTCCATGGGGGTCCTGACCACTGAAGAACAGGGTAAAAGGGGGCTAACAAAGTATGCAGAGAAACAGATGGACTACAGTCTGTAACTGTAGAACTACAAAGTGCACCTATATAGTAAGTGGAGCTGATAAAATGGACAATGAGCGTAGAAACAAGGACATAATGCTATGGCTGATCGGTGAATAATGTATAGCAGAGTTTATTTTCTTTTTCATAGGGAAAGCTTCGCTATCGTAGGCCCAGTGGCCTAATGGATAAGGCATCAGCCTTCGGAGCTGAGGATTGTGGGTTCGAGTCCCATCTGGGTCAGTTTATGCATGTAAAGACAAAAAAAGGCCTAATGGTTGTTGGATCTTTCCTGCTGTATTTAAGGTTCTTAAGGAGGGGAGCCCAACCTCATCCCCAAAAGACTGGCTTGCAGGCTTAGAGGAACCACCAAACTGCACTGGACACCGGCCCAACCCAGGACAAGAGTTGTGCACCCCTGATCTGCACTGTGTTCTCATCCACATCATACTTAATATCCTCTCCTGCTGATATACATACAAATAAGCACTTGCTTATTGTGTGCTGGGCCCACAATGGACCATCCACTGTCAATAAAATAACTCCAGGAAATCAAATCAATATGCAGTTTATTTTTCATTATAGATTCTGCAGAAAATGGCAACAGTGTTTGCAAGCATTTGTATGAACAATGACATCTGCAGCATGTTCTTTAATGCACCAGTGGTATCATGTAAGACTCCCACTCTTGTGACCTGGGTTCAATTCCCAGTTGGTGCATGAACTGTCCACCTGCAGCTGTGGTTATAAGCTTGGTTCATGCAGTCCCTAGCAGCACACATGAACTTGATATTAAACATGTGGAATCAGGTTTAGCTCTCGCTTATTTGGGATGAAAACCTGCAGCCACACTGTACAAAGCTCAAGATTAGCAGCAGCAGACTGTTTTCAGTGCACACAGCATAAAATGCCAGAAACATTTCAGGTGTGATATTCTGATGGAGACAGGTCACCCTCTGCTGGAATCCTGGTGAAATTACACCCATGCTGATCTCACTAATGCCTCTGTGGATATTTATAAACATGGAGTGTGTTCACATTGCATTTAAAGGAACATCTCACTGTGCTCTGCTTTATAATACAGTTAAAATACAAATAACTCCCACTGTGATGCTGAAAAAGCACAGCTTACTTTACCAAGCACAGAAGAAACCATCCGTCTCTTCTACTGCAGTGATATAATGTAAGCAGTGGTTTAGAAAAGTTGCTCTAAATCCCAACACAAGTCAGGGCTTCAGGCCAGAACATGGTTATAAAGGAAGCATCAAGCTGGTAATACCTGGTTACATGTACTCAATTTCCAAGTACTTTTTAAAAGATAACTTTTACTTTATATATGTAAAGAAAGACTTTCCTTAATTGTCATATTAGTTCCTAATCTCGGTATTTGGTTTAATATAGTGTTGGTAGCAGTCGCTGATCTCTTATGACTGGACACAGCTCACATGCAAAGTTTTGTTTTTAATCAAGACTGCAATGAGCTGCTACTTTTGAAGTTGTATTATATATTTAACAGACTTTTAAAGTAGTACTTTTAATTCTAATCATGTCAGGGACCTCATCCAACCAGCAGCTAAGGAAGTTTCTCTTGCTCTTCACCTGATCCACCCAATTTCTTTATAAAATGGAGTCATCCTGACTTTGCCCTACATTAAACATACAAAAACGAATTCAAATCTGTAAACGTGTTATGTGAATATGGACCAGAGTACTCATTACCTTCATTTTCATCTTGTATAGCTTAAGTAAAGCAGCTGATCACACATTAAAATTCTGTCATGTGGTTTTTAGGGTTTCTTTGTCCAGGTAAAACATGTGCAGCAACACTGCATCCTTCATAACTAGTGAGCATGAAGACGAATCCATTCGGACTGTGCATAATAATCCTTTATTTCATTCCAAGTCAATATGCATGTTTTAACACAGGTTCCCTCTAAGCAGATCCAAAAACAGGAAAAACAAAAGAAAAACCCTCTAAACAAAAAACTATTCATATAAACATCTTTAACCTCTTTACATGCCACCTCTGCACTCAGTACATAGAAAATAACAGAGGCTGCACCTCCTGAAGCTTCATACTTCTGCCTTTAGCAACACTGTGGTAGGGTACTGGGTCTAAACCAAGCCAGGCTGGACTGAGTACGCAGGCTTTCCAGTCAGATCACATTCACAACCAACGGGACAAACTTGGCTTTGAGAATTGGGCAAATTTGGTAATGACCAAAAATGAAATGCATGTCAAAATGCCAGATCATATGCACGTTTCTTGCAATATAAAAACTGCAAAGTGTTTTATGCTGATTATAGCTGATGAGTATGTAGAGAATATAAAGTGCCGTATAAGACCAGTGGATCATATTCCGAAGGGAAGGAGAAGGGAAAAGGATACGGGAGTGGAGAAATGAGAGAAGCAGTCTACAGTCTTAGAGCCATGCTTACAATGCAAAATAAAGGTGGCTATGATTATGTTCTTACGTCTTGCTGCGTTTATCTTAAAGCTGTTGTTTGAAACTATGGGCAAAGAGGTCTGGAAGGGGTTTACAATGATAGTGTAAAGAGGGTATCATTATTTAGGCAGCTGGCTGACTGCTTTCTGAATGCCTCAAACTATATCACTGCAGCCCACGACCCTCAACACCAATACTAGACACAGCAGACAAGTCTTCTACAGCTGCACTGTAACAGCTGTACTATCTGTTTTTGAATCTACTTAAATCACCTTGGGGCAGTGCTAATAAACCAATGGTTGCAACTAAAGTGAAGCTACAAGTTGACATTAAATGTGTCTGTAGCAGCGCAGTGCATTAAGATACTTAAAGAAAAAATAAATTGAGTGATTGTTCAAACTATCCCACAGTTACAACTAAGCTATATTAGTAATACTGGGTCTATAGCAAGTTCCACACTGCAGTTCAATCACTCAAAACTTTTGGCTAGTCACTGAACCTCCATTCAGGGCCTACTCATGGCTAAACTAACACAGTAGAGGAAGGACAAAGAGGAGGATGGAGGGAGGGAGAAGCCAAAGAATGATTGAGGAGAGATGAAAGGAAACCAGGGGAAAAGGGGGAAGATGCTGATCCTGTTTACTTTGTGTGAACCATAGAGGTGCTGAACAGAAGCTTCTGCTTTTTCTTCTTTTTCTTTCCTCCTTTCTCCTCTGAAACAAACAGAATAGGGAGAAAAGTGTCAGAAACCAATGACCGAGTTGTAAAGCAATTGTGGAGTTCCCTTTTAGGCATGCTAGCAAAGCTATCATGGCTAAATAAGATCCATACAGCACAAAAATGATTGAAATACAAGGTAGATAACCTTAAATGCGCAAGAATTAAGGTCCTTATTCTCCCTATTTATCCTGCATAATCCTTAAGATGTAAACAATTGAAAATTTGGCATTTTAAATTTAATTTAAAAAGTGAAATCTTCACAATGGTCACATTTGTCTCAAATTTACCTCAAAGTTTTTACATGACAGATACAAATACGCTGCCTGACGTCTGAAACACTTAACAGCTTTAAGGTTTTGGCCTAAAACATGTCGAAAGTGCATTAAAAGTCAAAGAGGTACATGCAGAGCACTGTAAGCAAGAATGCTGTTAAAAACTTAAACCATGATGAACATTAAATATAAAAATTCAAAATATACGAGTAGGTTCGCGAGCAGTTTTGGATAGCAAATAAAGTGGATGTTTGTGTACTAGACATCGTGACCCTTGGTTCCTATCACCACCACTATAAAATACAGTTGGTGAGCACGGTGAATAGGGGTGCGGGGGGAAAATTCTTAGATGCATCGCGATGCGGCCGTGAACAATTCTGAATCGATTAACAAATGTCAAATCGATATTTATTATTTTATTACATTACGATATTTTATTACAAATATTTAATTTATAACGTAATGTTGACGGAACGCAAAAGGCGGAACTTGGAAGTGCGGAAGTGCAGCACCCGGACAGTCTGCGGCGGCACAAACACTAATAGAGGAATGAGAAATCCGACTGGCTCCCTCTGCATTAAAGCCAGGTTAGATCAGGAGTCACAACACAAATAAGACATTGTCCTTTCAACAAAAATCAAACCAGCTTGGGAGCCACAACATTTTATGTCCAGTATGTCTCAGTATGTGATAATGTCCCAGTATAGACTAAACAATATAAACAAAAACACAGATTTACTTCGCTCTGCTTTAGCCACTTTCCTCTCCTTTCCCCTCAGGAAACTTTTATTCAAAACTAGAGCAGCTTATTCGAATTTTCCCGTTCCACCTTAAATTCTGACTGAGGTGCTGAATGTAAATGCGACACCATTTAAGGTGGAACGGGAAAATTCGAAAGAGAAGTGACTTCATCTTCGCAACTTTTTAGAGAGACAGTCTCTCGTTGCAGATTTAACTTGCCAGGAAACCAACTGCGCTGCTAATAAATGTGAATAATGCATCGCTGCTATGTGACCTGCAGTCTGCACGGCAATTCAGTCGTTGCGAAACAGGGCTTTCGCGCTATGTTGCACACGTCCTGTCTCAAAGACATTTCACTGACACAGCAATTCCCTGTGCCCTACTCTCTACGAGACCAAAACCGAAGTTATAAAATCACTAAAGAAAACGGGCAGGACGGCTGTAACGTGCTGCGTGGTCATCCATTACCACTGGATCTTTTGTCACCGTAACTGCGCATCTTATCGCAGATGAGTCGCAGCAGCGTCTCGTGCTCTAAATAAAAGCAGTGAATGAGAGCCTTCTAGTTCTCTTGCCACATCACTTCCATTTGATTTATTAATAAGAGATATTGGAAGTAAATTCATTGATCATTACAAATACTTTGGTTTAAAAGTACCAAGTCACTTTAAATAACAGTCACTTAGTCACTTTAAAATGTATATTGTCTCTATATTCTGTGTATATATTGTGTATATTTAATATATTTCAGTTGGTTTTTCTTGTATTTTTATTTTTACTTGTTTACTTTCTGTAGAGTGATTACCTGAGCCTCACCACAAACACTTCAATGCATAAATGCCCTGACATGTTGTGCAAATGACAAACTTGAAACTTGAACTCAAGCACAAACCCCATCTAAAAAAGACATTAACACAGCATATACAATACTATCCAACAAAAAACTAGAGCCTGATCAAACATGCACATCCAAAGGTAAAGCAAAGAGGCTAACCGGAGGTGGTTACAGCTCTGGCTGGGGCAGGAGGCCTGTGGTCCAGCTGCAGCAGTGCCGCCTCAAACGCCTGACTGAAGGAGTTCTGGAAGTTGGGCACTGGAACCCGGTCGGAGCCATCGCTTTCCCCATCACTGTCGGCCACCGGAGGAGCAAGGAACACATCTACAGAGAGCACACAGGAGACTAAGAGACTGATCCTTTTACTGGGAAATACATAGGCTTATTATGTCAAAACTGGCTGTCAGCATCACACAAATCCCAGAACGGTCATTCACCTTTCTTTGGGGCAGGTTTGGGCCCAACATCCACACGAGCCTTTCCATCTTTCAGCATCTGGAGAAGAGTTGAGTAATTTAGATTTGAACTGACCAACTTGATACCCAAAGGGTAGTTAATCATCAAGCATGTAAACAATTAACATAAGAATAAGCAAATGCAAAATGGTCAAAACAAAAATAAGGAAAAAAATAATGTAAAAACCATAAACAGCTTGAAACATCAGACTTGCATTTGATGTTTAGGGATGTTAGACACACCTGTGCAAAGGACATGCAGTGAGAATCCTCCTCCACACTGCCCACACTGAGGCAGGGGCTCTGTCCATTCAGACTGGGGAACATCACTCCATCTGTAACAAATAAGGCATTTAACCCATTTAAAAAGCGAAAACTAGCTGTGTGAGATGCTCTGTGCTGGCCGTAAGTCTGTACGGAGGTGTTCTACTGGCTTGCCGCTAAAGCGGACAACTAGGTTTCAACATCCATGTAATTTCAATTTCACGTCTATTAGCTTTTCCTCTAGATTAAAAAAAAAAGGCAAAAATCAGTGTGATACCTGAGGCAGGGCTGCAGCTGAGAGGAGATGGCGGTCCCAGCAGGAACTCAGGTGGCTGAGCTGGGGGGCTGTGCTGAGGAGGAGAGCCAAATGCTGGGAACTGCTGCAGATTCTCCAGCCCAATGTGCACCTCTGGGTCTAAAACAGATTCCAAACTCATGAACACTGCAGTGAATGCTGCATTTTAAATGATTATTTAAGACATTGAACATTTGGCTGTTTGGAATTTAAAGCCATTTTATCCTGATACAATTCCACCTTTTATTTTCTGCTTAAACCATTACATTTCTTGAAGGAGGGGAGAGGGAGAAGGGAAAAAAAAAACCAAAAAAACAAAAAAAAACAGAAACCACAGTATTCGCCTATGAAGAGCGTTAAAACCTGCTTACATTTTCCTTGCTTCTGGTTCTCCTCCATCTCAATCCTTCTCTCCCTCCTCTTCTCATCCCTTGCTTTCTTCTGCCTCAGACGCTTCCTCTTCTCCAGATCATCTGGGAAAGCAGCAGGACAAGAATGCGCAATTTAACACATTACCACGTCAATATTACAATTTTATACTATAAATAAACAGTTAATTTATTGCATGCAGGTGTGTTTATATGATCCGCATCTGATAATCTAGGTAATCTAGTGATTTATGCTTCTGATTTTTTTTTCACCACAAGTTGACTGACAATGATAACCAAGTAATTTTTACTGTACACTCCCATGCAAAAGAAATGGGTCTGGTCAGAGCCCATACTGAAACCTTGAATATTTTGTCTCATATTAAAACACAAACTAACAGCAATGTTTCTCAGCTGTTTGAAGCCATCAGTACTGAGTGGAATAATATTGACTTCTCTTTGCAGAAGATCATCTGCAAGTTTAACCACAAATCTTCACTATTTAAAGAAAATCAAAGGAAAAGCTCTATCACCTTATAGTTAATGATGTTCAGACCATTAAACCCTTAGTTTTCCCCATTTTAGGCCCTCCCCCCCCCCACAAATTTCTCCTTATTAAAATCTATTCACAAACCTGCTTAAATGTCATTAGGCTTAGCACGAGATGCAACATCAGTTGCTTGTCCCAACATGCTCTGTAGTTTTATAGAAAATGCTCTATACTTGCGTATCCATATTTAAATAACTATGCCTGTTTATAGGACTTGCAGTCAAATATCTATACATAAATGCATTAACAGACCACAAATCCACAAAAGGCAGCACACAGCGCATATACCTGTGAAGCTGTCCAGCGTCTCTTTGGAGAGGATGGGTGGCTGCAGGTTAAGCTCACAGATGCTGAACTCGCAGGTGAGAGGCAGATGAGACAGGTAACGGTGCCGACGACGAACATCCTTTATATATACAAAACACAGTTGCAGTACACGCAATGTAACAGGCGTTCATAGCAGGCAGGAGTGTATGCAGTACTACAGGCCACAGCTCTACATTCAGCATGCAGCATAAATGTGTACATAGGCAGAAAGGAACTACTAAATCATGAATTCTCAGAGTAACAGCAGAACTGTGCATATGTGAATCTATATTTAATGACTGAATATTTCAATATACTGTAATAAAATGGGTGAGTGACTGCATGCATATAGAGAAAAATGATCGTTTCTAAAAATATATCCATTAGTTAGCCCATCACAACTGATGTATAAATGCATTGGTGCCCTTGCATTTGGTCTGTTCAGTGATTCACTTACGAGTGATTTTTCTCCTATCAGAAGAACCAAGCCATGGACTAAACATCTTGTTAAATGCAGATACGCAAACTGAAACTATTGCCAAGTACATTCAAAATGTTTCAGTAAGAGTAAAAGCATTAGATTTCTTTAAATGCCAATTTCTCTCAATTTGCATGCATACATTATGCTGCTCAATTCCACATGTATGTGTTCCAGTTCAGAATGATAATGATCATAATGGGTAAGAATGGGTGATGAAGTGTATATACCTCGTTGACCGTGTGTCCCTCAATCTCCACTATAGCAGCAGTGATGGACTGAGGACTGTTCTCCAAACTGCCATATTCTCTCAGCAAACAACGCACATTTACTGGGTGAAGGAACATCTGTTGTCCATCTTCCGCTATGTACAGAAAGAGAATCATTACTAAAAAAAAAACCCAGACTGGACTTAAATACTGAGCATAGCTGCATTATTTGGCTATCACTGCTACTGTGACATTTACAAGAACTGGCATTACCATTTTCTTTGTTTTTTCCATGATGTGGCATAATTTGTTTATGATTTGTCTTTTGATATTAAGACATTGATCAAGGCCTTTAATTTTACCTTAACACTAGTGTTGTACTTCAGAGTAAACTGAAATCAGTACTTTTTCCAGGAACTTTGACAAACTGAATTCTATAAAACCTTTTTACTCAGAAGATCTTGCTCAGACAGTAGAGCAATACACTTCTTTAAAAGATTTAATTATTTGTCCTATACAGAAAAAAAACCTGACTGCTGTTACAATGCATTTTCCCCAACCATGTGCTGCATGATGCTTATCCAGTACTTGCTAAACTCTTACAAAATTACTTTACAGTAAATAAACACTGTTCTAAAGGAGGGCATTAAATAGACATAACTACCACCCTTTGCACTCCTAGAAAAAGGTAAATACTGTATTACTAGTGACCTGTTCTCACTCTGTTTGGAATAAATGGGCCACTCTACACACTCACCTTGGTAGAAGTAGTAGTATGGCCCATGCTGGGAGTTCTGAGATGGCCCAGCCTCGCTCTGAGTGGTTGGAGGGGTTTCCTCTGCAGGTCCTTCAGGCAACTTCTGTGTCACCTCTGACACCTCCTGCTCAGGCAGTTCCTCAGGCAGCACTTCAGGGGCCTCCTGAACCTCATCGTCAAATGCTGATGCATACTGCAGAATGGGCTACAGAGGGGAACCTTGAGTTCATCTCATGTCCAAGTTTTCATTCTTTTGTTTCTTTGCATTTCATGTCTATAACTCCTCTTTCTGGAGACATTAGATTCAAGGATGAAACAGAAAGGAATCGGCAGCTAAACAAAACTTGACATGCCTTCCTCAACTGCCACTTTCATAACCTGTTACTGGGGTTAACAGATCTATAATCAAGTGATTTGGATTTCCTTTATTGAGACAGATATGGAAGCTTGTGACCTTGATTCCTTCAAACTCAAATTTATATGTGCTTAAAGAAGACATACTTAGACCAACTTCAAGGTCACAGGCTCAAGAATGAAGAAGAGGCATCAATTAGGGTTGAGAGGCACCCATAGAAGCTTTGTTTGTAGCTTAGACAAATAAGATCAGTTAACTGAATAATCTCACTGCCATTTTAAGGGTTTGTGTGGACCTCTATCACTATACGCAGCTGCAACCTGAAAAAGTTTGGAAAGCACTGGTCCACAGATCCCTGGTCAGAGGATTTAACATCCAGCTTGAACTAATTTAGCATCCCTTACAATCTGTTTCCCATACTTTATGGATGTTAACACATTCACATTTATTCACCAGGCAGAATTTATTGGAAGTATTTACTTTGGAGCTGGCAGGGTTGTTGACAGCCACCTCAGTAGAGGCAGAGTCAGTCAGAGAAAGTTTCCTCATGTCTGCACCTTCCACGCCGCCTCCATCCTGACTGTTCCGCTTCAGCAGTGCATCCTCTCGCTCCTACACACAGAAAGGCAAAATGAACTGGAGCAGCACCAAAGAGTTACGATAACTGGGAACAACGTCAAAACACTAAGCAACAAATGGTTTTGATTTGACAATAAAAATGTTTTGGCTAATAGTTTTTTGCAGCATGCATGCTTGCAATGTGATGCCAATGTGACCGACTACAGGGCACCTAGCTAAGAAGCATCAGTTTAATATGTACGTTTTCCTGTCTGTGCATTGACTACATACCTGCAGCTGCAGCAGGGCGCTCTGTATGAAGCAGGCCTGTGGGTCACCCTGCTCCTGGCTTAGCTGGGTCTGCAGTGCTGCCCTTTCTTCAGTCAGCAAACTCAGAACCTGCTCCTGAGATGCCAACAGCAGCTTCGAGTATGAACTCAGACGCACATCTGCAACACAGAGACAGAGATCAAAACACTGCCAAAGCACAAATGAGTAATAGGTATATCCAAACAGCCCACTATTTTATCAGGCAATCATTCATGAAGACAAAGAACACTGGTGATGACAACTAAAAGCAAATTCTGTTTTTAATACCAGTAAGTTCTACAAACAAAACACTTAAAATATCAAGAGGGAAAAAACGTTACAGTATCGGTGCCAAAATACACCATTGAAGCCAGAAAATAAGGGATACTGGCTAAAATCAGACAAAAACAGTGTTATCCATATTGACTACTGTAATAGAAATCACAACATTTGCTCACCATTTTCCATTCAACTACAGAAGCACCAACAGCACCTCCACTAACAAGTATGAAAAAACATCAGCTGAAAAATAAATTAATAATAAAAAAATAAATAAAAAATACACGAGGACCCAGCCTCTCACCTCCAAAGCGGATGGGTTCCTCCACTTTGACCCACTGGGAGCTGGGCAAAGCCACCAGTACACCTTTCTCCCGACGCATCAGCCGCATAGTGATGAGGTCACCAGGCACATACTGACGCGTCTCCATGGCAACAACACTGAGGAAAAAAAGAAGGAGAGGTGAGTCAAGCCAGGATCTAGGTGAGCTGAGTATGTAGCATCCTGGTGCTGCATTTAAATGCTTTATAAAATAAAAAAAATCTAATCTATTCAGCATTTGAGAGCAGTAATATCAGCTACCATCAGTTCATGCAATTTTATTCAGCGCCGTATAAAAGGCTTAAGAGGAAAACGGTCATTAGCGACCTGTTTACAGACCTCTTGAGGTCTGCGCTGTGCACGGCCTCATAGCAGATGGGGCACTTGGACCAGCTCTTCTCGCTGAGAGACAGGTAGTGCAGCATGCAGGGCCAGCAGTAAATGTGGCCACAGCGGGTGATGTGCGCTGCCACAGGAGGATACAGGCAGATTGGACAAGACGGCACCTCGTGGCTGTAGATACGCTGTGAGTAGGGTTGGTGGGTTTTTGAGAGAGAGAGAGAGAGAGAGAGAGAGAGAGAGAGAGAGAGAGAGAGAGAGAGACAGACAGACAGACAGAACTCATTAATCTGACAAAGAGAAAACATGCATATATTACATATTCAAGTCCCAAACTGGGCCATCACTGTCTACTGCTTATTTTTGATGAATAATCAGAGCTTTAAAAATAACCTGAACTAAACTAAACAATAACAAATCAAGCAGAGCCTTGAGGCTTCCAAAATACTTTACTGACAAAAAAAAGAAATCAAGAACCCCTTAAACTGGACTTCTTTAAAAATGAACAAACACTGAGGTAAATAAAGCAAATAAATGGGCAAAAAAATATCTTAGGCTAGAGGGAACAGCAGGATCATTTAATCATGCCAACTAATCTTTAGTGATTTACTGAAAACAAAATGTTAACTGATTTTTTTTAAACAAAGACAAATCAAGTCAGAACAGCCCTGGTGCCAAAACAAGTTTAAGAATACTCACCACTTGCTGCACACAATCCCAACTGACCAGAGTGTCCGGGTCAGCAAAGTGAGCTTGGTAGTCCTGGTCATCAATCACCACAAACTGGCAGCTACAGAGAAATCAAAAACATACAGGAATAAGTGCTCCAACTCAAAAACAACCATTGATACAAAAACATACTGACACTCATTACAAGTTTGTTAAACCACAACTAATCAGTGCCCTTCACCAAAATTAACCTCTTGTTCATGAAAACTGGTCTGCCCATTTTTAATTAACTTTAGATAAAATCTGGAAAGCAAACTGCTGATACTACCAAGGTTAGTACACAACCTTTGTGCACTATTAGTCATGTACCTAGTACCTCCGCAACCTGTTTAGATCACTAAGCAGATGCCCAGCCTGGATAGTTTATGCTTCCACAAACGTCAAAGAAACTTGCCAACCCTCCTCATCAATGATGCCACAAACTCTTGTAGATCCCCAGTGTGGTACATGGTAGATGTGGTAGCACAGAGACTCGTTCAACTTAATATCAAACTGTTCTAAAGTTTCATTTAAGAAACTTCAGCTGGACTGCTGTAGCTCGCCAAGTCAAGAAGTTCACACTTACTTGGCCTGCAGGAAAAGCTCCTTGTTGAAGGGCTTGTGCTTATGGCCCCACTTGTTGCGGCGGCCCCAGCAGGAGTGGCTATCGCCTCCAGAGCCAAAATGGCCCCCACGTGGCTCAAAAGTAAAATTGAGCAGGTGGTTCAAACTGATCTTTTTGGGTCCAGAAAACTGAGCCGGGCTAAACTCGGCCCGGCGTGTCTCTGCTACCTGAAAGGGAAGAAGGGAGAAACGGTTAGTTTGTGAAACACGTGAAACAATTTGCACAACCGCCAAACACTGCCTGTAACTCGCTGCTGTAACACTTGTTGCATTTTGTTTGTGAGCATGATTTTAGGCTTCTTCATTAAAGGCAAAGCACTGCAACATTGTTGGGCCCGGCTGGTCAACATGACATATTTGCTGATTCTGGCACATTAAACGATGCTAGGCTTGCACTTCTGTCAATAAAAACCTTGAAATTAAATTGTTTATTTGCTAGCAAACTGAAGTGGTATGTTATTTATTTTTAGTTTAACTTGTTTATATTCAGCATTTTAAAACAGGCACTCAATGTGACTAAAGACCATATATGCATCATTACAAAACTATTTCCAAATGCAATTTTTTTTTACACTTATTTGAACTATTAAGCATCTTAACATGCTTTAGCTTGGTAGATCTTTTCATGCATTTTAATTATTTTTGTAAATTTGCAATACAAACTACCAATAAGCTCTTTCGTTTGCATGCTCACACACCTCTTCTCTTCTCCCACCGCCCATGAGCCCACCCTGTCGGCCACCTCCGCCGCCTCTCTGGGGGGGTCTCTTGTCGAAACTCTTGCCTTTCTGTGGGTGGGTGCGGCGGGGGCCTGGAAAACTCTCCGCCTTTGGGAAGGAGGGCTCTCGCTTACGGTTGTAGCGCTTGGAGCCCCCATTATTCTTGTTATCTAGATAGAGAGAGAATAATAGAAGTACTCTGCATCATTACAGAACTCGAGTCAACGCAGAAAATCAGTGGTATAACATTTCAATATCTGGAGAACCCCTGTTTTGACAGCTCAGAAACACACTGCATGTTCCACTTAAACATCTTCCAACTACTGATTCCTGAATACAGCAGATAGTATTACTCAAGTGCTGAGCACGCTAATCATAGTTAAGCACAGCCTGCATTTTCTCAGAATTGTAAGGCAGTAGCTCATTATGAAGCAGTGAGTGGCCTGGCTTACAAATCAAGATTCACTTTATCCCTCGCATGGTGAGCCAACCTTAATCTTAGTTCGATCTAACCTTCAATTTTGGTGGACCACCAGTATACTTTTCCATGGTGATGTAGGCTGCAGCCTAACCTGCTGCAGTGCAAGGTTAGTTCAGGATTAGAGATGATAAACACCTCGTTTCCCAATCATCAAACCTTCTGGTAAAGTTGGACCCATTTCAGGTACGTTTTTATGAATTAGAAGCATTTTGCATTTTAGTATCATGACAAAAATGTCACAACATGTAATTGGATACTACTTAGACTGACATTTGCATTGCATGAAACACTGCTTATGATTTTTTGGACATGGGAACATGAAATTATACAATCAATATGAAAAATTATAAAGCAATTATCTCAGCAAAAGGCAACTCACATGGTGGCAGAAGCAAAAAAGTTGCCTTGGGCTGTTAGCCGCTCTACTTTCCTCATATTTAGATATATTTCATGTTCCTCTGCTGAAAAATAAGCCACGTTGATGAGCTAAAACCTAATCAGAAGCCCTGATTTGGTTGAACATGCTTTGAGAGACAGGACCCCTGATTTATCTGATCCAGCTCAGTATAAAGCGATGTCATCTTCTGTCTCCAGCCAATTCGAACTAGCTTTTGATTTGGCAGCTTTATTTATCTACATCACACAACAAGTTATTGTGGACCAACATTACCCAATTTTGGCTAGATCTGAAAGTTACAGAACATAAAAATGAAATTAGGCAATCGTGTTGAACTTTGAACACAGAAGTGCTTTGGTGGCTCTCATGATAAGCCGTGTTAACACCCTGTGTGCTCTTATCAGTCAAGCGCAGAGGTGCCCTCGTACATAACGATGCATTCTGACCAAAACAGACATCAAAACACCCATTTTGATAACACTAAGCTTTCATACTTTCTGAAAATAGCACAGAACGTCACAGTAAGACATCTTTCTGCAATTCTCGCAAGCTTGTTCCTAAACTAGGCCTCTCCGAAAGCCAGAGGGCATTCCAACTGCGAATCTCCTTCTTGAGTCACATGGCAATCCACAGAACAAGAATAGCTGCTGACTAGCAGTTGCATATTTATAAGGGGTTCTCTTGCACCCACACTTCAGTGGCCAGGCTGAAAATGAGAAAGTAACTTTATGATGAGTCTTAGCAACGATTTCCACTGGTCTTCATTTGAAACAAAACAATTGTAATTTAAAACTACACTGCCAATGTCTCGCTCTCTTCGGAGCAGCTTCCATTTACTGTTTTAATGGAAACCACAACCAATGGATCATAGCTGGGTATCTGGGTGCCATATATTCTTCTACTGTTTAAAGCTCAGTTGGTCTGACTCAAGATCACTGGTTGGCACAAGCTTTTTTTTTTAACCAAAATCTATTTTTGTGAACCAAACCAATCTGTATAGTCTAAAGAAGAAAGACTAACACAAAATATAAACACCACTATGCACATACCTTACATACATAGTAATGGTCTTATTACTATAGTAATAATCACTGGGCCATCTTATTAACACCACTGAACAATTCTGACTCGTCAAGTTTCTCTAGAATGGAGAATTTCACATCAAACCACGCTGAACGACAGTTTACATGTTAATGAGTGACTATATTAAGAGACTTTATCTAATAGATACAGTACGAGGCTACTTGGTTTCACATGCTTGCCATTTTATATCACATTTAAAGGGAATTCTTTTTGATTTTTTTTTCCCCCAAAATACCTATAAATAAATCATTAAGACAGTCATTTAGAGTGGTCTGATGTTAAATGCTCCTTTCTAGAAAAACCTGCCAACTTAATCTTTCACAGTGGTGGTGAAAGGAGCCAAACATCTGGTCACAGGTTACGACGAAGTGGTTACAAACACGCTGCCTGGTGCCAGAGACGTTGTCAACAGCTGTGAGAAGGTTTTGGCCTAAAACATTTTTAAAATCCATTCAGGGCATCTTAAGTCGAAATTCTCGTCAGCTTTTCCACTATTTTATCAACATTACATAAAACTCATGTAGGTTAACGCCTTGGATTTGGATGGTATAATGGCTATATCTGCCTTTTGGCCATCATAACTCCTGGTTCCTAAACTCTAAACAAGATTCTCTACAATGAACCACTTCATTTCAGACCAAACCTCAGAGTTTTTAAACTTTTCAAAATAAAACTTACAATAAAAGAGTTTTATTTCCATTTAAAGAGCCACACATACAATGAATGCCCTGCGACGCGTTCAGCATCCGCAACTGTCATTCGTTTGGTAGATAGCATTAGCCAAGTTAGCAAAACAACTAACCTGTAAAAGCTGCTAAATCAATCTCCGACCTGAGACCTGAGAAGGTTATGTTCCATCAGAAACGGGTGATAAATGATTTTTCTGTCTGGTTAAAGGCCTGAAAACCCAGCACTGACAGACTAAACAGGCTGAGCTAAACGCTGTTCAGGCTAGCCAAGTTAAGCTAACGGCACACGCGACGTTACTAACTTCTCATAAACAGAAACGGAGAAAAAAAACATCGAATCCTTATTAAAACATGAAAATGTACGTGAGGATTATTTAACACGTGTAGCCAAGTTACACAACAGCAAACTACATTCGTGAACTCGAGTGAAAGTCTCAAACTAGGATACCTTAGCGAGGCTAGCCAGGCTTTAGAGGCCTAGCTAAGCCGTTTACTTCAAAAGTTTTACTTTAAACTTTTTGCAGCTTCTCTCGAATATTCTTCACATTTACAGTCTATTCGTGAAGCTCACAACTCTAGCTATATCCCTTAAAACAATTCTGCAGCTTCTTGTTCGAACTCCCCGTTCCACCTTAAACGGTGCAGCACTTGCATTCTGGCGTCCGAGGCGCAAGAACGCGTTTACTGAAGCGTTTAAGGTGGAACGGGGAGTTCGAGCAGGACGCTGGCGAGCAGCGAGCTAATCTCGGGGCCTACTAGGCCATCTGGTCTCGACTGAGGTAAACAATTCGATTCAGGTTTACTGACCCGAAATTGAACCTCATCGTAAAAGTCACAAAGCGCATAAACAGCCACACCGACCTGTTTTAGTTTTAGAATCTGCAGATGTCGGGCCTGTTGAACTGGACCGGGTTGCGTTCGGGTTTTTCTCCATATCTGAGCAGCTCTGGCTGGGTGAAGCGTTGAGGCCAAGCTCCGGTGAGAGAGCCGCCGAGCTCTCTAGCATTAAACGGAACAAAACAAGAAAACAGCGGGTCGGTGCTAGTGCGGGTCAGGCGACCAAGGCCCTGGTTCATTTCTGTCCAGCGCGGGTTCTCCATTACGGCGACATTTTGACCACAAAACCGAGAGAAGAAAAACAGAGACACAATCAAGATGTCTCAGAAAAGGAGAGCGGGTAGGTAAGAAGGGCCTTGAGCTCAAAGAGCGGGGTCTTCAACCCCGAAAACGGTCCGCTTGCTCCCTTGTAGTGGGAACTGTGGCGCCCCACAAGGCGTTAACCGCTCTCCAACGCTGGAAAACGGATAAATTTAGGTTTTCTGCCCGAATTCTTGTCGCATCAACGGAATCTCGCTTGTGGCGACGGGTCGCCAAACAGGAACAGTAAACACCCGCAAGGGGCTTATATAGTCCAAGTGGTCACGTGCCTCTGTGCCTCAGTTGTGATTGGTTCATGCCTAAACACCCGGATGGGGCTACATAAGCCAAAACACACGCACATTTGTGTACTAAAACGCAGAGCTACTGTACGAGGATACACCATGTTTTTTAAGGGGCCCCCTACCGATTTTTCGGAATTTATCCAAGACTCACATTTCTTTACAGTGGTGGTGATAGGAACCATCAATATTATATTTAAAAAATCAGAAGACAAGTGTAGGACAGTACGGAGCCCCGCTGTTGACATCCTGTATAAATAAAAATAATGCGTGGCCACGACTTAGTAAGGCATGGGAATGAGATGATTAAGTCATGGCCACAACTAAGTAAAGCATGGGAACGAGATCCTAATGCATGGCCACGACTTAGTAAGGCGTGGGAATGAGATCGCGGCTTACTAAGTCATGGCCACGCATTAGGATCTCGTTCCCATGCTTTACTTAGTTGTGGCCATGACTTTTTAAATATAATATTGATGATGGTAAAATACTGGTCAATATGGGAAAAAAAAAAAGTTTTCTTTGGGGATAATTTTGTCTTACAACAACCTTCTTGCTTCCTTCTACTATTAATTGATTTAAATATAATTTAGATAAAAAACTTGATCACAAAACTACCATAAAACAATGTCTCAGACACCAGGCAACGAACTCATAACCATGTCATGTAATAACTTTCTGGTATGCCATAACCATGTCATGTAGTAAACGTCTGGTACCTTCTGACTTGGTATGTTTCTCTAGAATTAAGTATTTTATGCCGAAACACAGCTGTTGTCAGAATGATTTTGTTGACACAGTAACTGTTTAATTACACAGTACTTTCAAAAATCATTGGAGTTCCCCTTTAACTGTAGGCTCCTGAGTTCTGGCTCCCAGTTTACAACTAGAGAGTGTTCTTAATGTAGTTATGTTATAACTGAAGTTTGAGGGGAGGAGCATGACTGAAACTCCTCCTTCTTTCAATCTAACGCCCTGTAAATTCACATCCTCACCTTCCATTACCGTGACGACGTGTTCGCTATCCCCACCGCCACCCCATCTCCTCAGTCCTGCATCAGGCCTACTACAGCTACGAGGGGGGATCTGGCCTTCTAGCTACTGGCAGAAGCTGCCCAGAACTCCAGCCTAAGTTCTCAGAGTTCTCCTCCCTCTCTCAATCAATTCTTCCTCATACTACCACCACATGTTGAAGGCATGGTCTGAACTCACAAACTGCTGTAGTAGTCTGGCTGGTAGAAATGTAACCTTAGCTTAGTATTCTGCTTATGACACAAATGTAAATATTGGACCGCAGTCTAATGTACCAGCCTTTATGTGAGCCACTGATACTGTGAAACACAACTGTAACCAGCATTTTTAAACTACCACAGGTGGTTTCTTCCTCTTTTGGTTGTCTGATTGATGTTAACAAAAATATGGGTACAGAAAGTCCATACAGATTGTGCATTATTGCATATCACATTATGGTGCCCTCCAAGATCATAGATAAAATTCTGGCATATGTGATGCTGCATGGTAGCAGTTTGAAGCACACTAGAAAGGGCAACCAGAATTTTATGCACTACGTCCTCAAAAACAACTGGATTCGAACACGGCCTAAGGTTTTAAAGCTGTTGTTTTTGGAATGGTTCACTTGTTAACTCATTTACTGTACACTAAATAGCACTTACTATGTAGTGAACTGACTGTAGAACGTCTAAAATATTTACCACTGAGAATTCAAACCACTGTACAACATGGCTAATGCTATATATCACACTTTTTAATACTAATTTAATACTGACAGTGATTCTGAACACAGCTGAAGTTAATCACAAATCATAATGTATTTTTCTTTCACGCAATGCGTTTACATGCACGTAATAATCCGATAACTGCAGAAAATCAGATTTGGTCAGTAATCTGATCAACGCGTTTCAATTGGCTAATCAGATAATGGGGAAACTCCGGGTCTACATGAGTCAGACAGTAATCAGATTTCTGCTTTGCAACCAGCCAATAAACTCACAGAGGAAGACGTGACGTAAACTTAATGTACAACTCAAACTTCATGCTGCGTCTTTTTCTTTTTAATGTTGTGCCACTTTACCTGAAAATATGTACATCATCACAATGTGTGGTTGGTGTAGTGGGTAACACCTCTGCCTTCTACACTGTGGACTGGGGTTCATTCCCCGGCCTGGGAAACAACCCTACACTATACCAATAAGAGTCCTTGGGCAAGACTCCTAACAATACCTTCACCTACCTGTGTAAAAATTATGAAATTGTAAGTCGCTCTGGATAAAAGTATCTGCCAAATAATGTAAAAATTGATGATTATCATTAATATGATGAGTATTTAAGCTCGTAGTTGGTTACAGCGTTGCTCCAGAAGTGTTTTGCTGCGTCTGCTTGCTTATTTCCAGTACCGCCGTCTGTTTTCACACATGCAGACTGAGAAATCAGAAAGAAATCAGAGTAAGAGTTCACATGCACTGAGCTAGAATCCAGCTCCCTTTATCTGATTTCTAGACCTTACTCTGATCTAAGAAATTGGAATATGCTGTTTACATGACCATCTGAATAATCAGAAAACTGCAGAGATCAGATCATGATCGGATCATTGAGTGCATGTAAACGCACTCACTGAAACATTTCCATGTAAAGCTCTGTATTTCTCTGTATGGTAGGTGGGGATGGTGGGAGGAGGAGGTAAAACATTATTATTATTTAATATTATTTTCTCCTGCCTCCTGGTGCACAGTGATGTAATAAAAATCAGAAGACATTTAAGACCAAGAATGCTGTCTTTTAAATAATATAATTAAATTGTGGCTAATATGACCAGGAACATGAACTAACGCCCAATTTGATCTCAGCTTGACTTTACTGCTTATGATTTGCATGTTGTATACTAAACCCTGTTTGTTACCTACCATGATATATATGAAGTGATCATAGAGGATTTTAACTTCTTTTACTTAGTTAAGGCTGAACTCTGAATCATAGGACATCATTGAGTAACATCTATGCCACATTTGGGCCGGAATGGAAAACATACAATAACACACATCTGACATAGAAAGTCTAATTATTCAATTTATTATACAGGTTACTACATTCCAAAACATACGAACAGAAACTGGTTATTTATCGCAAATATCAGGTTTTTATAAAGCGATAACACAAATAATGTTTCCAAAATGAAGTTTGCACTTTTATTTTAATGTAATGTAAACATTCTAACTACTAGCCTTATAATAACTGTGTGTACAAACGACTCTTCTCTCCTGGCTTGAAGGTTAAGAAACTTGAAATAATAGGAATAAATAAGCATGTCTTTCCACAAATGTGGTCTATGGCACAAAAGTAGTTAGGTCTGCTCTTCTTCACTCTCTTCGCCATCATCATCATCATCTTCACATTGCTCTTGTGTGACTTTGTACAACCTTTGAGAACAACTGAACACCGCTCTCCTCACCTCTTGTTTTTCAGCTGTGTGGAGGAAGAAGAGAAAATCATTAATTAAAATTAAGACAGCTTTTTCATATAACATATGCATATGAGCTTAGGCTTGGGGCTCACACTAACCTATTAGCTTGTGGTTAGAGTATTAGATTGGGACACTACAGTCATATACAAAAGTTTGAACACAGGCTATATTTTGTTGATTTTTTAAGTAAAAATTAAAACGTAAATTTGACATTTTTCTATTTATTTGCTGACTTTAATACATTGGAAAAAGATACATATAATAATCTTATAAAATATGCTATGACTTCTGCATAGGGCATTTTTTTCCCCCAGTGTATGTTAAATTCTGCAAATAAACAGTCATTGTGCATTAAAAATGTGCAGAACTGTGTTCTCTGTAGAGGATGTGAACTTCTTTTCATATAGAAAATCAACAAAATACATGACCATAGGTGCTTAAACTTTTGCAAACAACGGTATAAAGAACTTTTGTTTCAAATGTTGTACTTTTATGACGCTGAATACTATACTTAACTAAAAAAGGAAACATTAAGCTGAGACGTGTTGATGTTTGGTGTATCAAAAATGTATCAAATCGAGACATCATTTTTATCATATTGAATTATGAATTTTATGAATCTTCACACCCGTATTTATTATTTATTAGAACAATTTATCAACTCAAAGTAATAAAGTGTTCAACATTATAAAGAATTATAAATCTCATTCACTGTTTGTAAATGTTCACAGACTTTTTTAAAAAGTTTGGCAATATGACATAAAATGCAATATCACAATACTTCAAAAAGTTTTAATGATACACAATATGTCACAATATTTATCTTTTCTAATATGTTGGAACAGATGAAATATTGCCACATTCTAAAAACCCTTAAAAAAAAAACAAAAAACCATGAATCCAATAATTTGTCTTTTTAATTTGTTCAACATTTCACACACTGAGCTGGACTAAATCCAATTAAACAAAACTAATGATGCCCTCTTTGTAATAAAACATGCAGATGAAGTGTTCAAGTACAGATAATATCCACATTATGCTCTGGAAAGCATATCGCGACGTACTGTGATATAATTTATCACTAATTATTGCCATATTGCCCAGCCCTAATTAAATGCTATTGCATAGCAGTAGAGTATACTCCACTGTTCTCCGCTACCTTTCTTTCTTAGTTTACCCTAAAAACACTAACAGTCTTATAAAGCAACCGGCTCAGCATGACTGAACGACAGTGAGATGAAGAGAAGACCTTACCCTCCGTCTTACAGTGTGGCAGCATTCGATACAGCTGTTGTCTGCCGTATCGAACAAGAAACTTCTGACATGTTCTAATGGTTCCTGTGGAATCAGGCAGTGAGAGAAAACAGTTTGATTGAAATCTGATTAAAAGATTGGACCAAATTAACTAAATTAGGAAGTCACACTATGCCATGAGTTTAACTGGTTTATTATAGGCCAGTTTACCAGAACCAGATCAGCCTAGGCCAAGCTTAAAATGTTTTTTTCCCCAATGGCACTGCATCAGATATATTGTATACATTTTGGCCAAAAGTGTATTAAAATACATTCATGGTGGAGAAACACAAGCAGGGCAAAATCAAAGCAGGGCCCACAAAGAAAACGTTGATTTTTTTTTGCTATTTTACCATCATCAACATTACATATAATTAAAAACTTTGTATAGTAAATAACATTGCTGTATTTGTATTACAGACATGGTGAACCCTGGTTCCTATCACCACCACTGTAAAGAAATCTGAGCCACTGAATTTGACTACAATAAACCTTTTCACTTCTAACTTAGTTTTTCATCTCAAACACTGAATTATGCAGTAATGATAAATAATCTGGAGTGTATACAAATCATAGGCTAGTGAAACTAAGAATAGGGTCACACTTTATTTGGACATAGCAAGTGCTATTATACAGATACTTAAATCATTAACAAAATTTCCGGTAACGTTCAGTTGATTATCAACAACACTGTGGTTAGGGTTAAGGTTAGGAGTAGATGTAAGTTTAGCCTTGAGGTTAGGGTTAGGGTTAGGGTTAGGAGTAGGGATAGATTTAATAAACTCTTTCACACTGAACTTGTAGTTTAGTTGCATTTAATAGATATTTAGTTGGATGTTACTTAAAGATACACTGAGCATTTACAAAGCATCTACAGCGGACCATCCAAATAAAGTGTTACCAGGAATATATATGAACATATTTATTTTGCCTCTAATGAAGGCATATGGAGGCTTGTAACCCCACCAAATTCCTTGCTCATCAAGGGATGTATCACTTGTTGCACTTTATTATATATTATATAATATATACATTATAACCTGAAAACACCCAAACCGAATGAAAAAGACACAATTTCACAAAAGCCTGGTCAAACTAACTATAAGTCAAGCAGAGAACCTCTTACCTCCAACATGTATACAGTTGAAGAAGCAGGGCACTTTCTGGCCTTGGCTCTCTATGAAGTTAATGAAGGGAAGGGCAGACCAGAGGAGCTGGTAGTGGGCTTTCCGGAACCGCAGGATGACCACCCCGGTGTAGGCATTCAGGTACGTCACTGAAATGAGTCAACTTTTACTTACAAAACAGCCTCTGAAACTCTAAGAAAAGATCTTTCAGGTTCTGTTATTTTTTTAACGAGTTACAGCAGATCACAAAGTTCTTACCATCAACTGCTGGATTTGCACAGTGAGTCAAAATAAGTAGCTTTAAAAAAAAACTACAAGTAGTTTGTAGCTTTAATCTTAATTATTATATACTTTATACAAACCTGTACTATGTAATCTATATGCAACAGGACCTTTTAGCATAAAGCTGATGAAGCTTTGTATATTTGTATTATTTCTACAGACAGAGGCCGTCATAACTTAATTTTCACACATTAACTATGTCTATCAATCAGGCATAACATTAAAAACTCCAGCAGCACTGCTGCATCTGATCCACTCAGACCAGCACAACACACACTAACACACCACCACCACGTCAGTGTTACTGCAGTGCTGAGAATGATCCACCACCCAAATAGTACCTGCTCTGTGAGGGTCCATGGGGGTCCTGACCACTGAAGAACAGGGTAAAAGGGGGCTAACAAAGTATGCAGAGAAACAGATGGACTACAGTCTGTAACTGTAGAACTACAAAGTGCACCTATATAGTAAGTGGAGCTGATAAAATGGACAATGAGCGCAGAAACAAGGAGGTGGTCATAATGTTATGCCTGATTGGTGTTTATTTTATCAAAAATAGATTTGAGGGACAGATTTGGATTTCATACTATGACAGGCTGGTGAAAGAGGAAAAAGTGCTTTATCGAGGAATGTAATGTATTCTTGCCACTTTGTTCTACTTTAGTCCTTCACATTTAGTTCTTAATCCTCTTTTTGGGGGGTTTAATTTCATCCTGCTGTGTTTGCTAACTCCAGGGCTGTTTTACTGCTGCTCACACCTCTCACACTGGAGCTTTAGCACTTTATATTAGACCAAAAGGGTCCCCAGAATAGAAGAGCCTGGACTACAGACTTAAAAAAAATGGTTCTTCAAGGGTTCTTTAGTAAAGCCATTGACTCTATTTTGCACCATGAGTTCTATACAGAACCATTTCATGCTTAAATTGTTCTTTGCATGGTGAAAATGTTCTTTTGATTGATGGAAAATGTGTTGTATATGTTTCTATACAGAACCTTTCTGACAATGGTCCTATATAGCACCAAAAAGTGCTGTGCTATTGTTAAGATGTCAAACCTTTAACAAAAGCAGAGCCCCTTTCGGTGCCATATAGAACCATTCAAAAATGTTCTACATAGAACCACACACACCACATCCTCCATCAATCTGAAGAACCAAAAAGGGTTCTGCTATTGTTGCTTTCGTTACAATGTCAAGCTTGTAACAATAGCAGAACCCCTTTTGGTGCAGAACCATTTTCAAAAAGGTTCTAAATAACAGAACCATTCCCTTTACTAAAGAATGCTTGAAGAACCATCTTTAAGTGTGTAACAAACTTCAGTTCCTATGCTGAGAGATGCTGGATATACCAAGATGTTCTAGGAGGAGTTTTTGGACCTGAAACATTTTTTTGTTTTTGTTTTGTTTGTGACTTTTTTTTGACTCTTCTTTCTAAGTCTGTATTTCTATGACGCCGTTTTAGGGCCACTGTTAATAAAAATAAAGATAGTACACTTCGAGAAAAAAGTTGTACTTTTTCGAGAAACAAAGTCGTAGAATTACGTCATTAAAGTGACATTAATACCAGGAAAAGTCACAATATTGTGGCCAAAGGCTGTGCAAAGGGAAGGCAGCACCTCCTCGTGTTTAAGGAGTTCAGGAGTTGGTAGTTCTACTTTCATATCGATTCACCCATAAAGAAACACTCAGTCTCCCTGTCTCTCCTGCTCAGCAGCACCAGCCTGTTATTAGTATAAGAACCGGCTGAAACGGCTGAGCAGGAAACTGTCTTTATCTAGAATAAAGAGCCAGACGGACTCGGAGGAAACTGTCTGTCTGTGTTGTTGAAGGAGAATCTCAGGCAGGGTCGTCTACACGGCTATCGGGGGCTACATCTCCCCCCATTCAAAGAGGGCATGAAGTTTCACAGACAGTGAGAATGATGATCAAAATGATCCACAGAGAGACAGGAGTGAGTGGAGCTCCGGCACCAGTACAGCAACCAAGACAACAACGCGTTATGGCAGCCCCCCTACAGTTAGCCCCCCTACAGTTAGACCACTTCATCCTCACCCCAGTACGACTTTTTTTCGAAATAGTACGACTTTTTTCTCGAAATAGTACGACTTTTTTTCTGAAAATATTACGACTTTTTTCAAAATATTATGACTTTTTTCAAAATATTACGACTTTTTTTCGAAATATTACGATTTTTTTCGAAATATTATTACTTTTTTCTCGAAATATTACGACTTTTTTTCTCGAAATATTACGAATTTTTTTCGAAATATTATTACTTTTTTCTCGAAATATTACGACTTTTTTCTCGAAATATTACGACTTTCCTCTTGAAGTGTACTTCTGTTATTAACAGTGGCCCTAAAGCGCCGTCGTAGTATTTCACTGTAGCTGTAAGACTTGGAGGTGGTCTTAGGTTCCTCTAGTCACTCCTGACAGCTCGCCACATTAAAAACAGCCTTAGCCTCATCCTGTCTGACCGAAACCCCTTGAGACAAGCCTGCTACTCCTAGTTGAGGTGTTTGTGTGGGGAGATGTGCTGCAGTGTTGACCTCCAGTGCCGATGCTGAACAGCGCTGCTCCGTATTCGCCGTGAGCTTTGACCACTGCGGCTCTAACTGCTTGGAAAATGGCCCTTTCCTCCAAAAGCTGGAGCTTACTTCTCTCCGAAACGCACACCTCACACAGCAAATACCTACAAGAATACACACACAGGCAAAACATCCGTCTGAAAACACCAAAACATGAAAATTAGATTATATAAAGCTTAACGCTTACCTCGCTTTCAGCCGCACCATCCTGCTCTCATGTGCGGAACTACAACGTGGGTAAACATTCCGCTTCCCTTCCGTATGGGCTGTTAACCAATCAGAAGTCGCGGTTGCTCTAAAGGGGCGGGGCTTCAGCTGGCCCAGACGAGACTGTTCAAAAACACGTAACATTTATACGGTCGCTTTAGCTTCGCTCGACAAACAACAAAAACAGCTTTCACGCGTTTGAGAGGCTTTAAATGCTGCACAATCACCGCCAGTTAAATGATTTATTTAAATAAGTCAAATTAGGTTTTATTTGACCGGAGCGAATGTGTCCCTGGTGTCCTTCTTCACTTTGACCAAGAGATGGCGCTATAAGAACAGCTATAGAATCAAAGGCACAATCGGACCAAGTGTGGATTTTTTAATCCTATAGTTAATCAGTGTGCAAAACACAAGGCATATATATTGCCAACAGAACATTCAAAGTCAACAGATAAAGAGGGGAAAAATGGTAAATAAATAGATAAAAAATAAAAAAAAAGCTCCATCGATCAACAAAAATGGTTTTCCCTTAATGGTTTAATTTTTCACACTTTCCAGAGACTTATGCAACAGATGAACTTCCGTCTTCCACATATATATTTGGAGAATCACCTAAGTACATCAGTGCTTGTGTATAAAGTATTTGCACAGCACAACAGATCAAAATATGCATTAGAAATTCAATACTTGTCTCCTCCAAGAACAGGCCGACCCAAACAGATGTATCTCGATATTTTAGACCTAAGCCAGTCATGAAAAGATGTCCACGGACCAAGTGTAGAGTGCACAGTGTTTAAGGTTAAAAGCAATGTTAAACAAAGTATAACACTTCTAGATTCTATTCATCACAGTAATACGATAGAACTGCACATTAAAAAGCAACTTATTTTCACCTCAAGTGGAAATACAGATATAATCGTTCTACTTTTACTGAAGGAATATTGTAGTATTCAATGTACTGATATATTAAAGTGAAGTTATATTAAAGCATTTTAACTTAAGTGTAGTGTGCAGCTCTGTGTGTTTTAAACAGTCCCAGAAATGACTTGATTCACTGTTCCTGGGCAAAAAAGGAGGTTAGATTTCATACATTTACTTTTGGAAACAAAGATGTCATAGTAGAGCTAATTAGCAGTTAAATCACTGCACCTTGGTTGAGTTTGTTTATTAGCACTGTACAGTGATGAAAAATTAAAAATACAATGGTATTTAAGCACCGAATGAGCTATTTTTAGAATTTTTGCTCTAGTTTAATAAAATACAAAATAAAGTGTCCTATAGTGAACATAGATTGTAGCGGTTGTGTATTGCAGTTAGTAAATTGTAAGTTGTGTTTAGGGTTTCCCACATGAAAAAACAAATATATGTGAAATGTATTATTATAGACTATCTATTACATTTGAAAATGTTTGAAAATGGACAAAACATGTTTTGGGGGGGGGTTCAGTGTACTTCACTGCTTGGAATATATATTTGAAAACCATATATTTGACATATATCTCACAAGTTTTTTTCTCAATATGGGTTTGTCTTTTGGGGCAAATGTCTTGCAGAAAATATGTTTTGTCCTAGAAATGTCTTGAGGTGGGTGTGTCCCACACTGAGTGTGCTTGTAGTGGGCGTGTCCTGTCATCAGGTTACCTGTCCCAAATTTTACACTTACCTTAAATGCACTTTCTAGAAAGTCAAGTATGTCCTGTCTTTCTCAAATGTGCAAAAACTAAACACACCCTTTCCCAAAGACGGCATCAAATCAGCATTGGGCTCAGTATGTATATCACACAGTTTAATGCACTGGTGACATTCTAGCACATTGTATCAGAGACATTGGGGAACGTCCTGAAACCGTCTGTAACTGCCAGCTGTCCCACAGATATTCCATACATATCTGCACACTTACAGTCTTAACAAGGGCTTGTGCACTTTTTCTAAGTTTGAAAGTGCATGTGTGCATCAGTGTGGACTGTGGGACAGACCATGTGTCCTGTAGAGCAGTTCTTCTCATTTCTGGTCCTGGAGGCCCACTACCCTGCGTTTTTAGTGTTTTCCCTGCTCCCAACATACCTGATCCAACTAATCAGCTCATTACCAGTCTATTGTTGAGTTAAAGTGGCTGTGTTAAAGCAGGGAAAGCACTACAATGTGCAGGGAAGTGGGCCTCCAGGACCAGGGTTGAGAAAAACCGCTGTAGTGGACATTGCTTGCAGTGGAACCGTGTTGTAGTTGATTGGGGATGACTGGGGATAACCATGAGAAATTTTAGACTAAATATGGGGGAAATGTAGACTTATCAGGGTGGGAACAGAGTGTGAAATGTCCGAAACAATCCAACGCGTTCATCAGCAGTATCCAGTTAACAAGAAGCCTGTCGTTAGCCCATGAATGAAATGTAAGCTGGCATTGCTGAAAAATCACACACACACAAAAAAAAAACTCCAATAAGCATGTGGATGTGTGTCGCGTGTGCAGAGAACACATTACATGCATTAAAAATAAAGATTCCCACCTACAAAGGCAAAAGAGCTACGTTATCTAACAATAGCATTTCACTAGCTGGCTTGTTTTGCTTGTGTGAGTGATTGTACTGCTGAGCACCAACGAGAGGAACTTGGTGGCAGGTTTGAAAGACCACATCGAAACGAGGACAGTGGAGTAACTTAATACACATGCAAATGAAAAAATAACAGTGCTAATGTATGATTTCTGTTTTTAAAATCAACTTAAATCAAAAATCATATGTCATATTTGCTATGTGAGAGAGGGCCTCTGAGCTAGCTGAGTGTTTTTTCTCAATGATAGGTGGGGTGGAAGGTGGAGGTGAATCATGTTGTCATTGAGGGCATTTATAGGCACTTATTAGTCTGATAACTGCAGAAAATCAGATTTTTGCCAGTAAATCGTTCAACTCTTTTGTATGTGTTTGAGTAATCAGATAATGGGAAAGTTATGGTCTACATGAGTCAGGCAGTAATTGGATTTATGCTTTGCAACCAGCCAATAAACTCACAGAATAACACATGACTAGTGGTGAGGTTGGAGATTGCAACCAACTGAACCCCCCTCCCTCACCCCTCCCTTTCCAAGCATGTAGTAGAACCTACAGTGGCTGTCAGGTTTTCTTCCGTCGCCCGTCCCGATTT
This sequence comes from Colossoma macropomum, assembly GCF_904425465.1. Classification (NCBI taxonomy): domain Eukaryota; kingdom Metazoa; phylum Chordata; class Actinopteri; order Characiformes; family Serrasalmidae; genus Colossoma; species Colossoma macropomum. The sequence continues at coordinate 4,645,637 of NW_023494793.1, read as the reverse complement.
TGTTTTGCTTCTTCATGTTTTCGCTTCTTTGACGACGAGGATTCACCCTCCCTTCCTTTCTCTTGTGCTGAGTAATAAGTCTGGTCCTCCATTTGTCAACATTTGGGTTCTCAAACATCGTTAGCCAGCACCAGCATCAACCACTTCTTTCTGCGTCTTCCAACCAGTGCTATAGTGCCACCAAATTCAAACTGCCACTTTAATGTAAAAACGTAAAAGGCGCTCTCTAGAGCCAGTGTCTGTTCTGGGCTTCTGTAGAAACATGATGGCCTCTGCTTGACGAGAACCCGCTCCCTGAGTAGATATGAAGGTCTCATTCTAGGCTAACGAAAACACAATGATGTGTTGTCACAGGTGATTATACACTAATATCAACATGGTTTTGTATACTATATTCCATTTCTGCTAAAAGATCCCTCTAAATTTTACACACTGCACCTTTAATTAGATTTCCAGGCCTTAATCGATCTAAGAAATCGGAGTATGCTGTAGACGTGACCACTTAAATAATCAGATAACTGCAGAAATCTGATAATGATTGGATTATTAAGTGCATGTAAACACATTCATCAATTAACATCACTTTTTCTCGCCCGCTGGTGCACGGTGACGTAATCAAAACTCAGAAGAAGTTTTTCGAGGCGGGGCAAAAGTCAGGGCACTTCATTCAATCACAATACATTTAGTCTTTCAGATGATATATAAAGATGAATAGTGCTAAAAACGATCAGGACTCATGAACTAACATTGTTCTGATTTCAGGCTGACTTTAAAAAGAACAGGCCTAGCAACTTGTAGTGGGCGTGTCTTGTGCAGTCACGCACCAGTGGGCTTGTACAGGCGCGTGTTGGGAGTTGCGGGCATGTTCTGGATTGAGAGGTCTCGCGATGGGCGTGTGCTGCAGTAGGCGTGTCTCGCTGGTCTCGCTGGGTGCAGAGCGCGCAGTTTACACACGCACAAGCGCACGCGCGCGCACAGACACACGCGCTCTTCAGTCATGGCAGTGTGAGGGTGAGAGTCGCTGGACCGCTGTCTGCAGCTCGCGCACACTCCGGAGGAAGATCTGCGGCTTCGTCTGGACGCAAAATGTGGATTTACAGGAATATCATCACGTGCGCGTGCGTGCTCGCGCTCACCGAGCATGCCGTCGCCATCAGTAAGGTAGGAAGCTGCACTTTGCGCTGTTTTAAACCTGCGTCTGTTTTTACAGGGTGCAGCTCATAATGATGCGTGTTTGCCCAAAAAAAATGATGTCAGCTTTGCATTTAAGTGCTTACTGACCATTAGAACCATTAGAACCTGATGTTTTTGCATTCTAGAGGGGAACTGGCTTAAAGGTGAGCATTAGAGACCACTAGTTTTCCTGTAGACCTCCTGTAGATCCCTATAGGAAAACCATCAAAATCAGTGGAATCAGTCCCAGAACACCTGTTAAACCATTAGCATCCTTTACACTGTGATATGAACCCTTCAGCAAAACACTACATAACATTACTGACCATTTGACACAAACAGGAACCACCAGAAGCTTTTAATGGTAGCTCATTTTTTCAGCTGTGTGGTCACCTGATGCAAACATATGCATCAGTATAGTGCAGTGTGGTGTTTGCATCCTAGTAGATTGTCTGGGTGCTCTTTTTTATCACCTTTCCTTCTGGTTTGCACGTTTTTGGGTGCTGTTTTTGTCAAAAAAAGCACATCTGAAATAACTAAATGTGAGTGCAGTGACCAGATTCAGTGACTTGGTCATCCTAGTCATCATAACCACCTTGTATTTTGGCTCAGACAGTGACCATTGCATATTTGCAGGGGATGTTTCTTTCCAATCCTGGGAATATGCGAGCAGACATGCAGCCTGATAACTTTTATTGCTCTTATGGTGTTTATTTGCTTTTTTCTTTTTTTTATATATTATGAAAATCACACTGTGAGAGTGTGTGCGTGTGTGTAAACTGTGAAGAGTTCAGGATTTTGAAACAGGCTCGCCGGGGATTGGGAAATGCCGAGCTCACTGTCGTCTACGTTATTGAATTCCGAAAGGGTCGATTAGGATTTTCATGCTGTTGATCTTGAATGTGAGCACTAAATCATTCGTAGACGTTAATGCTTTCTCCTTCTCTTTGACAGATTGCGCCTGTTTTAACGAGCCCCTGCTGAGACTTTTAATCTAGTGTTGATTTCAGAGTGGTTATAGGCAGACACAGTGAGAGAGAGAGCCAGAGAGAGAGAGAGAGAGAGAGAGAGAGAGAGAGAGAAATCTGGACAGAATAGCTTATATAGGCTTATGTGGTCTAATTGCAAGGAGGAAATCTCTCAGAAGGATCAGATGACCCTCCACAAATGAGCCTTCTCGCACCTTTCTTTAACCCAAACAGGCACCAGAGCCAGGCCAGCGTCTTTTTCTCCTCACATTTCCAGGCTTTAATCCATTAAAGGGGCTGGAAGTGCGGATTTTTTGTCTTTGGTGTCCTTAGAGACACTTTATATACCACAAAAAAGACATTATGACAAGGATTTGGTTTCTTTGAATTACCTCTTTATTATAACATCAGGCCTCAGAGACTACAGCACACTTTCCTTTGGGTTGATTGGATACATAGATAAGAATTTTGTAAGACAGATATTAGGAAGTTAGAAAATCAATTTAGAAAATCGTCAAGGCGTATTTGACCACTAGTCTTACTGTTCGAGGAGCCATAATATGCTGCCTGTTGGGTCTCAAGCTGGGGTGATGCATATGGTTTTAGTTTAGTAATCAGTGCAACCTGTTGATGACGTTTTTACACTGGGGTGTAGTTTTGGTTTCAGAAGTGGGGGGTGACACTGAAGTTTAGTGCTGACAAAATGGATTATTCTCTCATTGACTGATTTACTTCTTATCCTTTCTTTTTCTGCTTCGTGGTGTTTTTTATTTTTAGACTTATTTCTAAGCTTCTTCATCTTTATCATAGTGGCATTTGGCTAGTAATGCTGCAGCTCTTCTCACACAGAAAGCATTGATTGACCTGGAGAAACAGAAATGGGTGTTGTGGGGTCAAGGAAATGAGAGTAGTATAACCATGAAAGTGGGAGCAGTGGCACCATGGGAATGGGTGAAACATGACCTTAGCAGTTGCTGTAGTGTAACCATGGAAATTGCTGCAGCGTAAAAATGGAAATTGCTGTAGCGTAACCAAGGAAATAGCTGTAGCGTAACCAAGGAAATTGCTGTAGCGTAACCAAGGAAATAGCTGTAGCGTAACCAAGGAAATTGCTGTAGCGTAACCAAGGAAATGGGTGTAGCATAATGTGGCAGCAATGATTGTGGTGTACCCAAGAAAATGGATTTAGTGTGACCATCAAAATGGGTCTATGACCCATAGAAATGATTGTGGCATAACCATGGAATGGGTGTTGCATAAGCATGGAGAAGGGAGTAGTGTCACCTCAGAAATTGGTCTAGTGTAACCAAGGAAATGGGCATAATTTAACCATTGAAATGGGCATGGTGAAGCAACGGAAATGGCTTAGCATAACCATGAAAATGGGTGTAGCATCACTGTAGAAATGGTTGTGGCATAACAATGGAAATGGTATAGCATAACTATGGAAATGGGTGTAGCACAAACAAGGAGATGGGTGTAGCATAAGCATGGAAATGGAAGTAGTGTCACCTTGGAAATCAGTGTAGCGTAACCATGGAAATGGGTATAAGTGAACCATTAAAATGGGCATACTGTAACCATGGAAATCTCCAAAGTGTCACCACAGAAATAGGTGTAGCATAACCATGTAAATGGGTGTAGCATCACTATAGAAGTAGATGTGGCACAACCATAGAAATGGTGTAGCGTAACCATGGAAATGGGTATAGTGTAACCATGGAAATGAGTGTAGTGTAACAGTGGAAATGGGTGTAGCGTAACCATGGAAATGAATTTAGTGTAACAATGAAAATAGGTGTAGTGTAACCATGGAAATGAGGGTAGTGTCACCCTAGAAATCAGTGCCACATAACCATGGAAATGAGTTTAGTGTAACAATGGAAATGGGTGTAGCGTAACTATGGAAATGGGTGTAGCGTAACCATGGAAATGAGTTTAGTGTAACAATGGAAATGGGTGTAGCGTAACCATGGAAATGAATTTAATGTAACAGTGGTAATAGGTATAGTGCAAGCATGGAAATGGGAGCAGTGTCACCCTAGAAATCAGTGCCACGTAACCATGGAAATGGCTGTAGTGTAACCATGGAAACAGATGGACCCAAATATCAGTAACGAAGTTCTATTTCCAAAGGATTTTTATCTCGCAACTAATATTTTAGATCTATTTTTAAAACATGTATTGCAACAATAGTAAGATCAGAACCACCTTAACAGCTTCCCCCGACAACTTCTAGCTGAATTCGACAGGTAGGGAGGTAGAGGGGATATAGAGACAAAAGCTGGACATTGAAAGGTGCAAGGACGCATGTCTGTCCAGTCCCTAATGGAAAATCTGTCTGTATTGTTGCAGCCTCTCCCGTTTATCTGATTTCACGATCTTCTGGATAAAACAGGCTTCCGTTTGCAGCCCGTTTGGAGCCAAAGTCTGATTCAGCCGGAGACAGACATCTCTCAATGAAGTCCTATAACAGGCTCCACAACAGCCGGTGCAGAAAAGCATGACATTTACCGTGATCTTCGTTTTGATTGGGCGTGTTTGAGTGTGTATTGGGCTGGGAGCCCACGGGCTGTAACTGGAGGAGAGCAGCTCCTCTTGGGGTTAAAAACAATATAGTTGTGCTTACACAGCTGTGGCTCTCAGGAGCATGTCTGCCTCTCCCACACCAACACACACCCTGCCCTCTCACACACACACTCTGATTGCGCGCGTATGTATGTGCGTGAAGGAGTTTGAATGATCTTTAACCTCATTGCAATCGATAGTTATGCTGTCTGTGCCCTAATTGCGTTATCAAGTGTTACTGTGGGAAAAACGCCCCGGACAACGACGCCGGCAGTCAAAAGTTTGGGGACATGTTGATTTTTTTTTTTTTAACAAATGTTCTAAATATAAATAATCAGGTTTATTTTCTCAGTTCACAATGACTTAACATGTTAAAGACTAATCTGGTTTATTTAGTGGAGAATAAAATTACCTGTGTAAATATTAGTAATGTATCAGACCCTAGTTGTGATGTCAGAGCTCAAACCTTTGGGAGTTTAAAACACCTTTGTGATAAAAGTGTTTCAATATGTGCTTCTAACAGTAGTTTGGAAAACAAGGCTGTCAAATCAGACAAAACCTGCTCTTTAAAGATGGTAGAGGTTTGATGGGCAGGGTATATAAACTGATGATGTCACTGTTTTATATGCAGAGATGTGCAGGTTATCAAACCTGTGATATGAAAACGTGTAATACATTACTTGAACTCTGTTACATAACATTGACATAACCATGCCATAAACATGTCATACCAGATGTCACATGCTCGCATGAGTTATAGTGACAGATTATCTTCAATTATATTACAGCGTCATGTTACCATTACCAGTAATTATCATGACAGATGCCATAATGTTCAATGTCATGACAATATTTCGATTAGTACATTTTTCATTTCAGCAAGAGTGTCCTTTTAATGACCTCTGCTCTGATTGGCTGACCTATTCACAAGGACAGACTGTCTGCAGTAACAACACTCCTTATCACCTCACTGTGACCTGGGGGTAAACTGCTATAGGCTAAAACGTGGTTTCCTTATGTTGACTGTATGAACTTTAAAAAATATATGCATAAAATATTAAACTCTGTCAATTTCAAAAAAGAAGGTAAATCTCAGGTAGATAAAATGCTTTAAAGCATTGCATCGTTTTCTGAGCCTGTCGTTAATGAAGTCATCAGACAGTGTATATTTTGGCCAAATACCTGTCTTCCAAATAATCTGGGCTCCTGTCCAAAATTTCAACACAATCAATTTAGTTGGAAAAGTGATCAGTTACCACGTCCAATACTGTAGAGCAGCCAAAGAAAGCACTCTCCGTTTGTGAAATGTAGACGAGAGAATTCAGCATCTGTCACTTCCCATCATGCACTGGTATAGCCAGATAAAGTGTGTCAATCATCACAGGAGTTAAAGAGGGAAGTGGAAAGGAGGGATGTGGGAACAGACAAGTGCATCTGACTCATGTTAGAGCAGAAAACAAATGGGGGCTGGGCTGGGAGAGGTTAACAGAGAGATAGACAGTTAGAGAGGAATAGATAGAAAGAGATAGGGAGAGGGAAGAGAGGGAAAGACAGAGTGAGAGAAAGAAAGTGAGGAAGATAATGATATTCAGGCTGTGTCCAGAAACTTTTGCTACTGCTCCTGTCCTCCTCCTCCCTTTCTAGTGCTCCTGTCTTACCCAGGAAGAATGCGAAGTGATCGAGGAGAGGAAAGAAGGAGGAGGAATTGAGAGAACGAGCAGAAATTGGCAAAATGAAACATCATTAAATCTGATGTTGACAGTGGACGAAATGAACCTGTCACAGCGTTCGCTTGAAAGCATGTGCTAAGATGTTACACAGAGCCTGTCTGTTCACATTTGTTTAGTTTCTCTGCTCCATGTTTTTTTATTTTATTTTACACCAACTACGAAACACATGATTGTCTAACCCCCAAAAAACACAGAATTTAAAGTATGGTTGTTGTGCTCCATGTTTGTCCGTCCTCTCTGGGCGTGTCTGCTGTGATGTCACTCTAAAATCTGTGAAAGACTTCCTCGGTAGCATACACTGATGAATCCTCCGTTTTAAGCCGCTTTGGTGGGTCTTTTAAGGGGCTCCTGTCGTCTCCGGTATCAGGACAGCTGGTAAGTTGGCATCACAAAATCGGTTTCACTGAGGAGAGGAAGAGGTTCAGTAGGAAAAAGCAGTAACTTTCTGGACGCAGCCATAGAGATACTTAAAGAGATATTCTAGCCTAAAAGGGACACACAGACACACACACGCACATCATCTAAACTGCTTATCCTTCTGGGTCGCGGTGGGGTGCTGAAGCCTATCCCAGCTGTCATCAGGGTGGAAGGCGGGATACACCCTGGACAGGTCGCCAGTCTATCACAGGGCAGTAAAATATGTAATATATAAAATGAACATGTAACATATTATTTGTCCCTGTATATATATATATATATATATATATATATATATATATATATATATATATATATATATATGTCGTGTATAGAATTATGTAGAATGGTGTTCTGTGGCACAGCACTGTATCATTCATCATCATCAGTTTGATAGAATTCATAACTTCTTATCGTTTTTCTGTTTTCACTACAATACCCAACATGCATCATGCCAATACATTACACAACCATTGCAAAAACAGCTAACCCCCAAATACCCACCCTAAAAGACTTGTAGTCTTCCAAAATTTACTTCCACCTTGAAGAAGCATTATTAGAAGGAGGTTTTTCTGATCTTTATACCATGAAATAGCTCTTCAGAGACTGCTGTAGTGGGCAAGTAGGCATGTTTACAAGAGATGCACAATAGTTAAATTTTTTCATTTTGGCTGAGTGTCCCATTAATGTTCATTTTTTCCTTATTCCAGTAATGCTTTGTCAAAACTGTGACTAAATATGGTCATGCCAGTAAAGCTTACTGAGTTGCACTGAATTAAAAGTGATAGGATGAGAGAAGCAAACAGAAAGAGAGAAAGATAAAGAGGAAAAGTTGGATTCCCTCTAAACAGCCAGGTGATACAGATGAGTATCACCTACTGTGCTGCTTAACTCACACTTTCCCTTCCCGTCCTCCTTTCTCGCTGTGCGTTCCTTCCCTCCCTCTCCCTCGCACAGCATAGACACTCTTCTTACAGAATTAAATCAGCTACTGCGCTAAAGGACAAACATCTGGGTTGTGTTTGACCCTCTGTGAGTGGTTACTGCAGTGACCATGGACCATGTCCAGGCCTGTGAGCGCTCTCATATATTTGTTCTGAAAAAACACATCACCACTAAACCCCAGAATGCTGCCCGAGGCTAGCAAACCCTACCCAAGACAACGATTAGCATGTGTGACACGCTGCGAACCTGGGCACTCTTCAGCTCTAAATGTGCCAGAAATGTGTAGGTTATGGACGCTGGCTCTCTGCTAGCACCAAAGCTAACCCTTGCTGAGTGTCCAGCCCTATTTTAGCCCGTGGGCTGCCGCAGGAGCGGACAGTCGGTGGATGTTTGTGTCTTGCTGCGAGATTAGACTGCTTTGCAGATGGTCAGAGGACAACCTGTTCCTCTTCATTTAGATTTAACATTTAAAGCAATGGTTCATCGAAAAGTTACGTTTGCACAGTTGCCAGTCAGCCATCCTTGGTGTTTTTGTGCCGGAGCTGTGAGGCTAATGTAGCTAACAAGTAATGGAAGCTTATACCTGCTAATTAGCTTCATACACAGTGCTAAATCAACACACATTTCTGTCAAATTGCTGTTAAATAATCTCAGATAGACCTGATAATGTTCTTCCTGACATCTTGTTATCTTAAAAATGGACAAAAATACAGACAGAATTGAAGCTTTGAGATGGTTGCTACTGTTTTTAGCAGTGTGAGGTACTTTTTTTCAGTTTATATAGATAAAAGTGTGGCTGCGTCCCAACTGTGTACTACACACTAATACTATACAGTATATACTGCGTACTAATCTTAATAGTATGAGCTCGACAGGTTAGTACACAAAATATTAACATACTACACCATTCTTACTAACAGGAAGTGATGAACCGTTGCTATGGCAATGCACATCATAGCAAGCTCGACTCTGAAGGCTAGCTAACAAATTAACATGCGTTTGAAAAAACAAATTTCTTACAGAAACGCTAAATGAAAACATTCGTAAGTGTAACATATTTGTTTTTTTTTTACAGAATATTTTACAAATTTGGGATGATCTCACATTTATACACCATTTCTGGTCACGCTGCCGCTGCAGCTGCTCTCGCGTTGCGAGAAGCTCCTCTCTTTCCGTTTCCCATTGGATTGTGGGACAATAGTGTCCATCAGTACTATACTCAAAAAACCGACTGGTTCTAAGGATGCATTGTGGATTTTTGAGTATACTCAACTTTGACATTTGTGACTATACTACATACTACATACTCAAACACTAGTTAGTATTAGTATTAAGTGCGCAAGTGGGACGCAGCGAACGTCAAACAGTGTTGGAAATCACGTCGTTGCTGTGGGAACAAAACTTCGTGTCTTGAAAAAATTTACTTTCAGGGGAACAAAAAAAGCATCATTAACTTTTAATGCAAGTTAATGTAACATGATTTTACCTCAAGTCATGTTTAGACCATTTTTACCCATTTGTTATGAAATGGAGCCAGTGTTTTCTAGTTTTGTAGAAAAAAGAAATTTAAATGACAAATGTGGAGACATGCACGTCCATGTAAAATTACACAGGCATGCTGTTTGGCATGATGCTAATTGATGACGTATAAGCTTCTGTTACTTGTTAGCTACATTCGCCCCATAGCTCCAGCGTAAGAAGCAAACTTCACACATCATCTTTTGGCTGATTCATTACAGTTGGGCTAAGGGGGTGAACTGCCTGATTAATATTTTGGCTAAACGTTAAAAAGAACGTGGAGGAACAGATTGTACCCTGAAGGATTTCGCCCTGTGGGCTGCAAAAGAACAGTTCGTATTCAGCCTGCAAATCTGGACTCTAGATTTCAGAGCAGTGCGCTTTGGCTTCCAGTATGTATTTTAGCATCTGAGAGTAAGATAAGTATAAACCAAAACACACTAAAGATGATAAGCCAGTGCTTCTGTGCCTGCATGAATGATAAGCAGTAGTTCTGAATAACTGGCAAAAGGCAAGACACCACTTGAATCTCCTTTCTCTGGCTGGGTGAAGAGCCAGACAGGATCTAGGGCTGTGATCAGACACCATTAGAATAAATGAGAAGGATCCCATTCTGTTATACTTGAACCATCTGTCTGTTTTGCCGGGCTAAAATGTCTCTCAGCTGGCCTTGATGAGAGGACAGACGGACAGAAGAGAGCCACGACACATAAACAAGCTCAGCAGGAATGTAGTGGTGTACCCCCAAAATCAACGAGTGCGTGCTAAGCTAGTGCAGGGGTAATTGACACTCCTGGCTTAATGGTGTGTGTGTTTAACTCTTCGAGGGGACTACATGTCCGCAGGATGATGAAAATATGAACACTTTGTTGTAGTGGGGACGTTTGGCTGCTCTAAACAGGAAAAAATACTTAATTATATCAGAAGAAGTTAAAGAGGAGGGTAAGGATGGGGTTTGATAAGGTGCAGCATTATATAGCTTCTGTAACACCCGACAAAGACAGGAATAAAAACTTGTGTATGTGTGAGAGAGACAGCCTTGAGCTCTCACGGGTGTCTAGAACCCAGACATGTGAGTGTCTTTACTTGCTCCAGTAGAGAACTGTATTCCTTGACCTACATTGTTATCTTTCCTGACTTAAGGATAATGTGCTTGATGTTGTTATCAGTTCAGAGGCCTAGTTCAGTTCAGTGTTTCCCAGTCTTGGTTGACTTTGCACTGTGTGGTTTAGATTTTTTTTTACTTTTAAACTAATTGAATGTCCATTTTACACAATTTCCCTTACCCTAATTGTAATCTGAGGTTTGCTAGTTTTGCCCTAGAGGTATAAGGCTAATGTAGCTAATAAGTAGGGCTGAACGATTTTGGCAAAATGTCTAATTGCGATTTTTCTGACCAATATCGCGATTATGATTTAAATTGTGAATGTTTTAAACTGATGTTTGTTGTGTTTTTTACTTGCCAAAAGGCTGCCAGTTATTCATGGTTGTGATGTCACAGCACACGGATGTTTGGTTGCTTCTGATTTGTCGAATTCATCTAAAAGCAGCTCACAGGCTCCGTGTGATTAGGATTAATTTCCCCACCTAAACCATATCAACATTCACACTCGAAGATGGTTCTTTAAGGGTTCTGCAATCAAGAAAAGGGTTCCATTTAGAACCATTAACCCTCAAAGAACCCTTTGCATGATTTGCATGGTGAAGCAATGCTTCAGACTGATGGAGAATTTGTAGTAGATGGTTCTACATAGCACCAAAAAGGGTTCTTGTAGTGTTACAAGCTTGACATCGTAATGATATAAGAACTCTGGAGCTGCATAGAAAGCCTTTTCAAAACGGTTCTTTATAGAGCCATCTACAGCACTTTCTGAAGAACATCAATCTGAAGAACCCTTTCACAATGCAAAGAACATTTCGCTGTTGTCGGAACAAAACCTCATATCTTCAAAATAGTAACTTTATAGGAGAAGCATAAAAACTGCTTTACTTTTAATGTAAGTCAATGGAACCGGACGTTTTTCTGAGTCATTTTGGCCCATTTCTTTTGGTCCGTTCATCATGAAATTTACACACAATATAAAGGCCGACAGGTATTTTCAAAACACAGCAGAAAGTGAAAAAGGTCAAAATTGGAGATACAAGGTTTTGTTCCGACAGCAGCGATTTAATAATGCAAATGGTTCTTTGTTCATGGTTCTATATAGAATCATTTTTTTTACTGGAGAACTGTCTTTTTTTGTTGCATACTTTCAAATTGCGATTTCGATATAAAAACGATTAATCTTTCAGCCCTACTAACAAGTAATGGAAGTTTAGCAGTTAGCATTGTGCTAACTGCATGCCTGAACCATCACACACTTGCCTCAGACTGTGTCTAGTCTGTGAAGTAATCTTTAATAGACTTGACTATGTTGTTTCTGACACTGTATGATATGCTGTTATCTAAAAACATGGACAGGCTTCTACTGCAGTTTTCAGCTATGGGATCTACTTTTGTGGGTGGAACATTCATACTGATAGAAATCTGTGCATTTTGTGGATATAACAGTAGTGCAATATGTATCTTTCTGGAGTTTGGACACCCAAATACCAGCCTCTAGTAGACTTCGCCTACTATCACCTTTAAGTGTAATGCAGTGAAAGCCAATGAAAAGGTGACCTCCATAACCTAAACTATATCCTCTGACTTGAGGTTAGTGGATTAAAACAATGTTTTGGCCAAAAAATTGCACAATATTCCCCTTTTGATGATCTAGGCATGCACTTTGAGCAATGCTAATTGGTGGGGTATGTGCTTCTATTACCCGTTATCCAAACTAACAAAGATAAATGTACAAATGCTGGATAAGGGGACAACTGTGTAAGTTCCATTTTGTTGGCTGTACCATCACTTCAAGGGGTGATTCCATGAAAGGAGCAGGTTTCTAATAGCATGCTGGTTGATTGTGGAAAGGTAACGGTTTTGTCACAGCATGTGTCGACTCTGTGTGGTCTGGTGGAAGTTATTTTAGTACAGTAAGAAACAGGTGACAGAACAGATTCACAAAACAAATACATTTGTGAACGTGGCCTGTTATTGTTCATTTGGTATCTGCTTCTGTAATTTTAGTTCCTGTGCTTTGAAAAACATCATGGCCGAGTTTTGGTCATATTAGGTCATATTCACACATATAACACACAACCACAAGGGTTTTACTCCTTTTAAAACAGTTTTGCAAAGTAAAGAAAAAAAGTAAAGCAAACAGTTTGAAATACATGAATGAAATTTAGAGTCAGTGTACATATATATATATCTTTTTTTCTTCTTATATATATATATATATATATATATATATATATATATATATATATATATATATATATATATATATATAAGCGGTTTAGATGATGTATGTATGTATGTACATATATATATATATGTGTGTGTGTGTGTATATATAAGAACAAAAAAGAAATATATATGTACACTGACTCTAAATTTCATTCATGTATTTCAAACTGTTTGCTTCATATATTCTCTCAGCTCTATCATTCCACTGACCACTGGTTGCTATGTACCAACAATGGCTGCTTTACTTTTGCTTTTTTGGTGTCCAAAAAGATATTAAACAGTCAGCGGTTTGGCCTGAATTTTATTTTAATGAGGCTCTGCTAGCATGCATTAAGGCTTGCTAGCATTGATATAGTGAGGATGACAACTGCCAGCTACACCAGCTACCCAACAGCTTGAACTGTTTTTGAATATTAAACAGAGCACACGATTGTTTACCTCACATTTTACTGGCTAGCAGTAGTTGATCAGCCAGTACCTCAGTGTGTGCTGGCTAATTAACCAGAGTCCTGCCTGTTACAGCACTAGGCATAGACGTACAGGGCATATGGCTGAACATAGCAATGTTTTTGTCACTTTTTCAAAGTATTAAACTTGTTTTTTTACATTTACGTTAATTGGCAGACACTCTTATCCAGACCAGCTTCCAATCTGATCACTTTACAGATGTAGACGAAGGTCATGTTAGGAGTCTTGCCCAAGGACTCTTATAGGTATAGCATAGGGTGTTTGCCCAGGTGGGGGATCAAACCCCAATCTACAGCTTGGAGGGCAGAAGTGTTACTAAACTATACCAACCACACAGTCAACTACTACTAATTGCTAATTAGGTAAGTAGCCTATAGGAACTAGCTCAGCTCAGCTAAGTTCGTACAATCAGGATAAACAGAGGATCGAGTTAACACTGTGTTTACATGTTCAAAAAGCCTGAAATAATCATTTAAAAGTCAGGTGTTGGGTCGGATTTTGCTGACCGCATCAAACATATTTATTTATTAACATCACACACAGGCTCAAAAAGAAGGTCCAGCTCTATGTTTAGGTCTCAAATGCAAAATCAACATTATACTGATGAAGCTATGATGACAATAGTAAATAATTCACTCATGTACTCAGGAGACACTTTCATCACACAACATCTTTCATCAGGTTTTCTCTTTGAATTCTCTTGCACGATTCTTAACGATTTAATCCTGCAGAAGAATTGAAAAATCAATGCAGTTCCTGTTTAAAAACAGCACAGATCCAACCCATTAGACTGTGGTCAGGGCTAAATGTTGTGTAATATGCTTGAAAAAGATGTGCCTTAATGATAAAGGCAGGGATTTTAATTTTAATCTCATCAATCTTCCTCCCTCCCTCTGAGAACAGAGCAGTTCTGTGTGTTTCATCTGAGCGATGGAGACCAGACAGCACTGAATTCATGCACTTTACCAAACTGATCACAACACTGACTCATTCATTCAAGTTAACAAGTGGTGCTATTGTCAGAGCTCACCAGGCCATAATGTCTGTGTGTGTGTGTGTTAGTGAGTGTTAGGGCACTTTTCACCTAATTAGCTCCTGAAAAAGAGTGGCCTTTTTGTGCTGCTTGAGAAGAGAGAAAGTTGGTTTTGCTTGTACTGGAGAATTACACACATACTAATTTTTTTATGCTGCGCTCACACGCTGGTCGTGCACAAAAGAACAGCAAGGCTGGATTAAACTCTTCCTCTTTTCCGGCGGCCTTTCGACCACACTGTGCGCAGCGCTCCGAGGTTGTCATGGAGTGTGAGTGTGATTAACTCTGGCGGAGGGCTCGGTTCTAATCCCTTTTAATGAGAGGTTTTCCTTCTCTGCTTCACCTGAACTCTGTCTGACTGGTATCAGCGACTAGGAGCGCATGCATATCTCTGACCTCTCAGTGGTTCGATTTTGATTATGATTCATTAGGAAGCTATGAATTATGCACGAAACCTCAAAATTCTCCACAATTTGATTCGTTTTTATCATTCTGGTATGTTTCAGCATGATTTTGAAAAGTACACCTAATATACGAATGTAACCAGGAACTGTTTATGCCAAAAAAAAGATGCTACTTCAAGGGTTCTTTAGTAAAGACAGTTGCTGTACATAGAACAATGTACACTTAAAGAACCATTTTCAGGCCTAAGTGGTTCTTTGCCTGGTGATGAGGTTCTTCAGATTGAAGAATGTGTTGTATGTGAATGAATATTTTTTTTAAAAATGCTTCTCTATAGCACCAAAAAGATATATGGTTCTATACAGAACCATATACAGCACATCCTGGAGAACTTTTTCACTAAGAAAAGAAACATTTAGGCCTGAAAGGTGTTATCTGAGTGTTAATGTTTCTGTGTAGAACCATTGTCTGTACTAAAGAAGCTATGAAGAACCATCTTTTTAAGAGTGCAACGGCGCCCAAACTTTCTGTCAGAGTGCCAAAAGTGCAATGTTTGTGGTGGGCCTTTGTGGTAGGGGTCGGCAACATGCGGCTCTTCTGCTGCCCTGTTGCAGCTCCACA
The DNA here is from genome assembly GCF_904425465.1 of Colossoma macropomum. Taxonomy (NCBI): domain Eukaryota; kingdom Metazoa; phylum Chordata; class Actinopteri; order Characiformes; family Serrasalmidae; genus Colossoma; species Colossoma macropomum. Next base: position 4,630,460 of record NW_023494793.1, on the reverse strand, counting down.
GCAGAATTAGATTCGTAGGTAAAAATAAAATAAGTCTCCTTTACAGTATAATAAAGCTCTGCTGATCATTGAAAACAGTTTTAGGAATAAATGGTCTTAAACACTGAAGTTAATGTAGCCTATGTCTGCTAATTCATCCATCTTCTGACCCTGAAGGTTGGCATGCAGACTGCTGGTTACCATAGCAACATAGACAACGATCTCGCCTGGCTTTTAGCTAACGAAAAGGCAAAGAGAAAGATTTAAGAAGAACATCGATAATTTGGAGACAAATGGACTTATTTGCATTTATAATCACTCCAGCTGGTTTCCTGATACGTTTAATCTGCAATGAGAAACTGTCAAACACTAAAAAGTCGCGAAGCTGAAGTCAACCTCTCATTCGAATTCTCCCGTTCCGCCTTAAATGGTGCAGCAGTTACATTCTGGTGCCTCACGCACCATTTAAGGTGGGACCTGCTGGAGATGCGAGAAAGGCGGCTGTAGCTGAGCTAAAGCTTAAAGCAGAGCAAAGTAAGTCTTTATATTATACTTTTTAGCCTATACTAATGCATTAGCACATACTGAAACATATGTACAACCACGGTAGAAAAATGGACATGAAATGTTGTGGCTCTCAAGGTGGTTTGATTTTTGTTGAAAGGACAAAATGTCTCTTCTTAACATTTAGGTTGCCGACCTCTGCACTAGGGCCACAAAGACAGAACAGTGTACTAATAAATAAGGTTTCTTTAAAAATGTATTTTAGAACAGATCTTTTTACTAAAAAATGTTGCAATGTATTTAAAAACGAACATTTGGAAATCAAACAAAGAAGCTGCAGGTGATCTTAGAACAATGGACTGACCACCACAGAGACCTCAAAATCATCAAATGTGTTTAGAATTACTTAGACCATCAGAAGCTGATGTAAAAGCAACTTCTAAGACTGAACTTTGGAGGTGTTTCTGCAGATTTCTTTGAAAAAACTGAAAGTGAGTCTCCTGATAAGAATGGAAGGTGTAATAAAGCAAAGGGTGGATACACTACATATATATACATCATCTAAACCGCTTTTCCTTCTGGGTCGCGGTGGGGTGCTGGAGCCTATCCCAGCTGTCATTGGGCAGAAGGCAGGATACACCCTGGACAGGTCGCCAGTCCATCGCAGGGCAGACAGACAAACATACACACACTCACACCTAGGGGCAATTTAGCATGTCCAATCAGCCTGACTGCATGTTTTTGGACTGTGGGAGGAAACCCACGCAGACACGGGGAGAACATGCAAACTCCACACAGAAATGACCCTGGTCGCCCGACCGGGAATCGAACCCAGGCCATTCCCACTGCGCCACCGTGCCGCCCGTGGATACACTAAATACTCAAAAATGATATTAGATTAAGTTGTTGGGTGTAATTTCTATTAGTTTTCTATTAAATTTCTATTGAATGTAATAGTGTACAGTACTGTACATAGCTTCAAATCTGTTTGCACTGTCTCATTGGGTGAGAACATGGGGTTAGGGTTACTTTCTGGTGTACAGTGATGAATTACTGACCTGACTGCTGGGAGCATCAGGGGGCCTCAGACCACAAGGCCCCTAGGCAGCTTAACGTCAGGGGTCTGTTCACTGCAGATGCAAAAAATAGATGAACAGCGTTTGAATATGTAAATAGAAAATAAATGAATTAAAAGTGGTGGGAGGAGGTAAAACATGATATTATTGGTTAATATTATCTGCTCTGCCCACTTGTGCATGGTGACGTAATCACCATCATAATATGATATGATCAGAGTCTCTGGTCTGATATAGTCTGACTTTTTTATTCAGGTAGAATGCTTTACGTAATATACATTACAAAACACGCACACATGGCGTACGACGTGGCACCGGCAAGATCAGACAAAACGGACATCTCGATCTTACAGTGAAGAATCTCTGAAATGCTGAATTCTCCCACTGGTCGTAACCACTTCCACATGCGGCCCAGCCCGGTCTGTGCAGAGCTCTCTAAATCTCAGGAGAGAAAGATGACAGCCTAAAGCCCTCTGGACTAACGACCCGAGGCCACGGGGCCTTGCATCTGAGTCAAAAACAACAGAGCACAAGGGTGTACGGCTCCCATGGTCACTGACTTCTCTGCATTAGCATCAGACCCAAAAAGGACTGTTCTTTACACAGGATAGGAAACCAAACATGCTTTTATCCTTTTAGACTTCATTGTCTGCTACTGTGTCCCAGTTGTGAGTTATAGTATAAGCTGTGTGCAGGGAACAAACATAAATATGGCATTTTTCTGTTTAACATCCATCCATCCATCCATCTACTTAACAGTAATGCTAATATTAATACTCTTTAAAAAGATGGTGCCCCAAGGGTCTTTACTAAAGACAATGGTTCTATATAGAACCATGAACAATCAAAGAACCCTGCATCATGAAAGGATTCGTCAGATTGATGGAAAATTTGCATGAGTATGCTATAGGTGTCTTATGTAGAACCTTTTTGAAAAGGGTTCTGTATAGCACCCAAAAGCGTTCTTCTATTGCTACAAGCTTGACTTCGTAACAATAGGAGAACCTTTTTGGGGTGGTATACAGAACCATCTTCAAAAAGGTTTTACATAGAATAATCTACAGCACGTTTTCTATGAGTCTGAAGAACCCTTTAATCATGCAAAAGGTTCTTTGAGTGTTAATGGTTCTATATAGAAGCATTTTCGAAAAGGTTTTATATAGAACCATCTACAGCACATTTTCTATCGGTCTGAAGAACCCTTTAATCATGCAAACGGTTTGTTGAGTGTTTATGGTTCTATATAGAACCATTTTCATAAAGGTTTTATATAGAACCGTCTACAGCACATTTTCCATTTGTCCAAAGAAACCTTCAATTGTGTAAAAGGTTCTTAGAGTGTTTATGGTTCTATGTAGAACCATTTTCTTTACCAAAGATGTGGCAGGTTTCACTCCATTGTTGCCTTCATTTCATTTTAGAGGGGGTCTGGTTAACGCTTGAGTGGGCTAGTAAGGAAGGATTATGTCCCAGAGACATCACTATATTGAAGCTGACACCCACCAGCTAGCCTAATTCATTGTAGCTACAAATTAGCATTGTAGCTTTCATTAGCATTGGCGGACTTTTTTGAGCAGTTGGGTTGGTGCAGCTACACCCCTGGTATGCTAATATTAGCGTACCACACAATTTTGTACTAAGAGTAAAGCGCTAAAATGATGCTGCTATGCTAAAGCACAACAACGTGTAACTCATTTTGAACTAGGATTGAATTTAAACAGGAAAAACTTCTGGGTTATTTTCTGGTTTTATGAACTGTGCTACTTATTCTATCTTGGAGACGGTAAAGATGCTCCTGTTGAGGAGAACTGCTTTATTTACCAACCTTACATGCTCATTCCAGCTTGCTACTTTGCTAGCTAGCTATCTAGTACACAACTTAGCATCCAGCATGTTTTTAATATATTCCAGCTCCTTTCAGCTTCACATTATGGGTTCCTGCCAACACTGTACTCAGAAATCAACCAGTTCTAAGTATGTATGTCCGATTTTTCTGTGCACTCTTTGGCACTGCTATGTGCTATACACTCAAAGACCAGTTAGGATTAGCGTTTAGCGAAAGCATAAGACTGTTAGGGCTCATTTTCAGTGATGAAAGAGCTGGATGTTCACAAGAAAAATGATCACAAGTTGTCATATCATATCTATCAACCCTCAAATCAGCGCAAACTTGAACAAAAAGCGAACCAGTCTGGCCCAGCAGTTCTCCACACCGCATAAACCTTTACGGCTTCTGTGAGTGCTGCTTACTTTAAAACTACTGTCGGTGTCAGAGGGTCACGTGGTAATGATAAGGCAATGGGCCGCGCAGCTTTGAAGTGCATATGGCTCTCATCCCACCGGACTTAGTGCCCTATACAGGCGGCTATTCTTCACCAACACCTGGCTTTTATGAACCTTCATATCTGGCCAATTAGGGTTTTACTGCATCATACATGATTTTACCTGGCCGCGCGCGGGTCGGTGGTTGCGTGGGAGACGTGATTGAGGGTTATTGAGGAAAACGAAGGACACTAAAACGCTGTAAGACGTGTTTAGATAATCTGATCTTTACAGGCGAAAGTGAAAATCCACTCAAGTCCCATCGCCTTGCTGAATTTATGGACATATTTAGTTCCCGCAGGGCCTCGCTTCAAAGCAAGCGCCACGGTAAACGTCAAGTTGACGGTCATGGAGGTTTATAATGCCTACCAGATGGGGAGAGAGAGAGAGAGAGAGAGAGAGAGAGAGAGAGAGAGAGAGAGAGGGAGAGAAGATGAGGCGAGAGAATGAAGAAGAAAGACAGAGGAGAAAGAGAGAGAGTAGATAGAGGGAGAGAGAGAAAGAGAGACAGTAGATAGAGAGAGAGAGAGAGAGAGCATGGGGAAAGAATGAAGAATAAAGAGACGGAAAGAAGAGGAAAAAGAGAGAGAAGGTAGAGAGAGAGAGAGAAGATGGGGGAGAGAATGAAGAAGAAAGAGACAGAAGGAAGGGGAAAAAGAGAGCGAAGATGGGGAGAGAGTGAGAAAGAAAAAGAAAGAGTGAGAGAAACAGAAAGAAGAGAGAAATAACCAGAGAAGGAAAGATAGATACAGAATGAGAGAGAGAAACAGAGAGAAATGAATGGAAAAAGAGAACGAAAGAAACAGAGAGGAGGAACAAATAGAAAAAGAAACAGAAGGAGAAAGGGCAAAAAAGAAAGAAACAAATTGAAAGAGAGAAACAGAAGGAGAGAGAGAGAGAGAAAAACAGACTGAGAGAAAGAGGGAAGCACAGATGAGAGACATACAGAGAAAGAGAAATGGAGAGAGGTTGAAAAAGAGAGGAAAGAGAAACAAATGGAGAAGAAAAGAGAAATGGAAAAGAGAATTGAGAGATTAGAAAAGAAAAAAGAAACAGAAAGAAAGAGAGAGAGAAAAAAAGAAATGGAAAGGAGACGAAGGAGGTGACACAGAGAAAGAGAGATAATAAGGAAGAGAGAGAGAGGGAGAAAGAGAGAAAGCAGACAGGGAGTACTTTCTGAACCTCGCTCGCCCGCTGCTGGTGCCCCTCTCATTCCTCTCCTAAGCAAATGGATTCAGGATTCATTAAGGAGGGCTTTGTAGACGGATCTGCTGGCATGGCTGAGCATCGCGCGCGTCAGTGTTGCTTAAGCACTGCTGTGATGAGAAGGTGAGCGCGGCTCAAACCTGAGCACATTCTTCAAAGAGGGATTAACACAGACCACAGATATTCAGCAAGTATTAAAGGAATACTCCAGCATTTTCAGCCTCATCTCCATCTGCTGCCTCTGTTTCACACCATCATTTACCACAGAAAATAACCCTGACACGCTTTCTTAGCCCTTTGTGTGGTGTTTAGGTCTGTGTGGCCCCTTTTCAATGTATACCAAAATAAAAAATCATGTGATTTCACCCTCAGATTCTTGGTCTTTGCTCATTTTCTGTGACGAACATATAAAATAACCCATTTTCAGTGCCTTCACTCTGTTCACCCCCCACGCATTTATATTACACATGTGGTGTTGGGCTGAACTCGCGGGGAGTAAAGGTGTGGAGGTGCTGTGTCCTTCACTCTGTTCTCCTCCTACATGGCCTGCTGTTAGTGTGTGTGTGTCTGTGTGTATATGTTTGTATATGTGTGTGTGTGAGAGGGTGGACAACATGGACAGGCTGCTGACTGGCTACAGCTGCTAAAGGAGGACCCTACACTGGCCCTTTCTGATATTTTAAACATCTGGTATTTTTACATAAATTGTTATGGCTGTATTGATTTAATGAAACAATAATGTGGTGGGTCCAGCAGACCACTGAGTAACAAACACATCAACACCACACAAGGGTTAAATAGAAAACCCACTGACTCGAAACTCAGTTATAATAGAAGTCAATGGGCCGTTTGCTGAATTCTGTGTAAAGATATTCAACAGTGCTGCTGTCTGAGCAAAACGTACTTTCATTTTTGTCATTTTTCAGTTTTTGACATATTTCAAAAATGCCTGTTACTCTTTACATTGTGTGTAAATTTCATGATGAATGAACCAAAAGAAATGGCCCAAAATGACTTCGAAAAAACTCTGGTTCCATTGACTTACATTAAAAGTAAAGTAGGTTTTTTCCTTCTCCTGTAAAGTTACCATTTTGAAGATACGAGGTTCCTTTTTTTTGTAAGTTTCCAAGTTTTATCTGATTTTATGACACTGGAACAACACAGTAGGAAAGACGTTCTGGCTACACTCTAAAAAAAGATGGTTCTTCAAGGGTTCTTTAGTAAAGAAAATGGTGCTATATAGAACCATGAACACTCAAAGAAACCTTGGCATGATTAAAGCATGGTTCTTCAGATTGATGGAGAATGTGTTGTACATGATTCTATATAGAACCTTTTTAAAAAAGGTTATACATAGCACCCAAAAGGGTTCTGCTATTGTAACAAGCCTGACATTGTGACAATAGAAGAACCCATTTTGGTGCTCTATAGAACCGTTTTAAAAATGGATATATATAGAACCATGAACACTCGAAGAATCCTTTGCATGATTAAAGGGTTCTCTGCCTTGTGATAGAGTTCTTCAGATTGATGGAGAATATACTATAGATGTATCTATACAGAACCTTCTTGAAAAGGGTTCTATATAACACCACAAAGGGTTCTTCTATTGTGACAAGCCTCACTTCGTGACAATAGAAGAACCCTTTTTGGTGCTATATATTACTATTTTCAAAATGGTTCTATATACCAGCCTGACATTGTGACAATAGAAAAACCCTTTTGGGGCTATATAGAACCCTTTTCAAAATGGTTCTATTTAGAGCCATGAACTCTCCAAGAACTGTTGACATGATTAAAGGGTTCTCTGCATCATGAAAGGGTTCTTCAGATTAGTGGAGAATGTACTGAACATGGTTCTCTGTAGAACCTTTTTGAAAAAGTTTGTATATAGCACCCAAAAGGGTTCCTGACATTGTGACAATAGAAGAATCCTTTTTTTTCACTTTTAAGTTTTGTACTTTTGCTTTTCCTGTGAAAACTCCACACATCTATGCTGGTAATGTATCACCACAAATTGTTCCCTTTGGAAAAATAGTCTCGTCTCTAAAAGAGCGGATCGTACAGATTTACAACTTGATTTACAAATGTGATCCACAAAAATATGTTTTGCATAAACTTACTGACAGAATTCAGCAACTGTGCATTGACTTTCATTATAAGTGAGTTATTGAGTCACATTGTTTTGTGTTCTTTTCTTATTACAAGTAAACATTGAAATGATTGTCTGTGTTATTTAAATGTACCATGCTAATCTAACCTTGATTAAGATGAAAGTCTCTGGATTATTTCTTTAACAATGCACTGCTTCAAGCCTTTTCCAGCGTGGCCTCGTGTCTGATCACTTTGACAGGGCTTTAGAGGTCCAGTCCAGAGGTCAGGCCTAGAAAGACAGAGCAGATAATCAGGGCGTTTGTTGTGAAGTGATGGCTGATGGAGAGTGGACAGATTTGAGGGTTGAAGTTGAAGATGAAAGAGTGGGTTTATGGTTTAAAACCAACCTGCTATGTCCACTCTGTACCGTTCCCAGGCTGCGCGGCAGGTTTACGGCATGACCTTCAAGGTCAAGCCGAGTCACACCTTCATAATTTTGGTTTCAGCTTTAGGAATCTTGGGTTGTTACTGTCATTTCTGCTGTATTAACTGAAGGCAGTTACATAATAACATATATATAAAAATGAATTACATATACATTTACATTTAAGTGCAGGTTCAAGTCTGCACTCAAACAAAAACATGGCAAAAAGACTGTAAAGTGATGTCCAGCATACTGAGAAAAAAAAACCATGAGAGAACTATAATCACTGAGTATGTAAAGGGGAAATCCACCAATTTTTCAAAAAAGTCAGTCTGAGTCATTCAGAGTGGTTTCGTGTGAAATGTTTGATTGTAGAGACTCATTTCTTTACAGTGGTGGTGATAGGAACCAGGGGTCGCCATGACTACAACACAAATATAGACATTTTATTTACTATCCAAACCCACCAGTGAACCTACACGAGTCTTCAGAGTTTTTATATTTAATACAGATGATGGCAAAATAGCGATAAATCTGAATAAATAAGTTTTCTTTGGGGACTATTTTGCCTCACAACACCCTACATATACCCCTCCGCTGTGAATACAAATTGCTTTAGGCCAAAACCTTCTGAAATCAGCCATAAAACAATGCGTCTGACATCAGGCAGTGTAATTCATAACTATTTCATGTAGTAACTTTCTGTGAGGGAGCTTTTAGAGGTGGACGTCTGATTCCTATCACCACCACTGTAAACAATTCTGGCTCGGCAAGTTTGTCTAAAATGAACCATTTCACACCAAACCACTCTGAATGACTTCACATCTCAACCACAGAACAGTTGGCAGGCCCTTCCTCCTAAACCTGGAGATTTCTTTAACCCTTTAAACTCTCAAGGTCTGTATTTAGGCCTATGCTTCACTTACTCACCCTCATAGCTATACTTACATAATCAATATACTTAACATAGTTTCATAGAACGTACTGAATGATTCATAGTAGTTACTGAATAGTAACTTTTGTATTTTAGCACTACCTAAAACAATTTTGTGTGTTTATGTATCAAAAACAGTCATATATTTTACATAACCAGTTATGTTATTGTGTCTTTAATAGTGATACATGTAAATAATGTGTGTCCTGATTGGCTGTCCTGTTTTGTGCCTCATTCAAAAGCAGTCCAGGCTGTGAGTGGGTGGAGCTAAACTGCTATAGCAGGTGGATATATAAGCGAATTGTTTTTGTGACATCACACAAACAGTGAATTCAAAACAGTTTTTATTGCCTAGTTTCCATATGTGGTTCTTATGGACCAGGGTGTGAATGGTATGTTTTGAAATTTTAACTTTGTCTACATGTTGCATCAAACTATAAAACAGTGGTCATTTTAAAAGGTTATAATCCTTCCTACTGTCTGTCTGTCAGCTCTTTGGGGATCTGGAGCCGGTGAGGATGACGTCAGAGGGTTCGGACTGTCGCTGTAAGTGTATGATGCGGCCGCTGAGCGCAGAGGCGTGTGCGAGGCTTCGGGAGGGGACGCTGCGAATTGACGACTTCTATGCCGTGGAAACGGTCAGCTCAGGTTCAGACTGCAAATGCTCCTGCACGGCCCCGCCCTCATCCCTCAACCCCTGCGAGAACGAGTGGAGGACGGAGAAACTGAAGAAACAAGCACCTGAACTGCTGAAGGTAGAAACATACAAGCACGATGTACGACACGCAACACTGTATTCAACATGTCAACATTATCAACACTTTATTAGAAGATGTATGCACACATTATACGCTCACTGGTCACTTTACACTGCAAAAATGGTATCTTGTCAAGTGAAATGATGTTAAATCTAGTCGATTCGTCTAATATTTCCCATTTTGAGATGGTTGTGCACTTATTATAAGATTATCTTGCTTCTTTCTATAATCCTTTTACTTGTTTTAGACCAATTAAGTAAAATTATCTCACTATACTGGCAGGTAATTTAAAAATGAAAAATATTTGCCAATATAGTGAGATAAAGTTCATTAATAAGTAACCTAAAACAAGTAAAAAATGTCTAGAAATAAGTTAAATAATCTTGAATTAAGCTTACAACAATTATAACAGGAGAAATATTAGATGTGTATAGAAACACAGACCTTATAGGTCCACTATATATGTGTGTAATTACAGATGGTGAGGCTGAGTGATGCAATGCTGCATGTACTGAATATTACATAATGTCAAGCAACATATTAAATGCTAGTTTTAGGCTGGAATACCCCTTCAAGTGCACACAAGTACACAAAAATGCACAGAATCAGGTAGCAGGAAATTCAGTTAAAAAAAAAATTCAGGTAGCAAGAAATTCAGTTAAAAAAATTCAGGTAGCAAGAAATTCAGTTTTAAAAAAATCAGGTATCAAGAAATTCAGTTAAAAAAATTCATGTAGCAAGAAATTCAGTTAAAAAAATTCATGTAGCAAGAAATTCAGTTTTAAAAAAATCAGGTAGCGGGAAATTCAGCTTAAAAAATCAGGTAGCAAGAAATTCAGTTTAAAAAAGTCAGGTAGCAAGAAGTTTGCCTTAAAAAATTTAGGTAGCAAGAAATTCAGGTTCAAAAAATTCAGGTAGCAAGAAATTCAGGTTGAGACATCTACTGAATATTACATAATGTCAAGCAACATATTAAATGCTAGTTTTAGGCTGGAATACCCCTTCAAGTTTACACTATTACACAAAAATGCACAGAAAAAAAGAATTTCATTATTCTCGGAGTGCAATAATGCAAGAAAAGTTGAACAGGTGGTAACAATCATTGCTGAAAAACACAACCCAGAAAGCCCTAATGCTACAGAGCACTCTATCACTGAATTGCTCTTTCCAATCAAATAACTTTATCAGCCTGTTCTTTCGGCCTGTAAATCTGCATTAGAGACCCCAGCTATGCTCTCTACGGAGTCTTTTTTATGCCTTTTGGATTTCACAGCTTCGTCTAATGGATAAAGTCCACACTTCCTCTAGAGAGTTCAATAGACTTTAAACATGATATCTAAAGCCTGTGAATCAGAGTTTATAGGTTATAGATTATCTAATGCACACAAATACCTCACATAAAAGCACTATACAATCCATTTATCCCCGGCTACACCCAGAAACATTACCAATGAGTTATGTTCAGTACTCATCCAGCCACTCGTGTGACTAACAGTGCACGCCACCATAAAGAGGAAACATATGTAAGGATATTTGCCTTATATAAGCGTTTTATATGTTAAAGGATAGCATGCAGAGACCCAACAGGTTTGAGTTACACACATTTGCCTTAAGTTTCCTTTGTTGTGTCTCACTGGGTCTCCAGATAAAATCAGGATGTTCTTAAAGAGGATTTCAAAAGAGCAGCTGCGTTTATGAAAGGATGTTTGACTGTTGATAATAGGGTCACTGTCCAGTCACAAGCCATACATTAAGTGTGTGTACATGTGTGTATGTGTGTAGCTTCAGTCTATGGTGGACCTGCTGGAGGGGACGTTGTACAGTATGGATCTGATGAAGGTCCACGCGTACATGAATAAAGTCGTGGCTCAGATGAACACACTGGAGGAGGTAAGGAACGGAAGAACTAGAAGCATTTCTGGTAGCACTTTATTTTGAAGGATTCTTATATAACTTTTCATAACATTCCATTTGTTTAACTTCTTCGCTCTTCTTACACACTTTAGTGGAATTTATAACGTCCTGTAAGTGTTTTTCTCGCAAATCCTTCTCTCAAACTGTAGTGGGATTAGTTTATATCCCAAAAAAGTAATCTGACTACTTATTACTTTTGTGTTACTCTGTGAAACCCACAAAAATCTGGAACCAGCTACCAACCGGAAAATACAAGGGGAAACCAAACAGTGCTTTTCAGTACTTTATTTAGAAAGAAACAGCCAATCACAGTTAACATCCTTCAAAAGTTGCTGTCACTATTACTGCCTTTGAACAAGACACAGCCAGTTGTGTTTGATTCAAATTATAAACAGCTTTACATTCATAAGCTTTATGAATGTAAAGCTTACACAGCTGTTTCTGAATGTAATAGAGTCTGGTTCTCTTCGTCAACATGGAGATCACTTTCACATTAGCGTGAGTAGAATGGATTTAAATCAGTGTCACTAGAACCTAAACCTGAATTCACGATGCTTGAAAAAAATATGTGTAGTTTTATGTTCTTGAACATTTTCACTGCGAATTTTAGATATTTTTAAAATTTAGGTTAAAAAAATTTAGGTCGTAACAAGTTCAGGTTGAAAAATTCAGGTAGTAAGAAATGCAGTTTAAAAATCAGGTAGCAAGAAAATCAGGTTCAAAAATTCAGCTAGCAAGAAATTCAGTTTAAAAAAATTCAAGTGGTAAGAAATTTAGTTAAAGAAAATTGAGGTAGCAAGAAATTCAGGTTCAGTAAATTCAAGTAGTAAGAAATTCAGTTTCAAAAAATTCAGGTGGCCAGAAATTCAGTTTCAAAAAAATTCCGTAGAAAGAAATTCAGGATAAAAAAATTCAAGTAGCAAGAAATTCAGTTTAAAAAAATTCAGGTAGTAAGACATTTAGTTTAAAAAAAATTCAGGTAGTAAGAAATTCAGGTTCCAAAATTCAAGTAGTAAGAAATTCAGTTTCAAAAAATTCAGGTAGCAAAAAATTCAGGTTTAAAAAAAAATCACGTAGCAAGAAATTGAGGTTAAAAAAATGTAGGTAGCAAGAAATTCAGGTTCCAAAATTTAGGTAGTAAGAAATTCAGGTTCAACAAATTCCAACTGTACAAAATGCAGCACCTTATATTGGCGTGGTGGTAAAAATTCAGGTTGAATTTTTATGACTTGATTTCAGGTTCAGGTTCTAGTGACCCTGATTTAACTCCATAGATTAGATGCTTAATCAGATTGTTTGCAGCTCACACTGTGCTGCTCATATTCACAATCAAATTTGCGCAGTCAGCTGACACATGTAAATGTACATTTTAAGTAAAGGTTGACTGATTGACTGACAGAGAAATCTATAAAAGAGAACATGTACATTTTAAATGCATTGCACATCATATTCATAGTGATATATTAGTAACACAAGTAAGGTAATTCTTATAAAGTCAGTAACTGTAATGTGATTACAAGAATTTAAACTGTGTGTTTTTCTACGTTATTACAGGAAGGGTAATAACTTTACTGTATCTCATTAATTTGTACCTTTGGTGTGTATTTTTGTGTGGCTGACATGGCTGGGGAAACATTTACTATGTGTAGTAACCCCTCAACCTTCTGTCTGAACTTCTTTTAGGGATTTAAATACCTAGTTGGGGGGGTCAGACACCCGCCAAATCGTTTTGTAATATGCACCCTGAATTTGAGTGTTTTGCTCATTTTTCTGCAGACGATAAAGACGAACCTGAGCAGAGAGAATGACTTTGTTCGAGACAGCGTAATGAATCTGTCCAATCAGCTGAAGAAGTATGAGAACTACTCTGACATCATGGTCAGCATTAAGAAAGAAATATCCAGTCTGGGACTGCAGCTCCTGCAGAAAGACGCTGCTGCAGAAAACAAAGTCCCAGGTAACACTCACACACAGTAATTCAACTGTGCCCATTATATTATCATATATTATAAATATATAAAGCACTGCTAGCAGAACAAAACCTCTTATCTCCAAAATGATAATGTTACAGGAGAAGGAAAAAACGTTTACTTTTAATGTAATTTACTTTTAAAGTAAGTCAATGGAACCAGACTTTTTTCCCCAAGTAATTTTGGGCCACTTCTTGTGGTCCGTTCATCATGAAATTTACGTGCTGTATATAGGAGAATGGGCATTTTCAAATGATGTCAGAACCTGAAAAAATGACAATACAAGATGTAGTTCTGATATATATATATATATATATATATATATATATATATATATATATACACACACACACCAGTCACCATTAAGTTAAATGCTTCAGGGATTAATTTAAAGCTATAACTTTCCAAAATAAGCACTGAAACTTAAACTTAGGGTCTAAAATTGAATTTACAATTACAGATTTTCATAAGGCCAAAATTCATGCAGATGTATCATGCGAGTGATTTGATCCAATAAAGACTCTTTAGGAAATTATTTCTCCACAAATTAATTTGAATATTTTGGTTGGATGTGGTATGAATTCAATAATTATATAATATTAATTGTCATTTTTGCCACAGAGGAATTCTCAGGCTAATTTTAAGCATAATCATCCAAAAAAAAACTTATGTATAGTTTTATAATGTAAATCCAGTTATTTTTCCATTTAGTGTATTTTTAAAAAGTCATGCCAAATAAATAGGGATGCACAGTGATATTAGTATTAGCAGATAATTGCTTGAAGGATTATATCTGAATAGGGCAGATGTTTTGTTTTGACTGATATTTCAGACCATTATTTGATGATGTATTTATTGTGCTCTGGAAGAACAGAATGTTTAGGTGATGCTGGGCTGCTGCACTAAAATATCTGCATTTTAGTTAGCTGTGGGAGAAATGAATGTTCTCTAATATGCTACTTCAGGTAGATGTAGTCCCAGTTTCCACATTTTATAAATATGCACATGAAAAATATCAGATATCAGCATTTGCCTACAATTCCCATATCAGTGCAGACCTACAAATAATGGAATCATGGTGACATGTGAGATTTCATGATGCGCTGAATCCTTTCCCAAAGACTCGGAACTCAATCCAATTGTTGTGAGAAACTGTCCTAATGCAGCTTTCATTATTGCGCTGTTTTGAACTGTAGGTCACAGAAAAGAAGCCCAAGGAGGCGGTGAAACCCCCCAATAAAAAAACCCCAGTGGCCAAAGCTCCGCCCAAACAAGCCAAAGAGAAACCAGTTAAACCCAAGAAGGAGCCGCCAGCTAAAGCGGTCAAACCTGCAAAGCCTGACCCCACTGCCAAGGCCAAGACTTTGGGTCACCAGCCAGGGGTCATCAGAGGAATCACCTACTACAAAGCGGCCAGGACGGACGACGCTGACGGAGACAATACAGGGAGAGGAGAGAGAGGTGTGTTGAAAAAAAAAAAAACTTTTACATTTTTATTGTTTTGCTGTTACATTTGCTGTTTATTTGCATAATTATGTAATTTAAACAGGTTAGAAAAATCATATTACTGCAAATTGACACTAATAACTCCAGACTTCTATGGGTTAATTAAATCAACCTGTAATTAGACCACGGTTTCATGACTGTTGTTTGAAGAGCAGATGCCAAGTCTTTGACTGTTCTAGAACATTACCTAAGTAAACCTCTTCATTACTTCTTCTGTTTTGATAGAGAATATTCTGTAATACGGAGGCTTCGGGGCTGTTTGGACTTTGGCAAGACCGTGCAGAATAGCTCCACGGTGCCATTCGCACTATATTCAGAATTTCACTCCAAAGCCAGCAGATTGCGATCCCCACTGTATCGCGCAGTAAAGAGAAATTGGAGGTGTGGGAGCAGAAAGTGGAGAGAAAACTTTTAATACTGTAATTTTACAAGTCCTCATTACACTCGAACCAGCTGTAAACAGCCCGAATCTGCAAAATACTGTCCATAAAGAGTCTCTTTCCTCCTGTAATTCCTTTTTGGTACGAGTTGTTAATAGTAATTGTGAGAGCTTGGAGGCAGCAGAGGGGATTCCCCTGACTTTCTGCTCCAAATGAAAATGTATTCATGCTGTCACTTTGCAAGAAACTCCAAACATCTCTTGATAGTCATGAAGTTGCTCTTTATTGAAGTCTCAAAAATTACGGTTTCAGTATAAAAGCTGTTTGTGCCTCATACCACATGCCATTCCCGTTCTCTGGCTCTCAAGAGGACCACAGCTGGACCATTTAAATGTAAATGGTAAATAAGGCTTTCAAAATGCTAATTAAAAGCATACATATTAAAAAGTGTCTGCAATAATTTATTCAATGAATTAGTATTTGTTTCATAACTTTTAAAACAGTTTCATTTAATTTTTGAACAGGATCATTACTTTTACCACCCAGAAAATGTCATGTGGCGCAACCACGCGTTAAATATGACACTGTAAAGTTATTTATCACTACTAAAAATGTGTGGAAATGAATCTTTGTACTTGGACACACATGTAAACATTTGTTCTCTACAGATTTTAAAAAAATTACATTTATTACTGTAAAAATATCACATTTTCGTGGCTTCGTGGCTTTGCCTCAGACAGTCTTAGCCGGTTGCGCTGTAATTGGATTCCTTCGCAGCACCACTTGACTGCTCATGCAGTAATACCTGCTGTATTTGCGTCTGGCCCTCGCGCCTGTCCTCATGTGCTCGTGGCTAATGTTCCAGACAGCCTCACAGCACAGGAAGAGAGGGCTCAGATTAGGGTCTCCCCCTGACATTGTCTCATGAAGACGTGTTTTGCATGGCCCGACATGAATCGGGCTCCCTCCGAGAATGCTGAATCCAAACATTGCAGTCAGAGACTCGGTTACAATGCAGGAAGTTACTACGAGAGCGACGTCTCATTAATAATAAATGTGTCTTTTGATGTGAGGCTGTGGAATCTTGGACGCTCGGGGTGAAACACTGAACTTTGAGTTGTAATCTCCCTCCCTGTCTTTCTCCCTTCGCTTCCCTGTCTCCTGACATTTGAAGAAAGCTCGGCCAAAACCCACACCGTCCACCAAATCGAGGACAGAGGGGGTTCCGAACTTGTCCTGGAAGCCATCGAGGGCACCACGACCCCGGTGCCAATGACAACAACCACCACCACAGCTGTTGCTAGGAGAACAACAACCACAACAACAGCTGCCTCCCAAAAAACAACGAGAGCTGAGGAACTTTTCACCACGAGCTCCACCGAGGCCACTCCAGCGGCCATCACAGTCGCACCGGGACTGAAAAGCCAGGACAACGGTGGAAAGGTCAATGCTAACAAAGCAGGTACTTTTGATAAATCCTCTTTATATGCTTTGAGCCTCTTTTTTTGCCTGTGAAAGTGTTGGTCTTGTCATCAGGGACCCTGAGAAGGTCTACAGTTTTGCTATATCCCAGCCTCAAGCTTACACCAATAAACCCTTAAAATGCCAGGATCCTCCAGCAGGTCCAAACCTTTATTACTCTTCTATAACTCATTATAGTTTGCATTGTAATTCATGTATGAATTATTAATAATATGCCTTTAGCTGCAAATGTGACCCCATGTGCTGAAAAAAACAGTCCAGCATTCCATGCTAGTCTACGCTAGTTTATGCTGGTTAATGGTGGTCCAGTGCTGGATTAGCTGGTCAGCCAGCATGGTCATAGTTGGTGACCAGCATACCAATGCAATGCTAGTCCAGGCTGGTTGTTATAGCCGGGTGCGAAGCTAGTCTGGAAGACTGGCAAAGGAAAAAAATCTCCTTGTTGGTGCAGTTAGGAAGCTAACTGGCTAACCATAAACAGTAAGCAGTAGCTATTACAAATTAGCAATCTGGCTAAGTCACCCACCATAAACAGTAACACAAAAACACGTAAGTATATCAGATAACTATGTACTCACCGCAGCAAGGTTTTGCACACTGATATGTAGGAAAGAAATCTAGGTAACTGCAGTGGAGTGACTTGTGTGCAGCTGTAGTTAGCCAAGGAGCTAACATAGCAGCTTTCAAGCTGGCTGACTCACCTAGAATTAACAATGAAACACAAAAGTGAGGATTATTTTAATCATATAAGTATAAACTTACCACAGCATGGTACAACACACTGACCTGTGGCAAAAAAATGTAGATAACTGCAGTAGAGTGACTTGTGCGGCTGCAGTTAGCCAGAGCTAACATAGCAAGCTAGCTAACTCACCTATAAAGAGTAAAAACACAAAAGTGAACATAATTATATCAGGTAAGTATAAACAATCGTGTCTTCAGGATTCATCGCAGCCAATTTATCAATTGTTCATCATGGAAAATTCCACTGAAATTAATGTAATTTAACTTAAAAAATATGCTGGTAAACGCAAATGTGACTGGGTTTTTAGGATGTAATAAGCCTTGGGATTTTACAAGATTAAGATCACTGAATGCCTGGGACAGTTTGGAGCTGGAACATTCATAGTTTGAATCCTAATCAAGTGCACTCGCAACAAAAAGATTTTTTTTTCTTATTTGGAAAACATCTCTGTCTGTATTCTGATCTCATTTTACAGGTAAATCCCTGGAGTGTGAGGGCACCATCGCTTCAGTGGAGATGCCGCAGAAGCACCACAGCTATGGCCGTAACGAAGGGGCCTGGATGAAGGACCCTCTCGCCAAGGACAACAAAATCTACGTCACCAACTACTACTATGGCAACAACCTGGTGGAGTTCCGCAACCTGGAGAATTTCAAGCAAGGTGGGGGAACCAACCCAACTGTGACGAATGTAATCTAATGTAAATCTAATGTGCACTGCCCCGTCAAAAGTTTGGGGACACCTAGCTTTTCAAATTTTGTTTTCAGCAAATGGCTTGTCGAAGTCAGTTTGATGAACATGTGGCTACATACAGTACTGTGCAAAAGTTTTAGGCCTCCGAGAAAATTCTTTGTTTAAAGCAGTTTAACTGGTACAAATATCTGGAACCAAACCCATTTTCTTCAAACCAGCTCACAATGTTTTAGCTGCTTTTTAAAATGTTACTTTTTTACTTTTTTAGCTGTATTTGTTCTGATGATTTACACAGTTTTTACTGTCAACAACTGTTTGCTTGAGTGCGTGTACTCTTGCACAGTACTGTGTTTTATGAGGATTCCTTTATTTCAATTGTATACAAAAAATAACAATAGGTACTAACAAAAACAAGGTCACACACCTTCCAGTCCCCATAAAAAACTGAATTATTATCAATAGGGAGGTTCATTAATGGTATCTAGTATCAGTGGTGCAAGATAGCACAAACCGTACTCCTCATTCTGAAGGTCGAATAAGGACATTGACTTAACATAGAAGAGGGTGCCATCTTCTATGATACATAGGGCGTGATGTACTACGCCTTAAAAAGTACAACTACACCTGCACGTGATGTACTACGCCTTGTGAAGGTACAACAGTGGTTTTAAGGTCCAACTGTGAACCTTAAATAAGCTTTTCCAGGTGAAAAGTTCGTATTTGTGCCTTTTCATAACCGAATGTTTTAAAACAGAACAGTAAAATAAAAGCCTGGAGACGAGACGGGGTGTGTGGAGTCAGTACAGCTTAGAACATATCATTTCATTCAATCCTTTTTTATCTGAGAGCGCAGATGATTACAAATTCTGCTCAATTTGGTAATAAGTTTGAACAAAAATCGTGCCGGTCAGTTTTGCATCGACTTTCCACCACCTTTTAAAACCACAACCAAAATTGTGTTGGGGTCTCAGTAGACGTGTTGTTGAGAGACTTCCTTTAACAATGGCAGGAGACACAGTGGTCAGATAGAGGCGCAAGCCTCGAGTATGAGCTGACAGAATGTTTACCATTAGAATAACACTGTTTACAATCTCGGGACATACAAATTTGTCAAAATATGCCACGATGCAGCCACTGTAGTCCGTGTTGTTGTTCCACAAACCCAGAGTGAAATATCACCTCTGTAGAATGTGTTTATTAACACTGCTATCTCTTCATCACTGAACTTTCCATTTCTGTTTTGACTCAAGGATGTTGAAGGCTCTATTTCACTGCCCTCCTAAACTCTGCACTTCTTAAGTGTGCAGTTAATTAGCTGCAGTCTTAGTGAATCGAAAAGGTTCAATTCGAGCGCATGTTTTGGTGGCATCAAGGCACATTTTATGCTGCACCTGCGCTTGTAGGTACATCTGGCCCTGAGTTGTGGAGAGTCTTAGTGTAAACTATTTTTTCTAGAGAAAGAAAAGAGAGAAGATATTTTAGCCGCAGGGCATTTCCAATGAAAACAGGATTCTTCTGTGGACTATTAAAGAGCCAAATGCTAAGATGTCTGCTTTCTTTTTTTTGGAAAATCCGGGATTCCTGAAGGGATATTCTTTCTTACTTAACTGAGAAGTTAACATCAGTGTGTTTACATGCACTTAATAATCCGATAACTGCAGAAAATCAGCTTTTGTCAGTAATTCGATCAGCACGTTTATGTGCGCGTGAGTAATCAGATAATGGGGAAACTCCAGGTCTACATGAGTCAGACAGTAATCGGATTTCTGGTTTGCACCAGCCATAAACTCACAGAAGAAGACGTGATGTACACGTAATGTAAAACTCAAACTTCAAGAAAAAGAACATTTTATTTGAAACTATGAACGTACATCATCTGGAAGATGAAGAATATTTAAATCCTTCATTTGTATTTGGTTTCAGTGTTGCTCCAAAAGTGTTTTGCTGTGTCTCGCAGCAACGCTGCTCGCTTATTTCCGGTACCGCCGTCTGTTTTCGCACATGCGCAGACTGAGAAATCTGAAAGAAATCAGAGTAAGAGCTCACATGCACTGAGAAATCTGATTACTGAGCTAAAATCCAGTCTCTTTATCAGATTTCTTAATCAGCTTTCTAGACCTTACTCTGATCTAAGAAATGACCATTTGAACAATCAGATAACTGCAGAAATCTGATTATGATTAGATTATTGAGTCCATGTAAATGCACTCAGTGAATCAAGTTTCAAAAGAAGGCAAAGTGTCCCAAAATGTTTGATGGACAGTGTAGTACGAGTGCAAGTTCTATACTGACTTTCTGTATCTAATCTAGGTCGCTGGACCAACCTCTACAAGCTCCCCTACAACTGGATAGGAACCGGTCACGTGGTCTACAACGGCGCGTTCTACTACAACCGAGCCTTCACCAAAAACATCATCAAATACGACCTTCGGATGCGCTACGTAGCAGCCTGGACCCTCTTGCACGACGTGGTCTACGAGGACACCACTCCGTGGAAATGGCGAGGCCATTCCGACATCGACTTCGCTGTGGACGAGAGCGGCCTGTGGGTCATCTATCCGGCGCTGGACTACGACTACTCACAGAACGAGGTGATTGTCATCAGCAAGCTGGACCCGGGAGATCTGTCCATGAAGAAGGAGACCACGTGGAGGACGGGCCTGAAGCGCAACTCGTACGGAAACTGCTTCATCGTGTGCGGGGTTCTTTACGCCGTTAACAACTACAATCAGAAAGAGGGCGAGATTTCGTACGCTTACGACACGCACACCAACACCGACGCCACACCCAGACTGCCGTTCACGAATGAGTACGCCTTCGTCACCCAGGTGGACTACAACCCTAAAGACAAGGTGCTCTATGCTTGGGACAATGGCCACCAGGTCACCTATAACATCCACTTCGTGGACCAGTGAGGTCGTCTAGATGCAACTGAGGCCACTGATTCCATCCAGTCACTTTCTTTCAGGACAGGACATGAAATCTGACTTTTTTAAGAGGGAAATGTACAACGAAAGACACTTTTGACCTTAAAAGGAGATTCAAACCACGTTGTGATGTTTGTGTGGTGCTTGTCTTTTAACTGTAACTTTTGCCTAAATTCGAAAAATTCAAGGGCTGCATAGCTGATGAGGATGAGCTCAGCTTCAGGTTAACACTTTAATACGGTTTATATTGGAAATCATGCATTTTTGTGATAATCGAGTCTTAAAAATGACCAAAGAGGAAGAGTAACATCTTGTTATAAGGTTTAAAATGTAAAATCCAGTAGACGTCTTTATTACGAATGACAATATTATGCACCTTTATGAACTCTTTAACATTTTATTCCCTTTTTATTAAGCAAAAAATGTTGTGAATGTTATTTTTTCACAAACTCACTCAACACCAATACCATATAAAACGTTTGTGGTGCTTATATTAAATGGGGTGTAATGATCTATGTAAATTCCTCATTTATACTTAGCTATTCATTTTGTAAAATATTAATTTTGCATTGTAAATATTTTTCAGAACCTGTTACTGAGTTATTTGTTACATCACTAAGGATAAAACTTTGTGTGCTTGATGTGGTTTAAAGCATTACTTAAACTCCTGGATGAGTTTTATTAGATCTGCCGTTTTGCGTATGAGGAAAATGTTCCACATTTTCTGCACAACAGCTGAAATAAACGGTCACTCCATTACCACACGTTGCTTTGAGTATCTGGTATGTGAAAATAGTGCCTTTGTAATTTGGTGAAAAATATTACTGCACAGTATCATTGTTGTCAGTATTTAATTCGATTTTATGTATTGGAGTTTGGACCATGCCTTTAACGTATGTTTGCAGAAGGAGAAGAGATTGTGTGACTGTAGGAGGGGAGAGAACTCTAGGATCTTGGCTGGAGATCTGGGTGGCTTCTGCTTAAAGCCAGAAGGCCGGACCCCCCGAGATCGATAGAGGTAGGACTAAGAGATAGAGCTGAGGAACTGGGAGGAGGAAGTTAGGAAGTTAGATTGGAGCTTTGGGAGTGGATGTTCTCCCACACTTACTTTAGAGAGCTTCTGAAGTAGAATGGAATAAAAAATGCCTGTGATGTTTATTTCTTTTGGATTTAATAGAGAACTATTTAAACTCAACAAACAAAATGGTTAAAATCTTGAAATGCCCAACATTTTTTTCTCTGGTATCCAGGTAGATACAGCCAAGAGAGTTCTCCCATTGGTTAGGCCATCAGGAGCTGAATGGAAGGCCTAATGTGTCAGATTAACTAATAATAAATAACCGACAGTCATGAACCGAACCACCAAACCAATCACATTTTCATTTACAAAGGATGGGACCAATTTCCTGGGAAAACTAATGCAACTCTAGGCCTTCTGGAAGTCCTAGATGCATCACCGACATGGCAGCCTGACCAAAAAGTTTCAGTCTGAAATGGCAGCATCACTATAGTAAGGCTGTTTACTGAAAAAATGCAACAGGGAAACTAATGTTAATGTCTATTACAAGGTTTAATTGATGGAATATGGAATATGTTTTAAAAGCTTCAGATGTCTGTTTTTAGGCCCAGTCCCATTTTTTTATTTCTACCCCTACCCCTTGTTTATAAGTGTCTCCTTGCCCCTTGGAACTGAGTTACAAGTTGTAGTGGTTGAAAACTTTCTCTATGAAATGGGACCCTCAAATAAAAAGAGCATTACTTCATTAACAGCTACCAGCGCTGCTCTGTAGGCGACCCTGCCAGTCTGCAGTGACAGCAGAGGAGGGTAAAGTTCAGCTCCTCACTGCTGGGCTTTAGTTACATTTAGGGCATCATATGCCTTCAAAGAGGGGGCAATTATTTATTATCACCCACCCCTAATTCTTCAGTTATATGAAGCTGAAGTCAGATATTTGGCAGCTTCTTGTTCGAATGTTCCTGTTCCACCTTAAATGGTTTAACCATTTAAGGTGGAATGGGAAATTTAGCTAGCTAGCTACCGAGACATCAGCATAATACTAGCGATTTTTTATGTTTGTTATGAAGAGAAGGATCAAAATACATTGAAACGGCATTAAATTAAGATAATACAGTGGTTATCGTAATTTTTAACAGAGAACTTGTGCAGCCATCGTGCTGGTTTTTCTTTTTTTCTAAAAAACCTCTGTTTGGAGGGCCATGTAGTCCTAACACTTCACCCTACCCCTCTATCTCAACAAGAACCGGGACACCCTACTCCTAGCCGTCAATGCGCAAAACAGAAGATTGAGGGCTAAGTGGTGGGGCGAGGGGTGAAATGGGACTGGACCTTAGACTTGAATGGCCAAAAAATGTTAATGTGAATCACTGTTAGCTTAGCGCTACTACACTAGCAGTAATGATCTCTATCACAGAGGGTTTTTTTCCTTGTTGATGACCTAGATTTGCAGTTTCTGGCCCAAATTGAAGGCATAGCTCTAATAGTCATATAGGATATATCAGTAGGATACAAGTAGATAGTAGTAAATTAAGTGGGGGGTAAGATCTGGTCATATGAACAAAATTCAGCCTTCAGGTTGGCTGCTACCATTTTTGACGTACTTACATCTGTTTATAGATAACAAAATGTCATAGATTGTCAGAAAACATATATTCACGTGTATTTAAGATTACTTAACAGTTCCACACAGTTTGAGGGAAGTTTGTACCGATTTGGTGTGCATTGGGTTGTGATAAGCTTTAGTTACTTGTTAGCTACATACAGTAAAGTCTAATAACTTCATAGAAAACTTGTCTTGGCCAATCGACTACCTTTGTTATAGAAAATGATAAACAAGTTATTCATTTTTCAGGAGATATTTCTGAGGAGATTAGATATAAGATCTATAGCTGTCAAGAAACCATTAGTTAGAAAGTTGAGAAAAGGAAATAGAGAAAAAAATT
Source organism: Colossoma macropomum (assembly GCF_904425465.1). Taxonomy (NCBI): domain Eukaryota; kingdom Metazoa; phylum Chordata; class Actinopteri; order Characiformes; family Serrasalmidae; genus Colossoma; species Colossoma macropomum. The sequence goes on along the minus strand of NW_023494793.1, from coordinate 4,606,585 downwards.
GATCTGAACAGGGTTGGGTTGTATTGGAATGCAGGTTTTAGGAATGTATTCAAGACAGAAATTAAGTATCTGTATTCAGTTCAAGTTACATGTCGTAAAAAGTGAAGTTACCTTTTACATTTTTAAAAAATATTTTTAGAATAAATATCCACTAAATGTAAAAATATAGACCATCTTTAAAAGAAACATTATTGCTAGTTTTTTAACTACTTTAAAATCAACGCATGGTGTGTAAAGACGTACTCTAAAGAAGAAGGTTTCTTTACATGCACTGACTTTCCTACTAAAGCCTGAGTAGACTGATAAATCAAAGTGATGATCAATTATTAATCTCATCATTAGTAAACTTTATGGAGAGATGATGGAAATGATAAGTTTAGCATCAGTGATGTACTGGACTTGTGTTGTGCATGCAATCCATGGCAAGCCACAAACATTAACTGAAAATCACATAATTACCCACTTTATAGTCAAATTTGCAAAATTTTGTTATTGGGATATGGCGGATTGTTTGCTTAGCTCATGAGATGGCAGTGAGATTATGGGAGCAGCAGTGAACTCAAGCAGGCCATGAAAGCCAAAATAATGTTGACCATTTTAAATAAGTGAATTTTTCATGAAACGTATTAAAAGAAGAATTACAAGAAGAAACTGGCAAACAGTAACAGCGAGGAACACACACACATTTTCTAAGCCACTTATCCTCCTGGGTTGCTGGAGCCTGTCCCAGGGGTCAATGGATGGAAGGCAGGAAACACCCTGGACAGGTAGCCAGTCCATTACAGGGCATAAACACAGACATATACACTCACACCTTGGGGCAATTTAGCATCTCCAGTTCACCTGGCTGCATGTCTTTGGACTGTGGGAGGAAACCAGAGCACCCAGAGGAAACCCACACAGAGAACATGCAAACTCTATGCAGAAAGAACCCTGGTTGCCCAGCTGGGGAATCGAACCCAGGCCCTTCTTGCTGTGAGGCAACAGTGCTACGGACCGCTTTTGAAAGTATTCTGCCCAAGTCTGGACATAAATTTGACTGAGCTTTGGAGGTGTAGAAAAATGTCCCTTTAGATTTTGTTGAAAAAACAGAAATCAAGTCTCCTAAAAGAGAATGAAAGCTGTAATTAAGGCAAAGCATGGACACTTAGCGTGGACACTGTTAAAGAGAATGACTTGTACTTAATGGCTGTTTTGACTGAAAATTAAATAAATGAATGGTGGTCTCTGACATTTCGCACAGTACTGTAGACCAAAGCAATCATGTTCTACTGTGACCTTACTGTAATAGAGTAATTATCCACCCATAAACACAAGGTTTTAAGCTTACTGAATACTTCCTCTTGCTAACTGTCATTTTCCTTTTCAGGTCAATGGTCATCCTTATTCTGTCCAGACAGGAAAGCGGACACACCCTCTGAATGCTTCCAGCAGTTCGCGTGTTCAGCAGGGAGGTGTGGGTGTGGCTTTGTTTGATTGACAGATGGGAGTGTGTGTGTGTTGGGAGATAACCCAGGGTTGTGGTTTGACTTTGATGTACCTAGTTGGTCCCAAAAGGCACTAATCCAACCCACTCACCCACCCAGCGTCCTTTGAGGCTTCCCAGCAGGCTGTGGTTTCCGTCCTGCTGCCGCCAATATCAATACCGCTGTAATGAAACACTAATAAACCCAATTTACCTGTCACATCTCTGCTCTTTGTTTTAAGACACAACGCAGTCGAGGCTAAAACATGTTTGTTTTAATCCGTGGGGTATTTATTTAAATATAGAAAGTCACACCCGGAGATTTTTTTCCTTCCTGGCTAGCGCGGCCCACGAGTGCGATGACCTCATCCTCCAACACCCAGGACAGACGCAGTGGGCTCACGTTTCAAACCGAGATGTCAGGAATATGATTCATGCCACATGATCAGAGTAGGTTAGGCTAATGGTGCTCTATTGTCCAAGACCCCCTAAAGTTCCCCTTTGGCAGGCCTACAAGCCGCACTGTGTGCGTCACATCATCGGCTCAGCCTTTCCTACCCACACCCTGCACCAAAACGACTGCGCTGGGGCCGCCTCCTTCGTCCGGCCCGTTAAAAAACATTTGGAAACCTGGATCTGAAGCCAGGAGTGGCCAGCGCCTTGCTAAGCCCAGAGGTGCGCGGGATGACAGAATGATGGACAAGCTCTGGTGCTTTGGCCTGCTCTTGTGGCCTGCTCTTGACTTTTACATTTAAACTGGGCCTTTTTTTTAACGGCATACTGAGCTTAGCTGTGGTACGAAAGTGTGATCAAAATGTAAATAATTATAGTCTTCCTGAAATCTATTTCTCAATTCTCATTTCAATTCCTCCTGTTTCATGGTGTTTCCCTCGCTGCATAGACTTGAATTTGACTTTGTACCTGTTAATAAGAGCAAAAAAGTACAAAGTACAAAGTTGTTGTGACTTTTGTGGGAAAAAAGAACCAGAGGATGTCATTATTTCTGCTCAAGGAAATGTCCTTTTATTGAACCAAGCAGAAAAAGCTACTGAAAAACAGCCAGAGTAGTGGGGAAAGTCACTTCTAGCCATATAATTCTCCCTGTGGACACACAAACCCACATTAAATGACCCAAAGCCCAACACAATAAAACACAGTGAACACATGAAACACATCTTAAACCAATAACAGCGTAAACTACACCAACAGCAACAACAAATATCCTTTTAAGAGAGGGGGATGGTGCGTGCAGCACAGCTTTACATACCCTGCCCCTAAGCACTTTGTGAAACACGGAGCAAGTGGCAGACGCCACAGTATGTATTCTTAAGCATAAACAAAGATATGTTTAAAAACAACAAAATTGACAGGGAAAAAGAGTTCAGACACCACAAATTAGTAATATTAGCTTTGAGATGTCTATGGTAAGAAATAATCAGCTTTTGGCGGAAATATTGTTTAATTTTGACCTGTTGCTCTTGACAAACCTTCTTTAGTTCCCCAAAGTTACAACAATTTCAAAATCCTCCTTACATTTTCAGCAGGATTCAAGTCAGGAGATTGAACAGTCCCTGCAAGCACCTTCACCTTGTTTTTTAGAAACCATTCCTGTTTTTTTGCTGTATGTTTAATTTGGGTTGTCTTGTTGAAATGGTAATATTCTTGCATCGTTTCCCATGAGATTATGCTCTCCTCCAATCCCAGTGCATCATGTTTGCAGATAAGCAGCCCCATATGATGCTACCACCGTCATGCTTCACTGTAAGTGTTCTTGTGATCATATGTGCAACAATTCTTTCTCCAAACATGAGGAGCTGAATTACTGGCCAAAGTATTTTTGTGTCATCTGACCAATGAACATTGTTCCGAAAGAGTTCTAATTTGTCTGAATGCTAAATTTTAGATGTGAACCTGTGGGTACATTGCATATTGTCCTCTGTATAACTGTTGTTGTGACTGTTTTTCACAAAAAAGCTACATTTTACCCAATTCTGATGCTTGATGTATGTATTTACTGAAGCCTTTGACCCGTACCTGCATGAGTTCATGCAGCTCACTGATGCCACATGATTGGCTGACTGGATAATTGCAGGATTGAGCAGGTGTTCAGGTGTTCTAATTAAATGGGTGGTATTGAAAGCTAGTTGTAATCTGAGTGCTGAGCGCCCCCATATTGTTCACACATTGTTGCCACTCATGAAAGAAGTAGAGCCTCCCCACCTCCTAAATCACAACCCAACCACTGCTTTTAACCATGCTGACTTTTGTTTTGTAACACTGAATTAGCAACCAGTTATAACCTGTTATTATTCTGTTTCTCACTGTTAAGTTTTACAGATGTGTGTTTTAATTGTTTTAGTTTGTCTTTCTAGCTCACCAAAGCAAATTCCTAACACACTGGTGGTTGATGTGGCAACATAACATTGAGACTTTTAACTGTGTTGTCTGTGGTTCTGCTCAATTAGGTCCAACAACATTCCCTCGACAAGCCTTTTGCTGCCTATAGCTGACAAAACACAAACATGAGCCTCCATATGCAGCCACTAGGTCGTTATGACCATAATTACATCAAGAAACTCCCAGATTCCTGCTCTTATGCAAGACAGAAAGCAAATAGGAGCTGGTTTCTCAATCCCAGCATAGCATCTCATACATAATGAGTTACAACCCTGAGCATCTACAGTTTCTCTTCTCTGGACAGATTTACAACTGACATATGATGAAATGAAGACTTTTAATTGGAACATCACCACAGAAAAATGCATTTGACTTGGATAATGTGAATTTGGAACCATTCCCAGGCTGACAACTCACTGACATGTGTTTCAGTGGACCTTGATTCTTCGTGGTGATAGAAGAGTGTTTACACTGAGCCAATTCCTGCATCTTGGGCTGATAGAGCAGCTATTCAATGGTAAAACAAGTGTAAGTACAACTAAGACACAACGGAGATGAACTGCTTTCCAATGGCTTGATGGTAGTTTGAGATGCACTGGAGATGCAGCTGGGATCAATGTAAAAGAAAAAAAATGTAAAAACGTCTTTTAAATCTAAGCTTAACTGTTAATGAAACCTAATAAAATACTGTCAACTTTTACACTGTAACTGAGCCAGTGTGGTGACCGTAGCGGGGCGCCCTGCCAAGCTGGTCCATTCTGACATCATCCTTTTTAATTTATGTCTTTAGTTGCTGTTTATCTATTATCAGCACAACACTTATTCTATGTTAGACCATACATTAAAACTACCATGCTTGCTAGCTATTTAACTTTTTGTTTTCAACCTTCATACTCCTAAAAGAGCCCCTCATTGTGATGCTGGGTGTCTGATTTCATGATGTGGTACCAGTGGCTACAATTATGTGTAACATCACCAGCAGTGAACTGTGGCTGTTATAGCTAGGCCTTCAGTTTGGGCCATAAATGTAAACATTTCTACAATTATCTCTACAATTATGCTCATTTCTGCTAACATTTTCTAGTAGTATGTTAATGCTAAACTAACAGTGGTGTATATTAACAGTTTTTGGCTGTTCTAGATTAAACACAGGCATTCAAAGCTTGAGACATTACCACATGTGTAAGCTTTTATGTCTCAGTTTTACAGTGATTCTTTCAGTAAAGCGTCCTGGCATAGAGCTGCCACCACTGTTTTCCATTCCTAACAAGTACATGAACTCTGCATTGACCACGGCTCATGTTCAGAGTCAGTGATGTATCTTGGACTTCTGGAAGGATTAGAGTGACCTTTTTCCTTAACAAAGCGCTGTTGATTTCACTGTCAGTTCTTAATTATGTTGGTAGTTAATCTTCAGTCCAGCTCCTGAAGTCCTTACCAATTTGAAAGCTTGCTTTGTTGTATCTATGTAGATACTAAAGAGAAAAAATTTCTGATTCAATAGTTTTTGGCAGGGTGTTTGAAGATTTGAACTGTTTTGTTTCCAACCAAACTTAGAAGACTTACAAGGCCCTGAGGGTTCCTGTCTAAATACACACACACACGTTATCTAAGCCACTTATCCTCCTGGGTAGCCGAAGCCTATCCTAGCAGTCATTGAGCAGAAAGCAGGGAACACCCTGGACAGGCTGCCAGTCCATCACAGGGCAGACATACAGACATACACATTCACACACGCTTACACCTACAGCCAATTTAGCATCTCCAGTTCATCTCACTGCATGTCTTTGGACTGTGGGAGCAAAAACATGCAAACTCCAGACAGAAAGACCTTCGTCGCCCGGCTGGGGAATTGAACCTAGCTCTACCCTCTGTGCCACCGTGCTGCCCTCTCATATGAATATCACTATAAAAATAATTGGGGGAAAAAGACGACTGGTTAGCTAACTTTCCAGCTATATTTTGTCTATAAGATTCCCCTTGAAATGGAACAGCCCTGGGCCTGTCACAATCTCATAGATTCCTTGCTGGTATTACTAGAACTGTGTCCATGATTTCATGATGAAAGCACGTTTGCTCTAACTTTAGCAGCATATTGGTGAGCAGAACTTTCTTAGGAACTTAAAAATGCTTTTTAATCAGTTTAATCCATTAATCTAGGTAACCACATGAGTGATTTCAGCCTATAGAATAGCACCTATGATGCAGGAGGTTTAAGAGAAGGACTACCATGGTCACCACACCAGTTAAAGTGCATTACTGCCTAGAAGACAATGTCTGAAATGGCACCATATCAGAGGATTCTGGAGAATTTTCATGTAACAGGAAAAGAAACACTGGTGCAAACTGGACTTATCTAACATTGACACACTAATGAGGCCAGGTGGAATGAAATGTGTGCAAATCTTATCCGGACGGTATCCGGAAATGAGGCACATGAAGTGTAAATAGGCTCATAGTCAGTGGTCAGGGTTTGTTAGCGGTTAATCAGGCAGCACTGATGGCCTCTTTCTCATGTTTCTCGCTGGTGCTGCGGAGAGGTGCAGGCATTTGCCTAACAGGATGTGAGGGCAACTGGAAGACTGAACACTTCTAATCAGGACAGGAATGGCCCTTCTGACCCCCCCCCACACACACAGTGGACGGCAACTGTACGAGGCTATTGTAGGAAAGACAATGGCGTCTTTGGGAGTGATGGAGTGAGTCAGATGTCACTGCTCAGGGCCGCAGTTATGGCGAAGAATTGGAGGAATTCTGGCATTTGGAGTGAAGTCCCACTCAGGCTGAAGAATGCCTCGTTTTGTGCAGGGTTTTCCCCTCTGACGGACACAAATTACCCCTATGACATGTTAAATGTATGTCTGTCTTAAAATGAAGTCCTTAAACCAAAGAATCGACTGTACTGCTTCTTCTTTGCAGCCAGCAAAATGTGTCATATATTATAGAAGCTCCAAACAGTGGCAAAAATGAACGGATGTCTTGTGATGCTAAAAAAAAAGACTCAGCTAATCACATTTAGTGTAGGCAAGGGCGAAACTTTGATCTCAGAGGGTGGCAGGGATGTACTCTAGTCTTTATCATTTTTATTTTGCTTCTTCATCTTCACCATAACAACATCCAGCCATTAACCCCTTAAATGAAGGCCCAGTGTTGTTATGGTAAGGATGAAGAAGATATTGCTTACTACTCCTAGCATAACTATGCAAATGGGTGTAGCATAACTAAGGAAAAGGTGGCACCATAACTACTGCAATGGGTGTAGTGCAACCATAGAAATACGAGTAGCTTAACCTTGAAATGGTTGCATGGAGGCAAGCATGAAAGTGAGTGTAGTATAACCATGGAAATGGAGGTATTGTAACAAAGACATTGGGTGTAGTGTGTCCATAGAAATGGGTGTAGCTTAACAATGGGAATTGCAGTACTGTAACTGTGAAATTGGGTGTAGCACAACAATGGCAATGAATGTAGTGTAACCAAGGAAATGACAGTACTGTAACCATGGAAACAGCAGTACTGTAACCATGGATTTGGGTGTAGCACAACCATAACAATGAGTGTAGTGTAACCATGAAGCAGTACTGTACCCTTCAAAATGGGTACAGTGCAACCATGGAAATGGGTGTAGCATAACCACAGAAACTGCAGTATCATAACCATGGAAACGACTGTACTGTACCCATGGAACTGGGTGTAGCACAACTATAACAATGAGTATAGTGCAATCATGAAGCAGTACTGTAACCTTGAAGTGGATATAGTGCAACCATAGAAATAGGTGTAGCATAATCACGGAAATTGCAGTACCATGCAGTAACCATGGAAATGGCAGGACTGTAACCATGGAACTGAGTGTAGCACAACCATAGCAATGAGTGTAGTGTAATTATGAAGCAGTACTGTAATCATGGAAATAAGTATAGTGCAACCATTGAAATAGGTGTAGTCTAACCAAGGAAACAGCAGTACTGTAACTATGGAAACAGCAGTACTGTAACTATGGAATTGGGTATAGCACATCCATAAAAATCAGTGTAGTGTAACCGTGAAGTAGTACTGTAACCATGGAAATGGGTATAGTGCAACCATGGAAACAGGTGTACCATAACCATGGAAATTGCAATATCGTAATCATGGAAACAGCCGTACTGTAACCATGGAACTGGGTGTAGCACAACCATAACAATGAGTGTAGTGTAACCATGAAAAATGGATATAGTGCAACTATGGAAATGGGTGTAGCATTACCACTGAAACTACTGAAAACAATATTGTAACCATGGAAACTATAGAAATGGGTGTAGCATCACTATGGAATTATGTGTAGGATAACCATGGGAACCGGTGTGTAGATGAATCTTTGTCAATAAGCCCATGTTGTCATTCTGTCCAGACAACTGGACAGAGAGACTAGACAAACACTATGTATCCATTTTCCTACAAACACTATCAACCCTTAGCTAAAGGGGGGGGGGGCAAATCTGGATTCTGAAAAATGTCCACCCACAAACCCAATGGAAACAGAGATGTCTTCAATATCAACACTAATCCAAACTCAGCTGTGTTGTGCTTAGATGCTTATCACAGGTCGAAAGATGTTCTTCTTCAGAAATGCTTTTTGATAATTTCCATGGCAGTAAAACACATCCATTGTCCCACTTTAACCACCACGCCTTCCTTTGGCCTGAGGGACTGACCTAAATGCTCCATTCCCAACAATCCTATTGGCTCTATATTTAGGCTGAGTGGCCTCCACGGACACAGAGACCCTACAGGGAGCAGAATGAGCAGCATTATGCCAAAAAGCACATTTAAACAGTGCTGGGATTTATAAACTCTATTTGTGACCCAGCAGTTAGGAGCTGTTAGAGAGGAGAGGCTCCTTAATTCGAACGTTTTCTGTCCTCAAAGGGCTCAAATTAAGAAGGCAGGGGGTTCTGCTATTGATCACTGAATCCATTTGTGGATGACTGTAGACAATAAGAAGCAAGAGACGTGGACTCTGGTGTGTTTATGTTGATTTGTAACTACACAGAGCTCAAAATTCAAACGTGGAAAGGGGGAAAGCAAAAATGACTCACCAATTCTCTACAGGCAAAGAAAACATTGCTGTTCACATGGATAAACATTAATATCATACTCCGTGCACAGAATAGTCGTACAGCACTGCTCAGGCCACAGTTTTTGCTACTGCATTAGCAGAAGGTTTGGAACAACAGTGATGCCTCAAGATTGCATTCATTAAAACATAATTTAGCATGCTGTGCTAGTGCGGTGGTGCTGTTTTCAATATATCCAACATGGTTATAATTATTCTAAAAAAAAGAAAACTACAAAAGAATCTTCCTCAAATAAAAACAGGATCTTAAAACAAGGCACAGTGATGGGATTCCCTTTAAAGCACACGGAAAAATCCACTTCTGTGGAAGTAGTAGCAAGAGAGTGACAGCCCTAGAAAACATAAACAGCACAAATGGCTTGCAGAGAAGTTCGGGACGGTCCTGCAGGGCCACAGGAGGAGCCGATAAGACAAAACAAACCAGCATTAATGATGCGAGGAAGGCTTTGTGCAATTGTCCTTGCTGGAGGCCATGGATATGTTTATATTTGCGATGCAGGACAGAGAGGAATTTCTGAGAAACAGGGGTTTGTTGGTAACAGTTGGACTCAAAGCCAAAAGAAATACACACAGCGTGGACCCAATCTTTACGCAATGTGTATTACACACACAGCACTGTGCAAAAGTCAGAGAACATGCTTTTTTATTTAATGCCCAGTCAAACAGACTTTAAGTACAAATTATTAATTCTTTGGGGATATTTCTGTAAAGATGTGAATCCTAACAACCACCTGGAAAACCTGGAAGACACCAACACTGCCCCCATCAGATAAACAGCACTTAAAGCTTTCATCTCTGAGAGAGAGGAGAAAATCAAGCTGCTTCAGATCTGAAAACATCCACAGGTGTTTCTGTCCATCCTTCCACTGTGAGAAGACGACTCAGTGCTGTGGGTCTGAAAGGATGTGTAGCTGATCAAGAAGAACCTCACTGAGAAAAGGAGACGGACACATCGAACAAAGAAGCTGAACGATGGACTGACCACCCCAGAGTCCAGACCTCAACACCACTGAATGTGTTTGATTACTTCAGAAAATGATCAACCAGCTTCTGCAGATTTACTGGAGGAACTGAAAGTAGGTCTCCTGAAAAGAATGGAAGCTGGAATAAAGGTAAAGGGTTGTTATGATGTCAAACCTGTAACAATAGAACCCTTTTGGGTGACATATAGAACCCTTTTCAAACAGGTTCTACATAGAACCATCTATATATAGAACCATCTATTTAGAACCTTTTTGAACCCTTTTCCATCAATCTGAAGAGCCCTTTCATGATGCAAAGAACCCTTTAAAAATCCCTTTAAAAATCCCTTTAAAAAAAAGGGTTCTTTGAGTGTTCATGGTTCTATATGGAACCATTTTCTTTACTAAAGAACAATCTTTTTTTATAGGTGCAAGAAAATGTATGATTGGTGTTAAAAGTATGTATATGTAATAATAATATGCCTTTGTGTATTTAATTATTTATGTAATGTATATGTAATGTATATGTAATATATATGTAATAGCAATGAAACATGGAACTTTTCGTAAAAAGCATTTTAGACGTCTGTTGAGAGCTTTGTGTTTAGGCCGAAACATTGAGAAATCATGCTTTTAACCAAATAAAGTTACTCTTTTTCAGAGGATAGAGTGAGTTTTGCAGCTTTTCACTCAAAAAGCATTTTATATAGATATTTTTACAAGATATACAAGATGTTTTTGTACTAAAAATATATGAAAACATATACATCCTCACATACATACCTGCTACACGGAATGGAATTCTAATCAGGTTTAGCGTGCAATCATATAAGCAGTGTGAACCAAAAATGATTTGGAATAATGCAGCTCAGATGTAAAAGGAGACAAGACCCTCATTCGAATCCTGTTTCAGAGGCCAAACATAATAAACATAGACTGAGGCGATAATACACTCTAATCAGTGTTTGCAGTGTTTGAACGGAGCAACAGGGTAATGAAGAGTGAAGAAACAGCCCCTAAAGTATGTGTTTAAGTGAGGAAGCAGTTTGGCATGTTTTATTGTGGAGAACACTCAAACACACACATATGACATCAGCCCGTGCAGTATGTGTGAGGGTGTTCCCCCAAAAATGAGCGCATCTGGAGCGGTGCTGATCCATGATCCCTCTGTAAGCCTGAACTTACTGCCCATCCTCTGAGCTCACAGGCAAGAGAATGACCCCTGCAAAACAATGTCAACACAAATGACAACAAGCACAGCCACAGCAGGCCACGGGCCAACTGGGGAACACGCTGAATCTGTTCTGACCACAGAGGGACCCCATTCGGGGGTTTAATCCAACAACTCTACTGTGCTTTACTTATAACAGTCATAAGTAATGAGTAGGAAATACTGTGCAGTTATAAATGGATGTTACAAAATGGATCAGACCAGTTTTAGAATCTGACTGGATGAGCCACAAGAGGTCATGCGTTACAGTGATTTTACCACGGGAAACTGTACATAGGCAGTGGTGGACGAAGTACACAGACCATGTACTTGAGTTAAAGTAGAGACACCCAAGGTAAAATATTACTCCAGTAAAAGTAGAAGTTCCTCCCTTTAGACCTCCACTTGAGTAAAAGTACAAAAGTATTTGCCTTCAAATGTACTTAAGTATTGAAAGTAAAAGTACTAAAAGATTAATTATGACTCTGATGTCCTATTATGATTTTTGTAACAAGACTCACTTCATTAACTCATTTTAGGTGAAAATACACCAGTGTCTCTCTTGGTAAACCAGTCTTTTAATAGAAGGTCATTAATTAGTGACGCTGATGTCTATTAAAATTATCATAAACACAAAACACTGAAGGTAAACAGTTTCCATCAGGTAGAACTGAGTGGCTCTGAAATCACTTTTTACAAACAAGCAAAGTTTAGTTTAAGATTTATTTACAACTTAGTTACAAGTTTAAGTCTAATAAAAACTTTAAACTCAGATTCACAAATGAGTTTCCTTTACTAAACTGCATCTGTAGGTCTCTGTTCATAAACATAAACTAGCCTAAACTAATTTACTATAAAATGAAATCGTGTTTGTATAAATTCAGAAAATAGTCACGTCAGTCACAACTGCATATGAGTACATATTTCTTTATTGTGGTCTATTTACACAAAGTTAGGTTAGTTCATCATTTATGTTGAATAGACTCTCCCAGAACTTTACGCTGCTGCACTGATGTTGAACCGTGTGCTTGCACTGGGTCGGTATGTCCAACAGGTCAAAACAAGCTCAAAACAAAGTGACCGCTGTGCCCTGATTGGTGTTCTTACTTTGCGCTTCTTCCGTTTTGACATGTTACGTTTTTATGCACACATAAACCAAAAGGAATGACAGATTTCTCATAATGTAGTGGAGTAAAAAGTGAGATATTTGACTTTGAAATGTAGTGGAGTGAAAGTAAAAAGTCGCCCAAAATGAAAATACTTCAGTAAAGTACAGATACACAAAAAAGTACATAAGTACAGTAATGAATTACATTTACTTCGTTACTGTCCACCACTGTACATAGGATAAAGATACCAGTTTTGGAACATTTTGCTTAACACAGGGTGTGACGGGCGATCTTCAAAAACATCCATTTCTCCCTCTAAGAAAAAACAGCTTAGTCTTTGTCCTACACCGCCTACAACCTGACGCACGAGAGAGAGATCTACAGTTTGTGTTGTTTTGGCTCTGTTCTCCAGCACGCTGGATTTGAAACACAACAATGACTAAGAGGTTAAATTGCAGAGTGTCCACTTTAATTCAAAAGCATTTAGGTTTATGTTGGGTGACAGGCTTAAGCATCCTGAAATTAAAGCTGACGCTCTGCACTTTAACCTCTTAGTCACTTTTTCATTTCAACTCCAGTTTTCTGGAGTGCAGAGCCACACTGTACACACTGAAGCCGTGCATATTGGTGTTGGTTTTCTTGTCCGTGCATGACTCTTGAAGGTTTCTGTACCAAAACTTCCTTCCCTCTTTCCACACGATGACTAACAATAGGAAAGTTCACTGCCTTTGACTACAGATGTTCTCCGAACTTTCTCCTCCCTCTCTCTCTCTATCTCTCTGTCTCTCTCTCTATCTCTCTCTGGGCACAGTAGATGTTTAGGCCTGGGGAAGCCATGAGTAATCACCGCTGTGCATCAATTAATCTGAGAGCCAAGCCATGGCCATGGGAAATCTATTTATGAAAGCAGTGTTGCCTATGACAACTGTCCCTAAAACAATCCATTTATTTTTAACCATTTCCCTCCTTTCTATTCCATCTCTCTCTCTCTCTCCCTCTCTTATGTTTGTTTATGTATCTTGACAGAACATGGGAGATACATGCGTTATGTCCAATACGTATTTCATATGAGCCTATGTAAGCATCTATGTTTAACAGTTATTTATAAACATTTAATAATCGTTAACAGTGACTATATTATATGCATTATGTATACAATACTGTTAAAAAAGTCAGAGACCACCATTCATTTAATTTATTTACAGTTATGTTATTCATTTCTCACCCTCAAAGAAAAAGCAGGAAACATATATTTAACAAAAATAAATAAATAAATAAAAAATAAAAATACACAAAGCCTCAACAACTAAATATAAAACCACATTGTTCAGTATTTAGGCTAGTGTGTCACTCTTTGCCTCTATTCCAGCTTCCATTCTTTTCAGGAGACCTACTTTCAGTTTCTCAAGTAAATCTGCAGACTCACCTCCAAAGTTCAGTCTTAGAAGCTGGTTGATCGTTTTCTGAAGTAATCAAACACATTCAGTGGTGTTGAGGTCTGGACTCTGGGGTGGTCAGTCCATTGTTCAGCTTCTTTGTTTGATGTGTCCGTCTCCTTTTCTCAGTGAGGTTCTTCTTGACAGCTACACATCCTTTCAGACCCACAGCGCTGAGTCGTCTTCTCACAGTGGAAGGATGGACAGAAACACCTGTGGATGTTTTCAGATCTGAAGCAGCTTGATTTTCTCCTCTCTCTCAGAGATGAAAGCTTTCAGTGCTGTTTATCTGATGGGGGCAGTTGTGTAAATCACTGTTGTCAGAAGAAAACCTCGCATATCCAAAACGGTAACTTTACAGGAGACGGAAAGAACCTACTTTACTTTTAACCCTTAGAAACCTAAAATTTTGGGGATTTTTTTTGGTATTTTGGGTCAATTACAATTACAATTATACAGTATTTACATGTGACAGTCACACAGGCCATATGTTGTTATTTTCAGGAGACCCTGGGCTACTCAGATATGCCACTGTTTGACATGTAAATGTTAAGAGAAATTTGATATCTTTATGAATTTGAGTCATTTCTGATCAAAAATGTACCCAGTGCCTGCTAAACTTTGTATTTTTTTAATTAATCTTAAAAACAAGTGCAGTCATAGTTATCTCTTCAGAAATTGTTAGTCTGGAGTGTCTGTGAGCTGAAAGTGATGGTGATTCATTCCATTAGTTATTATGAGTAAAAATAAACAACTAGTATAGGGCGGACGTTTTTTTATTGATTTTCTGTCCTCTTGGATTCAGGCTCAGTGCTAAAACTCTGATACACAGCAAGAAAGGCTTTATTTTTAATTACAAATTGAGTTATTTAATATTCAATATCAGATATTTTTAATACTCAAAATCAATGTAAACTGAAAGCCCTTTGTTTATAATATGAGGGCTAAAATCAGAGATGTAATATAACAGTAGTGAGTGGGGGTTGGGTGATTTTGGAGCTGGATTGCTGGCTGATTGATGGTCACAAGTGGATGAAATCACTCTGGAGGGTGAGGCAGAGTCTGATGAGTGATCTGATGTGTGAATCACGTCGCTGTTTTAACCCTTTGTTGGAATATGAAGGCCAAACAGCAGAGCAATGATATCAGGATTTTGGGTGATTTTCCAAGCCGAATTACTCGTCCTGATATGTGGATCATGTTTGTATCTTAAACTGAAGTGACCCACCGTTATGACAAATTATGTCATAAACTGAAAAATGTCAAAAATGGAAATACAAGGTTTTCATCAGACAGCATTGATATGTATATATGTGACTAACCTAAACCTTAACTAAAACTGCTACTAGTCTAACCCTAACCCTTATTCTAACCATAGTCCTAACCTTAACCTTACCCTCACCTTTAAATTTAATGATTTAAATTATGAGGACAGGCTTGTAGTCCCCACAAGGAAGAAAAGTCCCCACAATGTGAGTGTATGAACAGGTTTTGGTCCCCACAATGTGGCATGATCCTGGTCCACAAACACACACACACACACACACACACAAACACACACACACACACACACACACACACACACACACACACACACACAAACACACACACACACACACACAAACACAAACACACACACACCAACACATACACACACCTACACACACACACACACACACACACACACACACACACACCTACACACCCACACAAACACACACAAACACACACCTACACATACACACACACACACACACACACAAACAAACACACACACACCAACACATACACACACCTACACACACACACACACACACACACACACCTACACACCCACACAAACACACACAAACACACACCTACACACACACACACACACAAACACATACACACCTACACACACACACACAAACAGCAACACGTGTCATGTTCGATGTACAGTACGATAGTAAAACACTGACTCATCCTTTGGCCATTTCTGAAGGGGACAGCTACACTTGACCTACTGTCTCATAAACTCTCTGTGTGAGCTCCAGCTTTGAAAGCCTCCCAGCTGCTCTTTTCTGCCTCAGCTTTTTCACACTCCACTGTGTTAATGCTAATGGCTAGCTTCCTGTCTTCCCTCAAACACGCTGGCCACTCACTTCCTGCAGCAGGCCTGTTCCACTTCCAGCCCGAAACCGAGCAGACACAGCAAGCCGAGACGCTGACGTGCTCCGGGCTTATTGTTTCAAGTAATGACCTTGGCCTTTACACACACACAGCGGTAATTACGCCATTAAAACCTTCAGCGATTCCTAACATTGGCTCACCCTTTGCCATAAGTCAATTAAACCATTAAAGTGTCCTTAAAACTCTCCATCATGTAACCAGAGAATTACACAATTGTTGTTTTAACGAACTGTAAGCGGTTTGAAATTTAATATTTGGAATATATGACATCTAAAAACATGCTTAATTGTATTATTCAGGTGATACAGCATTACTTTTAAATGCAGTTTGAGAATCAGTGTCAGAGAATCAGTCATATGCAAAAGTTGCGCCCTGGTCAAATGACATTTTGTGACAAATATGGCAATTGTTTGCACATTTTAGAGCACAGTTTATTTACTGAGTTTAACATATAGGGAAAAAACATAAAATATCAAATGTGCCATAACTTTTGCACAGGCCTTATTTTCTCAAAATGTTAAATTCAGTGAATAAACAGTAATTATGCATAATTATAAAATGTTCTCTGTATAGGATGTATAAACTTATTTTCACTTAGAAAACCAACAAAACGTCATTTGGGTGCCCAAACTTTCATACGTGACTGTATAGAGCTTGGGAGTTGATGTTGCGCTGCATTTTGGGATTGTTTCATCATATCGGCCACCTTCTTTCTTTGTTTTTCACACCACAAATCCTTACATAAACTGCAAAAGCTTAAATTGCTGTTTTATTCTGCTTTTCAAACTTGCAATGCTTAAACTGAACCAAATGAAAAGGGAAATGTACCTTAACCAACTCTAAACTGACGCCAAACAACGTTGTATGTATAAAATTGGCCTTGTTGACAGTTTGGATCCGCGCAGACTCTGAAAAACGAGTGGAATAATGGGTGATGTAATGATCTGGATATGCTAATATTAGCTCCTCTTTCATTCTCAGACTGTTTCCTCGCTGGTGTGCCTATTCTTTTTAGGAATTTAGAAATTCCAAGTCACTCAAAGCCCATGTACAGTTTACAAATGGATATTCCACTGGCAGATTAATATTTCACTGTAGTTAGCTTTTTAGCTAACACTGCATTGCTAGCCTAAATAGTCACTGAACTAAAGACACCATTACTGAACTGTCCCTGATAGCAAGAGGACAGTGGTCCACTGTCAGCCCGCTAATGGCAAAGCTGGCGGTCAACTGGCATTTTGCTCAGTGTTTTCCAGGCGGTCCACTGGTGGTTAAGCAGAGTATTAGACAAAAGTCCGCTGGTGGCTAAGCAGAGTATTAGACCACAAATCAGCTCTTGTAACCAAAACCAAATTCCTTGTATGTGTAAGCATACCGGGATTCTGATTATCATCGCTCATTTTCCACTCACAGTCCAATTTACTGATTTTTCCTTCCTTCCTTTCTTTAGTTACACTTTGTAAGTTAGATCAGTAAATCATTTTAATCCAGCTCAGTGTCAGCAACAGCATTTTCTATAAAATCATTTTATATCAGGCCTAGTCTTTATTTTTTTTCTCTCAGTTGTTTGTAGCATTTGTCTTAGTTTATTTTCTGAAATAAAAGTCTCTGTGCATTTAAAATCTGTTTAGGGAGACGAAAAACTAGTTAGAGCTTGTATGCAGGACAGTAATCTGGGTGGTCTGAGAGTGGATCAGCAGTGGCAAACAGTCAGTTGGGTGCTGACCTTTTCAAACCAGCAGACCGATATATGCTCGCTGTCTGGGGTGCTATATTAAAAATCCACAAAAAACTCTATAGTAGATCATAAATGGCTTGAAGACAGGCAGCCTAAGTTTTCTTAGCGTTCACATTCACTTCAGATAACATAACTGAAGAGTCAGTTATGAAAGAGTGAGTTAGCTTGTGAAGAGTGAGTTAGCTTGTGGAGAGTGAGTTAGCTTGTGAAGAGTGAGTTGGCTTGTGGAGAGTGAGTTAGCTTGTGAAGAGTGAGTTGGCCTGTGAAGAGTGAGTTAGCTTGTGGAGAGTGAGTTAGCTTGTGAAGAGTGAGTTAGCTTGTGAAGAGTGAGTTGGCTTGTGAAGAGTGAGTTAGCTTGTGAAGAGTGAATTGGCTTGTGAAGAGTGAGTTAGCTTGTGAAGAGTGAGTTGGCTTGTGAAGAGTGAGTTAGCTTGTGAAGAGTGAGTTGGCTTGTGAAGAGTGAGTTAGCTTGTGAAGAGTGAGTTGGCTTGTGGAGAGTGAGTTAGCTTGTGAAGAGTGAGTTAGCTTGTGAAGAGTGAGTTGGCTTGTGAAGAGTGAGTTAGCTTGTGGAGAGTGAGTTAGCTTGTGAAGAGTGAGTTAGCTTGTGAAGAGTGAGCTGGCTTGTGGAGAGTGAGTTGGCTTGTGAAGAGTGAGTTAGCTTGTGAAGAGTGAGTTGGCTTGTGAAGAGATCCCAGCCTGGATTGAGTAAGCCTGCCCAAAGCTCCCAAAACATTCCCAGAGAAAACCAGACCGAGAGGAATATTTATGTGTATCTCTCCATTTTACAGTACAGTAAAACATTGCAGTCCGACTGTAAAACTACGCTTCAATTTGAGTCACATCCACATATAAAATGTGCTCCATGTGCTGAAACTGCTGATGAAATCTATTTCACACTAATACAGTGACTGAGGCCCCGAATGGAAGCCAAGCTGACTCACACACATGGGGGGTGAATATTGAATTTCTCTGTAAAACATGCTGAGATTGGACATGAGGATGGAGAATGATCTAACAGGATTTAATGCCTGTGTGCTGCAGCTCAGATTCAGCCAGGCAGCTGAAATAATCTCTCTTTAACACAGCAGTGATGGATAGTGTGCAGATGTTGGAGGGAGATACAGTAGAATGGGCTTTATAGACCCACACGCTACATGAAAGAACAGGTGAAGGCCTGTGTTGTGAAAATGCCTGCCTGTTTGTGCTAGTGCCTGTCTGACAGCCATTTCTAGTGTGTTATACACCGATCAGCCAGAACATTATGACCACCTCCTTGTTTCTACGCTCATTGTCCATTTTATCAGCTCCACTTACTATATAGGTGCACTTTGTAGTTCTACAGTTACAGACTGTAGTCCATCTGTTTCTCTGCATACTTTGTTAGCCCCCTTTTACCCTGTTCTTCAGTGGTCAGGACCCCCATGGACCCTCACAGAGCAGGTACTCTTTGTGTGGTGGATCATTCTCAGCACTGCAGCAACACTGACGTGGTGGTGGTGTGTTAGTGTGTGTTGCGCTGGTCTGAGTGGATCAGACACAGCAGAGCTGCTGGAGTTATTACACACCTCAGTGTCACTGCTGGACTGAGAATAGTCCACCAACCAAAAATATCCAGCCAACAGCGTCCTGTGGGCAGCGTCCTGTGGGCAGCGTCCTGTGACCACTGATGAAGGACTAGAGGATGACCAACACAAACTGTGAAAGCAGCAGATGAGCTATCGTCTCTGACTTTACATCTACAAGGTGGACTGACAAGGTAGGAGTGTCTAATAGAGTGGACAGTGAGTGGACACAGTACACAGTATTTAAAAACTCCAGCAGCACTGCTGTGTCTGATCCACTCAGACCAGCACAACACACACTAACACACCACCACCACCACGTCAGTTTTGCTGCGAATGATCCACCACCCAAAGAGTACCTGCTCTGTGAGGGTCCATGGGAGTCCTGACCACTGAAGAACAGGGTAAAAGGGGGCTAACAAAGTATGCAGAGAAACAGATGGACTACAGTCTTTAACTGTAGAACTACAAAGTGCACCTATATAGTAAGTGGAGCAGATAAAATGGACAATGAGCATAGAAACAAGGAGGTGGTCATAATGTTACGACTGATCGCTGTAGTTACTTATTTCTTCACAGCATTAAGTGCAGAGGGATTCGATTTGCATACTCAGTAGGCAGTAAAATCCAATTCAGTTTAATTTTGTAGAAAGAAAATCTGTAAAAACTTCATTTTGATGGTCCTGTGTAGATGCACTGTAGATGCTTACAATGTCTTTATGATGATATGAACGGTACAATGAATAAAAAGATCAAACACAAATGTTTATAATAGCTAAATATAAATAAATAAACATATATATATATTAGAAAATAAAAGAAAAATAATGATATTGATAAAACCATGAACTTGAAATATAAAAAAATGATGTGAAAATATGGACCTAATTGAATTTTCTCCCACTATATGCATTGCAAACTGCTTTTCCATTGTCGTGTGTTGTTGCCATCTGGCAACAATTATGTTTTATCATTTTGTATAAAACCCATAAAATCCATACTGGTTTTATTTGTGAAAAAGAACGTTTAACCTCCCTCAGACTGTGCTTAAAATTGTAAATATTAAAGTATACACACTATGAGAGGGCCTCAGAGGCCTGGCCTCACCATGTGACGTGTATGAAAAAAAATGCAGAATGCATTAGTAAGGTATGCGGTCAGATTAAAGTACATCATGTTAGTCCTTCAGTTTCCCAGAGGAAAAGAAAAAAAAAATACTTTTATGTCACAGTCCGGCCAAAATGCTTAAAACGTCATTGTAGCCATTTGGCAACACAATGCAGTAAAGCGTTAAAGCCTTAATGCTGTTGATAATCAGTTTCACCAGATAGTTTGTTAATATAGAGAACTATGGGCTCCAAACAGAAACAGTCCTAGCATATAACACCACACCTGGGCAGACTTTTCATTCTCAGGAATTCACTCAGTGTCACTCAGACCGCCGAGAAAGAAACCACTCTTATTTATTTAGGAACTCAAGTTACAATTACATCCACCTGTTACTATGAGTTTTCAGAGTGTTGGATTACATTGCAGTGTTCTTCGACCACATCATGCTCCCTGTGTAATGTTTATGTTCATTTTACAGCATGTTTATACAAGCTAGCTAATGGCTAACCAGCTGACCAACCTGCAAACCACATCAATCTTGTCATTAAGTGAAAGAAAAGCAGTGACATCTAAGCAACTGCAGTGCTTTTGACCGTACTGAAGTGGATGGGTAGCCGGGTGGCTGGTGTGCAAAAAGAAAGGACACAGTTAAAAAACAAAATCATTTGTTACTGTTACACCTCCGACGGTAAAGTTCAGGGTCTTTTTTTGTCTTCTAAGTCAAACACTGACTGATTCAGTGCAAATAATGCCACAGAGGGCAGCCTGGGCTTCATCAGAGCTAGCTTGCTTTAGATTGCACCGTAGCAGTCGGGAAAGATTAGTGTGATAGCACAGTATTCATCACATAGTAGTTGAAATGTACTGAATCCAACATAACATCAGAATTCAAAGGCGCTGAACATTGGAAGCTATTCGGTTCTGTAATTCCAGCAGTACAGAGGTCAGTTCTTAATGACTTCATTTATGTTATAAACATCATTTATGTTATAAACATAATACAAGATGTTTTTGATGGGAGGAGACCATATTCCTACCTGCTATACCAAGGTCTCCTCCTATCACACAATGCTACCACAGCATTGTGGTGGCATTGTTGCCATATGGCAACACAATGCAGGAAAGTGTTAAATTCACCTTAACTTTTGCCTGAATGCCGTTGATGACTAATGAGGTCAGTTCTTAATGACTTCATTTATGTTATAAACATATCAATGTAAACTAAAATATATTTCCACAGATGACAAAAAGATGTTTTTGTTAATACGTATAAAAAGTGCACAGGTTAGGAGTGATGAACGTCTAAGCGTTGGCCCTATCGTGGTGCGATGCGAGCCAATGCAGGCGCCTTTTAGCTGATATAACAGAAGTAGCGGTTTAGCATTCTCCTCCAAGCGTGTTGAGCTCCATGGGACATTATGTCAGCACCAATTCACAAATGTGGTGGTGCTTCACAGGAAGTATGTACCCGACCTTAGCCTCTTAGGGTGGTAGCATTGTGTGATCGGAGGAGACCATATTCCTACCTGCTATACCAAGGTCTCCTCCGATCACACAATGCTACCACAGCATTGTGGTGGCATTGTTGCCATATGTATATGCCATACTTTGCCAACAAAGTGTTAAATTCACCTTAACTTTTGCCTGAATACTGTTTTTGACATAATTTGAAAATGACTGTTACTCTTTACATTGTATGTAAATGAATGAATGGACTAAAAGAAATGGCCCAAAATGAACTGGAAAAATGTCTGGTTCCATTGACTTACATTAAAAGTAAAGTAGGCTTTTTCCCTCTCCTGTAAAGTTACAGTTTTGGAGATACATGGTTTTCTTCCGAGAACAGCGATATGTATGTAGTATGTAGTTTAATGGTTTACATACATACATATACATACATCATCTAAACTGCTTATCCTTCTGGGTCGCGGTGGGGCGCTGGAGCCCATCCCAGCTGCCATTGGGCGGAAAGCAGGACACACCCTGGACAGGTCGCCAGTCCATCGCAGGGCAGACAGACAGACATACACATTCACACACACACTCACACCTAGGGGCAATTCAGCATGTCCAATTGGCCTGACTGCATGTCTTTGGACTGTGGGAGGAAACCGGAGTGCCCGGAGGAAACCCACGCAGACACGGGGAGAACAGGCAAACTCCACACAGAACTTTACTTCGTAAAATACTTTGGGCTCAAATGTATCATAGAGACCTTGTCCCGGATCCACCCGAGAAGCTTGAAGCATTTCAGCGTTGGTGTCTGGAGTCAGCCAGAGATGCGTTGGGCCCTCTGGAACATGAACACAGTGGGAGAGTTCTCCAGACACGGACTGATCCCAGGCCTAGACTAAACACATTTTCAATGCAGCATCCCCCTCAGTGAAATTAGTCCAACACTGTCCAAAATGAGAAAGCCTCTGGCCTGGGGTCACTCTCTGCTCCAGGAAGGAAAAACGCTCTCTTTTATCTCTTTTGTCTTAATCTCACGTCTAGCATTGTTTAATAATATTTTGTAGTTTTATCACAATGCTGTAACTTACATCCACTTACTGGCCACTTTATTATAAACACCTACCTTGTGCTTTCACTTACTGTCCACTTTCTTAGAAACACCCACCTTGTACTTTCCTTCACTAGCCAATTTATTGGAAACACCTACTTTGCGCTTCCACTCACTGGCCACTTTATTAGAAACACCCACCTTGTACTTTCGTTCACTAGCCAATTTATTGGAAACACCTACTTTGTGCTTCCACTCACTGGCCACTTTATTGGAAGCACTTACCTTGTACTTCCACTCACTGGCCACTTTATTGGAAACCCCTACCTTGTATTTCCCCTCACTGGCCACTTTATTAGAAGCACTTACCTTGTACTTCCACTCACTGGCCACTTTATTAGAAGCACTTACCTTGTACTTCCACTCACTGGCCACTTTATTGGAAACCCCTACCTTGTATTTCCCCCCACTGGCCACTTTATTAGAAGCACTTACCTTGTACTTCCACTCACTGGCCACTTTATTGGAAACACCTACTTTGTACCTCTGCACTTATAGAATGAATTATTAAGCAACTGCTATGAATGATAAGTGTCTAATACGAATTATTCAGTAACAACTATGAATTATTTAGTTTATTTAATGTATCTACCTTTAATTCTTCAGCATGTGCTATGGATTTTTCAATATCTGTTATAAAACAGTTCTGCAGTTATGAGAGTGAGGAACTGAACTGTGGACTCACATACTGATGCTTAACATGCGAATTTAGGAGTTTAAAATAACTTCCTTTTTAATAAAAGTATATTCTTTTCTCAGCGTGGTTTCACAGTTTTCTTTTCCTTCTCTCTCTCTCTATCTCTCTCTCTCTCTCTCTCTCTCTCTCTCTCTCTCCCTCACTTTTCTCACACGCTCCCTCCCTCTCTCCTGCAGGCCAGGCCCGAGCTGCTTCCTCCGTGCTTTGAGGTGAACGGCAGCACAGTAATGGTGCACATATGTGGAGTGGGAGGATAAAGAGCTAATATAAAAGTGGATTTAGTGGCGTCCTCCGCTGAGCAGATGCTAGCAGAGCGCAGCCACATTTGACTTGTAAAAGCGAGCTGGAAGAGCAGCAGCAGTCGAGGCGAATTCCAGGATGTTCTGTCTGTTCCGCTTTTATGAAGGAAATAGCAGCCTCTGCGAGCGCCCAGGCACTGTGGAAATAATCAAAGAGCGAGACGCATTAGATAAGCCTACATTTCATTCACCGGGCACGATGGATTACTGCAAAAATCCCAAACAGTGCAATCACAACTGTTTAAACATTTACACCAGCAGTCCTCTTATTCACTCCCAATCAAAATACATTGCACAGAGAAAATCACAGTAACTCACCTTGTCCCGTTACTTTGGAGGGAAAAAGGTTGAACATTCATAAAGAAAGTTGTCTGATTTGGAGTCTGAACTCTGAAGATGTAACATCCTAAAGGGATTATGATGCCCATGTTCTAGATAGAATCACACGTTTTCTTGCACATCAAAGCAGACAGTGAAAGAGAAGCTAAGAGCATCCCTTGCATGAGTAGAAAGACAGAAGGTGTCAGTCTGATCAGACTGCTCTGCTGAACAGCTTGGATCTTTTTCGCTATCCACATTCCCCGCAGATGCCACTGTTTGGCCAAGCAAGGATTTGATCA
Source organism: Colossoma macropomum (assembly GCF_904425465.1). Lineage (NCBI taxonomy): Eukaryota > Metazoa > Chordata > Actinopteri > Characiformes > Serrasalmidae > Colossoma > Colossoma macropomum. The sequence continues at coordinate 4,582,126 of NW_023494793.1, read as the reverse complement.
TGTGCATCCGAATTTTGGAACCGTGCTGCACAGTTATATAATTCTCCCCCGAGCACAGTGGAAAACACAGTGCCTTTACAGCGGGCACAGCCTCAAGCTCATCCTCATCTGGCAAGCAAATGGCTTTTTTATCATTTATTCATATTTGATAGCCTAGAATCGATTAGTTTCTAAGTAAAATCTAATATTACCTTCTAAATGTTTGTCATGGTCATCTAATATTTGCCAGGTGTTTTCAGGTATAATCGTATTTTCATTTTCATAAATGAAAGTGCTCTGTAATAATAAAATATACCAGCCTTGCTTAAAATGTGAACACGTCTTTCCAAACTGTAAAAATATCATTTTTATTGTGGTCAGTTCTGCCTCTGCGGCGCCCCTCTGGATCAAATCAGTACGCAAATCAGTCAAACAACGTTGCTGCCCCCTGATGATGCCCTACTCGTACCGCACTCATAAATACGAAAGCGTAGGACCCTGGAGCGAGGAGATAACCAAACTCACACGCTGAGCTAAATACCCCCAGCACCACCTCACAAGGCTGCAATATGCCAGCTGTCTGTACCAACTGTAAATAACCCAGTTAATCTGAGCTCAGTTTGTAATAAAGATGTTGGACTGATTAAGTGGGGATTCTCTATAAAGCAGAAAAATAGTGGGGAGTCTCTATAAAGCTGCCGGTGTTGCGTCCGATTCACGTTTCCCTTCACAACTCAAAGCCTCAGGTGCAACTCACTGAACAGACATCAACGGCAACACTGGAACTACGGAAAGCGAAATGGTTCAGGAACGGTCAATGTTAAATAGCCATTGTTACCGACTGCTTCAACCTTTCATCCATACAGCCTTTCTCAAACTTTTTTCCTGGTTTCTGTAGTTCCAGTGCTGATTGTGATTGATTTCTGTTCAGTGAGTGCGGCACCGAGAGTTCAGTTTATACAGGGGAACATGAATTTGAGTGGGAACTGAATCGGATGTAACACCGGTAAGTGCCATGAACGGCTTGCAGAAGGATTTAGGGCCACTGCAGCAAACCCTGACTGACCAGTGATGCAGTCAGTGACCTTGATGTCAAACTGAATGAAACTTAGACAGAAAGAGTTCAAAGAAATCCACTTTAATCATTTGGGATTCAGTGCATTTAACAAATCAGGACTCGGGTTATATCAAACACGGACTTGCTGAACAGATCATTAGAAGCGAGCTGTCGTGGTTTTAGGGAATGTTCTACTGTTCGGCACCTCTGCCGCTCACTGCTAATCATTTTCTTTCACTATGTTAGCTCTTCGGCGGCTTGAGTCAGTGGCTCATACTGTTAAGGCTCAAGACGCAAAGCCTGATCATTAACACCGTCCCTCGTCGAAGATGGGGATGGTAGTGAAGAAAAATCGTCAGCTTTGTAAGACTCTCAGGTGCAAAGTACTGTTTGATTCTGTCTCTCTTCGTATTTTCTGGTAGCTAACGTACGCTAACTCTAAAAATACAGCAGCCCAGCCCACTCGGTTTCCCTTGCAGCCCCACCTCCAAACCCATAGATCACTGCAGTGCCCCTCCCAATGTGCCCCTCCCATTTTTGAGCATTTTTCAAAGTTGAGTCAGGGGTGGAGTCAGCTGAAAATAGGGGGGTGTAGTTGCTCTTTAAACCACTCATCTCCTTCACTTCCCTTGCACTTTTTTTTTGTTTGTGTGTTTATGTACCAAATTTTTACACGAGAGGTTTTCAACTCTTTTTATCCTCTGTTTATCACTTAGAAATAAACAGACTGCTTTTGTTACTGTGCCATTAAGAGTTATGTATGCAAATGAGCAATGTTCTGATTGGCCACCTTGTATTGTGCCTCATTCATAAAGCAGTCCAGGCAGAAACATTTCTTACAACTTCAACATGAATGGGCGGGGCTAAACTACTGCAGTCTAAATAGGTGGATATACGTCAATGTGTTGGTTTTTGTGACATCACAGAAACAATGAATTTAAAATGGGCTGCTTTTGCAGTTTAGTTTCCAAAAATGGACTGGGGAGTGGACAGTGTTTAAACTTTAGCACTGTTTACGTACTACATGAAATGGGCCTGTTAGCGTAGTGTTTTTATGGGCCTACTCTTCTAATGTTTATAAGTCTGATGATTTATCTGATAATGAGAAAAACAATACATGGCAAAATGAAATTTCTCTAGTGTAGCTTCTTGCAAGCCACACTTCAGACTATTGTCACAGAGTCTAGTGGGCTTCACTGCTCAACATAGCCACCTACTTTGACAGGAAGGGGCTGTTTGACTTGTAACTAAATACAGACTGTTGTTTCTGATGACACATAGGGAGCAGAAGTCAAAACAGTGGCACACCCTCTCTGCAAACACGCCAGGATGTCTCCTTTTTAAACTACCAAATGCTTCAAAGAAAAATCTTGAATGACTGTTAAAGATGTGATGCTGTGAACGTAGCAACCGTATCTTGCTCTGAAAGTTATGCAGAGCAGACAGCTGCTAACAAAAGTGTGTCCTCCATCAGATAAAAAAAGGAAGGGTACACACTGAGTGCAATACACAGAATGCCGGTAGTTGCGGCCTTCTTAGCGTACGATAAGTAATGTTAATGTTAATGCTACAATCTTGAGACCCTCAAGAACTCAGTGTGGTAAAGGCTGTTAGTTTGACGTCAGATTCAGTTGAGTTTTTGTGTTTAATTTAACTTCACAGTAGCCATAACATTCAATCTTCTGCCCCTTTTTTGGAGAAGGTCCCTCAGTTGAACTGTACATTGTTTTTCTTCAGTAATGTCGACTGGAATGTTTAAAATGTGTATAATTTACAACATTTTTGCAGATTTCCGTCTTTACAAGTAAGCAAGCAGGTCAACAAGTGCTTTTATTGTGTCTAAATGCTGTTTGTTTTTTGTGTCAGTTGTCCAGGATTATTTGAGATGCAGAAAGCTGCAGTTGTCCAGTTTATCTCTGCTTGGCCGTCTTTCTCGAGATGTGTTTCTCGAATTGTGTTTTTACAGCACAGAATGGCCACTATGGAGCCTGATGAATTTATTTTGATAAAAATGTAATAAGTTATAATTGAAAAAGCAAACAGATTCCAAAGGCATGATGAACATATTGTGACCAAAAAAAATAACAGCTTGTGTAAAGTGGAGTGTGGACCAGACTGCAGACAGCCTTTTCTGTATGAATGACTGTATGATCTTTGATTTATTTATGAGATCTCATCCTTTGATCTGTGTCATACAGATCTGTGCCTTTTGATCTGTGTCATATTTATCTGTGTCCTTTGATATGGTTAGCACGATGGAATAAGATAGGGCTACTTGCACAGTCTGGATGAGATTATAGCGTTAACGCATGCTTATTAATGTCACTGAATAAGGAATTCCAACTATACTATGGTACACCATCTACCCAAACAAGATTTGGTTAACAGTGGACCTGTGGTCAGAAGCTGACTGGTCTTTAGTAAAGTGGCCAGTGAGTGGAAACACAAGTTAATAAGTAAAGCGGCCAATTAGTGGAAGTAGATGGTAGGTGTTTCTAATAAAGTGGCAAGTGAGTGGAAGCACAGGGTAGGTGTTTCTAATAAAGTGGCCAGTGAGTGGAAGCACAAGGTAGGTGTTTCTAATAAAGTGGCCAGTGAATGGAAGCACAAGGTAGGTGTTTCTAATAAAGTGGTCAATGAGTGGAAGTACAAGGTAGGTGTTTCCAATAAAGTGGCCAGTGAATGGAAGCACAAGGTAGGTGTTTCTAATAAAGTGTCCAGTTAGTGGAGGAGCAAAGTAGGTGTGGTGTTTCTAATAAAGTGGCTAGTGAGTGGAAGCACAAGGTAAGTGTTTCCAATAAAGTGGCCAGTAATTGGAAGCGCAAGTTAGGTGTTTCCAATAAAGTGGCCAGTTAGTGGAAGTACACGGTAGGTATTTCTAATAAAGTGGCCAGTAAGTGAAAGTAGAGGTGAGTGAACATAAGCAATCCAGTCTCAGGGCCTGTGGCTTCATCTCTTATTCATAAACTTAAAATATATTACTTGAGTCGATATTAAAGCTGATAATGTCAGTATTCCTCTCAGTCCTGGATCCCGGGTAACTCTCCAGAAAGGAGCTGTCAGCTTGGATCTTGGTGAAACGCCTCGAGTTCAGAGCAGTTTACCCAGCATGCACCCACTGTGTCCCGGAAGAGATTGACCGATGCATAAACAGCAGCCCCTAAATGCGAGATTAAGGCTCCGGCGGGTGTTATGCTAGCCTCAGCCGCTGAAATAACAGCGGAGGAGCTGGCAGGGTTGTTTTGTGCGGAGCTGGTCAGATCCTGCAGCGAGATGCTGGCTTGTGTTTTCACTGCCAGAGGGAAACGCTTCGGCACAGAACGCAACCCCACTCAGCCACCTGATAGAGTGTTTACGTAGCGGCCTAACATTCTGCTTCATGTGTGAAAATCGACACTGGGTCACTAAGGACGAGTGGAGCGATCACAAACAAAAAGTATAGCGGACCCCTGGCGCTCTCTTGGTGATCCAGTGAAACTTGGCAGGCCTCACTGAGTCAAGTCATGTGAGTTGATTTACGCAGACGCTGGCCAAGGTTTAAAACGCTCGCCGTAATTCCATCTTGAAGTTATTTTGATCGAGTACGAGGCAAAGAGAGATAGAGAGAGATAGAGGGAGAGATCGATCACTTGCGAGACACAGGCCTGTAAAGGATTTGTCATGAGTAGTTGTACTGGGTGTGACTAAAGCTATTAAATCAGAAAATCTGCAGACATTCTATCTTCCAAGAACTTGTGCTTGTGTTCTGACTCACTAACAGGATATCTCAACTAGAAAGTCTGGTTCACCATCAAAATCTACTAATAAAAAAACACTTTTCTTGTTTGGTCAACAACAGACCTTGAAATCCATTTCATTATTCTCATAAACAGACACACAGAACACTCTTCAGAACATTATTTAACTTGTCTCAAACTATTTTTCCAGTTATTTCACAAGCAAAAGTCTCACAGGACATTACATCACTCATAACTAATGTAAATTTATGAAAAAGAATGTTTGATTGACACGGGTCAGAGGCCCCAGAGGAATACTGGGGCTTGTGCTGGCCAGTGTGTAGAAAGACAGCAAGGCGACGTTTTCAGACTGAATGAATATCAAGGGATTCCGGATCTGGGCTTATGCTTAGGACAGTGTCCCGAATGTGTGCCATCAGGCTATTTGTTGACCATTGTAAGAGATGGAGAAAGCATTATTGTTACTGGAACAGACTATTGGACTGGACACTGCAGCTTAAAACCACATTCTCCGAGCTATCGAAATCATCTGTCATTATACCCCACAGTGTTTTTTTCCATGTGGAATTCACCGAAAACATCTACACCCACTTTATGAGAAATTCCTACCTTCGCTTACACTCACTGACCACTTTATGTGCTCCACCTACTTTATAGGTCCAGTAAATAAACTCTCTATCCACTTTATTAGAACCTGTAGCCCATCTGTCGGTGCATGATTGCACAGTAATGCTCATGCTATCATGCCACTATCACGTCAGTATCACTGCAGTGCTGGGAATGCTATCATCTGTAATTGTAGCTGCATAGCTGGCCATTTTATTAGAAACACCTACTTCATACCTCCACTCACTGAACATTTTATTATAAACACCTATCTGGTACTTCCACTCACTGGCCACTTTATTAGAAACATCTACCTTGTACTTCCACTCACTGGCCACTTTATTGGAAACACTACCTTGTTTTTCCACTTACTGGCCTTTTTATTAGAAACACCTACCTTGTACTTCCACTCACTGGCCATTTTATTAGAAACACCTACCTTGTACTTCCTCTCACTGGCCACTTTATGAGCTCCATCAACCTTGTAGGTCCATTATAGGTACACAATTATTGACTGTAGCCCAATTGTTGTCATACACAGTTTAAAAGTGGTCCACCACCCAAAATATCCAGCGAGAAGCAGTTCTGTGGTCAAAAACTGACCACAAACTGTGCATTAACAGATGAGCTACAGTCTGGACCCCAGCAAGATGAAGCTACAAAAGAGGGGCTTCTGATAAAGCATTCTGATTAGCATGTTAGCTCATGCTTTTTCAGAATCATAGCTGCTGCTGAGTCCAGCAGTGATAAGTGTATTAACACCCCACAGCTCCTTTGTCTGGGTTACAAACTGAAACGCATCATTACATGTGCTTCACTCTCCGTTTGTTTTTGTATCCCATGGCGACAGCGTGTCTTATTCAGTCACCTTTGCCATCAAACTCCAAACAAACCCCTAAGCTTAAGCTGTCTGTTCCCAGGGCAATAGGGAAAATGGTCTAATCCATCAACAAAGGGACACAACTTTTAAAATGGACTCAGAGTTTAAAACAACTGAATTCAGCTCTTCTAGAAGATCTTGGCAGCAGGTAAAAATGCATCTGAACCAGGTCTTGCCTGATATATGAATAATCCAAACTGTAACAGGTACATTATATGACAAATATTGAGAGATTTTGCCTGTGCATAATCATTTTAAGGTTGGATCTCAATGCAAAGACTCATTTTACCAGCTCTTGGGTGGCAGATGTCTTTGGAACTATAGAGGTTGTGAGCATTGTGGTTGTAGAGCTGCAGTGATGAGTAGATAACGAGAAAGCCCTCCCATACCACTAACCTTACTGAAGCTCTAATGAGAAATGATGTATTGACCTAACGAGAGCATCTGAGCATGAACCACAATGTAAAGCTGGTGATGATGTCATCCCAAACCACAATTTGGTCCAGATTCTACTGTTGCAAGGTAGACATGAAACCAGCCAGACCACACAAGCTAAGCTATCAGGCTGGGAATTGTGTGAAGATTCTCTGCTGAACAAAACAGCTCAGATCTGTATGCATTTCTTGTTGGTTTAAGCTGGTTTATGTTGGATTATGCTGGATAGTTCTGGTTTAGCTGGTGACCCAGCATGGTAATACAGGTTGACCAGCATACTAGCACCCAAAAAACATGTGGTTGCCGTCCAAAAAGCAAAAGAAACAAACAAACAAAAAAAAAGTATTCGTATTTTTTTGTGTCTTTAAATTTTTTTGTCATGTCATTAGAAAACAACAGCTGCTTTTTATAGTGCAAAAGAATTTCATGATAAATGGACGAATAGAAATGCATAATCTCTTTACATTAGCTTACTTTTAAAGTAAAGAACATGTTTGCTCTCTCCTGTAAAATTACCATTTTGTAGATGCTGGTTTTTCTTTGGACAGTGATGATATGCTGGTTTTGCTGGTAATGCTGACCAGCGTACCAGAATCCAGAATAAAACATATCGCTTTTGTTGGAAGAAAACCTTGTATCTCCATTTTTGTTGTTTTTCAGTTTTTGACATAATTTGAAAATGCCTGTTGATCTTTACATTGTACGTTCATTTCATGATGAATGAACCAAAAGAAACTGGCCAAAAATACTTGGGAAAATGTCTGGTTCCATTGACTTACATTAAAAGTAGAGTAGGTTTTTTCCTTCTCCTGTAAAGTTACCATTTTGGAGATACAACGTTTTCTTCTGACAACAGAGATATACTGGTCTATACTGGTTTTTCTAGCAGGGTTTCCCTTAAAGCAGGCATGCCAAACTGCAGAACTTCCCGTCCAAAGTGCTGTTCAGATTAGCATTTACCTTCGTCTAACGCTCTGAATTCAGTTCATGAAGGTCTTGCTAATTAGCTGATAAGCTGAATCAGGTGTGTTTAATGAGGCGACGTGTTGAAGTCTGCAGTGTTTTGACCCAAGAGGACTGGAGCCTGACACATGTGCCTTAAAGAAAGGATAAAAATTGTAATTTACACAATTTTTCCCTTTATAGCACGTGTAGTCGATCCGCTGAGAGGTGTTTGGTGTCTGAGGCTTGCTTGTTCAGTTTTTCACTGGAGTTATAAGGCTAATGTAGCTAACAAGTAGCTTAGCATGTTTAATTCATCAGTAAAAAAAACTGTACATTTTATAGAGTCTAGAAACCAAGCACGTTTATTTGAGATCAACATGGTCTGAGTTAAATGTGTGATGATTTAGGCATCCACGTAGCACAGTGCTAATTAGCGTTTTAACTTTAAAATGACTTATTAGCTACATCAGCCTGGTAGCACAGTGCTAATTAGGTTTAAAACAACCCAGATAGCGAGCATATATCAGTCCGCTGGCTTGATAAGGTCGGCACCCCACTGACTGTTTGCCACTGCTGGTCCCCCCTTGGACCACCCAGATTACTGTCCTGCATACAAGCTCTACCTAGTTTTTAATTTCCCCAAACAGATTTATGCACAGAGACTTTTATTTTGGAAAATAAACTAAGACAAATATTACAAACAATTGAGAGAGAAAAATAATGACTAGACCTGATATAAAATGATTTTATAGAAAATGTTGCTGATGCTGAACTGGATTAAAATTATTTACTAAACTAATTTACCAAGTATAACTAAAGAAAGGAGGGAAGGACAAATCAGTAAATTGGACTGTGAGTGAAAAATGAGTGATGATAAGTGGAATTTTGTCTAATACTCTACTTAACCACTTGTGTACCGCCTGGAAAGCGCTGAGCAAAACACCAGTGGACCACCAGCTTTGCCATCAGCGGGCCGACAGTGGTCCACTATCCACTTGCTATCAGGGAACTTGTTAGCTACATTAGCCTTGTAGCTCCACTAAAGAAGCAAACACATCTTTGGGGAAAATTGTGTGAAGGAGTTTTTAGGCTAAATATTGCTGTACTTCTATTTGGAGCAAATCGTGTGTTGACATTGTATTGCGACAGTAATTGCTCTTTGCGTGTAAAGCGTTTGCTCCCACCCTCCTATTCCATACGTTTCTCATTCAAATGCTTCAGCTAATACACCATCATGTCATCTATGCAAACGGAATTTATTGGCATAAAGTAACAGCTGGACCATATTGCACCGGCTATAGAAAGTTGGACATGTAGAGGAAAATAAACCTTGCTAGCATAGCGTGACAGGCTAATGAAAGATTAATGATGAAGCTGTGATTGCTGAGAGAACAGCGTTCCATATGTTCTACAGCAGCCTTTTCATCACGCGACGCTAACATAGTGCAGAAATGTACAGACTTCAAAGTCTGATGTACTGAACTGACACGCGATGGATGGACAACACATGCAATGATGACCCGTTTTTTGTCCTCAGCCAGTAATACTGGCCATCGAATGAATTGTGTTAGGCATGGTGCACAGTTGAGTGACAGATGTTCTCTCTCTCTCTCTCTCTCTCTCTCTCTCTCATTTCCCATGGTAGCTGGAATTCCTCTGAGCTCATTTTAGATTAAGACAAGTGCTCTGCCTGCACCGACTTACTGACCTCCATTGGCTTCTGCTAGACTTCAGAGGAAACTTCTCATAGCTACCCCTGAACGGAGCACTGCTTCCAATGGCGTGGTCCAACACTTTAACTCAAGGACAACAGTTCTACATCTTAAACCAAGCGAGGGCTACACCCCCCAGGAGGCGGAGGAAATATGACTGCAGATTGTTGTCTCCTAACACTGTAGCCAATGGAAACACCACATTTCCCAAGAGGGCCCTTGCAGGCTCAGGAAACCCACCATCATTTACAGAAAGGAACGACTTACTCATCGGTAAGATTGTACTTAAAGCAAAGGATTGAAAAAAAGGTCTGGCTCGATGTTTAGGTCTCAAATGCAAAACCAACACTACACTGGTGATGATATAATGACAACATACACCAATCAGGCATAACATTCTGACCACCTCCTTGTTTCTATGCTCATTGTCCATTTTATCAGCTCCACTTACTATATAGGGGCACTTTGTAGTTCTACAGTTACAGACTGTAGTCCATCTGTTTCTCTGATACTTTGTTAGCCCCCTTTTACCCTGTTCTTCAGTGGTCAGGACCCCCATGGACCCTCACAGAGCAGGTACTATTTGGGTGTGGGGTCAATCTCAGCACTGCAGTAACACTGACGTGGTGGTGGTGTGTTAGTGTGTGTTGTGCTGGTGGAGTGGATCAGACACAGCAGTGCTGCTGGAGTTTTTAAACACCTCAGTATCACTGCTGGACTGAGAATAGTCCACCAACCAAAATTATACAGCCAACAGCGTCCTGTGGGCAGCATCCTGTGACCACTGATGAAGGACTAGAGGATGACCAACACAAACTGTGCAGCAGCAGATGAGCTATCGTCTCTGACTTTACATCTACAAGGTGGACTGACAAAGTTGGAGGGTCTAATACAGTGGACAGTGAGTGGACACAGTGTTTAAAAACTCCAGCAGCACTGCTGTGTCTGAGGTCTCTTTGAATGCTCTTTCAATGTGCTCGCAATCATTAGATTCATCCACATCTCCATACTTAATGCAACTTTAAGTTATCTCTAAAAAACTCGCTTATGCAGTTTCTGACACTAGCCATGTTTACGTGTACCCTGATAATCCATTAATAATCCGACTAATAGCTCAATCAGAATAGAATACACTCATGTATACACCTTAATTGGAATAGTCTAGTCCGATTGAGGCCATTTGGAATACAGTTTCTACCCGATTGATCGAGGTGGGTAATCCTGTAAATAATCCGTTTAATAGAATAATAATATTCGTGTAAACGCCTGTATCTGATTACATTCCCCTTCGGAAAAAGTAAAGTACGCTCTGCATGTGAGTCGCGTCATAGAGAAAGTTTATAATGATCAACATGGTGGAGCAGAAACTGGTCTGCAGAGGAGACGAAGTTTATGCTCTGATCTTTAAAAGACGGCAGCGGGACGGACGTCCAGCTTACGTGTCTCAGAACACGACGTCTTCCTCTCGGCCTTCTTTAATAAGGACATGTGACGGACGTTTTCCTGAGTCTGACATCATTTTAAAGCAATTAAAAACTCAAGCACTGCTCACTGCTGCTCATCTCACTCTGACTGGACTCACGAGATGCTCATCATCTACACTAAGTGGTTCTCTACACATGTGCACAATTTTGGATCGGATTACTTGTAGTGAGCATGTAAACAGAGATTTTTCATCAGATTGTTGAGTAGAGTGAGAATATAAACACCTCGGTCTTCATCTATAATCAGAATGTATTTAATCAGAGTGGCTAGAATCTTTGCATGAAAACACAGCCACTGTACGACATTGTTGTTCACAAACATGGACAAAAGCATAGGCAAAATTTAGGCTTCAACATGGCTGTTGCTCCTGCTGTTTTTAGGTATGTGATGACCTTTTGTCTGTTTTTGTAGATCACAGTGTGTCATATAGTGTCAGAAACCACATAAGCAAGTTTATTTGATATTACTTAACAACCAAACATGGTTTGAGGAGAGTGATGATTTTCACTACAATTACTTTGCTACAGACTGTCTGCAGGAACAACACTCCACATTACTTCAATGGGAATGGGCAGGGCTAAACTGCTGTAGGGTTAAAGGGGCAGGGCTAAACTGCTGTAGGGTTAAAGGGGCAGGGCTAAACTGCTGTAGGGTTAAAGGGGCAGGGCTAAACGGCTGTAGTCTCAGTAGATGGGTCTAAAGTGAGTGGGGTTCAACTGTTCTAAACTGCTCCTGTGAATGGGAGGTTTTAAAACACTGTAGGCTGAAAGATTAGATTAAGTGACCCTTGTTAGTCCCACATTGGAGAAATTTCACCTCTGTATTTTAATCCATCCATGCAGTGAAACACCACATACACACTAGAGAACACACACACAGGGGGCTGTGAGCACACTTGCCTGGAGTGGTGGGCAGCCCTATCCACACCAGGGAGCGGTTGGGGGTTGGGTGCCTTGTTCAAGGGCACTTCAGTCACGTACTGTCGGCTCAGAGGATCAAACTGGTGACCTTCCGGTCACAAGGCTGGTTCCCAAACCTCCAGCCCACAACTGCCCCCAAACCTGGGCTCATCCAGGATAAGTGGACATATGTAAATATGTTAATACTTGTGACATCACAACCATTCAAAATGGGCTGTTTTGCAGCCTAGTTTCCATATATGGACTGTATAGTGTGGGGAGTGAACGGTACATGTAAACGATGCTTACACAGTACATCAACTATATAAAAAAGCAAAGGAAATGAGTATTTTTTTTATATAGGCCTCAGGATGACTACTGTTTTAGCTATGTAATGTTTTTTAGTTTATTTTTAGAGATAACACTATTTAGACAAGATTTAGACAAGAAGTTTGCACAATGCTAAACTGGCGGTTGTAAGCTTCACTTACTTGTTAGCTACATTAGCCTCACATCTCCAAATCAAAACTAAAGAAGCAAACTTTACACTGATCAACTACACTTGTGGTAAATTTGATTTTTGGCCCAACCACCACTTAAAAACCTTTTCACTTGCTTTAGCCATGAAATATAAAAGGTTCAGATGTGTGTATGACTCTCAGCTGACCTTGGAGAAATAACATGAACAAATGAAGCATTATTTAACTGGACAGCCTCCCTGTTATTCAATCTCTTGTAGGAAATGTACAGTCTCTTACCTTGTAGAAACTACAATGGAAAAATATTACATTTGACAGATCCTTTCCTTATGTTCTCCTGCAGCATGTGGGAAGCAGTGTGTTCTCTCCGAACGGCCCTACCGCTGCCCCCTCTCAACCAATAAAGCTGAAACTGAGAGGTCAAAGAAAGCAGAGGGGAGTGAGAGGGGAGGAAGTGCTACGAACAGAAGCTTGGGTGAACAGAGGGCTTGCAGTGGCACAAAAAGATTAGAGGAGAAAGAGAGAGCGCGCAGCAGTGTGGGGAGGAGGAGGGTGATGGTGATGCCCATACGCCGGCCGTCCACTGCACCCGCACGCGCTCAGACTGGACAGGGGGAACTAATCCAGCCAAGACCAGGTACGAACCCTGGCACACATGCACATATCACATTTCTAAGAGTCTGGTTCTGATGTTTACAGAAAAGCAATTTATACCAAATCAGTTTAGACTGAATGGGTGGGGTTAAACTGCTGTAGGCTGAATGGGCGGGACTAAATTGCTTTAGGCTGAGTGGGTGGGGCTAAACTGCTCTAGGTCAAAAGGGCAGGGCTAAACTGCTGTAGGCTAAACAGGTGGGGCTAAACTGCTGTAGGCTAAATGGGTGGGGCTAAACTGCTGTAGGCTAAATGGTTGGGGCTAAACTGCTGTAAACTGAAAGGTCAGGGCTAAACCGCTCTAGGTCCAAAGGGCGAGGCTAAACTGCTGTGGGCTGAATGGGTGGGGCTAAACTGCTGTGGGCTGAATGGGTGGGGCTAAACTGCTGTGGGCTGAATGGGTGGGGCTAAACTGCTGTGGGCTGAATGAGTGGGGCTAAACTGCTGTAGGGTGGATGGGTGGGCTGTAGGCTGAATGGGTGGAGCTAAACTGCTGTAGGCTGAATGGGCGGGGCTGAACTGCTCTAGGCTGAATGAGTGGGTCTAAACTGCCGTAGGCTGAACAAGTGCTCATATGTAAATACGTTCATGTTTATGACATCACAACCATGACCAATTCAAAATGAGACCCTTTTGCTACAAGTTTCCTTGTATGGACCGTGTAGGCCGGGGAGCGAACAGTACAGTTGAAACACTGTTTACATGCTACAACAAATGCTTTTACTTCAGAACATTATTTTTCCCATCATATGGACCCTTGTAGGTCTGAATAGTCACTGTATTTGCTACTAAACTAAATGTAAGTGACTTAAAGCAAGTATCTGAGATGCAGCCCCTTCCTCCTTTCTCACAGCCTCCTAAATGAGCCACCTTAACCGAACAGTTGTGTGTCATCAATCATGCGCTATTTACCTCAGCTGTGCCGGCTCTGGAATCTGGAAGTAACAAGTCAACGGATTTAACGACCTATTAGCCCAGAGGTTCTACATGCCAGTGTGGGACCCCCTGTGTTACAGGCATTTTTCTCCGGTCTAACTCACTTGTCTCATTCATTTTGGATGCTGCTCAAGGCACTGAAGACATTTTAGGCTATATTAAAATAGTAGGACTTAAAAATGAAAGAAATATACTGAATGCATTTACCATTGGGTGGCCTGGCTACCATTATTCATTGTAGGAATACTGGGTTACATCTGTGACCATCCAGCGTAAGATCAATGGCACTCTGAATCATTATCACCAGGGTGAAGAATCTCTGCAAGTGCCAACCACTTCAAAGGTGTCCTGGATCAAAGCTTTGCGGCTTTTGTGGCTATAGGCCAGTGTGACACTTAAAGTGAATAATCCTAAAAGGCTATCAGTGATTGAGGAAGCTGTAGGGGAGCACTGTAAATCAGGAATTGGCCTGTAGAGCATGTTGAAGTTACCACACTTCTTCATGTCTTTTTTTTAATGAAGAATTTATAATATCCCCAAATCTTAGACAGAGATACTGTGGGCTTGTCTTAAAGGACCCATATCTTCTACTTTTCTTATGTTTAGGTCCTTATATGATGTTTTGCTGGGTTTACATACCAAAAACAGTCATGATTCAATTTTAAATGACTATTTTCCAACCTCTCTTGTATGTAGGTAAATGATCTCTGTTCTGATTTATGAAGAGGAATTGAAAAACAGTCACTACTGGAAAAATGTGAAATGCAATGCAAAGCACACACGACATCACTTTTCCAGAGTGACCAGCAGAATACATGCCACAATGAAAAACAAACCCTCTATTACATTGTTTTCACAATGAAAAATAATGCAGTAGGACATTCATTTTACAAACGAAATGCTGAATTCATGTCAGAATTGAAAAAAACTCTGCCTTGAAATGTAATGAAGGCATGGCTTTATTGCTTTGCACTGTGCTGTACTTAAAACAATGTTAAATCAATGTAATGGATGTTTTACTTTTCATTTTGGTGCATTTTCTGCATGTTACTGTTTAAACGCAATATAATACGTGCATTGTATTTCACTATTTCTGTTGCATTTTAATGAGGCAAATACATTTTGAGTACAAAAAAAAGTTTAATCAACATAAAAACAACACAGCAGAGGTTTTGCTTTTCATTTTGGCGCATATTCCGCGTGTCGCATGTGGAAAACATGTCATGTGCACTGACATGTTTACAGAACTGCACTGGCTGTGCTATAGTATACTTCATTTAAATAGCAGTCTGGGCCGAAACACTCCATATAACTTCAATGTGAATTGGAGGGGTTAAACGTCTGTAGGTGAATATTTGCATATAAAGAGGTGGATGTATGTAAAAGTACTGTTTTTTCTGGGTTTTTCTGGGTTTCGTTTTGAAAATTTAACAATGTTTACATGTTAAATCACTACACTTTAAAAACAGAAGGACAATTTTATTTTCCATGATATGGGCCCTTTAATGCATAGTGAGCTGCCTTGTTTCCTACTACCTACGTAGGCAACTCTCTATGTAGCCATTTGAACCTAAATTGACTTTTTTAATCACTAGAGTATCAAACTGACCCTCAGCATAACTAAAATAACATTTGAACACTAGTAAGACAAAAAAAGTAAATTACCATCCACAGACTTGCAGTAATGACTATACAGAGCTAAGTATTAGCCCATATCTGTATAGGCCTCAGATAGGACATTGTTCTCTGTGATTGACATGGATGTCTACCTCTCTGGAGAAACTCCAAGTTGCAGGCTGGTGTGGAGAACGAGTGAGGGTGAACACGGTCAGCTTGACAGCCCAGATTCCACCTCGAGAGGAACTCCTGTTCTACACCTCTACCTGCCCAGCTATCAACTGACGGATACAGCACACAAAACAGCGGAGAACAAGAGGTAAAAAAAGAGATTTAAAAAACGTAAACAGTCTTTTTTTTAAAGTAAGGATTGTATGAGTGAATATGATGTAATTCCTATTGTGTTTTGATTGTCAAGACAAATTACAGAGACCGTAAAAGTTGGGAAAAGTGGCTCCTTCACGAGAGATCATTACTATAGTGTACCAAAATTAGCAACAAAGCCATGTCAAACCCATTTCTTCTCTCAGTAACATAATATTTAATGAGCAGCGTCCATTAAAGTAACTAGATCGCCAGGACAAACAGAAACGCTGTAATAGAATTCGGGGAAGGCCGAGCATTTTCCAAATAGAAGTCTGTCATTTTCTAGAGAATCAAATAATCAGAGGGACATAAATAAGCAGGATTTTATTCTTTGTGTAAGCAGTCGTGCTCAGTTCCACAGTGAAGCTGTACAGTATCCAAATGTCACAGTGGAACTGATGACGGCTGGGACTTGTCATGGTTAAGGGGCAGCTGGCATGTTTGTTTGGGTGGGGGGGAAACACATGGCACCCTGAGAACTCCCCCAGTGCTGCTGTGGGGATATTCAATGACATTTCCACAGGCCCCCCAAATCCCACCGCAATAGCACACTGTCCAGCGTCCAGCTGGCTGGGATAATGTTAACGCTGACACAACTACAACACCCAGGAGCAGCCTAGCACAAATGGGCTAAGCTAATATATTAGCTCGCTGGTTAGCTGGCCATTTAAAACAGCAGCCTGAGGTGATAAATCATAGATATGCATACCTAGATGCCGCGTTGGGTCCAGCCAGGCATGTCAACGATGCCATCATTTTGGGGAGGTCAACATCGCTGCTGGACTGCATTCAGTACCATTACAGAGCGGCAGTTTAAGAAAGATTCTGTCCAAAATTACACTATTTCAAGAATATCATACTCAGAAAGTGGGATAGGATTATATAACGGAGGGAACACAGCAATCCACGCTCATGTTTGTGTGATGTTTATGTGTAGATATGGCCGTGTGGTCAATGAGGCACAGAGAACCTGTTGATGTGATTGTTTTTCCTCTGGTTTTATATTTAGTTTGTTTCATGTAATAGTCTATTCAGGGGATCTTAATTTATGTAGTAGTTATTTATTTACAGTGATGTGTTAGTACTTTGTAGCTCGGTAATTATAGTGTCCCTTAATCTGTGTAGATATTCGTAATAGATTAGCGTCAGCACTTTCTTCACAAACCTGAAGTTAGCTTCTTATTTGCCAGCATCTTTTTTTAATTTTCCCTTTCCACCTTAAATGGTGCATCAGACAGCACGTTGTTCGAATTTTCCCATTCCACCTTAAATGTTGCCTCAGCCAGCTTCTTGTTCGAATTTTCCCATTCCACCTTAAATGGTGCAGCTTCAGGCACCAGAAAGTGACAGCTGCTCCATTTAAGGTGGAACGGGAAAACTCGAACAAGAAGCTGGCGAATTGGAAGCCGACTTTAGCTTCATCCTTCTTACTGTGTTTTGGGGTGTTTATTTTATTTTTATGTGTATTAAGATTAGAAGTGATTCACACATTGATGGATTTGCTGATGTGTCTGATTGTGTTTCTATTCACACTAAACTCAGTCTTTAACGTCAGGTGCAGACTGAATATTTTCCTGCTGGTCTGGACGGCTAATTAGCACGATCAGTTATTAAAGATATGAAAGCTACCGAGAGCAGCTCCATGCAGCCCAGGTTAATCTGTGTCTGAGGTTTATAACTAAACAGATTTGGTGAAAATCGGTTGAGTAATAAGGAAGTTGTGGCTGATTTAATCCTGAGACTCTTCGCCTCTCAATACGAGTGAATTTGTTCACAAGCGGATCTTGACCTCTCCAACATGGCGGACGCGCAGACGTATCGCCTCAGATAGAGAACAACAGACAACGTGGCTTCTACATATGGATATCTATGTGATAAATCTACAACTACCTTTGATGTGCTAAGCGAGTGTAAAAGGACTACCGGCAGAACTAAGTGTGTGATATTTCATGACAAAAGCACCAAAACATCAATGTTGTTGCTTATAGTCTGTTTCTACTTACGTTTACTTGAATACGAAAGATCAAGAAGCTTGCTGTCACAGTGGTGAACTGCCTCAGTGCTTCGGTGAGGACTTCCAATTTAGTTCTCATCAGAAACCAGACCAGCGTCCACCTGGCTTGGTTGAAGCTGACGCTGACACAACTACATCAACTACAGGGGCAGCCCAACACAAACTGCCTAAGCCAAATTACAGTTGCAAGGAAAAGTAGATGAACTCTTTGGAATAACCTGGATTTCTGTATTGATCACTAATAAAATGTGGACTGATCGTTATTTAAGTCACAATTATAGACAAACACAATCTAACTAAACTAATATCACGCAAGCAGATGTACTTTTCATGTCTTTTATTGGACACATTGGCGAAACATCCACAGTGCTAAGTGAACCTTTGGAGTTATTGACTTTCCCAAGAGCTAATTGGCAAAAGATGTTTCAGGTGTTTAGAAGTGTGGGTTTCACAAGTGTTTTTGCCCATTAAGTCAAGGCAGCACGCAAGGTCTGATTGCTCAAATCTGTTCTTTTTTAAGAAAGGTTAGTGTTAACCAAGCCTTGATGCAAACCACTTTCAGAAGATGGGTTATAGAGACGCATGAAGCTGGAAAAGGCTACAAGAGCACTGCTGAAGACACAACTGTTGCTACTCTCCTTAGGAGTAAGCATCCTGTAAAGATCATTCCAAGAGCACAATCCTAAAAGAGGTGAGAAAGAACCCAGTGGTAAAAGCAGAAGACCTACAGAAGACTCTACAAACTGCAAAACCCTAGAAAACCACTGATGTTAGTGGAAGGACACCACGAAGGAAGCTTTCGCCCAAAACTGCTGCCCAAAAACAAACACTGCAGCCTGTGTCATTTGCCCAAGACCACCTGGCTGTTCCACCGTGCTTCTGGGAAAATGTTCTGTGGACAAATGAGACAAAAGTTGAACTTTTGTAGCCCAAGTGCACAGCGCTATGTTTGGAGGAAAAAGGACACTGGACACCAACACCAAAACCTTACCCCAAATGTGGAGCATTGTGGAGGGAGCATCATGGTTTGGGGCTGCTTTGCTGCCTCCGGGCCTGGACCCCTTGCAATCATTGAGGGAGCAATGAATTCAAAGATATATCAACATTTTACAGGAGGATGTAAGGGCAGCACATGACCACAAGCTGAAGAGATGTTGGGTGATGCAACAAGACAATGACCCAAAGCAAACAAGTAAATCAACTAACGAATGACTGAAAAAGATTTGTCTTCTGGAATGGCCAAGTTCTGACCTTAACCCCACTGAGATGCTGTGGTATGACGTGAAGAGGGCTGTGCAACCACAGCATCCCAGAAATACTGATGAACTGAAAAACAGTTCAGTTTCAGAGAGGAATGGTTCAAACTTGTGCAAATCTTACTTTGGCTGCAGGAGACGTTTAGTGGAGGTGATTGCTGCTAAAGGGGGATTTACAGGTTATGAAGTTCTTGGGTTCACATCATTTTTCTAGCCAGCACTGTGGATGTTTACTGAATGTGCTCAATAAAAGATATAAGAATAAAAGTACAACTGTTTGTGTTATTAGTTTAGTTAGACTGTGTTCGTCTATAATTGTGACTTAGATCAGACCACATGATCAGACCACATTTATTAGTAGTAGAGAAATGAGGAGACCAGTCACTGGTTGAAATATAAATGGGTACGCTCTTGACGCTTAAAATGGAGTCTGCTTGTGGAGAAAGTCCCGCCCTTCAAGAAAAGAGCCAATCAGCTTGCTGGTTATGCCATAAGCAGAGGAGGGTCAACGACATTGTGGCGCTAGCAGGCAAAGCTCCTCGTTGTGGAGGTCTGTGATAGCAATAGCCAGAACAAGCCGGAAAAACACATTTTTAGTGTGTTATTGAGCCAAACTTTACAAACTATTTATGAAGTTTTTCGTCGGTGATTTCTAATGTGTTTTTAAACAGTAATTTGACCTTCAGTTATGAGTATTTAAGTCTCTCTGCATTCAAATAGAGGACAGTCTGGTCTTGTATGGCTGGAAATAACTGCCCGGCGGCGTTGCAAAAATGGCCGCCAAGTGAACAGACTTTCCTATAAGGCCCAAGTGTCAAACATGAAGCCCATGGGCCAAGTCAGGCCCGTGACACAGTCCTATTCAGCCTGCAAATTTTTTTAAATTTTCTATTCCGGTTAGCCCGTTTCACCCTGAGCTGCACTACAGTCCCCAGCATGCTCTGTAACATAGTGTGTGTTCTGGCCCCCTCGCCCAACAACAAACTATGGGCCAGCAGTTACATAGAAAGAAAAGATGCCTGGTGTGTAATTCAAGCAAATAAGTGGTTGTAAAAACATACCTAAAACAATTTATTTTTATTTAGAATTATTATTTAAAAAAGTATTCAGTGCCTATTTTGCTGTTGCAGTTTTGGCATATTTTGAATGAACAAACCATGGCCTGTTCAGGGTCATGGCAAAACGTGAAGTAAAAATGAAATAAAAACACATCTGGCCCACAGATTCGCTGAGATTTTTTAATATGGCCCCTTTTAGTGGTTGAGTTTGACACCCCTGCTATAAGGACTTTGTTAATCAGTGCAGAAATCCACACACCTTAAAAAGATGCTTCTTTAAGTGTTCTTCAGTAAAGAAAATGGTTCTGTATAGATTCTTCAGATTGATGGAAAATGTGCTGTGTATGATTCTACAGGGAGATTCACTCGAAAGAGGCCCTGAATATTCTGTTTTAGCTCCCGTTAGGATGAAGCAATCTGACCCAAAAAAATAGGCTACATACCTTGATGTATGTATAATCGATTGCATTACATACAATGCTGGAAGTGATCTCTGTTTTCTGCCAGACACATGAAGGGGTACGGGGGTGTGCACCCGGAAGTTGCAAACGGAGGTTAAACGCTGTGACGGCTGTCCGTTGCCGACCTCAATGCTCCGACACAGGGGCATCCCGGCTTGCTTGAAGCTCCATATACTGAGGAGCACATTGCATGTTGTTTCGTTCAGATTGCTTCATCCTAGAGAGAGTTATTACAGAATATTCGGGGCCTCTTTCGAATGGATCTCCCTGTATATAGAATCTTTTTGAAGAGGGTTCTAAATAGCACCAAAAAGGGTTCTTCTACTGTTACAAGCCTGACATTGTTTCTATATAGAGTATATATATAGAGTTCTATATAGAGCCATCTACAGCGTATTAGTTTCCATCAATCTGAAGAACTATTTCACCATGCAAAGAACCCTTTAATCATACGTTCTTTGTTAATCAGAGGGTTCTTGAGTGTTCATGGTTCTGACCTGTTGGTGCTAGCTAGCATGCTCATCAACAAAAACTCCGATGTACCATAAAAAAAAAACTTCCAATTTTTTTTTTGGTACATAATTTTTTAGATTTTTTTCTGCACAATAGCAGGAATGGAAAAACATCATCCATTGACCTGATAGGCTACTTCCACTTATAATTATTATATTATATTACAAAGAAAAAAGAAAAAAAAACATTAAGAAAGCTTGTTGTCATGTTGCATTGTTGGAGTGCTCCAGTAGAGACATTCAGCTGACTTCTCTTTGATTATTCTCCTTGCCACCCTCCCCAACCCCACACTGTCCAGAGCCCAGCTGGCCAGGATATCGCTGATGCTGACAGAGCTACATCAACTACAGGGCACAAACAATCCAAGCTAAGTTAGCTCGTTAGCAGACTGGCCAGTTGGAACAAAAGGCTGATGGAGCTAGCTAGCATACTAATCTAAATACCTGCTGCAAACAGTGTTAAAAGACCTCCAGCTTCACTAAAATCATGACATTTGTACACTTTTGACAAAACATAGGAAAACGTAAACTGACTTCCACTCATATTTCATTAATCACTCATATTATTATTTACATTTCTACCGTCTTGAATGAAAAACAAGTAAGAAAGCTTGTCGCCACATCACACTGTGGGACAGCCTCAGTGCTCCAGAGGGGATATTCAGTGACATCTCATCACAACTCCCCCAAAAACCCACCCCAACAGCACACTGTCCAGCGCCCAGCTGGCCGGGATAATGTTAACGCTGACACAACTACATCACCCAGGAGACGACAGTGATACTGAGGCCATGTCTGTGACACACTTTTGTTTGTTTATTCCAAATAAAACCCACATATGAGGGTGTTTTGATGGGAGCAGGTGTGTTCCGGTTTACGCTGAGGCGCACTAGAACCGATCAGCTGATAAGGTGATTGCAGTATAACTTAATAAGCTATATTTTATTAACTTTGTAGGATAAGCAAACTAAACTGATGCCATTTTGCAGGAATGTAATGAGGCTTAATTCACCCAAACATAATCAAAACCAGATCAGATCAGCTCAGACTTTCAGCTCAGACTACAGCTTAGTTAACTGAAGTATTTATACCTCAGATCTTGCTCTTTTCTTTTCAGAATCCTCACTGAAAAACATTGATACCAAGCGTTTTCTTTATCTAGTATTTTCAATAGATTTATTTAGTGAAACTGATTGTAAACTAGATGCTGGAAAAGTGGAAAAAATGACTACATTACCCATAATTATGTGAAACATCTGTTATTTCTAGAGGAGCACAGTTTTACCATATTAGGCACACACATTTTTAAAATGGATGTTATAATATAACAGAGCCACCTTCAAAATTACTGTGAAATACTTTATTTACTCACATATGACAACTGAATTCTGTAGTTAATAAAACATGTGCTGCCCAAATAGCAAGCATCTGCTGGCTTGATAAGGTCGGCACCCCACTTACTGTCTGCCACTGCTGGTCCACCCTCGGACCACCCAGATTATTGTCCTACATACAAGCTCTAATAACTCGTTTTAATTTTTAATGTCCTTAAACAGATTTTAAATGCACACAGCCTTTTATTCAAAAAAAAATAATAATAAACTGACAAAAATTACAAACAACTGAAAGAAAAAAATTACAATATAGAAAATGTTGACACTGAGCTAGATTAAAATTATTTACTAAACTAATTTACAAAGTATGACTAAAAAATGGAAAAAAAGGAAAAATAACTAAACAGGACTGTGAGCGGAAAATAAGAGCGATGATAAGTGGAATTTTGTCCATTACTCTGTATAACCACCGGTGGGCTGCCCAGAAAACGCTGAGCAAAAGGCTATTAGTTGGCCAACAGCGGCCCACCATCTCTTTGCTATCAGGGATGTTATGTTGCTTGGCAACCAAAGCTATTAATTGCAATAAGTTAAAATTAATGATGTTGAATTTTGTTATTTTATAAAAGCAATAAACCATGTAACAGTGATTTTACCACAGTTAGGGAAGTTGTTCCATTGTTGTTGCTCCTTGTTCCAGTGTTCCTATTGTACAATCACTGGGCCTTGCTTTAAAAGCGATGCTCTGACCAAAATGAAAAATACAACCAGCACTACATTTGTTGTAAACATGTCTGTTTACCTCCTACAGTGGTGCTGTAGTAGCCTCTTGAGTGCAATTTCATGGTTTAAAGACCAGCTGGACCCCCTTCTGATGATACATCTTGAAGATGGGGATAAATTTTGAAGAACTTCCACAGCGTTGGGTGGGATTTTTGGGGGCGACCTTTTTCCATTTTTTTTCCAGCTGACAATCACAGTAGGAAGCTTTATGGCTAACGTTACTCCTAGGACAGCTATCTTCCTGCAACTATATAATTGTATAACAGTAACTGTCTCAAATCTTCATTACAATGGAGAGACTAGATTTCTCAAATGACCAAAATGACAAGGAAAACAAGCTGAAAGCTAAAGTTAAGGTAGCTACCTGGCGATCTAGATACCTTACTTCAGTTTAGGGTCTTTTCTATGACCCTAAATGGTAAAAAGAGTAAAAGAAATGATTTAACTGTTTATTTTTAATGAATAAAGAAACAACTGAGGTGAGAGTTACACTAAAGCTAACTTTAGTTGCTGGGCCTGCAGCCAGGATTGGATGACACCGCAAGGATTCCCAATGGCTGTAAGATGTATTTGCATAATGCATGTGGTATAAAATCATGTTATTTTTCATTTAACCCCTTCTCAAGCCATGGGACCGCCAGTGGGCCCACACTGCAAAAACATTTATCTTGTTAAGTATAATTATCTTAAATATAGTTGATAAAGCCTATATCTTTCCTGTTGAGATTGTTGTAAGCATAATTTGATATTATTTAACATATTTCTACACAATATTTACTTACATCATCTAAACCGCTTATCCTTCTGGGTCGCTGGAGCCTATCCCAACTGTCATTGCCAGCCCATCACAGGGCAGACGACATACACATTCACACCTAGGGGCAACTTAGCGTGTCCAATTAGCTTAACTGCATGTTTTTGGACTGCGGAGGAAACCCACGCAGACACGGGGAGAGCAGGCAAACCCCACACAGAAAGGACCCTGGTCACCCAGCTGGGAATTGAACCCAGGCCATTCTCGCTGTGAGGCAACAATGCTACCCACTGCGCCACCGTGAAATGTGCTTGAAACCAGCAAAATGATCTGCTAGTGTAGTGAGATAATTTTACTTATGACATAAAACAAGTAAATAATGTCTAGAAATGAGCTAGATAATCTTATAAGTGCACAACCATCTCAAAATGAAAAATATTAGACATATTGACTAGATTTTTGATCATTTCACTTGACAAGATATCATTTTTTGCAGGACAAAGTTTTATTACACACTTCTATAACCTAAAAAAAGCTCCATTAGTTTGTACTGAAGTCCCTGGAGTTACTGAATTATAAGCCTTAGTATGAAATATGCCTGGAATGTAAAGCGGTTAATGTGCACCTTTAAAATATTTAGCATTGGTATTAGGATAGTAGCTTTCGTATCATTCATTATCAGGTTGAAAAGGTAATCAGTGCTATCCTCCCTCCCTAACAGCGCAAGTCACTTATCCTCATGCCTTCTGACACTGCAGTGTCTCAGCAGCAGCTGTGATGTAGTGTTAGGTCATGCAGTAGATATTAGTCCCAGTTGGTATGTGCAGTTTTTTGCTCTGCTTCCAGACGAGCATAACTCGAGGCTCCAGGCCCGGGTCTCTGGGGTGGGGTAGCGGAGGGCGGGGATTTCTCTTCTGCCTCGAGATATTAATGGCCATTTATGAGAGCTTCAGACATCTGAGGCCGCTCACTTCGCTCGTTCTGCTTTTTTGAAAGTGATACATGTTCCGAGTCTTTTGTCTCTCTGGGAAAACTGTGTGTTGAATGCACGAACAAATTAAAGTGCACATTCCCATTAAGTTTTCTGGCAAGGAGTTTATTTTGAACAATCGTTTTAAAAGGGCACGAGTTAAATAGTCCATTAACAGCACTGACCCGAACCATTTTGGCGGTTTATTTGTGAACGTGTTTTTTTTTGTTGTTTTTTTTGCTCAACAGATCAATGTGATTTCACAACAACATGCAACAATTTAGAACGGCACAAGTTGCCATTTTAAAACCTTTAATCCAAACCATTTTTGTGGTTAATTTGTGAACACATTTTCTCTCTCTCTCTCTCAACACCAGACTGGACCCCAAAATGGACAAACAGCAGGACAATGCAAGAGATACGAGCCAACATGACTTCACAGAAGACAAAGTACGGCAGGAAATCATGATTGAAAGATGGAACGAGAATAAAGAGAGAGTTCAACATGAGAACAATGCCAGGAATGAAGAATGCGACAGAAAACGTGAACTCGAGGAAAAAAATGACCAGGGCGACTTCACTATGGACAACGGACGGCCTAATATTACAGAAGACGGCACTCCTCGGGCTGTTACAGAAGGTGAAGGAACACGAAACAAGAAAGATGAACTCGCAGAGGACAAAAGACAGCGTGAGGTCACCCAGGGCGACATAATTGAGGGTGAGGAGAACGAACAACATGACATTAGAGAGGATGTCAGGCATAATGACTATATAGAGGATGTTAAACAGCTTGACATCACTAAGGAACATAGCGCTGCGGAAGAAAATAGACAGCAGGGATGCAGAGAAAGCAGTGGGGCAGATGACACTGTAGATAACATCAAAGGTAGCAGTGAGCTGGAGCCAGATTTGGAGATGACCGTCCTGCAGAGCAGTTCTGACCATAAGGAACCGATAAAGACTCACAAAAACAAACTACCACAAACCTCTATAGAAAATAACCGCCCTTTCACAGCAATGCAACATCATCAGGTACTGGAGAAACGGGAGAAAGCTCCACCTAAGAAGCTGAAATCTGGTGTTAGGACTTCATGTTCGCTGGACCAGCGCTCAGAAACCAACAGCCCGAGGAGGATAACTCACCCCACGCCAGTTATATTGTTCCCTTCCCCATTTACGCACACGCACTCTTCCCCCTTACTCCATATGCTGCCATCGTTTTATGGGACCTCTTTTGGCTATCGCCTCAGAACGCTCCGTACCCCCCAGCCCCACCGCGCCAAGACGTGGACCACCAGAGTCAGCTTGGACAAAAGAGCCATAAAAAGCATGAAGGAACTGCCCGAGAGCATAGAAACGAAAGGAAACGTCTCAAAAATGGAAGCCAGAACAATAACAGGTCCCTGCCCCAAAATAATGAGCTCAGAGTGGGGGGCTCCTGCTTGTAAAATGAAAACCACTAAGACCTTTGTGTGGGGCCCTCGGGGTCCCCAAGAGACCAAGAGTGTGTGTGAGCTGCATGCTAACAGGTGTGATGGAGCGGCGGTTTGAAGGCCGTGGGCTGTGTAGAGGGTCTGTTCCTGCCCACTGCACACAAATGAGGAATATTATGAGGAAACGCACAGAGACAGGTGTGTCTGACTGGAACTAAATGATGCACAAAGAGGCTCAGGCGACTTTGCTCTTAAAACACTTGCGCTCTCCCTCAAGAGCAACTTGGCTGAATTATATGGGAAAGCCAGTGGTTGCAGATGTTCTTACTCCTTCTCTTTAAAGGGCCCATAATCATACATTTTCTCTGTATTTCACTTTTTGTCCACTTATGACGTTTGCACTTGGACCAAAAAACAGCTATTTTAACATGAGTTTATAGTCATTTTAGAATCAACCCTCACAGGTCGATGATGTCACAAAGGACGTTAGACATAAAAGAATAAATCTCAGAAACACTGCATGCTAGAGACTTACTTTCATAGCCTCTGGTTGGCCGACGAGTCAGGAACACAGCCTCTGGTTGGTCAACAAGTCAGGAACATAGCCTCTGGTTGGCTGACGAGTCAGGAACAAAGCCTCTGGTTGGTCAACAAGTCAGGAATATAGCCCCTGGTTGGTCGACAAGTCAAGAACACAGCCTCTGGTTGGTGGACCAGTCAGGAACACAGCCTCTGGTTCATCAACGAGTCAGGAACACAGCCTCTGGTTGGCCGATGAGTAAGGAACACAGCCTCTAGTGGGTCGACCACTCAGGAACACAGCCTCTGGTTGGTCGACAAGTCAGGAACACAGCCTCTGGTTGGTCGACAAGTCAGGAACACAGCCTCTGGTTGGTCAACAAGTCAAGAACACAGCTCACACCCCAAGCTCATATAGGTGTAATGGTCAGGTGTCCACATACTTTTGGCCATATAGTGTATAAGTAAATGTGCTGGTTTGAGTATAGACGTTCATTTACCATGTTTGCCTGCTACATCAAACTATTCCAAAGAAAGTAACTTTTCCTCGATGTGGGTCCTTTAAGAAAAAAGAGATTTGTCTGAGTCTCTTGAAAGTCTTTGGCATGGTCTGGCCTGTTTGCTGTAGGGGGAGTGGGGTTTGTTGGCATGGTTTTCATTAAAATGAATTATATCCAAAGTATACCATATGTTGGGATTACCCAACTATCAGCAATTAAAAGCTTAAGATCTCAGCTACACAATGGATGCAATGAATGTCAGAAAATATTTGAAGTTGGTTAATAATGTGCCAACCTGCCCCAACTCTGAAATCAGAGGGCCAACCAACTCCAACCATATTTTATAGCCATTCCTGCTAGGATTGCTTATCTCAGGCTTTGGAAATATCAAAATGTAGTAGTTTTATACACAGTTCTATAAATTATGCATTCAGGTAGTATTTTTGTTTTGACAGAAAAATAGAAACATTGTCTGACAAGAGAGTTTAGGTCAAGAGGGGAGTCATTCTGTTGTTACATTTCTGGGGCAGAGCCCTCTTTCGCTGTCCCCTACATCTTTCCAACCTCAGTGCCTTTAAAAGCAGCAGTGGGTTGCCTTTCAGTTCTCAGAGATCAACTGACTGCTGCTCCAAGCCTCAGCAGAAATAAACGTGCAGTTTCTCACACAGATTTAGTTTAGTTTTTCCTGACTGGCATCCAAGAACTGGCCAGGTATCACTGATCTCACTTGGAAGTTACATCACTTAAACACGAGGACAGAAGTCGGCTGCTCTGAGTACGGGACATTTGATCTGCTTGACTTGTGAAACCAAAAAGATTCTCTCACATATATATATATATATATATATATATATATATATATATATATAGAGAGAGAGAGAGAGAGAGAGAGAGAGAGAGAGAGAGATTTTAACAAGTGTTAAATTATTATCTATTTAAAGACATCAATTGAGATTAAGTTCAATATATACAAAATTCATTTATTGGGTTCTTTCTACTGGGGGGTGTCTGCCCCAAACACTGACCCCTTTTTTATCTTTTTGATTTCTAATAAAGAAGTGAAGTTGAATGTTTTTGATTTATCATGAGTTAAATTTTTAAATAAAAAGAAACTTTATTCAAAAAAATGCTGTCTTACATTTTCATGTCACCACAGAAACGCAGAGTTTTAGTCCGTGGGTGGAGCTTTATTTTAGCCCCACCCCTGCATTTTAGAGCAGGAAGTGAGGCTGCATCCCTGTCCCTCATGGCCACATGGTGAGCAGTTAGATCCCACTGTTTTAAAGTAAACGTGTCCCAAAGTCTGAAAATCAGTGTGGAACATTAAGAATTGTCA
Source organism: Colossoma macropomum (assembly GCF_904425465.1). NCBI lineage: Eukaryota > Metazoa > Chordata > Actinopteri > Characiformes > Serrasalmidae > Colossoma > Colossoma macropomum. The sequence goes on along the minus strand of NW_023494793.1, from coordinate 4,553,406 downwards.
CTACCGAAACACAGATTTTCTGCAATTTGGTCAACCTTTTGTGCTTTAATGATAAACATGATGATTTTGTGATGTGTGTGCAGCTGTTCAAAGTTCAAAATTGTCTCTACTGGAACAGTCACTACTGAAACATCTGGTAGTGTTATCACTGTATTGGTAGTGACAAAATGGAAAGTTAAATCATTTGTTTTAACAAAATAAACATAAATAAGTTACTTAAAACAAAAAAGATTTTAGTCCAAAGTCCAAGTCAGATAAAAGTCTGTAATGGATTTTGAACTTTGACTTAGAACCAATTCAGAAGAAAGATCCATATTAGCTCATCATGGCAACCAACAGAAACCTACATGAACATTTACGCTTTTCCACTATTTTACCATCATCATCACTGCATATAAAAACTCTGAAGACTCGTGTAGATTCACTGTTTTTTGTATAGTAAATAAAATGGCTATATTTGTGTTGTAGACATGGTGATGCCTGGTTCCCATCACCACCACTGTAAAGAAGAGTCTGTAAGTTTCTCTACAGTGGACTGCTTCACATCAAACCACTCTGAATGACTCTGTTTACATCTCAGCCACTGAATTATGCAAATTTAGAAAAGTTGGTGGAATTCCCCTTTAATACAAGAAATATGCAAACAGCAAAGTTCATACTTTCATAAAGAGAATGTGGGTTAAGCACTGGCTTCATTCCATCACCCCATATGTAGAGGCATCCAAAGGGATAGCTGTACTCGAGAATAGGATTCATATAAAGCTCATGCAGTCAATGCCAAGACAAAGATGAAAGTAAACAATCTCGAAAAGTGCAGGAGGGTTCAGTGGAATGCCCCCGGGGCTGGACACACAGGGCCCGTCTCCTCCAGCTCATGGTCAGGGTAAATATTTGTGTTGCTCTGGCAAAATGAGAAAGAGGATGTAAGCTGGCCGGCGATAATGCCTGGACACACACATGACCGTTATCAGGCCGGCAGCCGGGGGGGCTACGAGGCAGGAACAAAGGCCTGGGCTCAGATGATGAGCGTAGATGGAGTCCAGCTCTCACACGTATACTTAGTGGAGTGCAGAAATAGTGAGCACTTGTGGTCATGGCAAAAAGGGCGAAGAAGCTTTGGGAATATTCCAGGTCAAATGCTCTCAGTGATCTAAACAAAGGCCCGGAATAGATGCTGTGGAAAAAGGACTTGGCATTCCAGGCAAAACAAAGATAGTGTTTATTAGTTGCTAATGGTGCCGATACTGAAAGGGTACCGATGCACTGAGAGTCGCATTAATGCAGACACTACTCTGCAGTAACACAGCTAACAGGAGTTAAGAGAAACAGGAGAGGAACAGGTCACATTACAATTCACTGACACTTCTACACTACACTGTATGACCGAATGTATACGGACACTTGACCATCACACCTACATAACGTCGCTGCCCAATGTAAAACATGTATCTACATTTTTTGCGATTTTTATTTTTCTGCATTATTTGAGCTCAGCAGCTGACCTTTATATTGTGTGAAAATTTCATGATGATTGGACCGATAGAAATGCTCCAAAATTGCTTAGAATAAAAACTTTTTCCATTAACTTACATTGAAATAAAGAACATTTTTGCCCTCTCCTGTAAAGTTACTATTTTGGAGGTATTTGTTTTTCAGTGGACAGCAACGATAAGCTGGTTGAACATCTCATTCCAAAGCCATGAGCATTAATATAGAGTTGCCCCCCCCTTTGTGGCTGTAACAGCCTCCACTCTTCTGGAAATTTAAGTTATCTTTTATTAAGCCCACAACTGCCACATTTAACCCACTTACACACTAGGGGGCAGTGAGCACACTCACCCAGAGCGGTGGACAGACACAGCACCCAGGGTTAAGTGCCTTAGGTGCCACGTCCTGTCAGCTCAGGGGATCAAACAGGCGACCTCCTGGTCACAAGGCTGGTTCGTTAACCTCTAGCCCACAACTGCCCTGCTTTGTAGCCATTTGTGTCCCTTGATGTTGGACGAGAGGGCCTGGCTCTCGATTGATGTTCCGGTTCATCCCAACGGCGTTCAGTGGGGTTGAGGTCAGGGCTCTGTACAGGCCACTGGAGCTCCTCCACACCAAACTTCTCAAATTATGTCTTTTTAGGAGCTCAGTCATGCTGGAACAGGAAAGGCTCTTCCCCAAACCGCTGCCACAAAGTTGGAAGCATATCGCTGTTGTCGGAATAAAACCTTGTATCTCCATTTTTGTCATGTTCTGTTTTTGACAGAAATTGATAATGCCTGTTGTCCTTTACGTAGTATGTAAATTTCATGATGAATGGACTAAGAGAAATGACCCAGAATGACGTGGAAAAACGTCTGGTTCCATTGACTTACATTAAAAGTAAAGTATGTTTTTTTCCTTCTCCTGTAAAGTTGGCATTTTGGAGATACAAGGTTTTCTTCTGACAACAGCGATACAATTATCTAAAACGTCTTTGTTTGCTGTAGCATTAACATCACCTTTCACTGGAACTCAGGGGCCCCCACCCTGAAAAACAGCCCCAGCCCATTATCCCTCCTCCACCAAACTTTACCACTGACGCTATACTTGACAGTGACAAGTTTACAGTCACTGAGCTCTTCAGTGTGACCTATCCTACTGCCAGTGTTTGTCTATTGAGACTGCAAGGCTATGTGCTTGATTTTATCCACCTGTTAGCAATAGATGTGGCTGAAACATCTAAACTCAATAATAAGGAGGAGAGTCCACATTTGTTTGACCACAGAGCGAATGTCTTATTATCAGCAGTATGTCACTGAACTGAGAAAGTGTCAAGACAACCTTGTGTCAGGAAAATATCGATAACACTTGAGCCCTGTTAAATATGAGAGGTCAGCTTAAGTCGAAATGATATAGTAACTGATTACATGGCCTTTCTTGAGTTGACTCAACTTGAGGACACACAGCTCAAACTTTTTAGTTGTGTCAAATGTTCTCTTAATTTTTTAGTTCTGCATCTCAGTTATGCTAAATAGAGGAAAAACCCTGCTAGACATTTTTCCTCCAACGTACAGATGGCTATGGCATCGTTGGGGCTCAAGCTCACAACCTCCTGTTGGAGTGACGGCTTTGTACACTGCACCACTCAGGAACACATGAAGCAACTCAGATTTTGCGTCCATTAATATTTAATACACTGGAGAAAATATGTGTTGTTTTGACTTTCTAATGATGCATCCTGATATCAGGAGGTTGTGAGTTTCAATCCCAGTAATACCACAGCTGTCATATTCAGAAGCCCAAGAGGAAAATATGCCAGATGGGAGAGTATGATAGAAGGAGCGCTAGCAAGTGGAGAAACACAAAAAAACACAAATTCAGTTTTGTTTGTCTAACTGAGATGAAGACCTAGAAACAGTAGCTGGGATAATTAGACTCAACTAAGAAGTTTGAGTTGTTTGAACTCTGGTGTCCTCAAGTTGAGTCAACTCAAGAAAAGCCACGTGATCAGTTACTATATCATTTGAATTTGAGCTGACCTGTCATTTTTTACAGTATACATAACATTGAAATAACCATGCCATAATGCCATGGCAGCTGTCTTATGATGTCATGAGTTGTCATGACAATTCTGTTCAGTTATATAACAGTGTCATGTAATTATTGTGACAGATGCCATAATATTTGATTACATGACAAAGTAGGAGTAACTACTCAAAAACTGAGTAAAAGAACTGCAAGAGACTTTCTTAGTACATTCAGCATCAATCAGCATCAGCTGATTTTGTTATGCTCTATTCTTCTCTTTATGGATCGTTTTGGTATCAGATAAAGTGCTGAAGCTACAAGAAAAGAGGTGGGAGCAACAGTAAAGTAGCCCTAGAGCCAACCAGCACAACAGAATGAACTTACACAGATCAGGCATAACATTATGACCACCTCCTTGTTTCTACGCTCATTGTCCATTTTATCAGCTCCACTTACTATATAGGTGCACTTTGTAGTTCTACAGTTACAGACTGTAGTCCATCTGTTTCTCTGTGTACTTTGTTAGCCCCCTTTTACCCTGTTCTTCAGTGGTCAGGACCCCCATGGACCCTCACAGAGCAGGTACTATTTGGGTGGTGGATCATTCTCAGCACTGCAGTAACACTGACGTGGTGGTGGTGTGTTAGTGTGTGTTGCGCTGGTCTGAGTGGATCAGACACAGCAGTGCTGCTGGAGTTTTTAAACACCTCAGTGTCACTGCTGGACTGAGAATAGTCCACCAACCAAAAATATCCAGCCAACAGCGTCCTGTGACCACTGATGAAGGACTAGAGGATGACCAACACAAACTGTGCAGCAGCAGATGAGCTATCGTCTCTGACTTTACATCTACAAGGTGGACCGACAAGGTAGGAGTGTCTAATAGAGTGGACAGTGAGTGGACACAGTGTTTAAAAACTCCAGCAGCACTGCTGTGTCTGATCCACTCATACCAGCACAACACACACTAACACACCATCACCACGTCAGTCTCACTGCAGTGCTGAGAATGATCCACCACCCAAAGAGTACCTGCTCTGTGAGGGTCCATGGGGGTCCTGAGCACTGAAGAACAGGGTAAAAGGGGTCTAACAAAGTATGCAGAGAAACAGATGGACTACAGTCTGTAACTGTAGAACTACAAAGTGCACCTATATAGTAAGTGGAGCTGATAAAATGGACAATGAGCGTAGAAACAAGGAGGTGGTCATAATGTTATGCCTGATCTGTGTAAACCTGAAATAAGAGAACTAGCAGCTAAATGTTAAAGACTAAAATGGAACTGTAAAAAGTAAAAAACTAGATTTCTTTTTTTACTAGTAGGCTTGAGTAAAAGAATGAGTATTATGATTTGAAAATACTAAAGTATTACGCCATTACAGTACATAGAAGTGAGTAAATGGAACCACTTGCTGGACTGTGAAGCATATTGTTGATAGATGGGGTATCAGTGCACTGTTTTCGCTTCCATACTCCCAATTGTTATTGTTATTCACTCTTGGCAGAGAATTAAGCTGATTAATCATAAAGATTCAGACCTCAAGTCATGTTGTTTTTATTGCGTTGATTAGGTCTGTAAGCTGCTAAATCATCTCTATGTTTTCACAGAATGTTATGTGTAGTATAATAGATTAATACCAAAAATATATAGATGGACTGAATTTCTGAATTTTAAACAATGCTAGCAAAATTTGTTTGACCCAAGTTTAAAAAATGCGTCCATCGTCTGTGAACTGGCATAAAAATGTTTGACTTGATGTAATACTTCATTACAGTATTCATTACTTCACATACAGTCCCAATTTTAACACCAGTTGTTTATGTAAGTTCACACGAGTTCTGTTTTTTGGCTGTTTTGAACTGAAGACTGAAGAGTTCTGCTGCCCCCTACAGGATAGAGCACGTATTACACCTATTTTCGCACCGCCCCCCCTCTTTTGAAACTATTATTAGTTTTTCCATTCAGAACGGCTTTATTAGCTTTTTTAAAATCTTTTTTTAGCTCTTTTATCTCACTCTCTTTCTATGCAGCTAATACACAATAATTTTAGTAACATATGAATCACATACAGGCTCGGAGGGGCACAATATTTATAATATTTTTGGAGGTAAAATCTAAGATTTTGGGATTATTAACACTTTAGTAAGATTATATTATTATTTGTAATATATTTGTATTTTTCTATTTCAGTTGTAATTTAATATTAGGCGTCTCCGTAGCAACCGTATTACACCTATTTTGCCCCCTCCCCCCCTTTGAAATTATTATTAGTTTTTCAATTCAGAATGGCTTTATAAGCTTTTTAAAAATCTTGTTTAGCTCTTTTATCTCACTTTCTTTACGGAGCCCCGCTGGTGACATCCTGTATAAATAAAAATAATGCGTGGCCACAAGGCGTGGGAATGAGATCACGGCCTACTAAGTTGCATTATTTTTATTTATACAGGACGTCACCAGCGGCGCTCCGTACTTTCTTTCTATGTTGCTAATACAAAATAATTTTAGTAACATACGAATCATACGGAGCCCCGCTGGTGACATCCTGTATAAATAAAAATGATGCGTGGCCACGCCTTCTTAACGCGTGGGAATGAGATGATTAAGTCGTGGCCATGACTTGTACGGTGTGGGAATGAGATCATGGCTTATCAAGTCATGGCCACGCATTAGGATCTTGTTCCCATGCTTTACTAAGTCGTGGCCACGACTTAATCATCTCATTCCCACGCCTTACTAAGTCATGGCCACGCATTATTTTTTATTTATACAGGACGTCACCAGCGGGGCTGCGTACATACAGGCTCGGAGGGGCACAATATTTATAATGTTTTTGGACGTAAAATCTACTATTTTGGGATTTTTAACACTTTAGTAAGATTATATTATTATTGTGCTGTATTTGTTTTTTATTTCGGTTTTAATTTAATGTTAGGCGTCTCCGCAGCAACCAGCGTTGCGTCACAGGGAAACCGGAAACGCCGTGTCGTCATTCCGCTTCCACTCCAGTCAGATTTGTATGCGAGTGTTTTCCTCCGGTCCGCTCTGCGGCGGCGGCGGCGGCGGCGCGTGGACATGCTCGCGCTCACGGACAGGTGACGGGTAACTGGGCGCGCGCTCTCGCTGGTTAGCTGAGTTTGTTTTGGGCGATCTGGCGGGAAAAAAACTGGTCATTTTGAATCCACTATATAGAACATTAGAACATCGGAACGTTCCAGTGTCCGAATATTAGAACGCAAGGACCGTTGGGACGTCAGCGCGCTGGAACGTTCGGGCGTTTTGAATATCAGAACGTTCGACGTTCCACCCCACTCAGTCACAGCATCGCGGGAATTCCACGCACGCCGTAGCTAACTGTCACCGCGCGCGCGTGCCTTGCGCGCCTGTGTGAGTTCGTGCGCGCGCCCCTGGTTCCGATGGCGAGGAACACACTGCCGTCGCGGTTCCGCGGGCTCGACATCGACGAGTATGACGAGAACCGGTTCGTGGACGAGCAGGACGAAGCGGCGGAGCAGCAGGGCCCGGACGGAGCCGAGGTGGACGCGCTGCTCCGGAGATATCCTGCCTCCCCTCCCCGCACCGCACTGCCCTCCTCACCGCGAGGAGACTCGCAGCTCAGCTCCGCTTCTCATTCGGAGTGACTGAACCATTTAAGGTGGAACGGCGAAGTTAGAACAAGAAGCGCCTGAATGTAACCGCTGCACCATTTAAGGTGGAACGGGGAGATTCGAACGAGGAGCTGAGTTCACTACTTACACTACTTACACTCCTAAAAAGATGGTTCTGTTTAGAATCAGGAGTTCTATGCAGAACCATTTCATGCTTAAAAGGTTCTTCAGATCGATGGAGAACGTTTTGTATACATTTTTTAAAAATGGTTGTTTTGCAGCAAAAAGGGTTCTGCTGTTACGATGTCAAGCTTGTAACACCATAAGAAGAACCCTATTGGTGCTATTTAGAACCTTTAAAAAATAATTTATATAGTAGAACCGTTCCTTTTAGTAAAGAACCCATGAAGAACCATGTGTTTGTACTACTAATAGTTAAATGGTGTAGCAGCTCAAAAAAGATGGTTCTGTTTAAAATAATGCGTTCTATATAGAACCATTTTCTGCTTAAATGGTTCTTCAGATTCGTAATGTTTTGTATATTTGTAAAAATGGTTCTATACAGCAGCAAAAACAATACAAGAATCTTATATTGTAACAATATAAGAAGAACCTGTATTGGTGCTGTTTAGAACCATTTAAAAATGTTTTATACAGTAGAACCGTTCCTTGTAGTAAAGAGCCTGTGAAGAACCATCTGTTTGTACTACTAACTAATAGTTAAAAGGTGTAGCAGCTTAAAGATGGTTCTTCAAGGGTTTTTAGTAAAGGGAGTGGTTCTGTTTAGCATTATGAGTTCTATATAGAACCATTTCATGTTTATATGGTTCTTCAGATTGGCTGAGAATGTTTTGTATATTTAAAAAATGGTTCTATACAGCAGCAAAAACAATACAAGAATCTTATATTGGAACAATATAAGAAGAACCCTTTTGGTGCTGTTTAGAAAAAATGTAAAAAATTTAATAAAGTAGAACCGTTCCTTTTAGTAAAGAGGTAAAGAGCCCATGAAGAACCTTGTGTTTGTACTACTAACTAATAATTAAATGGTGTAGCAGCTTAAAAAAGATGGTTCTGTTTAAAATAATGAGTTCTATATAGAACCATTTTCTGCTTAAACGGTTCTTCAGATTGATGGCTTTTGAGGATCTTTCTGTATTGCGGCAAAAAGGCTTGTACTATTGTTACGATGTCAAGCTAGTAACAATATAAGAAGAACCATTTTGGTGCTATGAAGAAGCTTTTTAAAAAGGTTCTGTACAGTAGAACCATTCCTTTTAGTAAAGAACACATGAGGAACCATGTTTTTGTATGTAGCAGTTACATGTAGTGTTATTATTATTATTAATATTATTATTATTATTATTATTATTATTATTATTGTTGTTGTTGTTAGTAGTAAGACATTCTTAAAGTTCTTTGAGTTCTTTAGTAAATAGAGCAGTTCTAGAACCTTTTTGAAAATGGTTCTATATAGGACCATATACAGCACATTCTCCATCAATCTGAGGAACCATTTCACCACACAGAGAACCATTTAAGCGGGAAACGTCCCCTTTTACTCCCTTCGCTAAAGAACCCTTGAAGAACCATCTGTTTTTAAGAGTGTAGTATTGTGAGTGGTCTTATACATGCACCTTGCATACTATGGTCATGTGCAAAAGTTTTGGCGCCACTGGTCATGTGACGCATTGATTTTGTAAGTGAAAATATGTTTTCTACAGAGAAAAAAGGGGGTAATCACACTTTTGTGAATGTTATACATACTAGTTGAACATTAGTGCAGTTTGTAGTGGAAGCGGAAAATCATGCTTGGTTTTACTTCTTTCTTCAGCCCTAAAGGGGGACTTCATCGCTAATATGTAGACAGATTGTTCAGAGTGGTTTGGTGTGGAATTCTCTGTTCTAGACAAACTTACAGAGTCAGAACTGTTTATAGTGGTGGTGATAGGAACCACACATCCACCTCTAAAAGCTCCTTCACAAAGTTATTACATGAAATGGTTTTGAATTCACTGCTGGACGTCTGAGACGTTATTTTACGATAGTTTTGCAGAAAATATTTGAAAGTAAAAATGTCTTCGATGTATTTTTATGGTGAAGAGGTGCATGCAGCGTGTTGTGAGGCAAAATAGTGCTTAAAGAAAACTTATTTTTTCAGATTTATCACTGTTTTACTATCAACTTCATTACATATAAATACTCAAAAGACGTGTAGGCTCACTGGTGGTTTTGGATAGTAAATAAAATGGCTATATTTGTGTTGTAGTCATGGTGACCCCTGGTTCCCATCAGCACCGCTGTAAAGAGATCCGTCAGCAAGTTTCTCTCAACCACTGAATTGTACAGAAATTTAGAAAAGCTGGTGGAATTCCCCTTTAATGCAGTTCGTATTTGACACAGTGGTGGCGAGTCATTGTGCACGTCTTGGTTGAACTTGTTTTTTTTGTAATCATGCCTTAAACTGTGACTTTGGTATGCTTTGACTCTGTTTCCTGCAGCACGACCTGCATAGTTTCATGTTTTCTTACCTGCATAGTTTCATGTTCTCTTCCTTTTTGGCACAGAATTTCTAAGAAAAAACATGAAACTGAAGTGCAGGCGGCTGCAGGAGCAGGGCTGGGTAGCACAGGTCCGACCAGTGAGTGTTTCGACAGGTCAGGAGGTTGTAATGTTGACAGGTGACACAGGAGGATAAAGGACATCTTGCTTTCTTGCCTCGACAGCATAGTCCAGTTCCTGTTCAGCTACTCTATTCGTCAGAGGTGGATAGAGTGTCCTAAACCCACACGCCAATGAAAGCATTGTTACTTCAGTGTAATAATGACTCAGGTAGACATAAATGTAAGTTTCCAAAAAACATCTTGAGTAGATGCAAAAATGTAGCAGCTCAAACAACAACTTGAAGGGGAATTCCACCAATTTTTCTGTATAAATAGCCAGTTATTCTCCAGGGTATATTTCGGTTTTTCCATCTGAATTTACATGCTCAAATCCTAAGGCAAATTATTCAGTAACCGCATGAAATAAATGTAAAGTGTTGGTGTTTTTTTTTGGTAAAAGCCAATGATTTATGATAATAAACCTAATGCCATATGCTTACAATTTACTGCTGAAAGCCAAAAATCTTAGAGCACTAGTTGTTCCACAGAGTTACAGAGGTTAAACGATGTAAACAAAGTCATAGAGAACCTTACAGAGGTAGAATTGTTTACAGTGGTGGTGATAGGAACCAGGCGTCCACCTCTAAAAGCTCCCTCACAGAAAGTTACTACATGAAGTGGGTATGAATTCACGGCCTGATGCCTGAGACACTGTTTTATGATAGTTTTGATTTCACCATCAATATTCCATATAAAGTTCAGAAGACTCGTGAAGGTTCACTGGTGGTTTTGATAGTAAATAAAATGGCTATATTCGTGTTGTAGACGTGACGACGCCTGGTTCCCATCACCACCACTGTAAAGACATTGAGTCTCTACAATCAATCATTTCACACCAAACCACTCTGAATGACTATTTACATCTCGACCACTGAATTATGTTGAAACTTTGAAAAATTGGTGGAATTCCCCTTTAAGTATCAAGCCACTTAGAGAATGGCAGAGGAATTGAAACTAAATGTTAATTCCCAATATGTAAGTAGATTCATTTCCTCAGTATGAAAGTATACACCAATCAGGCATAACGTTCTGACCACCTCCTTGTTTCGACGCTCATTGTCCATTTTATCAGCTCCACTTACTACATAGGTGCACTTTGTAGTTCTACAGTTACAGACTGTAGTCCATCTGTTTCTCTGATACTTTGTTAGCCCCCTTTTACCCTGTTCTTCAGTGGTCAGGACCCCCATGGACCCTCACAGAGCAGGTACTATTTGGGTGGTGGATCATTCTCAGCACTGCAGTAACACTGACGTGGTGGTGGTGTGTTAGTGCGTGTTGTGCTGGTGCGAGTGGATCAGACACAGCAGTGCTGCTGGAGTTTTTTAACACTGTGTCCACTCACTGTCCACTCTATTAGACACTCCTACCTTGTCAGTCCACCTTGTAGATGTAAAGTCAGAGACGATAGCTCATCTGCTGCTGCACAGTTTTTGTTGGTCATCCTCTAGTCCTTCATCAGTGGTCACAGGACGCTGCCCACAGGACACTGTTGGCTGGATATTTTTGGTTGGTGGACTATTCTCAGTCCAGCAGCGACACTGAGGTGTTTAAAAACTCCAGCAGCACTGCTGTGTCTGATCCACTCAGACCAGCACAACACACACTAACACACCACCACCACGTCAGTCTCACTGCAGTGCTGAGAATGATCCACCATCCAAATAGGACCTGCTCTGTGAGGGTCCATGGGGGTCCTGAGCACTGAAGAACAGGGTAAAAGGGGGCTAACAAAGTATCAGAGAAACAGATGGACTACAGTCTGTAACTGTAGAACTACAAAGTGCACCTATATAGTAAGTGGAGCTGATAAAATGGACAGTGAGCATAGAAACAAGGAGGTGGTCATAATGTTATGCCTGATTGGTATAATAATTTGAAAATACTCAAAGCATAACTGCATTTTTCTTGACTTGAAGTTTTGAGTAAATGGAGCTGCTTGTGAAGCTGAACTAGAGAAGGAGCCCTGCTGTTTTACTTTGTGCTCGTCTTTGTCGAATCAGGTCAGTGTCGATGGTGACTGGTGTGTGGCGTTTCTGGGACATGAGCAGGGCTGCAGAAAGAGAGAGAGAGAGTGAGAGAGAAAGATGTGAAGGAGTTTAGAGTGCTGACATCTGGCTCTCTCACTGTATCACTGTTGCACTAACTGTTCGTGATCCGTCTGTGGCTCTTTTGCTGCCACCAGGAGCGACACCTGCACACATAGTCCGAGTTTTGAATGTATGTTTAGTGGTCAACCTTTGTTCCTTTAGTCTTTGAGCCACTGTTTCAAAACACTGTTTTATTGCCCTTCAGGAAAGGTTTATGTGGTTTAGGGCTGCACGTATAGACGGAATTCCTTATAGTGAATACATGGATACATATTGGGAGCATACAGTACATTAGCTCTTATTTACAAATAGATGTACCTACTGATGCTCCTGGGCAACAGGCCTTGCTGAGGGTTACGGTTTCTTTATAAAAGAGCAATCAGACCCACAAGGACAGATCCGAAAGTGCTTCGTCGTGTCTTTTCAAAGCTGAGGAGCTTCTGTGTGAATGTTACAAGCACTATAGGAGGACAGTGGTTCTTAATGTCTCCTGGTCCGTGTATTTAGTGGTCTAATTTGCAAATGGGCAGCTAAATCAAAAGGATTGTGCAACTTATACCAGTTTTAGGTTGGTACGGGTTTTGGTGAGCAATGATTTTGGCTGCTGTTTAAAGGGTAATTCCACCGATTTCCCCAAACTCCTGCATAATTCAGAACCAGTCATAGGAACCAGGGGTCCTGATTTCTACAACACAAATATTACATATATAAATGTTTTATTCAATATCCAAAACCTCCAGTGAAGCTATACACGTCTTCTGAGTTTTTATGTGTAAGATTGATGATGGTAAAAAATATGTTTTCTTTGGGGACTATTTTACCTGCATGTACCTCTCCGCCTTTAATATATTTAAAAAAAAAAATGTATTTTAGGCCAGAATCTTCTCAAAACTGTCATAAAACAGTGTCTCATACATCAGACAGTGTATTATAACAGTTATGTGTAAGAATTTTATGTGAGGGAGCTTTCAGAGGCACTAAACTCTTCAGACGTCTGGTTCCTATCACCACCACTGTGAACAATTAAGTTTCACACCAGACTGCTTGGAATACCTTTGTTTATATCTTAACCGTTTAATTAGGCAGAATTCTCCTTAAACAGACTCATTTCAGCAGTGCTTTACTGATTGATACGGTTACTCGTTCTCAAAAGTCACATTTTTAAAAAAAAATTAAACTGTAGAAACGTACAGTATAATAATATGCATGTAAAATAAGCCACTGCATTCATATCCATATGAAACATGCCACTTTTAAATAACCCTAAAACTTAAATTGGGTGACCAGTAACAGTTCTGAACTCAATCAAGACTTTGCTTAGTGGTGGGTAGTATGTGTGGTTGTTTTTGAAATAGTGTCACATTCCTGAATGAATTATTATATGGATATGCAACATAGGTGCAACTTCCTTCTGTAGAGCTTTTGTATGAGTGTGTTTATTGGCCAGACGATATATCAGTCAGACCTGTCCCAATAGTCTCAGTGATGTCTGCTGGTAGACCTGTTTTCCTTAACTAGCCCTAATGCACAGGAGAGATGATGACCGCGTTCCACATCGCTCTGAGGAACCCGCCAATCAACTCCAAAAACCCAGCAGTGAAGGTAAGAGGTTTGGACTTTACTCACCAGAATAATTACTAGGGGTTAAAAACTCTGATCTCATCATGTCCAAATTCAGTTATGGTTCTTTAGACAGCGATTCAGTGCATCAAAAAAATCTCATTTTATCTTTGATTTGCTAAGTGACTTTAGGAACTATTTATACAGTAATGCAATACAGAAAAACACATTGTAAATGTTATTATAAATAATTAGAATTGGTAAAACTGATGCGGTTGAACTGCCATTTTCAGACCGATTCCTCTCGATGCACTGAAGCATTTTTACAGCCCTAATAAACCTGCACGTTTTCTTTAAAGGTGGACCGGAATGTCCTACGGTGATCACTAGTGCTTGTGAGAATTTATGGCATTTTGACTTGATCTCATAAATGTTAACAGTGAGAATATAATGTGTTGCCTCTCTCTCTCTTTCCCCTATTTCTTTGTTTCTCTCTGTCTCAGGAGCGGGCGCAGGCTGTGGTGTTGCGGGTGTTGACCTCCTTTAAGAGCAGTGACATCGAGCCAGCTGTGAAGTCACTGGACAGGAACGGGGTGGACCTGCTGATGAAGTACATCTACAGAGGCTTCGAGAAGCCCTCAGACAACAGCAGCGCCATTCTGCTGCAGTGGCACGAAAAGGTGAGGCCCTACTCGTCCAGACCTCTTATTTATTCAGTTTAGGGCTGAACAGTATGGCCAAAGCGCTTTTCACAGTATACAATATGTGTCCAGTTTATTAAGCACACCTACCTTGTACCTACACTCACTGGCCAGTTTATCAGGAACACTTAACATATACTTCGCAGGTTTATAGTTAGAGACTGTAGCCCATCTGTTGCAGTATAATTTATCAGCCCACCTCTAAGTTCATTCATCTCCAAATTATTGATTTTCGTCTTAAATCTTTCTCTTTGCCTTTTCATTAGCTACTAGCTAGGCGAGTTGTCTGTGTTGCTATGATGACCAGTAGTCTGCGCACCAACCTTCAGGGTTAAAGTGTGAATTAGCAGTTCTTCATTAACTCCAGCGTTTAAGACCATTTATTGTTAAACTGTGTTGAACGATCAGCAGAGCTTTATTTTACTGTAAAGGATTATTTTATTCTTGCCTACAAATCTGATTCTGTTGTGGAGCCACAACAGGGCAGGAAAAGGGCCGCATGCAGCTCTGGAGCCGCAACAGGGCAGGAAAAGGACCGCATGCAGCTCCGGAGCCGCAACAGGGCAGGAAAAGGGCCGCATGCAGCTCCGGAGCCGCAACAGGGCAGTAAAAGGGCCACATGCAGCTCCGGGGCCGCAACAGGGCAGTAAAAGGGCCGCATGCAGCTCCGGAGCCGCAACAGGGCAGGAAAAGGGCCGCATGCAGCTCCGGAGCCGCAACAGGGCAGTAAAAGGGCCACATGCAGCTCCGGGGCCGCAACAGGGCAGTAAAAGGGCCGCATGCAGCTCCGGAGCCGCAACAGGGCAGGAAAAGGGCTGCATGCAGCTCCGGAGCCACAACAGGGCAGTAAAAGGACCACATGCAGCTCCGGAGCCGCAACAGGGCAGTAAAAGGGCCACATGCAGCTCCGGGGCCGCAACAGGGCAGTAAAAGGGCCGCATGCCGCTCCGGAGCCGCAACAGGGCAGTAAAAGGGCCGCATGCAGCTCCGGAGCTGCAACAGGGCAGTAAAAGGGCTGCATGCTGACAAACCCTGGTATAGATGATATATTGCACAGCACCACATCATATTAATATTGAAAATGCTGGATTTAATAATTACTGTTAGTTTTATTGCCCAATAATCGTCTAATTTGGTTCATTTTTGTGTACAGTTGGAAACGAACAACTGTATCTAGACTCGTTCAGTCAGCGGTTCCACTCTGTATAATAATTCCTGATATTATTCCGTCTATTATGCCTCTGTGCCAACTGCACTTCTCTGCTATTCCCAGACACGTCATGAGTTTATAAATAATTCTCTCTCGTTCTGTTTCAGGCTTTTGCTGTCGGGGGTTTGGGCTCCATAGTGCGAGTGCTGACAGCAAGGAAGTCGGTTTAAAAAGCGCAGCTAAAGCAAAGAGAAAAAAAAACACGAGAGCCACGGGGTCATCGTTTTCCTCCTAAATGTGGACAGCTTCCTTTGTCGCAGCTCTCATCAACCAAATCTCTACGAATAAGAGAGGAGAGAACCATGGTGGACGGTTTATTTTATCCCAAAACAACTGCTTTCCTATGGGGAAATGTGTTTGTATGTAATATAAATTATTGCTTCATTAATTTACCTCCTGGAGTTCTAAGAAAGATCTGATGCGTCTCCTTATTGATTGCTAAGTGAAGGTTTTAGGTGTTTTGGTTTATCTGTGAACAGAAGAGGAGCATCACCGTTAGCTTTGAACAGCCGTTTCTCGGCGTCCAGACTGTGAAAGTGACCGGCCGGCGCTGCCAGATGAATATTTCTCATTTCTTTAATTCTTTAATTCCGAATCAGTTTTTCTTTTGTACAAAAAAAGGATGATGTTTAATATATAGCATTGCAGTGGAGTTGCGGTTTCTCAGTGTGGGTGGGTTGAAGGGGTTATTGTGAAGTGCCTGGTGCAATAAAGATCATAAATCTGTTTTTCGTGCCTCTGTTAATGTTTTGCAGGAATTCAGGCTTTTCATGGCTTATTAAACTCACCCACCCCCAGTCATTGTTTGCTAAGCAGATGTTTCCTATTAACCGTCTCTTCAGACAAGTACATACGAAAGGTGTAAATTAAAAACTCGCCTCCTTTTGTACCGCAAACGGCTAAAAATAGTGAAGTGGAACCAGAAGAATATTACAGTACATCAAAATGATGAAATAATACATATGGAATTATGCATTGACCAAATGTTTCAGTAAAATGTTTCATTTAAGTGATTCTTTTGGGAATAAATTTAAACATACATGGAAGGCGATTCCTCCCAGGCCTTTGGTCTTCTTGGGTTCTGACAGCAGTATGCTGAAAATTTGATTCATCATAAAAACGACTTTTTAAAATACTATCACAAAATAAAATATTGAGAAAACAAGCCATTGATTGTGTTAAGATAATGACTTTCCTTAAATTTTGTTGGACTTTGCTCAAAATTTTTCTAAATGTTTTCTCAAAAATTGTATATTTCTCAAAATATGTTCTCAATTTTGATTTCACAAAAAGATATTTTCTAAAAATGTTGATTTCTCCAAAAGATATTCTCTCAAATTTTTGGTCTCAAAAAAATATTCTCTCCAAATTTTACATTTCTCCAAAAGATATATTTTCTCAAAATCTTCATTTCTCAAAAAGATATTTTCTCAATTCTTTCTCAAAATGATGCTCTCAAATTTTTGATCTCATAGATATATTTTCTAAAAAAATTGACTAGTCTTCTCAAAATAACTTGCTTTCTCCAAATTTTGATTTGTCAAAAATAGTTTCTTGAAATGCTGTTTAAAAAAAAAAATTATTTTCTTAAAATGTTGGCTTCTCAAGATTGATTCGTAATTTTGACATTCTATGTCACAATAATGAGTTACTACATTTCAAAAACATTGTTTTAGTGTAAGCCATTATTTTAAAATAGTAAACCACAATTAAAAAGAAAAGGTCATTAGTTGATCTCCTCTCCTCTACCTGCCCCGAATGCACTTCAACATACATAAACAATGACTTCACTATTCATACCTGCCTTAGAAATCATAAACATAAGCAACAAGAATTAAGACCATCAGAAACATACATCCAATGCGAGGGGTTTAAGACTTTAGACTGAAAGCTGCTGTATGTAAGTGTGAATTTATGGTAGAGTATTTACTGTAAACATTAGAGACGACTAAAACAACGTCATCTGCCTTTCCTGTGTGACTATATGGCCGCTCCGCCACCCCGACTGTACCTACTGACTGACTGACTGCGCAAATGAAACCATGCAGTCAAATTTACAGTAAAGCACAGAACTGCCAGCAAAATCAAAGATAATTTATTCAAGTCTTGATATTCTTGACATACCATTCAGAATCAAACATGTAGTGGTTTCTCACTGAAGCAGTGGACGCTGCGGGATGATGTTTTGATTGCTGTGATTGCTACAGTATCACAAACCAGAATGAGACGGTCAGAAATGATCATGATCCTGTCAGTGCAAACGAGCATCTGCTCATGAATTTCATGTCAGCACAAGCAAAACAGACAACGTCACCCTTTAGAAGATAACAGTGCTGCTATAAGGCTGGTAAATAATTCCATCTAATGAGGTTAAAAACAAAAAAAATCATGTCATTTATGATCAAACTGAATGAAGAAACAACAGCAGTGGATTCTCAATGTTGTTGTGACCCTAAATCAAAGATGTCTATTAAAAGCAATAGATTTATTCCCAGTTTAACTCTGATGGCTACTTTAGTCTTTTCTTCTCTGTGTTAAAGGTAACAGCTTGACCAAATCATGCTAACATGGCCAACAACAAATGGAAGCCATTATCCACCAATTAGCATGGCCGCATTTGCATAACTGCCAAATTAGCAGCTATTTCACTTTCATTCGTTGTCGGCAACATCAGCTTTTGGACTGTTTTTCGTGAATTGGCATTATTTTTAACAATAACTTTAACGTCTGGCTGAAATTTTACAACAAATAAGAGAAAAATAAATATCCAGTATACATACTGTTTTTAAAACAAGCCCAAATTACTTCAAATTAATGTGATTCTTCATTTCAGTAATACGACTGAAGAGTTCAGTATAAGGCATACATGCATGCTCATTACACGCATAAATACTCCAATACATGTCCATTCAATCATTCGGACAGTCCCATAGATGTAGAATAGAAAAGAAAAAGCTCTAAATACAGCCGGGAAAAGGAAAAAGTATGATTTTATAAACCTTTCATTCAGTATTTACAGTTTCATATATAAATAGACGTATGGAATGTACTTAATCGTAATTTACACATACACAAGGCAGGTAAAGGTAAGATGCAGCTTTAAAATGGGAGTCTATAGCAATGATATTTCACTGAAACGAGTTCTCCGTTGATGGTCCATGTAAAAAAGCCATCTTGTTTGCACGTGCGCTCTGGTACAAAGTGGCGTACACACTGCTGCTGCTGCCTGACCACAGAGTCCATTCTCTGCGAATACAGCGAAGAAAAGCTCTATTCTTATTACAAAATTATTTAACGGTATTTTCTCGAGCTGAGAGTGATGGTGGTAACCAGACAGCCAGCACCCATTCGCACCACAATCTTCTACTTTCAGGGACCTCCACGTACGCAATGGTCAAATTTGGTTTTGACCAAAGGCCGAGGAACAATCCTGAGATTAACAATCCCACAGGCTTAATTTCCAATCAGCCAAGGCTGTAATCATTATTCAGCTCCATGACTTTTCCCCAAACACTGCATGAAGCTGGTCCCTTATAGACAAACCCATCAGCCATGAAAAGCTCAAGAACCCAGACAGAAGCTGTTGTCCAGTCCACAGAAGAGAAAGATCAGCTTTAAAGGAACCGCTAGAGCCCAGGAGCAGCAAGAACGTGGTCTTCAGCCCGCGTTCCTCCAGGCGTTCCTCCAAGCCTACAGTGAGACGTCTCGCTCGCTCTGCCTCAGCTCCAACTGCTCGGGGCTCCTGAGATGGACGGCCGGATGATGCCTTTGGGGGAGGGCTTGGAGCCGAACCACGACATCTGCGAAACAAAAGCACAAAGCCTTCTGGTTTAAACCCTAAAACAGCCCACACGCCTTGAAACTTCTGTCCTTACAGTTCACTGAAACAAACTGGAGATATTGCAGATTCTAAACCTTTATTTCAAACCACATTTATGTTTGTAGGTAGAAATTGAATTATTTTTTCCCTGTTTGGATCTTTTATTCCATATCAAAACAAACACAACAACCTGTCAAAACAAACTGCAAGTTCAATGTAAATGTAATACCTTAAATAATTACATGTAATGTAATCGCATCGCAAATAGTCAACCTCAAACAGAACCAGACAGAATTAGGCCAGATATGACTTTTGAGATATGATTTTTATGGAAGCCAACACAGTAGAAACCTCCCAAAAGCTAGGCTGCTACACATAAAGCCATTTTATTTACTGTCCAAAACTTGTATGTGTCTGTGTTTTATATGTGATGCTGATGATGGCAAAACAGTGACAAGTATTCTTCTGGGCCTATTTTCAATAATATCTGTCTGCAGAGCCGCAGTTTCACTCCAGCAGGTTCAAACCAGTGGCATTCAGCGCATGCGCCGACAATTGCTTTGGTTTTTCTTAGCGACTTTTAGGCTGATCAACATTTCAGTCGTTTTAAGTGGGTTTCAAATAAATTTGTGACACAACGTTAGCCCCGCGCGAATTTATTTTAAGCTTTAGGCCAAAACAAACAGGTTTGAACGCATGTAGAGATTCACAGGGTAAATATTACATGAACTACAGCTGATGTGTCCTGGGTTAAGCCATGCAGACATACAGCTCATTTAACTTACCCTTAATACAGGGCTTTATGTGTACACTTACATCACATACGCAGGAATAAAACTTTACCTTAAGCAGGTTTAAACTGAGCATAATATGAAGATTTAGGCCAAAACAAACTTTAGTTTTTGAACGTATCCCTGCTGAAAAAAGCCACAGAAACCACTGAGTGTTTCTTCTGGGTTCTGATGGTTTTGTAATGTGTTTCGGCTTATGGTTTAACTGGTTTCCAGTGGATGATTTGTATACAGGCAGCGATCTCTCTTCCTGTACGGTAATATGCATGGAGAAACAAGCAGCACAAACAGTTGCTGTTTACATCAGAGACGTTATGGATGAGGAGACCGGCCACTGGTTGAAATGCGAATGGGACGCTCGTAACGCCCAACTTTGTTTACATGGCACAATCGCGCTGTCCTGCTGTGCATGAGTTTCATTGGCCTGACCGCTGGAGCGAAACTGCAGGTGTAAATTTAAGGCTCTGCGCTCTGTAGTCAGACTCTTCTCACTATTTTCTCTCCCAATGCCCTGCATGTACGTCTCCACCGTGAATGGATTTTAAAATATGTTTAAGGCCAAAATCTTTTAAAAACCGTCATAAAACAGTGACTCAGGCTTCAGCTGATATATTCGTAAACATTATGCTTAACAGCTTTCTGAGGGAGCTTTTAGAGGCATTAAACCCTTCAGACGTCTGGTTCCTATCACCACCACTGTGAACAATTCTTAATCTGCAAGTTTCTCCAGAACACAGCATTTCGCACCAAACCACCCTGAAAGGCATCTTAAGCATTTAATTATGCCAAAATTTGGAAAAATTCCCTTTTAAGTATGAGATGCGCGCAGGTTTAAAAGTTGTGCTTGACTTCAGAGAGATTAAAGAAGAACAGAAGAAGGCTGAGTGAAATGCAGCAGGGTGGGTGTTTCTGCTCGAGGATGCAGCTGCTGCTGCTGCAGGCTAAAAATACCTGCATGCTGCTATTCCTGAACGCTATGCTAACGGTTCACGCTTTGATCCAGGGCATTCAGCTTCATCTCCTGACCCACATAGACGAGAGTGGCCTAGTTAACACGCGGCCGCTGAGCTGCAGGCCTCCAGGGCTCCAAGCTTAAACACGGAGGAGTTCCGCAGCACGTGTGTGTGTGGTGGGCTGGGGTGGGGTGGGGTGGTCTTCAAAGGCAGTGAATATTGTTTATACTGCACACGTGCAAATGCGAACACAAACCTTGTACTCCAGCGTCTGCTTGAGCATGTCTTCTTCTTCTCGTGTGAACTGCAGAAGCACTGAGACTGCTTTAATCAGTTGGTACGCCTGGGGGCCAGAAGGGGGGGCAGAGAGAGAGAGAGAGAGAGAGAGAAAAATAGGGGTCAGGCCGAGAGTGAGAGAAAGAAAAAAATCCCAATATCTCAACACATTAAAAGTAATCTTAAAGGAGAGTTACACCAATTTTTCAAAATTTCTTCATGGTTTAATGGTTAAGAAACATGTTTGTTAACATTTGTTAAAAAACAAATATAGTCAGTTTATTTATGACCAGTGAACCTACATGTGTTCTGAGTTTTGGTTTTGTAATACTGATGATGGTAAAATAAAAAAGATAAAAATTCCATGTCAGGCATCAGGCAGTGTATTCCATGTTTCCCTGATTAACGATTCCACGTAGTAACTTTCTGTGAGGGAGCTTTTAGAGGTGGACGTCTGGTTCCTATCACCACCACTGTGAACAATTCTGACTCT
This sequence comes from Colossoma macropomum, assembly GCF_904425465.1. Taxonomy (NCBI): domain Eukaryota; kingdom Metazoa; phylum Chordata; class Actinopteri; order Characiformes; family Serrasalmidae; genus Colossoma; species Colossoma macropomum. Next base: position 4,531,745 of record NW_023494793.1, on the reverse strand, counting down.
GTAAGTTTCCCTAGAACAGAGCGTTTCACACCAAACCACTCTGAATGACTCTGTTTACATCTTAACCATTTAATTATGCAAACATTTTGAAAAATTGGTGGAATTCCCCTTTAAGCCTAAGGTTAGCAATTGTAGGACACAGTGAGGGTCTCTGACCTCGGCCTCTCTGGAGGACATGAACTTGAGCACCACGTGTTTGAGGTACTTAAAGTTGATCTCCCGCGTGTCCATCAGGTCTGAGCTGTTGGTGACCATCGTGCGGGAAGTGATCGGGCCAGGGCCGGCGGTGTGTGTAGAGCTGGGGGCTGGAGTGGGCGTGGCTGCTGGGGCGGGGGTCTCTGAGCTTGGCTTTTCAGCCGAGCGCTCCTGCCGTCCATCCGGAAGCTTCTCCTTACTGTCCGAGTCAGCATCTGGCTTCAGCTTCTGTTGCACAAACAAACAAACGAGGATTTGATGAGGAAGGGAGGGGTTGCTGTGGCAGGCTGTTTCACACTCTCTGGGCTCTGATTTCACAACAGGGTGATTAATTTAAGACTTTTTTGGGGAACGTTTTAATACATCATGACATTTCAGAGTTCACTGCAATTTGATTCACATGCTAGCTATCACCCTCCTAGTTGGGCAGCATTGTGTGATGGGGGAACCAGGATAAGAGGAGGAATTGGACATGGCTAAATTGGGACAAAACGTTGGGCAAGTAATAAAAAAGAAACAATATTATTACAATTTACTATAATCAACACCATGACACAGTGATGCGTCCCTACATCCCCAATGCTCACACACCCACCAGCTCTTTCTGTAAGGTCCTCTTCAGTTCTGCCAGTCTCTGCTGCAGCTGTTTTATAGTCTGTAAGAAACAATTACAGCCAAAGTTCAGGATCCACAGTGTGCAAAAATGAGCAAGAAAAAAAAGGCTTCCAAGTTCAAATCATAACATAATGAAGACGATTACAGGGACTTCCTACTGGCACCTCAAGCAGGGATGAACGATATGGCAAAAATGTAATATCACAATACTTCAAGACATTTTTACAATACATGATATGAATCATGATATTTCGTTCTTCTGATGTTTGATACAACAAAAAAAGATCCAGTGGTGTCACATTTAAAAAATACTGTCAAAAAATATAAAAAATAACAATAAATACAATGAATACAATATCAGCTATACACTCAAAACACTGTACAGTCATATAATTTGTCAAGACAACAATAAATATGACCACACTACTCACTCCTAAGCTCAAGTCTCTAAGGCTGCGTTTACACAGCAGGTAAAAGTGGCCCAAATCTGATAAGGGCACGTTATTCTTTAAACGTTTTTTGGCACTGCAGCCTCGGTCTCCGCCGGCTTCGTTCAGCCGTTCAGGCTGTTCAGACTGAGTCGCGTTGCCGCAGATTGGATACGTATCGGATTTCAGTACCACATACGAAAGCGTCTAAATTCGGAATTGAAAATGTCAGATTCAGTGTGTTTCTCTCTTCACACTGACATACAGACACACATCTGTGTCACATATGAAGAAAAAGATCAGATTTGGGCCACTTTTACCTGCTCTGTGTGTGTGTGTGTGTGTGTGTGTGTGTGTGAGAGTCTTAAGGCTGGGCAGTATAACAGTAATAAAGTGCACTGTGGTGGTTAAAAACGATGACGTTTGATCATTATTTCCAAATAATGATGATGGATGCACAATGAATGAAATTATATTGTCGCTGTTGAGTAAACACTTCATCACCAAAATGGTAACTTTACAGAAGAAGAAAACAGACCCCGTTTACACCTGGTCACTTCATGTTACAAGTATCTGGATCGTATCTTGATTTTTGCCACATGCTTTTACTCTTGGTAGTCAAATGCGTCTCCGGTTAGTCCGGCTGCTGCATGGAACAGAACATGCAAATCCGCTCGTTACATGGAAGCCAGTTTATCTGTTCAGTCTCTTCATGTGCTGTACTAAAGGCTGCTGCCTCGAAATACGCAAAATCGTCGTGCACTTCTTCCAACTTAGGGGAACCATGTGCATCCATGATTATCTTCCAGGCAGACACAGATCACGTGCCCAGTGACGTACTGCAATGGGGGGGGGCAGTTTTGCTTGTACTGTTTAACATGTGCAAAGTGTTACTGGAGATTTTAAATTATGCCAAAAAAAGTAAAAATCACCAGAAATTAAGGATTTTGCACGACTGTGATGATATCAGTACTGGCAGATATTCACATTAAAAAAAAAAAAAAACCTAAACAGATATTAAGATTTGACCAACAGATGATGTATTTACTGTCCTTTGGAAGAGCAGAACGTTTAGATGTTGCTGAACTACTATGCAAAAAAAAATCAGCATTTACGCCATTTTTACCCAACAGAAATAAATATTATATTTTTCTGTAACATAATTCCAGTAGATCTACTCCAAATTTCTATATTTTAGAATTGATTATGTATCGGCATGGGCAGATATGGACATTAAATATGTCGGATATCAGCGCTGGGCCACAATTCCTATATCTGTGCATGTCTAACAATCATGTGGTCAAACATCTGAGCCACATCTATTTAGTAAACGCTCAAATAAACACATTCCAGCCATTCATATTTTAGTAAGTTGGAACTGGACCTGCACAGCGATGTATGGCAATGACTGAGTCTGTAGCTAAGCTAACAGTTACTTAGTAGACTTCAGATATAAACACTGCAGAACTGGTTTAATTTCATCTTTCTATCTAACGCCAACCGCTCGACTTCACTCCTTCAGATCTGAGTCACTACCGTCTGAACGTGTGTCGGTGCTTTACTTAGCCAGAATCATACATGTTTTGTGGTAAGCAGTGGTGTCAGCATGGTGGCTACACTAGTGCTACTCAGCTCCTCTCTCCCAGTTAGCAGCACTGTTTAACATTTATCAGTCGCTGTTAGATGCAGTCATATGCAGACGTTTGAACACCCCTTGTCAAATGATGTTTTGTTGATTTTCTAATTTAACATACTGGAAAAAAGACATAAAATGTGCCCTGTGCAAAAGTTATGGCACATTTTAAATAATATGCTTTACTTTTTTCCCCCCATTATGTAAAGTATAAATAGAAACTGCACACTAAAATTAGCAGAAAACTGTCATATGTAAGTGCATTTTCTGAATGTGTACTTATTTTTGCTTAGAGGATCAACAAAACGTGTAATATGACCAGGGGTGTCCAAAATCGTGGATACAACTATAGTCATTTTTTTTGGATTGACAGAGTCAGATAACTGTTTAAGTGAACTGAACTTTTTATTTGATGGTTTTTGATTTTGAAATATATGATGAGGTGGGACAAAAGCAGCACAATCAATTTTATGTATTTTATGCATTACTGTCTTACACGTTATTATATCTATAACAGTAATATCTGGAGGCACTTTGAAGATGCGAAAAAAACGTGGATACCACCCAACCTCAGTATGTGTGCCTCACCTTGTTCTTCTCACTAAGTTGCTGCTCCAACTCTTTGTTAGCTTTCTGCAGCTGGTCCAGATCGCCCACGGCAACGACCCCATTCTGTTCGCTCACGCACACCTCTGCATCCTGCAGCTGGGCCGTTAGACTCTCCACCTCACTCTGCAAATCAAACACCTACAACAAACATGCAAATGAAGACAAAGGCAGCGAATCTGAGAACAGATGGCAGGTGAACATGTGCTGCTGTTCTCTCTGTCTGACCTTCGACTGGCAGGAGTCATGCTGCTGCGAGTGCGTGAGGAGCTCCTGCTGCAGTGACTCGATCTGGGAGTTCTTCTCCTGCTCTTTTTGCTCCGCCTCCAAACGCAGAACCTCATACTCGGCCTGCAGCGAGGAGAGCCCGGAGCGGGCCGTCTGCAGGTCTAGCACAGACACAGACTCGCAGCTCAGTCACACGCACATACTGCATCCTACACCAAACATGATCTTTGACGTCTTACCTTCTCTTAGACTGCCAAGCTCCGCCTCTTTCATGCCCACCTGCTCTGTGAGCCGACGCACTTCCTGCTCCGCCCTCTGCAGAGACTCCGACATCTCAGCAACCTATCAGAGAGGATCAACATACTAAGTTGACAAATCAGGGTTAACTATCGCTTTTGATAGACGACACAGCAGATAAACGTACAGCAGGAACTCGAACCTCATTCCTGATTCTGGACCACTGTCGTTTTAGCTTGTGTATCCCTCAGGTCAGGGTTTACTGTGTGACGGGACAAGCCGGACGCAGAGGAAACGAAGTCCCACTATGATTAGCAGCAGCGGTTCCCAATATCAATCCATCCACAGCACATTATTGGATTTTTTAGGGCTGTAACTGTTGAATATTTTCATTTTTGAATATTCTATTGAATATTATCTAGAATATTGTAAGAAAAAGCTACGTTTCACTTTAATGATTAAATCTCATCAGTATTTTTGTTAAAAGTTTTATTATTATTGTTATTGTCATTTAAGCAACGAGAGGGTGTGTTATCACGAAATAACATCACGGCTGTGATTTGGTCATTGTAGATCATCACAGCTGTGATGTTATTCCTGATAACACACTCCTTGAGTGTTCTATTGCTTTTATACAACAGTTAAATAAATAAAGTAATAAATTAATAAACTGGGTCGTGAACGCAGCGTTTAATATGTTTTAATGTCAGCAGTTCCTTCCGCCAAATTATAGTTCCTTAACAAGCAGCTTGTTGCTACGTCAGAGTAACGAACTCAGCTCACTCGCTGCACAGCCGGCAGTTCGTTCTCCAGCTCCTTACACTAAATTCCCAAACTGTCATCACCACTGAGCAGCTTTTCAGTCGGCAGCTGTGACAGAAGAACAGCTAAACAACCTGGAATCAGCCAGAAATGAACCCAATACCATTCGCCAAACGTGTAGTCTGATCTTCAGAGTCTGACCAAATCAGACTGAGCCATAAAACTGCCGCAATATCAAGTTTAGCTCAGTTTTGTCATTTTTTGCCAGATCAGTATTAATGTTGTTTTGTTCCAGCCAGTCTGTAAAGCATCTTACAGCACATTTTGTTTGGCGAATGGTGTTGGGTTCATTTCTGGCTGATTCCAGGTTGTTTAGCTGTTCTTCTGTCTCAGCTGCCGACTGAAAAGCTGCTCAGTGGTGATGACAGTTTGGGAATTTAGCGTAGTCTCATCTTCAGAGTCGGACCAAATCGACTGTCGGTCAAATGTGATCTTAAAAGTGTCCATTTTCTATTTGTGACAAAGTAAGAAGTAAAAATGTTTTAATGGTTTGAGCGTCTCCTACAGCTGTCAAAGTCGTTGCTTAAAAAAACGTGATGTTATGGCGAAATAACAGCACGGTTAGAACGCTTCTGAACCAATCAGCTTGCGTGGCCGGAACTAACTGTTGTATAATGTTTATTAATGAAACTTTAAATCCTGCAACATAATGATCTCTTATTCCTAGGGATCCTGCCAAATCTGGCAACCCTGACCAGACTGCTGAAGCTTTTTCATCTATATTGTCTTAAAAACTGAAGAGCTTTAAGATCAGCTCTTGTCTGTGAGAGAAGGAGTGATCATGTTCTAGATTCTGAGTGATCAAAATCTGCAAACTGCTCATGTGCTAAACTCAGCTTGCTAGGCAGAACATTCTCATTTAAAGAGACTAAACATGGAGAAACAGTGTTTAACTACTATGCTGCATTTAAAATGGAACCACGTGACAGAGAGCATTAGAAGAGCCCCGACACTTTAAATCCAGGCTCAAAACGTTTCTATTTGAGCAGCTTTCAGCTCAGTTTTAACACGGTTAGCGTTTCTAGACCCTTTTTCCTCTGTGACGACACTTTATTATCCTAATTTAACTTTTAATTTGATTTTTAACTTAATGATTTTCTCTTTTAAATCTATTGTTCTAATAATGTTTTAATCATGCTTTTATTTTCTCCTTTCCTTTTTTAAACGACTGTTTGTAAAGCACTTTGAATGACAGCAGTGAATGAAAGGTGCTGTATAAATAAGCTTGCCCTGCCTTATTCCTTTATTAAGTAAGTGCAGTTTTGAGTGGTCGAGCCACAACAGCAGGAAAAGCATTTGGACTGTACCAAGTGATGAAAACAGACATTATCGCACAAAGCTGAACTTCTTATTCACCAGTTTCTTATCCAAATTTTCTGTTTTACCTTAAATGGTGCAGGCGTCACTATACAACAGCTGCACCATTTAAGGTGGAAGAAAAATATATGAATAAGAAGCTGAAGAACAGGAAAGCCAGCTTCAGTCTCATCTTCATCGCCTCAGATTAGAGCTCTAAAACCGGCAGGTAGGAGTCTCAACAGCCCAAACACTGACTACCGGTGAGATTCCACCACAGCTTTGACAGGGAAGGACCATTTGGCCGACATGAAAGAAGGCTAATCATAAACTGCCGTTTTTTGTGTGATGTGCAGACAGATTATCCCACTCTCTTTAGATGGTGACTCGCCGTTTCCTGTTGCACTGATAGAAGAAGTTTTTGCATAATTATCATCAAATTGTACTGAATATTCATTGCCGACCCATTACTTTCCCTTTAGTGACAGATGTGACTCATAACAAGCCTAATAGTTAAGATGAACTGAATCACGTCAGTCAGAACGGAGACCATATGATACTGTACGGTGGCTTTGAATGGGACTGCAGACCCCTGACCTCGGATAAATGTCCAAATAATGGCCAAATATTAGCAGCGCAAAAGTGCATCCGAAGGTGTCTTTTCGACTGCACTGATTTTGGAATATTTTTTTTTATTTATTTTGGAATAAATAAAAATGTAAAAATAATATTCAATAAAATACGTTGAGTATGTGTTTTCTATGAGTGTTTTTTTCTTATATTGTAATATTTATCTTGGGCTTTTTATCGTTTACGGTCTTATTTTGCTTTATGGGGACTCTGAATGGTATAAATAAAATTGATGGTATTATTAAAGTTACTATTAGTATTATTTTAGACATTACATTTGAGTGTTTTAAGAATATTTGAGAAATATACAAGAATAATAAACCCTTTTTTTTTACCAGTGTGAAAAAGCTTTGCCTGAGTAAGATTTATAGCTGTACCAGAACATTGACTTCATCCACCGACATCTAACTGAAAGGCTATCTGATCCCCGCTAAATGTGCACCATTTCTTCTGTCCTTTCCCCCCCCTCCCTTCTTTCTGAGTTATACAGAATATTCTCATTCATACTAGAACTGTGTTAATAATTGATCCATATATTTTTTTTATTTACTTATTTTTCTCCCTTTATTGTTCTACACTTGTTTGGTTGCATGTTCATTCAAAAAATAAAAAGATTTACCAGAAAAAAAAAACAAAAAAACAAAAAACTGAATTGAACAGCGCTGAATGATGAATTGAGTCAATTCCAAAAGAACGTTAACAGAATCTAATCAGGGTCAGACGTTTAACTCTCTACCAGCTACTGAAATGACGCACCTGTTGCTGGAGCTCCTCTCTCTGCTTCCGTGTTTCTTCCAAAGCTTTAGCGATCTCCACACTCACCGTCTGTCTGCTACTCAACTCGGCCTGAAATACAGACACAAACAACACGTGGAATTAGGTGTTGCAGAACCACTTAAATGAAGAGGTGTGAATGAACAGTGTGGGTGATATGACAACATAATACCATCATGGAGAATAATGGTAAAATGAGCTTGTTTGAGCTTTGGTTATCAAGAGTACTAAAACTGTGATCAGCAGTATTTTGCTTTTAGAAGAGGCTCAGAAGAGCCCTACAATATAATAAGGCTGCACTGATGGAAGAATTGCTGGCAAAAAATGTGGCCCTACAAATGCGCTGCTTCTATCATAGTATAATGATATGATTTATACTGAAACCATCAGAAATGATCACAGTATGTTTTTTTTCTAAATGAAACCATAAATATTAGCTTAAGTAAACCTATTTTTGTAGTTGAAAAGTGGCTTTTTATTTTATTATTTTTATTTACTTCATTAAGTGGCATTTTAACAACCAAAAAAAAAAAAGAAATATTATTTAAAATGCAAAACGGTAAAAAGAAAACTGAACAATATACAGACAAACCTATTTAAACATTGCTTTTTAACACTACTGTCAAAATGATGCTTAACGCTGCTTTACGTCTTAATTTCTGAGGCTGAAGACCTGTACAGGCACCTGATAGTAACTACTGCACTGTTTAAGGTGGAACAGGAAAAGTGAATAAAAGCCAATTTTAGCTTCAAATATTGTCATTAATCAAAATAAGTCATTTGTCTCATATAACAGTTATGACAAAACTTCTACGTGAAGACGAATTTCGACCAGTGTCCCGGTACTACTGGTAACTCATCAAACTTCGGAAAGTCTAAACTTGGTGGTAGAGATCATGTCGTGTGAAAACATCTTAGAGAAATATATGATATTTTCGCAGGATCGCCCAGCCATAATTCTGGACATGTGAATGAAACTCACTTTGGATTGCTGGAGCTCTGCTGAGAGTTTCTCCACAGTGCTCTCCATCTCAGCTTTACTCTTCAGCAGGAAGTCCTTCTCTGTTTCCAGCAACCGCTACATACACGGAGAGAGAGGGAGAGAGAGAGAGAGAGAGAGAGAGAGAGAGAGAGACAGAGAGAGAGAGACAGAGAGAGAGGATTTATACAGTTTTTTTTTTTTCTGGTTCTGCAAAGAAGTCTGGAGTATTTTGTTGGTTCTGTATGTAAGAATCTTTTTTCTCTGGTTTCACTATAAAGTCAGTAGTATTTTTGTCTTGGAAGCGCATGAAAAAAAAACAACCACAGAAAACCCCACACACCATGCGGTCCTGGTGAGCGCTGTTCTCCGTCTCTCTCGCTCGCTGCAGCGTCAGCATCTCCTCCTCCAGTTTAGCGGTTTTCTCCAGGCCTCTCTGTCTCTGAGTGCTCACCTGCTGCTGTAACCTCTCTCTCTCCTCCAACCACTGCACCTGCTGCAGGAGCAAAGAGCAAAAGGTAACTATGTGGATCAAAGCTAGAACATCAAACGACAAATCAACAGGTTAATCAGGTAAGGCTTCAACAGCGACACTTTAAGTGATGCTAAAACCAGCATGATGGGAGCCACCTTGCTCTTTGCCACTGCTAACCAAAGTTCTGTTTGCACGACAATCAATTTCTTCTAAAATTGAGCTTTAATGATTTTCTTAAGCTCTCAAACAGAACTTTTTCGGTGCCTGACATGCCAGTCCACAAATATAATAATCAACAAGGAAAAATAGCCCAGTCATTTCAGAGTGGATGCACAGTATAAACCTGACCCCTCCTGTCCACTTTACTCTGATAGGCTGCACTTAGACGCTGAACTGTGACCAATGACAGCATTTTTCCGTGAAGGACGTTAAACGAGAGAAGCCTGGAAGAGGGCATTTAAAATTTCAGTACACAGTTCTGAACCTTCTTTTTCATTTTTCAATGCTGCATCTACAACAGTTGTTTTTAACCTGTGGGCTGCGGCCCCCCAGTGGGCCGTGGTGGTACTGCTAGTGGGCCATCGGCTGCCAAATTTGTACGATACAGATATTAACCAAACATGTTTTTAAATATGGCAAATGTTGATTGTATGTAAAACTAAAAAGAGCATATTTATATCGAGCGTATTGACTGTTCTGGCAAGATACTAGCTAGTTACATTTATATTTTCAGTGCAAGTTGATGTAAAACGTTTCACTTTTCAGTTGTAAGCAACTCATCCACCATGGATAAATGGTTAAAAGGATCTTTCAAATGTTACCAAGCATAAACCGAAACGAGGAGAATACAGCAGTGAGTAGCATGTGCTGGGCTTCACAAGTGTGAGAACTGAACACGAGCTAATAGTGCTCTGTGCTGTTTTTAAATGAAGCTTTAAAACCCAACAATTTACATCATCACTTGAAGAACATACTAAATACATAGCTAAACCAGTCAAACTGAGCCAGAACTCCATTTGCAGCTTTTCTCTCTTCCGCCTGACATCCAGCACTCAGCAGCTGCCAAACAAGCTCAGCTATCTCATTAGATGAGTCATAAAAAAGACCAGTAAGATCTTTTTGTGGATGGCGGAAGCTTTTGTGGTCGTTTATGTGAGCTGTGAGCTGCAAAAGGTTGGGAACCCCTGATCTAAATCATTACACCAGAGTGGTTCAGCTCTACGTACCAGTTTCTCATTTTGGGTTTCACTCTCCGCCAACTGCTGCTCCAAACTCTTCAGCTTCTCGCCGGAGTCCGTCAGTCTCTGCTCCAGATCAGCAATCTGAGCCAAAACACACAACAGTATAAGAACAGACACTCTCCTCTGTGTTACGGGGGGTAAAGTGGGAAGCCTGTTTGAAGATGATTTCGGCAGAGAATCACCCTCTGAGCTCTCACCTGCGAGTCTGTTCTCTCTCTGTAGGATCTGGACGACTCGTCTTTGTGTCTCAGCAGCGTCTGGAGCTCAGACACATTAGTGTTCAGTCTGGAAATCTGCCACACACCAAACAACAGGCGAGTCAAAAAACATCCCAGAAAGAAAAAGTGATGGGGGGTGGTTGTAGCTCCAGTGCTTAACTAAAAATAGAACATCTCAGACACTAAATATGTCCTGGACATATTTTTATAGTTCAACAATGGAGCTACTGGAAGCTAATGAAAGCTTACCCTCCACCAATTAGCAATTAAAGAAGGAAACTTCACTGATCAGCTAGGGGGAAATGTGTAAATCTGGGCAAACCATCATTCCAATAAATTAATTTAGTGCATAAATACAGGGAGATTCACTCGAAAGAGGCCCCTGAATATTCTGTTGCAAGTCCCGTTAGGAGGAATCAATCTGGACCAAAAAATACGCTACATACTTTGACGTATGTGTAATCGTTTGCATGCTCCTTGCATACTGTATACTGTACACCACCATCCTGATGAGAAGTCGAATGACTGAGTGAAGGGGTACGGGGGTGTGCACTCGGAAGTTGCAAATGGAGGCTAAACGTTGCGACGGCTGTCCGGCGCCTACCTCATCGCTTCGACGCAGGGGCATCCCGGCTTGTTGAAGCTCCATATAGTGAGGAGCACATTGCATGTTGTTTCGTTCAGATTGCTTCGTCCTAGAGAGAGTTATTACAGAATATTCGGGGCCTCTTTCAAGTGAATCTCCCTGTATATTAGTAGATGCTGGTAGGGTACCTGTGCCTCCAGAGAGCTCACTGCTGTAGTGTGATTGGTTCGTTCCTCCAGCAGCTCACTCCTCGCCTCCTCTAACCTCTGCTCCAGTGCAGATTTCTATACACAGACACATACCAACACGTTACGTGATCATAACTTACGCAAGCTTATGTTTTTGTCTTGGTGTAGCTGTATAGAAAATATTTTAAAGATTAATTTGCACAATCCTTACTGGCTTTAATTCATTATTAGCAGTACTGGCATATCACGTGCCAGTAGGGCTGGAACTAGGGATGTTAATGATTAACTGACCAACAGTTTGACCAAAGCTTCTGGTTAAAAAGTTCTGGTAAACAACTGATATTTGTGTAAGTGGGTTTTTCAATCAACTTGAGAACCATTTTTGAATTGTACACATGAGGACACGAGCGCAACTTAGTGATGCACAACTCTGGGTTTTTGGAGTCGATGCCCGAATCTTGACTCACAATTTTAACCAGAGCCGCTGATTAAGGGATGCAGCCGCGATTAAACCACAGTAAATGCAGTACAGCACCATCGCAACTACGATATTCACCCTCTCTTTTATGAATGTCTTGTTGCTTCTGTTGAGTGCAGCTTAAAATTGTGTCTATTAGCCTATGTAGTTGGTCCCATAACAAAAAAATGATTAAAAGCTGTGAAATACCGACTAGATTATCATTTCAACTATTCATATGAACTATAAGATAACCCTGGTCTAGCCATATGTTCATTAACCTTTTCAACTCCTTGAGACCACCGGTGGTTCCAAAACGTACTTTGTCATATTCTTCATAACTTTCATATTTCATAAGCTACATTCAGAAGGTGGGGGTCGTATGAGAGCTGTAACTGTCTTCTTTCCAGTCAAATAGATGGGTGATGTAATTTTAAACCCTTATAATAAAAGAAGCTGAACTCACATTTTTTTGTCTACTGAAAGTCGACCCATTTTCCCACAAATCTGGGCTATAAACTATAAACAGATGGCGTCTCTTCAGTGATCTGCTCTGTAACAATTATTTTTATTAAAAAAATACAAAGACCGTCTAAGATTTTTGGCTTTCAGCAGTAAATTGTAAGCATATAGCAATATGTGTGATCATAAAACACATTCTGTTAATTTGAGGGGAGCTTTTAAAATAAACTAATAAATAAAATAAAAATTTACATTTATTTCATGCAGTTACTGAATAATTTGCCTTATAATTTGGCCATGTAAATTCAGATGGACAAATCAAAATATACCCTGGTCAATAAGAGGTTGGGCTAATATGTGGTAAAGGAAAGTAGACTACATTAAATTGCTGTTTTTGGCTGTGTTTTTTTTCACTTAATGAAGCCTAAAGCTTTGTTTATATATAAAGTAATGCTGTGTTTGATGCTTTTATGGGGCAGATTTGTGATTTTAGGTGTGTTGGTCGGTTGAAATAATCTGCCAAACTTCACATCCCCAGCTAAAACAATAAACAATTTTGAAAAATAGATAACTCTGCAATAAATCATTAACAAATATTAATATTTTACATTATTTAAAACCACTAGTATTTTACAATAACATTCAGTATATCTAGAGCTGAAGGACTGAATTGAATTCACAATGACTTTGAAGCTACACCATGTAAGTTAGTTGCCTTTAACTTTAAAATTATTAACGCAGGCTTTACAGGGCAACGACAGCAGCCTGTTTTAATTCTCCTGACTCAGTAATGTTACTTCTCCACAATAAACAGAGCGTATTCATTACAGCTGAGGTGCATCAAGACATACAACACACCAAGTGCAAACAGCTTAAAAAAACATGTAGAACAATTAAATGAATCAAGATGGACTAAGAGTGGACAAATCCTGAAGTAAGCCCATCATCAGTGCATTAGAATATCTGTGTATAACGTGTTTTTACCTCCTTAAGCAGCTCCTGTAGATGTTCATCCTGAGAGAGGTTGGCCTCCAGTCTCCGCTCCAGAGAGAGAGCTTTCTCCTGCAGACCAGCCAACATCCGCTCTCGCTCTTCCTCCGTCACCGCCGCCTGACCAATCACACGACTCCATTAGCACTCATATTCAAATTCAGGATGACATCACTGTGCTATGACAAACCAAAGTATAAGCCTAGTCTCTCAGCAGCTACGAGCTGAAATGCTGTAATCAATCCTGGACACAATATGTGACAATAAACTATTCAAAGTTTACTTTATTCTAATGACAACAGCATTATTATTATATATTTCGATATTTTTAATTATACAATTTTTTTTTTTTCAACTTTTGCTCCAGTTGTTTTGCTGTATTCTGCGTATCGTGCAGGATGTCGTGTTTTCAGATGGAATCAAACCTGCAGTGGAGAAGTTCTGGGGTGTTGCACCTCCTTTTGATACTCAACATGAACAGTGATTATAAATCTCTTGTCTAAAGACCCTCATAGAAATTGTGAAATAGTTCCATACGGTTGTTTATTTTTCCTCTGCTGCTGCTTTAACTGTTTGAATGAGTCTGCGCTGACCAGCGTATAACAGTGAAGGAAACAATCAGCATTTTTAGTCACAGTTTCTCCTTTTTTATATTCATTCAAATGATCTGTTAGTGTTAGATTTGGACACCGTCGGCCAAAACGTTTGTGTATTCCTGATAAATGTACTTTTCTGCATTTTAATACAATACACTCTATAGTTCACATTTGAAGTTCAAAAAGTTTAAGAGAAGTTTACGGCAACGGCATAAGCAACGTTAGGTATCTTGTCCAGTGACTTTTCGTATAGTAATGGTAGAGCAGTGTGTATGTTTGTACCTTGTTCTTATGCTGTTCATGCTGGAGTTTTAGTTCACTGTGTTCAGCCTGCAGAGATTCCAACGACTTCTGTAAAGATCTCGCATCACTCTGAGCCTGAAACATCACAACACAGAGATACACTTTAGATTTTTTTTCGTGTTTCTACATTAAAGACAGCTGATTCTAATACAAAAATAAAGAGATAAACTGAACTCTCTATGATGAGCAAACAATCTGTTTTTACAGTACAAAGCCCTGCAATATGTACCTCAACCTGCATGTGGTTCATCCTATCCAAGTAAAGTGGGTGGGGCTTATGCTCTGCACACACCCACGCTTAAAATTAGGCACTTTCCTTTTTCCTGAGGAGATTTCAAATTCTTGTAATTGCTGGAGTTTTGTCAGAGGGAGACACGGCGGGCGTCAAAAAAGTTATGAAAGCTATTGAAGATCTTTTATTTATCTTGGCTGAACCAATCTGTGCAGCGTGTAATGAGAGGTCTGTAGAATCAAGACATTTTTGACACATAAAATATTGAAAATTTAACTCCAGACAACTGAAAATTGCATTTATCGTCACACCCCTAATTTCTGTTGATTCATCTTGATTGTCTAGGAATTCAACGCATCATGAAATTTCAAAATTATACACAATTATTCTGGTATGATTCTGAAGAGAACAGATGTGGCTAGAGGACCTATTTACACAGCTGTGGAATATAGACGTCAAATATCTTTTAATTTTTAGATTTTTACATTTGAAAATGACTTTATTTCGGTAAAATGAGAGCTGCTTTATTGAATGTAATTATAAATCATTATAATTTACTATCACATCCCTGAGCATGTGTAAAGCTGTGTGTCTACCTTCTGGAAGTCCTCGGACACCTGCTGGATGAGCTGCTGAAGCTCCTGCTCTCTGGCCTCCATGTCGGACATCTTCTTCTCCACCTCCTCCCTCTCACTCAGCAACTCGTCTCTGTCAGAGAGAGTTACACTTACTAGCGCTCTGGAAAGACAGTCATATTTATACTATATTTACTTCAACAGATAATTATTTACTTTTATTTATTTACAACATGACTATTGTTTAGTACGGAGCCCCTGAAAGGATGTGTACTGTTTTTACCCGAGAGTATCAAGTGCTCAACACATAGTATCTGGTGCTCACTTGATAGTACTGGGTGATCACCTGATATTATCTGGAGCGCACCAGATTTTTACTTAAAAAAAAAGAAAAAAAAATGCACCTGGTCCCTTTTACCTCCACTGATATTCTTAATCATAGAAAATTCCCAACTAATTCTGTTTGGTGGAGTAAAAACTAATCATGGCGTTTCAAGCAACTTTTGATAAGGAAAACAAGTATTTTAACTGAAAACCTGAATGATAAATAACATATAAACCATTAGGTCCACGTTTGGATTATTTGTCTTCATATTAAATAAATCGGAATGAAAACACGATAAATAATTTGGTTCCAGATTCCAAAAAGGGATCGACAAACGATGCTCAACCCGAATGCTGATTACTGACAGTGTAGAGAGCTGCAGGTACCTCTGAGCCCGTAGCTGAGAGTTGATCCTGCTCATTTCTTCGTGCTCCTCTCCCAGCTCGTAGAGTTTGTCCTGGGTTTGAGTCAGCGTCAGACGGGCCGTGTTGAGCTCCTCTCCTCTCTGCTTCAGTTCACGCTCACGCAGACTCAACTGTTCCTCCTTCCTCAGCAGCTGCAGGAGAATCAGGAGAATAATCAGTATATGAAGGATATGGACCTATTTACATTAATTAGGGTTTACAATCAGAATCAGCAGATTTTTGCTCCAAAACCTGAAATTGGGTAATTTATTATTTTGATTTTGACCGATCTGTGTTGCAGTTTTACGAGGGACATGATGTGAGGCAGGTGAGTTCACTCATGTTGCATTTGATTGCTGCTGCTACACTTGTATCACAATGTCGTAGCATAATTATACATCACTCATTCTGCTAAACACACAATAAACTCATACAGCCGTATTTGTAATGTAGCAATTTCTATGGTTCATATTATATGAACAGGCAACTGATTTGTCATTTAAAATGCCAGTTTGGCTCTTTAAAGAGCAAAAAGGACTTGAAACTGATGAAACTGATGAAAATGTGAGTGAGCTTCAGGTAAAAAAAAAAAAGGCTACTAATAACAGGACAAAGAAATCCGCTATCGGCAAATTTAGATGAAAAGAAATTGGAATAGGCCACAAAAAATTCATGACTGCCGCATCCCTGACATGATTATTTTAGTGCTCTGTAAGAACCCAATGAAAAACAACTATTGATATGTACGTAATAATTTCAATACACTATCAATTTGAAAAAACGTTTGCGACACAGTGCCCTTCGTGGAACGCTATCAGCGTAAAGTGGGTGGGTAGGGGGTGTGGATTGTGCTCTGCATGCGTCCACACTCAAATAACTGAGCTTTCTTTCTTGAAGTCGCTTAAAAATTATTATTAGAATTCTGTAGAACCAAGACACACAAAATGTCTCAGCACAGCAGTGATACTGACTAGAGGATGACTAACACAAACAAAGATGGGCTACAATCTCTAACTGTACACCAGCTACAAGGACAAGGTTTCTGATGAAGTGGACGGGGAGTGTATGAAAGCTTTAGAAAGGCTGTCTCATGCTAATACGGTGCATGATGCACTGCAACGTCGAGTATGTCTGTTTACACTGTAATCTCTCACCATGTGTTTGACTTTGGCCAGTTCCTGCAGCTGGAAACCTTCAAGTTCATCCTGTTCATCCCTCTTCTGGAACAGACTCAAACTCTGCCCCAGACGAGCTTCTAATGAGGCTTTCTCCTGAGAGAGAGAGAGAGAGAGAGAGAGAGAGAGAGAGAGAGAGAGAGAGAGAGAGAAAGAAAAAAACAATGTTATAATCAATTAATAATAAATGCAGATACACATAAATACAAGAAAAAGTAACAAGATTTTTTCAGTATCAAGAAGTTTTCAAGAAAGTAACCAATGATATTTGAAGAACACGAACAGAGCGTGGCTCTGGATTTCTTCTCAGTGCTACCAACAACCTATCACATGGATTTTTTTCAATTTCATCATCAGCACACCTCATTTTATTGAACAGGCTTTGGGTGATAAGTACAAATATTACCAGGCAGCTATAAGGAGAGGTTTGAAAATGGCTACATGAACGATGGGTCAAATGAATAGTTACTGCAATTCGAAATTCAAAAGAGAAATTGACTTCATCATTGCAACTTTTTCCTGTTTGACAGCCTCTCATTGCAGGTTTAACATTCCAGGAAACCAACTGCGCTGCTTACAAATGCGAATGAGTCCACTGGTCTCCAAATGTTCGTCTCAAATCTCTCTCTTTGCCTTTTTGTAAGCTACTAGCTAGACGAGACTGCGCTGCAATGTGACCAGCAGTCTGCACGCCAGTTCTCAGAACCGGGGCTTTCGCACTATGTTGCACACTTTGGAGCTGAGATTCAGCGTCCCGTCTCGAAGATATTTTACTGGCACAGTGATCCCCCCACACTCTCTACAACGAGACCAAAACCGAAGTTACAAAATCAAAAAAACACGGATGGGACAGCTGTAACATGTGCTGCGTGGACATCCACTGCCTCTGGATCTTATTTCACCGTAACAGCGTATTTTATAGCAGATGAGTGGCAGCAGCGTCTCCAAACAAGAAGAGTGAATGAAAGCCTTCCAGTTCACTTGCCTCATCACTCCCGTTTGATTTATTAATAAAAGATATTGGAAGTAAATTCATTACGGATCATTACAAATACTTTGCTTTAAAAAGTACCAAGTCTCACACAGTGAGAAAAAAGAAATCCTGTATAGAAAAAAAGATGCATCAAGAGGAAGCGATATTCGTTTATAATGGCATCGCAGCCTCTGAATCGTAATCGAATCGAATCGTGAGGTGCCTAAACATTCCCACCCCTATTATGTGCTGATTTCACTAATCATTAATAACTTCCCAGTGAGTGCAAATAAAAATGAGCTGGTTAGCTAATTCTGGCACAAAGCATCTTTTCTCAGTTGAGACTAGGTTCTGTACATGGCCCCTGAAAAACAATAACTACAGTAATAAAATAGACTTTTCCTTACCTGCTCTAAAGCTGCCATCTTCTCCATCCATTCCTGCAAAACAAACAAGAAAAAGAGTATAACTTCAGGGTCACGCTGCAACATCTAGTCCCTTAACCCAAATCAGCACATTCTCCTTAAAACTCACCTGATCTTTCTTCTCCAATGCTAAAGCCATGCCTTCTGCCATCTTGGCTCTGTTGGCCTGGAAGGACTCATTCTGCTCCTGCAACTTCCGCATAGATGCTAAAAAAAAGCCAGAACAAAAAGACATGACAGGCTCACAGAGTTTAAGGGTTACAGTTTCAGAGGCTTTGAGAAAATCCAAGACTGAAAAACTGAGGTAAAAAAAAAAGAAAGCAGCATTTAGTGGTTAGTGGGGGTGGGAATCGCAAAAGGCCCAAGATACGATATTATCACCATACTCAAGCCACAATACGCGATTTTAAACACACTGCGATTTATTACTGCTTTTCAACTGCAGATACAACCACCAGGTTTTTGTCGGCAGTCTCCCATTCTGGTGCTACATTTTGCAGGAGGTCTGCAATGTTTGCCCTGGTGTAACTTTAGTGTACTGCTCTAGTTTGGAGAGTGTGAGGCAGCAGTTTTCAGTCCTCAGTGAGATAACTCGCTGTGATAGTCATGTAGGAGTCCACTGCCCTTGATGTTCAGGTTAATGCAGTCCTTTCTGCTGTACTGAAAGATTCCTGAAGTTTAAGCTTCACTTCTCTGCAGAGCCTGGGTACGGCTGTGTGGGTAAAACCCACACCTGGGTTCCTGTGTCTTGAGTATGTAACAAAAACCTTCGTTTTGCACAACACTGTATGGACGCAGGCCTTCGCACATGAAGTAGGTGACGGATTACGCTATTTTCTTAGCTCACTCAGACCTGGAACGCTGATTTTTGGGTGGAGCTGAATTAACATTATACTTTCCCATCAACAAACCAAGACTACGTTCACATTACAAGCCTAATTGCTCAAATCTGATTTTCTGCTCAAATCCGATCTGACACGATGGTTCACACTCGTTTAGGTAAGTGACTCAAATCTGTCATTAATGTGACGAACCGGCGTCCTGGAATGACCCTCATGAGCTCATCCTACTCAGTAAGGTCTGTGAATGAATCACGTGCATCATCAGCACAAACTAACGAGCAGAACGGGCTTCGCTGAAGATAATTAACTCTGATCAGCTCTCAGCTTCATTATTAGAGCGAGACGAAGGAGAAAAAGGTGAGATGAGCTGCTTTTCCACCGTTTACAGGCTTTAACTTCTGTTCCCAGCTGTTGCCATGGTAACGCTGAATGATGGCGCACGCGCAGTGGAGAAAAAGCTCATGAATTCCGATCTGAGTGTCACATTAAGGTCGCATGGCCATGAATTGGATACGTATCCAATCTAGGACCACATATGAAAGTGGCTCAGGTGGATTTGAAAACATCAGATCCGAGTCACATTAGGGCCAAAACAATCTGATTTGTGCCACTTCAACCTGGTAATGTGAACGCAGCCCAAAATCAGCTTCTCATTTGTTTATTTGAACAGCTTCTTCTTTGAATTTAACCATTCCACCTTAACTGGTGCAGCAGTTATTTTCTGGCACTGGAGGCAGCAGAATGTAGTGCACCATTTAAGGTGGAATGGGACACAATAAGCTGGCGAATAAGAAGCTGAAAACTCAAAGAAGAAGCTCTCTTTTATCCCTGTGAAACTGTGGTTATGGGTGACTGCTAGAGACTTTGCAGCACTGCTGCACCGTTTAAGGTGGAATGGGAAAATTTGAATGGGAAGCCAATTTCAGCCTTGTTTGCCGGTTGTCTCTGAATGGTGGCGTGTGAGGTGAGCCCTCATGCTCGTAGTATTTCCCCAGAGTATTTTATTTTCATACAACACTCATTGCAACAGCACGTGTCATATCCATGTCCTTTGACCCTCCGCTGACTGTCACCTCTACTGACCTCACCAGAAAAATCTCAGCACCATCTAGTGGACTGAAAAAGCAATCGATTGTATTATTTTAGTACCAAAAAAAATTCATTTCTATTTGCAATTTATATAAAATACTTTATACTTGGCATCTTGTATTGATACAATACTGTAATACAAAATATCGTGATAAAATGCTGTATCGATGTTTCCCCACCCGTAGAGGTTAGCTGATTTCACAAAGCAAGGAAATATAAAGATTACGAAACGGCACCCTTAGGTTGATTACATCCATCAGAAAACTTCTGAAAAACTGCAACTTTTTGTTATGCATTTCATAAAATAAACATAAAAGGGTTTTCTTGATGATGCAAGTTGACAACAGAAAAAAACAGTGCAGAAAAAAGGAAAAGGGAAGGATTTTAAGACGGGCCCTGACAGAATGTGCCACAAAAGACACACTTTCTTCTCCAAAATAAAAGCATGATAACAGAAGTGTATATATTGGATATAATGAACAAGCTGCTGAAAAAGGGCAGAGCGATATTTTAAAGACAAATACATTCATCTTAGCAGGAACCTGGGAGCGTTAGTGGGAGTTTGTTAGTACAACATGCATATATATGTATATATATATATATATATATATATATATATATATATATATATATATATATATATATATATATATGTATTCATCGTGAAACCTTTTATATTCCTGATAACAACTTTTGCAAAGTTATTAGAGAAAGCCTTGTGTTAATCCACGCACTTAAATTATCTGTATTCATGATTTTCAGCATAGATACCTTCATATATGGGCCGACCGCACCTGCTCACACTCAGAATATAAACACAGCAGGAGCCTTGCTGCCTTTAAGCCAGCCAACCCTCACATGTGCCTATTGAATTAGCCTTTTAAAGAAATACTTTGCTGGAAAGTCCAATTTATACAATCTTCTCCTCATCACTGATGGAGTCGATGAACCAAGACATGTTTGATGTTTAAAGTTTGCTGTGCTACAGTTTTGCATCAGAGCTCCAAGGCAGCCAATTAGCACAAATTAGCCTATCGCAAAGTGCAAGCCTAAATCAGTATATACTTGCCTCAAACTGTTTTGAGTTGTTAAAGGGGAACTTCACTGATTTTTCTAAATTTCTGTGTAATTTAATCATTTAGAAGTTAACAAAGTCATTCAGAGTGGTTTGGTGTGAAATGGGTCGCTGTCGAGAAATTTACTGACTGATTTCTTTACAGTGGTGGTGATAGGAACCAGGGCTCACAATGTCTACAACACAAACATAGCCATTTTATTTACTATCCAAAACCACCAGTGAACCAACAAGTGCCTTCTAAGTTTTTATATATAACGAAAATAATAATAAAATAGCGGGAAATCTGAAAAAAAAAAAAAAGTTTCTTGTTTGGGGACTATTTTTGTCTGCCACCCTGCACTTATCACACATTTCAAAACACAACCACATTTCCAAAAAAGTTGGGATGCTGTGCAAAATGTAAACAAAAAACAAAATGCTGATGCAAAATGATGTGCAAATGATTTAACCTCTATATTTCAGTGAAAATAGTACAAAAACAAGATATCAAATGTTGAAACTGAGAAATTTTATTGTTTGTTGAAAAATATATATTTTGAATTTGATGCCAACAACAAGTTCCAAAAAAGTTGGGATGGGGGCAACAAAAGGCTGGTAAAGTTGTGCAATGCTAAAAAAACACCTGGTGGTTGACTGACAACAGGTGAGTAACATGATTGGGTGTAAATGAGCATCCCAGAGAGGCTGTGAAGATGATGAGGGGTTCACCACTCTGTGAATAACATCAACATTTGAAATTCTTTTTGGAAATCATGGACGCTGTGTCCTCTGGACTAAAGACCACTCGGCGTGTTATCAGCGCACAGTTCAAAAGTCAGTATTCATGATGGTATAGGGGGGCATTAGTGCACATGGCATGGGTGACGTGCACATCAGTGAAGGCACCATTAATGCTGAACGATATATACATGTTTTGGCAACATATGCTGCCATCCAGACAACGTCTTCTTCAGAGAAGGCCTTGATTATTTCAGCATGACAATGTCAAACCACATTCTGCATGTATTACAACAGCATTGTTCTGTATTACAAGAGCCCAAAATCTTCTCAAAACTGTCATAAAACAATGTCTCAGGCATCATGCAGTGTATTCATAAGCAGTTCATGTAATAACCTTCTGTGAGGGAGCTTTTAGAGGCTTTAAACTCCTCAGAAATCTGGTTCCTAACACCACCACTGTGAACAACTGGTGGTAAGTATATACACATGTATGCATTTACCAGACATTCTTATCCAGAGCTAGGCCAAGGCAGAATTAGTAATTAATAAAGTACTAATAAATCATCAATTAAACAGTAGCAAGACTGACCACAGACCAGGTGTATATGTAGGGGGGGAGGGGCTGAGGCGTGAACATAAGCAGCAGACAAACAAATGCAAAGAAGAGAGAAGGAGCGAGGGAGAAGGAGAGGGGAGGAAAAGAACGGTACGTACAATCCTGATGCTTCTCTAATGCAATCTCAAGCTTGTCCTTGGTCTTCTGCATTAGCCGAAGCTGTTCAGCGTAGTCTAGTGTTGAGGTATGGGTATGTACACGCACACCGCAGGGAGAGGTAAAAGAGGATGTGGGTCCACAGGTAGGAAGGAGGGGGGGAGAGGACAAAAAACAAGTGGAGAAAACAAAGGGATAAAAATGGTTGAGAAGAGAAGTAAATGGAGTGATGCACCGATACAATACTCTCGATCGGTATCAGATTATTCAATGTAGCAAATATCATGACTGTCAGACGCAACCGATCCACATTTGATGATGTTTCTTAGCTGTCATTTTTAGTATGGTACTAGATATTTATGTTGATGTATTTTGCTGTTACAAAACACAAAAAAATAGCATTTAATATGTAATTTGTCATGTAATGTTGTTTTCTACAGCACAGCACTGCAGCTTCCTGCATCTTTCGGTTTGACACATTATACAGTTTTGTATGTAGTTCTCTCACTACAATACCCAGCATGTCAAATATGGTAAGTATGTCACACAACCAGTAGGGATCCCCCCTCAGCAATAAAGAAACAATAAAGATGTACCACTGATGAGGAGACTTACAAATACAGACGTGATATTTGGCTTCCTAGCAGTAAGGCAGTCATTTGGCTTCCCTCTGGCTTTGTTCACACAGCAGGTAAAAGTGCCCCAAATCTGATCTTTTTCTTCATATGTGACACAGATGTGTGTCCGTATTTCAGTGTGAACAGCGAGAAACACATTGAATCTGACATTTTCTGATCTGAGATGCTTTCATATGTGGTACTGAAATCCGATACGTAACCAATGTGCAGCAATGCGACTCAGTCTGAACAGACAGATCGGAATTCATGCGACTTTTACGTCAATCCAACTCGACATTCGTCAAAATTTCACGCTGCTGAGGTCATAAACATTTGGGCTGATGTTTCTGTACTAAAAAATTAGAAGAGACGTATCCAAAACCCTCCATGTTTGAAGAGATTTCCGAAGAACAGTTAAAAGCCTGAACGTTTAAAGAATCCGAGGAGACGAACCAGAGAAGTGACCGCAGTCTTTTTACGGCGAGCTGGAACACATTCTGGGTCATGAGCCCAGCTGTCAGTCAGTGAAGCTTCATGATGGCTCCTGTGATGCTGGTGAAGACGAAGCTGAACCTCCGGTAGCGACTGGCGTTCGTTGGCAGTCATGACTGTTTACTTCTGGATGAGCCGCGTGGAGCAACCTGAAGCTTCGTTCTTTTACACATGTGGGTCGGTTTAGGAGCTGATCTGTTCAGACTGATGTCGCATACAGATCACATTTAAAAGATACTGTGAACAGCCACACAAAAAAATTGGATTTGGTGAGAAAATCAGATTGGGGCACTTTTACCTGCTGCGTGAACAGAACCTTAGCTTCTCAAAAGCTCCTCCTACCTTCAAGCTACATCACCAGAAGGGAGTCTCTCTACTCTTAAAACCAGAAAATCTCTCAAGACTATTGAGGTTCTGCTACAGAAGCCAAGTAAGCATGTTTACAACAGATGGTTACATTTATTTTCATTTATTTTGGTCAGAGTGCCCCTTTAACAGTCCTACTATCAGAGATATCGAAATCAGGAGAGAGTCTGAATCGGTGCATCCCTAAAATGGAGGGAGAATCAGAATGATTTTCTGAGATGAGAAAATCATGCTGCCTTCACTTCAGCCTCTACTAACCACAGACACTCATCCTGTCCTGCTAAATCTGCTCTACATTGGCTCTGGGACCGTTCTAGACTCAAATCAGGTGTAATAGGAGCCCTGTTAAACTCATTTTTCCTTTACAGCCTCTGTTGGGCTGTTTCAGGATGGGACAGGGAAGTCACATGACAGAACTCCTCACTTTCTCTTTAATTAGTTATGAGCATTGGAAAAAACACTGTTGGTCTACATATAAAAAACCTTTCCTTTACAATATGGTTATTTTATAGGAGGATAAAATGTAACGTACATTACATTGTCAGTTAAAATACATTAACATAGAGTTTTATGCAAAGTAATTCTGGACCTTTTATAGTCATCTATTTATCATGAAATGTTTATACAAAACGGATTTTGGAAAAAAAAAAATGATGAAAAGTTCTGAATTGCATTAATTATAATAACAATAATCCTGCAGATTTAACAGTACAAACGTTATTTCATACCTTAATCTGTACTAAACTAAAATTATTGACAGGTTGTGGATCTAGTGTGCTCTTTTATTAACCCTTAGAAGTCAAAGTTTTACCCACATAACAAAAGCACAGTAGAATTTTGAATGAAATATTTCACACTGGTTGTTCACGAAATCAGGTTTTAGTTATTTTTGTGTTAAAAATTCTGTTGATAAAACTTCAATACCACAAATTTGCTCCTAACAATAAGATATTCAATTATAAACTGAATTTGATGTAAAGTTACTGTTATTCATGCGGTCTAATCAAATCAAATGACATTTTTGGTTGCTTTTGTAAGTGAAAGTAAGTGAACACCTCCTCTGCAGAAAACACACTTAAATATGGCATTTTTGTACAATTTTTAGTCCACAATTTATATTTATTTGCTGAGTTTAACATATTGGGAAAAAAATAAAACAAAAAATATAAAATGTACCTTAATTTTTGGACAGACCAATTTGTTTCCAATATGTTAAATTCAGCAACTAATCTATAAATGTGTATTTAATTGTGCAGAAGTGTGTTCTCTGCAGAGGATGCGTTAAGTTATTTTCTCTTAGATAATCAACAAAATATGCAAGTTGACCGAGGAAACTTTCACACACAACTTTTATAAATGAGTTGTTCTACAGAAAGAAAAACAATTTACAATTTTGTACCAGAACAGTTTTGATATTGATTAAAATGAAATCTGTGAAAGAGCTCTGTAGACTTTAACCTGCCGATACAGAAATAAGTTAAATGCACCTGTAATACATAAACATAATAATTTACCTGATTACAGTAATACATTT
The DNA here is from genome assembly GCF_904425465.1 of Colossoma macropomum. Taxonomy (NCBI): domain Eukaryota; kingdom Metazoa; phylum Chordata; class Actinopteri; order Characiformes; family Serrasalmidae; genus Colossoma; species Colossoma macropomum. The sequence goes on along the minus strand of NW_023494793.1, from coordinate 4,506,227 downwards.
ATGTAGTAAAGTGAAAGAACAGTACTAACTCTACACTTCTAAGGGTTAACACTGTATTCAGTTGGTGTGTATGATGTGTAAAGCTGTGGGAGATACCTGAGAGTTTGGCCTCCAGCTTTCGGATCTGATCGTTCCTGCGCAGAATCTGAGAGGAGAGGTCGTCTCTGGAGCTGCTGCCGTCCGACGCCTGATAACACAAACAAGAAACACGTTAGGATGTTATTACAGCACACAAAGACAGATACTGCCATATCTGGCCCATCGAAATTCATGAAAGAAAATGTTTTGAATGCAGTTTAACTTAGGAAAGAAACTGAAAAAGCAGCAGGTGAAAAATCAGCTCCTCTACTGACAGTATTAGATACTGTTACCTGTTAGTGGGCAGTAAGACCAAAAAGTTTTATTGTGGCATAATTGATTTCTGAAGGTTTACTTAAGCATCTAAACTGGTTTTATTTGAAAAAATAACTTATTATTCCAGGATGTCCCTTCACTTTTTAATAAGAACCATTTTTATCAACCAAAGTAAACCCTGAACTAAGTCAACATCAAGTCAAAATGTATTTATATTGCACTTTTTACAGCAGGCGTTGTCACAAAGCAGCTTTGTAGAAAATCCTGACCCAAGCACCAGTGAGCGTCATCACGGGCCACAGTGGCAGGAAAAACTCCCTAAGAGCAAGAGGAAGAAACCTCAAGAGGAACCAAGACTCAAAAGGGGAACCCATCCTCCTCTGGTCAACAGAGAACGGCAGAACAATAACACATCAAGAGCAACATGTAGAGAGAAAAAGAGAAAAAGAGAAAAAGAAACCAGAATATAAATTCACCAATGCAAACCAGTCACTGCTGTTAGAAGCCTATTTGAGTAACAATGAGAAACAGATCTATGAAAACCTGTGACTACTGCACTTAATTATCTGATAACTGCAGAACATCAGATTTTGTCAGTAATCTGATCAATGCATTTACATGCTCTTGAGTAATCAGACAATGGGGAAACTCTGGGTCTACGTGAGTCAGACAGTAATCAGATATCTGCTTTGCAACCAGCCAATAAACTCACAGAAGAAGGCGTGACGTAAACGTAATGTAACGTAAAACTTAATGCTGCAGCTTTTTTTTTTGCGCCACTTTACCTGAAAATATGAACGTACATCACCTAGAAGATGAAGAATATTTCAATCCTTTATTTCGTCAAGCATGTATTTGGTTTCAGCGCCGCTCCAAAAGTGTTTTGCTGCGTCTCGCGACTCTGCTTGCTTATTTCTGGTACCGCCGTCTGTTTTCGCACATGCTCAGACTGAGAAATCCGAAAGAAATCAGAGTAAGAGTTCACATGCACTGAGAAATCTGATTACTGAGCTAAAATCCAGCCTCTTTATCAGGTTTCTAGACCTTACTCTGATCTAAGAAATCAGAGTGTGCTGTTTACATGACCGATTGAATAATCAGACTGCATAAATCCGATTATGATCAGATTACTGAGCGTGTGTAAACGCACTCAATGACTACTGGGAGAAGCCTATCAAGATAATAGGTTAGTATGAATATGTGAAGAGTGAATAGTGCATCTGTAATTCTGTATGCTTGTTTTTATATGACAGAGCACATTAGCAAGTCTATTTGATGTTACTTAACAACCTGAAACATGTGCCTGATGCTTTAGGTATGATGCTAATTGGTAGGCGATAGGCTTCCATTAATTGTTAGCTGCATTACCTTCATCGCTCCAGAGTAAAACTACTGAAGCAAACTTCAGACACTGAACATGTCTAGACTGACTGACTGTATCTGGGGTAAAAGGCAAAACTGTGCACATTTAATTGCTTTTATAGTAAAGAATTAGAGCTTGTAACTGCATTACAAGCTACAATAAGCAATCAGTGCAGCCTAAGGGCATCTGTCAAGCTTCAGTTCAGACCTGCTACTGATACACCTGTGTGATCTCCATCCAGCTTCAATTATTCAGTGAGGCCAGTCCTGCGTGTGGGAGCGCTCTACAATCCAGAAAAGCATCAGGTTGCACAGGTTTGCTGATAAAGAGAAGTGGCCTTCTGGATGCTCGTCATACTGCACTCATTCCTCCAGCTGGGTGGAGCTCTTAGTAAACAAGTGCTGGGCAAACATGATGCACTTCACTTTCTACTGCGCAACACAGGATGCTGTAATCCACTGTATCACTACTTTCTCTGAAGATCTGTCACACACAGCTGTAGACAAAAGTTTGGGCACATCTGGTCAAATTATATGTTTTGTTGATTTTTCTAAGTGTAAGCAAGTTAACACATCCTCTATGGGGAACACACTGAAAGTTTTAATACACAATTACAAGGTTTGTTCCGACAGCAACATAGTAGAAAATGTTTAATTTGGTGGTGTTTTGCATACGGCTGTACACACTTGGCTGATAAAATCAGTTGATATGCTGATAAACTTGTGAAATTCAGTCCATGGAGCAGCAATAATACCTTTTTAACAGTTCTGTGAGGAAATCATAAAAAAAATAATAAATAAATAAAAAATCACCCTCTAATGGAGTTCAGAACTTGTTTGAGAGTTCAACATTTTGTGAACTCATGGTATTCGTGAGGTTAGGTGCTAAAGGGGAATTCCATCCATGTTTACAAAATTCAGCATAATCTGCTTGTAGAGAAGCAATCAACAAATTTTTAAAGGACAACAGACCTTCTAGAGAAACTCAGCATCTTGACTTTCTTTACATTTCTTTATGTATTCAATGTTAGTGACAGGAAGCAGGAGTCACTACAGTGCAAAGATAGCTAGTTTTGTTTTTGTATAAAAGTAAAACTATTGACAATGGTAGAATGATGGGGAACATCAGTTTTCTGTTAAACACTAAATACTATTCTTTACAATGCCTTACATGCATTTCACAAAAGTAACTAGAAAACAGTATAACGCACAAAAATATACCTATCGACCTACCTCTCTATCGAGCTATACACATGCAGACATTTACAGTGGGGTCCAAAAGTCTGAGAGCACTGGTGAAAATGCTTCTATTTTGCATTCCTTTTGAATTTAATACAAGGTTTCTCATTACAAATGATATTAACAGCATAAAAATTTGTGTGAAAGGTAGAACTGATGACCATTTACATGACTTTTTAATGCTTGGTTTGTTGCCCTTTTGCTTTAACTTTGCTTTAAGCTTGTGCAAAAGCCTCTGAAGAGTAGATCCATTCCACCTGAGTTGTCTGAACAGACTTGTGAGCCTACAGGCTAGACCCTCACCTGCAACCATTTAATGAAAAAAAAAAATGTCATCACTTCACAAAATCAGCAGAATTACCCTATTCGGTTACTATAAGGGATGCTCAATAGATTTTATGTAGATATTTGCTTATAAATAAAATATCAGCAACGTGTTTAAATGTTTAGATTTGGCAAATTTTTCAAACCACTACTTGATGTATTTATTATACTCTAGAAGCTCTAGTCTGCAAATTCAGATGGATTTAGCCCAAATTTCTTCAATTCGTAAACAATTATGTTTCAGGATCTTCAGATTTGTACATAAAAATATCAGATATCATCACCAGCCCACAATTCCCACATTAATATTAGGTTATTTTTAAGTGACTTGTTTAAAGGGCTTATTTCCTACATATTTCTTGTATTTTACCTAATCCTTCTCACCATCTACTACCGTCTACTACCAACATTTGAGGGTTTTTATGTATTGAAAAACAATCTTAATTCAGTGGTAGCGATAGGAATCAGCGGGCATAATCACAACCATTTCATTCAACTCGTCAGATGTCTGGTTCCTATCACCGCCACTGTAAAGAAAATGAGTCGATAAGTTTTACTAGAACGGAGCAGTTGACATCAAACCACTCCGAATGGCTTTGCTTACATCTTAACCATTTAATCATGGACAAATCTAGAAAAACTGGTGGAGTTCCCCTTTAAAGGCATTCAAAAGGAAACAGGCAAGTGCAATTATGAAGCACTTGAAGAACAAAGCATGTGACAACAGACAGTTCAATAGTGACTGTGTGTATGAAATGTGCGGGAGTGTAAGTGAGGGTGAGAAAGAGAGACATTTGTGTGACCGAGAGAGGACGAGACAGAAAGAGAGAGAGAGAGAGAGAGAGAGAGAGAGGGGAAGAGAAGGAGGAGCTGCACTCACGAAGTCGTCCCCAGAGTCCGCTCCCACAGACGTGATGGACTCTTTGCTCATGGAGCGGGGCATGCGGCCGGAGCGAGGGCCCGTGGCCGCCTCCTCCGCTATCTTCTTCTTCAGCTTCGCAAACATCCCGACAGCGTGCAAAGCAGTTCCTTCCAGCCGCCTCCTGTGGCTCAGCGTGCTTTAAGATGCTCTTAATGCTGAACAGTCTTCACATGCAGGACGCAGCTGTCTCATCGCTGTCTGGCTGCCTGTAGATTTTACTCTGAAAGATATTACATATAAAAAAACAAAGCATTAGGACAGAGAGAGTGAACACTGTGCCTTCAGTTCTCCTTACTTACTTCTTTTTCTTATCATAAAACAGCACCTCAGTTATCAGGAACCATAACTGTAACTGCTTTTTGTAATAGCTCTCTGTGAGGGAGCTTTCAGTGGCATTAAATGCTTCAGACATCTGGTTCCTATCACCACCACTGTGAATAATTCTGATTGCTTAGGTTTCTTTAGAACAGCACATTTTATATCAAACCACTCTGACTTTGTTTACATATTAGAAATTTAACCATGCAGAGTTTTTTAAATATTGATGGAATTCCCCTTTTAAAGCATCTTAACTCTTGCTCACAGAAAGTTATAACATACACCTACAGCCTTTTTTAAACACATTAGTGGCGGGATGGGTACCTGCAGGGCGTCGTAAGGCAAAATAGTCCCTAAGGAAAACTAATTTCGGAATTTCAGAACTTTTCCATCATAACCATTTGACGTAAAAACTCAGAAGACTCGTGTAGGTTCACTGGTGGTTTTGGATAGTAAATAAAATGGCTATATCTGTGTTGTAGTCATGGCGACCCCTGGTTCCTATCACCACCACTGTAAAGAAATCAGAGTCTCTACAATCAGCATTTCACACCAAACCTCTCTGAATGAGTCTGTTTACATCTCAACCACCATAAATGATTCATGTGGAGTTTTCCTTACGGGGTTAACTGTTTAAAAAAAAGAGGATACTAACGTTTTGTTGTGCTGTGGCACATTTTATGATCATTTCCTATAGTCGCAGTCTCGACCGGTCAATCTTGACTTCAGTCATGCAACCTTGACTATTCATTGTAATGTACTGTACTGCACTTATTGAAATGTATGATATTGCACTGCGCTGTGTTTAACTCTGTTCCTTTTTCTCCAGGTATCAACACGGACTTCTGTTTCTAGCAGTGCCTGAGCTCAGGACTGGCTTTCTCTCTAATCTATTTGTAACAGGCAAAGACACTTTCTCTAGACAGACAACAAAGCACTTCTTGTAAGTCACTCTGGATAAGAGCGTCTGCTAAATGCTGTAAACGTAAATGACTTATAAATGGCTGATTATGGCTGATCAGCCAATACATACAACAATACCAACACTCATTGTCCATAGGATCGACACCATCCACATCATATCATATGAATCGAAAGGTTTCTACATTAATCATGGCTATGCTAAGACAGCGTATGTCTAGAGTTTTGCAACTGTATTCGAATCTCATTGTAATCAACATTCAGAAGCTCATGTAAATGGGCCACCAGGCGTTTCTGAAGCTCTAACACAAGGCATAATTCTATGTGGCCCGGAAAAGTACCTTAATTTTCTATTAATATTAGCCCGTTTCACAATGCAACGCACTACAGCCCCCAGCGTGCACTGCACACCGACTCTTCTACCTCAACAACAGTCTATGGGACAGCAGTTACACCTCAATTCTACACAGTTTCACACCAGTCATACCACCAAACACACTAGCTGCATTTCAGCTGCAGTTCAGCCAATATAAACACTTAACGTCATCTCAGCTGCTTAGAAATTGAGCCCAAGCCTTAATGAACTTGCAGCAAGGAAAGGATGCCTGGTGCTCTAGTTTAGGCAAACAGGTAGGTTTAAAAGACTGAGCTCCTGGGGACGTTTACATTTTGAATATTTCAAGTATTTATGTAATATTTCAAGGTTTATGGCAAAATGTTAATTAAAAATGAAACAAAACGTAGTCGTTCTCTGGCCCACTGATTTGGTGAGCTTTTTCAAAATGGCCCTTTTAGTGTTTTTAGTTCCCCCCTGCTCTAACGTGAAGCTAACCTGAAATATTCTGGTGATTTTGTAAGCACGGTTAACCGAGAGCAATCTATAGTTGACTTTAATTTTTTTAAAACTGACAGTTACAGGAGATCCCACCTTCATAAAGTATCAAAAATTGTATCAAACGTCGATACTTTTCACAGTACAGTATTAAAGTTGGAAATCCAGTATCATGACAGCACTAACAGTTACTCTGGCCTAAAGAGCAACTTTCTGCCATCCTACTACTGTTACTCCCCTAACTTGAACTTCAGGACTTATAGAATGACCACTGTAATGGTTAGTTGACTTGACACCAGCCAGCTTCGATCTGAATCACAAGCTTTCTACGTAAAATCCATCAGATTGACTCGGTTAGACGTTGTGCACATAAACGCAACAGATTGACACTGATGTTGACAGCGATATATCGACAATACACTCAGAAAGGCATTTTGGACTGTATTTTCATACAGTTTTTCGCCATAAACAATATATACTGTCATTTTGCCCGGTCAAAATTATCACTATTATTATTACAGTATCTTTTATACGGCGTAACAGGTTCTATTTTGACTGTTACAGCTTATTAAATCTCAGACAGACTAAATATCGTGTTGTTTATATCGAGCGGTAAAATGTGTTGAAGTATCGTGATATAATAGTTTTGCCATCTCGCCCAGCCCCAGCTCACAATGCTGTTCCAGTCCAGCGTAATGATGCTAACTGCTGCTGTATTGATATAAAATTAAGTTTAATGTTCTGCTCACATGATCGCGCACAGTTTAATGACTGAAACCACACATAAATACGACGCTGTCAGGTCGATCAGCCGGATTATAAAGGTCGTCAGGCCATCAGCTGGTCAGCTAAGCTAACGCTAGCTGAGCCTGAAGCTAGCGCCCTGATAGCCCTCAGCTAGGATCCCCGTTTCGGACACACAGCGACAGAAACCCTTTACCTTCAGCTCCGACCAACAGAAACACATCTAACATCCATCTTCCGTCAAATTCGGTTTATTTCAAACCGCTCGGTCAGACGTAAATCCCCGTATTTCCCATTTACTCGTCGCTGTGTCGCTTGTATTTGCTAACCAACTTCACCACGTCACCACATTCAGCGTGACGACGCGGCGGCCACGGCCTCCGCTGATTGGTCGAAGCTTAGGAGAGGCGTGGCAACGGAGTCGCCTCACTGCTTGCCAGTTACAGGGTGAGTTCCAATAGGGCTGCACACTTGTACACTATCTAGTGCACACTAGTGAAAATCCGCTAGTCGGTATGTCTGGAGCAGCGAAGCCGCATTCTATGGAGTGATGGAGCTCCATCCAATACCTTTGATACGAGCTGGAGTGTCCAGAAACGACCATCCAACATCAGTACCTGACCTCACTAAGGCTCTTGCGGCTGAATGCAACCAAATCCTCACGGCAATGTTCCAACTTCTAGTGTAAAGCCTTCCCAGAAGAGCAGAGACTGTTACTGCAGCAAACTTCTATTAAAGGGGAACAAAATGTCTGCATAATTAAAGCAAAGTGGTTCAGAGTGGTTTGGTGTGAAATGCTCAGTTCTAGAGAAACTTGCAGAGTTAGAATTGCTCACAGTGGTGGTGATAGGAACCAGACGTCCACCTCTAAAAGCTCATACACAGAAAGTTACTTCATGAAATGCTTGTGAATGCCTTGCCTGACGCCTGAGCCTCTGATTTTAGGGCAGTTCTGTGACAGAGTTTTGGTCTAAAATGTATTTTAACCTAATCATGGTGGAGTCTTCTGCTCCAAACCATAATTTCTAAAATGCTCTGGTTGTAAAATCTGATTGAAACTTGTTCGAAGCTGTTAAAATACTTAATAAATATACACCTATGACCGCTTCACTGCTGGAAAAACCTGCATAGACCAGCACGGCTGTCTCTGTCCAAAAAAAGACGTATCTTTATTTTTTCATTTTTATTATTACTCTTTTTTTTAATCATTTAAACACAGCGGCTGCTTTATACACTGTGTGAAAATCATCAATGTATTTTAATCAATGTATTTTAATCCAATCATGGTGGAGGGATACATGAAGGGTGTTGTTGTAAGGCCAAATAGTCCCCAAAGAAACTTGTTATTTTCAGAATTTACCATCATCAACATTATGTTAAAGACTCAGACACGTGTAGGTTCACTGGTGGTTTTGAAAGGTAAATAAAACGGCTATATTTGCATTGTAGACATTGGGACCTCTGGTTCCCATCACCCCCACTGTAAAGAGTGGTGTTGGTAAGTTGCTCTACAAAGGAATTATTTCACATTCTGAATGACTTTGTTTATATCTTAATCACTGAGTTATGGAGAAATTTTGAAAAATTTGTGGACTTTCCCATTAAAAGCCTCAGTTCTCTTGCACTTTAGTGTCTTTCTCCTTAAAAATACCAGATTTGAACTCTGGAGGTTTAGTATGTTAGGTCTCGTACTGGCTATGTAGCTCCACCTTAAACATTGACAAGGAAATAGATGCTAATGCCAGAAGCATTATTTCTAAATTATATAACCTCATATTCTCTTTAGGCCCTACCCTTGGTACTGTTATTAAACAGCAATGGGAAAAAGAACTACAGTTCACTTTTGAGGAAAATGATTGGGACAAGATAATTCGCCGTATCCATAGCTCTTCAATCTGTGCTAAACATAGTCTTATTCAGTTGAAGTTGGTTCATCGAACTCACTGGACAAAGGTTAAACTTGCTAAACTTAACCCGGATTTGGATGATCTTTGTGATCGATGTTCTCAAGCTCCAGCTACCTTGTCTCATATGTTTTGGTTTTGCCCTGCTTTAAAATCCTTTTGGCAGTCTGTGTTTCGTTGCTTCTCCTTCATTCTTGATTCAAAAATTGAACCTTGTCCACTAGTCGCTCTGTTTGGTTTATCGCCCAAAGATTCTACTATGTCAGCTGCATATTCTGATGTCCTTGCTTTTTGCACCCTTTTAGCTAGACGTCGAATTTTTATTCAGTGGAAAAGTCCCACTCCACCTTCATTTGAATGCTGGCTTAAAGATGTTGCCTCATTTCTTTAAAAAATTAGACACACACTTAAAGGCGACACACGTCATTTTCTTCGCGTTTGGGGCCCCTTTTCTCCTTCTTCTCTGAGTTCAAGCAGTTTGACATTCCCAGTATATCACAGTAATTAATTTAATTGTTAATCTCATTTTTTTTTTTTAATTATTATTATTTTTTTATTATTAAATTATTCATTTATTTTTATTATTATTATTTTTAACTATTATTATTTATTGTATGTATGTATGTATGTATATATATATGTATATGTACATGTGTATATATATATATATATATATTTATTTATTTTTTTCTTTTCTCCTGTTAATATATAATTGTGAATATATTTCTGTATATATATTATGTAGGTATACATGTGGGTATGTATACGTGTATGTGTATTTTCCATTTATTTACTCATTTGACACTCAGTGTTGTCTGATGTGGTGACACAGGTGACGGGGTGGAATTGGGTGGACGTGGGTGGATTTGGGTGGGGGGGTGGCTGGTATGGGTTTAGTTGGTTTGGGGGATTTGGGCTTGGGAATATCCAACAAAATCTGTGCATGTATCTTGTCTCAGCTTTGTAAGCCTTTTCCTTCTTTCATACTCAATAAACAGAATTGTCAAAACATTGACAAGTAAAGCCTTCAATTAAATGTAGTTAATGTATTATTTACTTTGTATTTGGCAATTTTACAGTGAATCCCTAAGTTCAGAATTCAGTTCAAAGCCCAACTCTGAACATGGAGGAGCCCATTAACCTGCTAGCTGTCTGCTTAGCCGGTTAGCGTAGCTCTAGCTGTTAAGGAAACATGCAGACAGCCCCAAAAACCAGTATGTTTAGTGTGATTTTGGGACCATTTGCTTCTATGTTTGATGCCATGCAAGGAACCTAAATCAGAAACGTTTTTAACAATGTGGCTCATTAATACAGAATTCGTTTGTTGTGCTGAAAAAACAGCACAGGACCACATCTGATGGCATTTCACATTAGGCTAAAATAAATTCAGATCAAATTCAGCTGCACACTTTAACAAGACAGTTATTCAAGGGTTCTTTAATAAAGAAAATGGTCCTATATAGAACCATCTACAGCATATTCTCCATCAATTTGAAGAACTCTTTCATGATACAAAGAACTCTTAATCATACAACTGGCTCTGTGAGTGTTCATAGAACCATTTTCTTTACTAAAGAACCCCTAATTGAAGAACCATCACTTTTGAGAGTGTGGTTTATACTGATCTGGTGCTGGTGTAGCTGGTCACCCAGCATGGTCACGTTGATTGACCAGCATACCAGCATCCAAACATCCTGAATTCTACACACTAAACTCTCTAGTACACAGATATACTTGAAACAGAGCCACGCTGTGCTCTGCTGCTTGGTCAGTGCTTGTCTCTTCATCATGCTGATTTGCCTACATGCATAACGTGATATATGTTCATATTTTCTTTATGCCAAAAGCATAAAAAGCCAGTCGGAGTGGGTTTGTAATGTCTCAGAGTGTTTGCACATGGCCTTGCTTGTCAGTCATGTGTACTTGTTGACTCTAGAGCTGGTCTACACCGCAGTGCTGCAGGGCCCTGATCCTGTTACAGTTCACATTCTGCATAATTCATCACACTACAGGGGTATGAAACATTTAACTGGTTCTAGACTGTTTAATGAGCCGGGCACTATGGCCTATTTAGAAGAGTCACTGAGTCCTATATGTTTCCCTGAGGAGCTGAACGTTTCAACTATGAGAAAGAACTTTTAAGCAAAGCAAGAGCATAAAAACAGTGAGAAGATATGAAATAAACTTTACAGCTACAAGAGAATTCAGCTGACCAATCCATCAGAAATAGACCACTGTAGTCGTGTCGTCATTTTGTAGTCGGCGCCATGCTCTTATGCCCATATTAGGAACTCCGGGTCTAAACTCCATTTCTCTATGGCCAGAATGAACAGGGTTTTTGAAAAATGGCCTCTAGCGCCCCCTGTGTTCAATAAAAATGTTCAGAACCCGATACGTTTCGTCCTGAGAACATTCTTCTCCTAAATACCACTGGATCCTCTGAATTACAAGGTTGTTAAAGAGTTGAAATGAATATTGCTACATGTGAGCGAAAGCTACTGCGCACTGAATTCACGTCATTAGACTGGCAGCCTCCTTAATCAGGTTATCACCCCTGATAAACTGATTTCAGTTCTCAGAATATCCTAAGTATTATTTTAATGCCGGTAACATTTATCTGAGGACATTTTCTCAGGACATTCGGCAGGTTTTTGTTCAACTTTTCCCGCTCCACCTTAAGTGGTGCAGCAGTCATGTTCTGAACTGCTGCGCCATTTAAGGTGGAATGGGGAAATTCGAACAAGCAGCCGGCGATAAAGAAGCTGACTTCATCTTCATGGAGGGTTGAAAGGCCTGATATGAGGACTTTTCTCTATTTTCACTTAACAGAGTAACATTTACTTATTTTTGCTGTTTCACAGAACCGACAGGTCAGTATTTTGTCTCGTTTGCTGATGTTTGTGATAGCTAGTCACAGCTGCTGCACCATTTAAGGTGGAAAGGGAACATTCAAACAAGAAGCTGCGACAAAAGAAGCTGAATTCAGCCTCGTAGTTTAGTTTAGAGTTTTTGATAAGGAGTTTTAGTCTATCAAAATATCCCACCTAGAGGTTTTATTTACGGGTATATCTGTAAGTAAGAGCTACAGTAGAACATTTCAATAAGGTAGCGCAGCTCATCAGAGCACCGACACACCCGTCTTAGTTTAGTGTAGCTTAGTGACATCAAATTGATGCGCAGTAGCTTTAGCTCACATGTAGCAATATTAGTATTATAGCTCCTTAACAACCTCGTAATTCAGAGGATCCAGTGGTATTCGGGAGAAAAATGTTTCACAGGACAAAACGTGTCGGGTTCTGAACATTTTTATTTAACACAGGGGGGCGATAGAGGCGATTTTTCGAAAAATAATTTTTTCCAAAAGAGAAATGGAGCTCAGACCCGGAGTTCCTAATATGGGCATAATGAGGACTACAGAATGACGCACGACTACAGTGGTCTATGAGCCTTCTCTTCCCAGCAGTATGAACAAGGACATGAGGAGTCACTGCCTCGCCCCCTAGTGGTCAAACACACCAAGACAGTGTAGGCCAGATAACCACAGTGATGAATCCGGTCAATCTGGGTTTACCCACAATTACCAGATGCAAATCAGGGTTACTAGCAGTTCCTGCAGGAAACAAAAGGAATCAGAGCATTTAGACTCCAGCAGATGTTTATTATTTCAGATTTAGTAGAAAACAGCTCTGAATGCTTCATGCCGTCTCCTTTCAGGCCAGCGTTTCTCATCCTGCTCCAGACGTCACATTTTAGCATTTTTATTGTAGTCTTCTGCTCCAAACCTTCATTTCTATGATGTTGTGGTTGTAAAATCTGACAAAGCAGTTAAAACACTTAATAAACACACACCTATGACCTCTTCACTGCTGGAAAAACCTGCATGGACCAGCATGGCTGTCGCTGTCCAAGAAAAGACGTATCTCTATTTTTAAAATTTTTATTATTAATTTTTTTATCATTTGAACACAGCAGCTGTCTGTTAAACCGTGTGACAATTTCATCATGAATGTATTTTAACCTATGTATTTTAATCCAGTCATTGTGGAGGGATACATGAAGGATGTTCTAAGACCAAATATCCCTATAGAAAACTTATTTATCAGATTTATGACTATTTTACCATCATCAACTTTACATATAAAAACTCAGAAGACATGTGTAGGTTAACTGGTGGCTTTGGATAGTGAATAAAATGGCTAAAATATAGTTGCTTTATTTGCACTGTGGATATGGAGACCTCTGGTTCCTATCACCATCACTCATTTCATATTAAAAATAATAAAAAAAATCAATTGAGTGAAAATTTTATCATAAATGGGCCAAAAGAAATGCTCCAAAATGAACTGGAATAAAAAAAAATACATCAATGTACACTAAGAGTTGAAAATGCTTTTGCCTCATCCTGTAAAGGTACTATTTTGAAGATATATGTTTCTACTTTTTTATGATATGATATGATATGATATGATGATGTGTTGTGGATTGGATGCTGGTATGCTGGGCAACCAATGTGACCATGCTGGGTGACCAGCTAAACCAGCAACAGATCACCATAAACCAGCTAGTGTACTAGGGTTGCAGTTTTATAGTGCTTCCGCATTAATGTGCAACATTGTTAAAACATTTATGATGTTTATGGAATAATCCTTGATCTTTAGGTTACTTGTATACATCACACATAGAAGCAAATGGTCCAAAATCATACTAAACACACTGGTTTTTGGGGCTTTCAGGATATTTCTTAAGAGCTAGAGCTACGCTATCTAGCTCAGCAGACAGCTAGCAGGCTAACAGGCTCCTCCATGTTCAGAGATGGGCTTTGAACTGAATTCTTTACTCAGGAATTCACTGTAAAATTGCAATATACAAAGTAAATAATACATTACCTAAATTTCTTGACAGCTTTACTTGTCAATGTTTAAAGTGGAGCTAGGTATGAGACCTAGCATACTAAACCTAAGGGCTTAGTCATGAGTTAAAATGCTGTGTTTTAAGGACGAAGACATTAAAATGCAAGAGAACTCCTGGATAAGGACTGGGAAACTGGGAATTAAGTCAGTGGTATGATTATAATGTTTATGTTTTATTAGTAGTACCCTTGCTAACAGAGGTTGGCCTATGCAACGCATTGTACAGTAGGTACATTAGCCGACCAGCAGATGGCGCTAAATTCCTGAATACTATCAAAACCCAACAGCTCTATTGAAGCCTTTTCAAACCACGGGGTGACAACCACAACCACTAAAACACCCACTTAGAACAGTTACAACATCCAGCTTTAGCCCACTCTTAAATCATCACCTACAAAACCACAGTTTAAAAAAAATTCAATCCATTTTATTTTATATCCTGTGCATATATACCAAATACAGGTTTGTATATATGAACCATTTAAACGAAAAGCGATATTTAAGGTACAGTCCTCCCCTAATAATGCAAATAAATAAATAAATAAACAAAATAAAACAAAAAATCAGCCCAAATTGCTTGTCAAAGGAAAAGATCATGCAACTCCAAATGCTACTTGAGGATGCATTCTCTCAATCAGACTATAACCTTATATAAACATGTACAGGATAAAATGTGCTAAATTTGAGTATTACAAGTTTAGATTTAGCGCTGTTTTTTCCATAATACTCCACTTGAACCAGTTTCAGTCTAATCTGAAATGTTACACATCTAAACCCACATATTTTAGCTACTACAAACCTCCGAATGCAAATATGCCACCTATATTACGAAGCACTGCTATAATGAAGCATTGTTTAATTCAAAATTGTGCAGTAAAGAACATAAGCAGGCATTTAAATTCGTGTATTAGAAGAATCCACAGCGCTACGCTCTGCATCGTCTGCCGACCAATCAGCGGCGTCAGCGATGAGAAAACGCGCTGCAGCGTTGAGCCCTCCCTGCGCTCTGATTGGCCAGATCCGCTGCCTGTTTAATGCGTATTGTTGTGACGCCTGGTCGCGGTGGATCGAGCACCTTGCGGTGGATTTACAGCCATTGAGAAAAAGGGGGCTATTTTTTTTTCTCCTGACCATGGTGGAGTAACTGCTGAAAGCGGCTGGATTTCTGGAGGAAAACCTCCTCGATGGACATCGGAGGGCAGATGGTGATTGGAGAAGCCCCGGTCTGAGGAGCTTTGTTGAGATCTCGTCCCAACCATGTTTGTCCCGGTTCTCGTGTTTGTGTGCCTGGGTTTGTCCGAGGCAGCGGCCACTGGACCAAATCCAGGCTTCACCCCCACCCTGCCTCCACTGACCCCGGCCACAGCCACCTTCTCCTCCCGGGTGACCACCATCGAGCTCCCCACCACAGACCCCACCACCCCTGGGGCGTTGGGGCGTCAGAAGGCAGGGCAGAGCCTGATGTCTGATAGAGCTCAGCCACATGCCATGGAGAATGGCCAAGGTGAGTCTGCATGCATGTCCAGCGCAAATCATCACACCAGCAGCATCTCCTCGTTTGTATTGTGATGGATGCATCATCTCGTTTTGCACAGCTAGGACAATGGCAGGCCTGTGCTAGACCTGACAGTCATAATATGAGGTGGCTTTTATTATGCCACCAGCACGAGCAGAGCCTTTCATTGACATTGCACCCCATCATCATCATCATCATCATCATCCATCTAGATTCCCCCACAGGCCTACAGCCTGTATACTGTATGTGTTACTAATGGATACTACATTGTTGTTCTGGTAGCCTTTTCATGACCCAGTAAAACAGCCACTTCATATTAGCTTCCATCAGGCCTGTTTCTCCTTAGATGTAGGTTTGACATCTGTAGTAAATGGATTCACCTTGTTTGGCCTACCCTGAGGAAATTCCCCACCAATTGAAATTCCTTATAGGCTAAATAACCTGTAGATTATATCACGAAGCAATTACGTTTCTCAGGTTTGGGCTCCTGCTGGAGGTCTTTATTCACTTTGGCCTAAAGCGTGCCCGTGCTGCTAATGAACCTGTCACTGTCCCATCGCCGGGTTGTATTTATTTCTAATTCATGACCTGCAGGCTGCACCACTTAAAGGGGAATTCCACCGAGTTTCCAAAATTGCTCTAGAATTCAATCGTTGAGGAGTGCTTTCAATCCTTCAGAGTGGTTTGGTGTGAAATGGTTCAGATGTCTTTACAGTGGTGGTGACAGGAACCAGGAGTCGCCATGACTACAACACAAACATAGCCATTTTCTTTACTATCCAAAACCACCAGTGAGCCTACATGTGTCTTCTGAGCTTTTACATGTACTGATGATGATGATGATGATGATGACCCCTCCACCATGAACATGTTTTAAAAAGACATTTTAGGCCAAAAACTGTCTCACATAAGTATTGTAAACAATGTCTCAGCATCTTCAAATGTTGGTTTCTATCATCACCTCTGTGAACAATTATGGCTCCAGAATATAAACAGTTCTTCAGGCCCCTCTGAATGACTTTACATCATTTAGAAATTTGGAAATATTGGTGGGATTCTCCTTTAAAGGTGTTTGTCGATCTAATCTCTATCTGCCCCGTCTGTAGCGTAGGGTTGATTGCCTTAACCATGTTCCTCTGCGCTTAGTGAAAAGACAGAAAACACAATGACTCAAAGCACAGTTACTATAGAAGTCAATGGGCAGATGCTGAAGCAGCTAGAAATAAAGGTTAGGTTGTGAAATGCTGGAGTATTCCTTCGAGTTCATCCACAGGTTTCTGGGTTCTAGCGTAGGACATTGTTAACTGATTATCATTGTGTAATAACAACAATAATAATAACAATAACAGCCATAATAATAATAATAATAATAATAATAATAATAATAATAATAATAACAACACACTTAATTCATGCAATTCGGTTACATTTTAATACTCAGTGCAGACAAAGTAGCTTAAAAAACACAAAAAGGTTGATACAGTGAAACCAGAGATCACTAAGGAAGGAAATGGAGGCTTATAAGAGAAAAGAAGATAAAATAATGTTTGATTATTGCAAATGTTTGTAAAGCTGTTGTCACTGTGATACTAAAGGCACAACGTCCTCAACCCCATTGGTGGAGCTCCTAACAGAAGTAGGTGGTATTGTCCTTTGTAACCTGATCAGCTGCTCAGAGGCGACTTTAAAGTAATACTAGAGCAATTTCAACCTGACACATCTGTAGGATTTAGTTGATTAATAGAAATGAATAGAAACCCCATTAAAGGGGAATTACAATTCTGCATAATTCAATTGTTAAGTTGTGAAGTCATTCAGAGTGGTTTGGTGTGAAATGCTCTGTTTTAGAGAAGCTTAGAGGCAGAATTGTTCACATTGGTGGTGATTGGTGGTGAACTTATGTTTTTCTGATTTTCCACTATGTTACCATCATCAACATTACATATAAAACGTCAGAAGACTCGTGTAGGTTCACTGGTGGTTTTGGATAATAAATAAAATGTCTATATTTGTGTTGTTGACATTGCGACACCAGGTTCCTATCATCACCACTGTAAAGAAAAGAGTAAAGAAGAGTCTCTACAATGAACCATTTCACACCAAACTCTTGCAAATGACTTTGTTTACATCCCAAACACTGAATTATGCAGAATTTTTTAATTTGGTAGAATTCCCCTTTAACTCAGAAGTCATTATAATAGAAGCGAGTGTACAGGCGCTGAAGCTGCCCATTTACTTCTATTATAGAAATGTTTTGAGTCATCATTTTCTTCTTTTTTGTCTTTGTACACGGAAACACGTTAATCATTGTGTTTGATAATCAACCGTATCATAGAAACGAGCCAACCGTGATTAGGTTGAAATACGCTGGACTACTCCTTTAACATGCTCCGCGTAAACGGTAGCTGATCTTCACTGTCTCAGATTTGGAGCAGCCCCAAAAGAGGCCACGTTCACCAGTACAGCTGAACTCCACCGTGACCCCTGACCTGAACCAGCTATTGTTCCTATTGGATGAGGCCATAATCTGGAGACAATGACAGTAAAAGTCTTAAGCATGGACTCAGACTAAGCCTGCTTTTATTACCAGCCTGGGGAGCCTTTAAAGGGCGTTCCAGATGTCCAAACTCATAACTTCTGCTGGACAGTTGAGGAGGTTTCATATGGAAGTGGAATATTGCACGTCCAGTAGCCAAATGTGCAGTGGTTCAGCATTACTACTGGAGGAAACAAACTCTAATAAATTAATTTATTTGTCTAAGAAAATCAACTTACATGACCATTTTACTTTCAGATGTTTCTATTTTAATATCAACAATGAGTGTTGTCAAGAGAAACAAGCCCCAATATGCAAAATAGGGGCTGCTCTACTATCCAGTGCCACTTCAGGTTTCAACTATAAACAGCTAAGGAAATATCCAGCCTGTTCACAGCCTCAATTCAGACCTCTTTTCCTTCAGATTAATAACAAAAACAACAAAATACCAATATTAACAAATCTTTCTTTATAGAGATTTTTTTAATTTTAGTTATTTTCCCAGGAATACAATTAAATGGAACTAAATGCACAATAGCAGAGCTCAGGAGAAAATGAGCCCCAATACTTCTAAGCATATGATAACCTAAACGAATTTTAATCTTGATTAATATGTAACATATGCTGGAATGCTATTTCTTACCTTATGTGAGGTCTAATTAATCTCAATTTAGCAGTAATTAAGTCATTACAGGTGTAACAATACACTGCATCGCATTGTGTTGTATTGTATTGTATTTTATTGTATTGTGTCATAAAATATCTTATTATATTGTATCGTTTTGTGTCGTAACCCATCGTATTGGGTCGTAATGTTTTCTTTTGTATCATATTGTGCTGTAATGTAACAAATTGTATCATCGTAATGAATCGTATTGTGTCGTAACGTATCGGATCATTGCAACATATCATATTGTGTCATATCATATTGTACTGTGTTGAGCTGTAACGTGTCATATTGTATCATAACATATTGCACCACATCGTATTGCACAGCAAGCTAGTATTGTACAGCAAGCTGCATAACTTCACATCTGTTTTTGCTGGGAATTAAGTAAACACATCCTCTGACTTCTGCAAGTATCTAATTATGAAATTTGAAATTATGAAAATTACTTTTTTCAAATCATCCTATTCGCTACACCTTTTTCTTGCCAAGTGATTACAGATCAACTTCATATTTATTCCCAGTAATTAGTGCTGCTTTAAAAATGATTTACGGTCTTTTATACATCCCTATAGAAATGTATGCAAATTATTCTTTGAGCCAGCTATAAAACACTCACTTCTATTCTTATGATATAAATAAACTGGCTAAATGAAGTTCCTAATCAATCACAATTCTACAAATGCACAGCGAATGTAAAACTTACATGTACAATACTCACATTTATATTAAATTCACTGCAATAATTTTACATCATAACACTACTCCAGCCCTGTTTGAGCTTAATGGCACCACATACGCACATCACCTCTGGTAGTTTCGAAGGATCTACCACCCGGCCTTAAAGCAAATCTAGGGGAAACACTGAACATGTTCCAAAAATCCTTTGTTTGCATGAGAAGGTGAGCACCCCCATCTGTTCATCAGATCAGGGAGATAAGTGAAGGAGTGTACACAAACACGGAGAGTAAAGAGTACGGGGGGTGAATCACACCATTCAAAGCACAGCTGTGAATATATAGGTCAGACTCACTCTCACATAAAATCATCAGTAAAAATGCCTACTGGGAAGAACGTGCAGCACTCACTCCATCACATAACAACGTTCAGCTGAACATAGGATGCTTTGGCCCATGTGCAGGGTGTGCAGTGATAGAGTGAGGGTTGTACCTTTTTACCTAAAAAATGCCTTTTCTGATTTTTGGTTGCTCCTCACCTGCGGTTTGATGAAGCACCTTGTTTTTCTTTTTGTGTAAAGTCACATGTGAATAGCACATCCTGTAGCACTGGGCATAACTAGTGCTGTCATACTGGAGGTGCAACGATTCACGATTCATAATTTGATTCGAAACACTATGGTAGTGTCTCGATTAGACTTGAGCCATATAATGAAAATACAGTATACTGCAGTATTTAAAAACTGTATTTTAAAAGTATGTGTTTATATTTTCGAGGGGTCACTGATCGGTGGGGTGGGAGCTCACCGATACATGACACTGATACATAGAAAAAGAGGAAAAATCAGAGCCAGGAAAACGCGGAGAACTTGTAGAGAGGAGAATTATCGCTCTGTAATGTCTTTTCCGGATTTCTCAAACGCTAGAGGGCGCTCCCGAGCGAGTTCAAAATGAATGGGTTACGACATAACCCATTCATTTTGTAGTTTATAAATGCTTAAACATTTTAAAGATAAAAAAATACAATCATATTCTGAACACAGAGCAGCATAAAACATTTTAACACTGCTGTTATATTTTTAAGAGCTTTTAAACTCGAGTTATAGGTGTTTAAAATGGCGCCTCATATATGTTCATGATGTCTGAGTATGAACAGCTAGTGAGCTGCTCTGCTCACCAACCAATCAGCACTCAGTAGCCATAATGTTACTACCCAAAACCTGTTTACAATAGAAAAAAGGAAAAATACAGGTAACTTTTCTTTGTTTTTTTTAGTGAAATACATCCTTCTACGGATGAAAGGATGAAAGGAAAGTTCTGGATGTGTGATTAGAAACTATTTTAACTTTTCGTTTTTAGCTGTTTAGCTCCATTTACCCCCATTCATTGAGGAATCGCTCGTCGGCGCCCTCTGGCGTTTTGCAGTCATGTTTTTGATATTATGAGGGAAATAGGAAGAGGCCAGGCTCCTCATAAACCGGCTCAGGAAAAACCCTGAAAACTAAGCATGTTAAAGACACAAAGAAGGTGTAGAGCTAAGCTCACCACTGAACACATTCAGCTTTTAGTCTAACACCAGTCACTCGACTTTGGCGCTCTCAGATATCCTCTAATTTTAGCTTCAGTTAGCTGGAACCGAGCCTGTGCTGTGCTGTGTGGCACATTTGGCCTGCTAGCTAAGCTCTCGCTAGCTTAGCCAAAACACTACAGTCCCAAACACCACAGAACAGGTTCTCTTCCAGCTTTCTGTCACTCCAACACCAGTCACTCCACTTTTACTCTCTCAGACATTAGTTTGAACTTGTTTCAGCCAAACACCAGAAGCTAGAACCAAGTCTGTGCTGAGGTGTTTGGCACTTTGGCCTCCTAACTCAGCTACTGTTAGCTCAGCCAAAACCCCAAACACCACAGAACAGTCTTGCTCTGTCAGACAGTATTTATCAACTACACTTGATTCAGCAGGACAGCAGTTAAGCTAGCATTGCAGGTTTAATTTAGCCTTTCTGTGCCTTCAGTGCCAGAGCTGTTATTGTGCTAGCTAAGCTAATGCTAACCAGGGCCTCTCACCTCTAGTTAGCAGCACTGTTCGATGTTTCGCAGTTGTCAGATGGATGGTTTGACATTTGTTGAATGATGGCTTGGAAATTGTTCACTCTGTTCACTTATTTGGTGACAATGTAATTGAACTAAGCTTTCTGGTCATTTTTTATTTTGAAATGCGCAGACGGCACAAAAGAGACATGCTTTTACGTCACTTGCACTGCTTTTTATGCCTCTCTGGTCATGCAGTAATATTTATAGACAGTTTGAAAGTTAAACAGGCCTTCCTGAAAATGTGCCATTTGTTAATGTTTCATTTTTCAGATTATTAAAACATACATAAATATTAAAATGTAGAATATTACAGACTTTAGAATGGCACAGTGGAGTTTAGCGACCCATTTAGACAGCTTTCTTAGCAGCACATCTGATCTATCTTACATGCTATAGCCACAAGGTAATCTATTAGCCCCAAGCTAACATGCTTGCTTTGATGCAGTGCAATACAATACAATATTATTCAGTACCCTGTGATACTATATGATACGTTACAGTAGGACAGTATGCCAGGACAACAACAACACTGACCTAAGCTTTGCCCACTACATCACACACATCATAATGCTTCTGCTATGTTTTTGTGTTATTATTATTGTCATATCTAGAGGAGGAGCCCAGTTCTCAGACAGTAACCTCATTTACATGGGAGTGTGTATTTGTGCATAAGCTATAAGCAGCTTAGCGGGTCCCTCTGTGACCCCCCTTAGGGCCAGGAGGTGTTTATTCAGACGCTCTGTGTGTGCTGCTAGGTGTGTCTGGCGCATACAAATCATGTTTTCTCTTCAGCAGGTTCACTTTCAGGTGACCTTTCAGGACATGCACTATGGAAAATGTGCTAATAACGTTGATTATAACAGTTTTATAACAACTTTAACAAATCTAAATAACACTTCCTTTATTTTAAAGAGCCCATATCATGGACTTTTACTGACTGAGTTTTACATAGTATGTAAACACCGTTAAAAGTTTAAATATGTACCATTTAGCCCATACAGTCTGTAGTTGGAAACTTAAACTGTTTTTTTTTTTTGATTTGTGATGTTGTCATAAAACTTTTTGACATCAAAAAAATCATTCACATATATCCACCTGGAGGAAACCCACGCAGACACGGGGAGAACATGCAAACTCCACACAGAAATGACCCTGGGCGCCCGGCCGGGAATCGAACCCAGGCCATTCTCGCTGTGAGGCAACAGCGCTACCCACTGTGCCACCGAGCCGTCCGGTTTCCTCCCATGGTCCAAAAACATGCAGTCAGGCCAATTGGACATGGTTAATTGCCCCTAGGTGTGAGTGTGAATGTGTATGTCAGTCTGTCTGCCCTGCGATGGACTGGCGACCTGTCCAGGGTGTATCCTGCCTTCCGCCCAATGACAGCTGGGATAGGCTCCAGCACCCCACCGCGACCCAGAAGGATAAGCGGTTTAGATGATGTATGTATGTATGTATGTAATCCACCTATTCGGCCTACAGCAGTTTAGCCCCGCCCGCTCACACTGGAGCTATTAGTGTTTAAGTCTGGATTGCTTTCTGAACCAGGCGCAATACAGGGCAGCAAATCAGAACAGAGCTCATTTACATGTATTAGTCTTAAACGTACAGTAACAACAACCAGGCTGCTGTCGGAACAAAACCTTTAATCTCCATTTTTGTCGTTTTTCAGTTTTTGACATAATTTGAAAATACCTGTTGCTCTTTACATTGTGTGTAAATTTCATGATGAATGGATGAACAGAAATGACCCAAAATCACTAGGAAAGAATGTCTGGTTCCATTGACTTACATTAAAAGTAGAGTATGTTTTTTCCTTCTCCTGTAAAGTTACCATTTTGGAGATACAAGGTTTTGTTCAGGCAACAATGAACAGCTTGTTTAATTCTAAGGGATAAAGAATGGTTTGAAAATGATCACGTAAGAATGAGCGAATGAGTTGATGCATAAATCCAAATAAATATCATAAGGGAAAAAAGAAAATGTAGGAAATGGGCGTTGCAGATACCACACGTTTGCACTACTATTTCTGTCTGTTGTTTTCTTTAGTGAAATAATGACAAACGGTAGCACACAGCTCAGTTTCCAGTCAGGTCCATAAATATTTGGACTTCAGTGAAGTTAATGTTATTTTAGCTGTCCTCTGCAGCATATTGGAGTTGAAATTGATAATGAATATGAGCTCAATATGCACTTTCAGCTTTTAGCTTTATTTTGGGTGTATGTTACTGTTCCTCCGTTTTGTTTTTGTTAATTTTCACTGCATATTTAGGCTCTTCTCCATCTCGCTGTCCCTCCTCTCCGCCGTGCTGATCTGTGCTAGCCATGCTGAATGAAATCCTGCTGCTTCTTTGATACCTCATTAATTTAACATGACAAATTTCACTGCGAGAGGGAGAGACTCTTCAGTATGTGGAAGGGGAGGAACGTGACAACAGCCTGGCAGAGAGATTGTGTTTGTTTCCACAAGAAAATGAAAAGGCAGCTGGCTGGAATAGCAGATCTGAGCATAATTCTATGTAAAAAAGCTCCATTTCAGCAAGATAGCGGAAACATCACGAAACAGCGGAATGAGGTTCGGCTGAAGCGTTCGTAATCACAAATCTATAGCAACTGTACACAAATCGAAAAAGAATTTCCGGGATTCCTTTTATCTTTAATTACGTTGCTCTAATTCCTGCCTATTGATCAGTGTGAGGTCAGTCTGGTGTTACTGAGGAGACGAAATGAATTGCCTAATATCTCCAGCCTCAAACTACTCAAATACTGGCTACCCTACAGCAAAAAACATGACTCAAGCTCCTTTAAATTTCAGGCTAACTTTTTTACTAAAGAAAACAACAGACAGACATAGTAGTGCAAACGTGTGGTATCTGCAGAGCCCATTTCCTACATTTTCTTTTTTTTCCCTTATAATATTTATTTGGATTTATGCATCGACTAATTCGGTCATTTTTACGTGAACATTTTCAAACCATTCTTTATCTCTTAGAATTAAACAAGCTGTTCATTGTTGCCTGGAAAAACCTTGTATCTCTAAAATGGTAACTTTACAGGAGAAGGAAAAAACATACTCTACTTTTAATGTAGGTCAATGGAGCCAGACTTTTTTTCCTAGTAATTTTGGGTCATTTCTGTTGGTCCATTCATCATGGAATTTACACACAAAATGAAAATGACAACAGGTAAAGCAGCAGGACGACTTCTGAACTATATAGCACTATATTATCTGCTCAGTTTCTCACTATTTCTCATCACTTTGTATGAAATGTCGAGTGATGCCAGAAAACAAAAGCTTAAAAAGTGAAAGAAAGTTTACTGCTTTCTACTGTGGGTTTGTTTAAACAGCAAATGTCTCGGAAAAAACGTCCATTCTGTCCAGATCAGGCAGAGAAGCTGGTTTGTCTACTCCATTTGAAATTTAGATTCAAACTTACATTGTGATGCCGACACTAACCCCAGATTCAACAGGCTGCCAGATAGTGAAGCAGGTTTCCACTGCTAAAGCGTCCAGTGGCGACATGCTTTTCCAGCCGACACCTGGCATTGCGCACAGTGATCTTAGGTTTGCGGGCAGCTGTTCAGCCATGAAAACCCATTTCATGAAGCTCATATTGCACAGTTCTTGTGCTGCCATTGCTTCCAGAGGCAGCTTGGCGTTCTGTACTGAGTGAAACAACAGAAGATAAACAATTTTCATGCGCTACGTGCTTCAGCACTTGGCAGCCCTGCACTGTGAGTTTGTGAGGTCTACCACTTTGTCGCTAAGTTTTTGTTGCTCCTAGACATTTCCATTGAACAATAATTGCACTTACAGTTGTCTGGGGCAGATCTAGCAGGGCAGGAATTTCACAAGCTGGCTTGTGGCAAAGGTGGCATCCTTTGACAGTGTTTAACCTCTTAGTCACCAGGGTATATTTTGGTTTTTCCATCTGAATTACGTGACCAAATCGTAAGGCAAATTATTCAGTAACTGCATGAAATAAATGTACATTTTTATTTTATTTATTTATTTATTTTTTGTTAAAGCTCCCCTCAAATTAACCTGTGTTTTATGATCATGCACATATTGCTATATGCTTACAATTTACTGCTGAAAGCCAAAAATCTTAGACGCTCTTTGTGTTTTTTTATAAAAATAATTTTTACAGAGCAGATCACTGAAGAGACGCCATCTGTTTATAGTTTATAGCCCAGATTTGTGGGAAAATGGGTCGACTTTCAGTATAAAAAAAATGAGTTCAGCTTCTTTTATTATAAGGGTTTAAAATTACATCACCCATCTATTTGACTGGAAAGAAGACAGTTACAGCTCTCATACGACCCCCACCTTTAGAATGTAGCTTATGAAATATGAAAGTTATGAAGAATATGACGAAGTGCGTTTTGAAACCAATGGTGGTCTCAAGGAGTCCACCATTGGACTTTTAGCTTTATTTTGGGTCCATTTACACCCAAATCGAGTGAACTGTGTAGGAATTACAACCATTTTCATGCATTTGGTTGAATCTGAGCAGATAATATAGTGCTATATAGTTCAGATGTCGTCCTGCTGCTTTTGTTAGCAGTTACATAGTCAGTAAATACAAACGAGTGAGTTCCATTGGCAGCCATACATGCCCACATCATAAGTACCTCCTAACCCTTCTCCATACTCTTCCCTTCCCATCATACTGATACAGGTGGATCTTTGTCTTACCTGTCCAGAAGAAACTGTACAGGCTTTTTATGTTTTTGGCAAACTTTAACATGATCTTCCTGTCTGTGAGGCTCATCAGTGGTTTACATCTTCTGGTTCTGTATTTAATCTGATGAAGTCTCTTCTTGATTATTGACTCTTCCTGGCAGGTGTTCTTGATCTGACCTTGATCTGAATTATTCCTTCATTCACCACAGTTGTTTTTTATGGTATTCCAGGCCGTTTTGTGTTTCCTAAGAATGGTGTTTTTAAGAATGTACCAAATAACTAGTTTTATTTTCCAGCCTAATAATGCCCTGTTTCACTGGCAGTGATGGCTATTTGGACTTCATATTGAAAGTGTGTTAGCATACAGCTCACTGAAACCGGAAGAGTTCTTGGCATCAGATGGGTGGCATTTTGGTTTATACAGCTCATTTTGCTTTTTACATTTATGGCATTTGGCAGATGCTTTTATCTAGAGCGACTTACAATGTGATCATTTTACACAGGTAGGTGAAGGTAGTGTTAGGAGTCTTGCCCAAGGACTCTTATTGGTATAGTGTAGAGTGCTTGCCCAGGTGGGGCACTGAACCCTGGGCTACAGTGTAGAAGGTAGAGGTGATACCCACTACACTATACCAACCTGTACATGCATTCTCTATGTATTTTACATGCTTTAGTGTGACTTTCTTCATTGTCAAAAATGAATCAATCAAGTATAATTTTGATGCCAAAACTGACAAACAAGGAACACTTAAAACATCAAACCTAATAAATGTATTGATTTAATTAAGCTATTTTAGTTTCACATCTTATTTTTGCAGTATAAGTGTTGAGAACTCCATATATTTATTCCAACAGGCTCCCCCAAGTTTAACTCCTGGGTAATAGGAAGACTTTTCCCCAAACTATCGCTTTAACAGCGCTGCTGTGCTACATCTGTATTTGGACAAACGGACATAGTGGACGTGGTGGAAACTGGACATCTCTAACCCTTGCAGTCTCTCTCTTTCCTCCACAGAGCTGGTGTGTAACTGCAGTGCCGAGGGGGCTTTAGACCCAGACGAGTGTGACCGTGACACGGGCCAGTGTGTGTGCATGGTGGGCTACACGGGGCTGCAGTGTGAGGAGTGTGAAGAAGACCACTTCACTAACGGCACGGACGGCTGCCTGCCCTGCGGCTGCGATTCATTCGGCGCCGTCAGCCCACACTGTGACAGGTGAGGAGCACTGTGGGTAATGTAGTCTGCTCAACTGTGTGTTGATGGAGGAAGTGCTTAAAAAAACACAATCGAATTGGGATGTCCTGATGTCCAGTCCAGGCCTGTTTTAACGGACCGGGTATCGCTACATTATTATCAACTATAAATGTCAATGTTGCACAAAAATTTAGCAGCACGCAGAGGAAAACATTTTTAAACATGGTTTATTCATTAAAAACAGCCGAGGGAAATGAACAGGTTTTCGTGTTGGCAGAGACAACAGAGGAGCCAGAAAGCTCAAATTACAGCTAATTGGTAGCACTGGATGTCAAGGAAGTCTCGTCGTCTCGTCGAGGTTTTTTCCTAATCATGGTAGCTTGTTTGTCAGAGAAATCTGTTTTAAGGGTTTCAGACAAGCCTAATTAACAGTGTTTCATGCCAACGTTAAGGCGCTCGGAGTGGCAAAGTACAATGTAACTGTCACGCATCCCGTCAGCTCTAATGCTTCTATGAACTCCATCTCCCAGAATCCTCTGGGAGATCATGTGCCTGCTGACCCTCCACAGCACTCCAGTCATCTCACTCTCCCGAATACCAATCTGGTTCACCTGTTTTTGTTGTCACATACAAGGTCAATCGACAAGGTCAATACAAGTTACCCCGATTAACTGCATGACATCAGTACAGGCCGAATTGGTGACTCTAAACACAAAACACCACATAAAATGTCTCCAAACCTAACCTTTAGTATGAGGCCACTGCGATATTTTGATTGTCATACCACACAAACTGTTTTCCTATGAAGAGAACTGATTCGACCTAAACTGCAAAGATGTTTTGCTATAACAGCATTGGTGCATTATTACACCCTCATATCATTAGATTGTGTTATAGGTTGATCAGACTGCTACTGCTTTAATATACTCTATAAGTATGGGTTAGACTTTAGATCAGTTATTAGTTATTCATAAACACTTTAAACATTAAGGCACTCGGAGTAGCAAAGCACAACGTAGCTGTTATGCATCCCTCCAGCTCCAGTGCTTCTGTGAACTCCATCCTCCAGAATTGTGTGGGAGATCACGTACCTGCTGACCCTCCACAGCACTCACTCTGCCGAATACTAATCTGGTTCACCTGTTCTTGTTGTCACATGACTAGAGGTAGTTAGTTGGCTTTTAGACTAGTTTCCTTGCCAGGCAATGTTTTTTCCTGTGAGAACTACTGATCGTTTTTTTTCTGATCGCCTTTTGTGATATTCTGACCTTTTCTTGGATTCTGTGCTCTTTTGGATCTGGTTGCCTGGGTTTGTTTCATATGTTTGTCCTTCTTTGTATTTTGATCTTTCTGGATTTGACCGTCTCCTGTTCACCGATATTGAGTTTAGGCAAACCTCACAAACAATAAAGCCGGTTTCGTTACAGTAACATGCTTACAAACAGATATAAGCAGAACTTTCAGTTCTGTCAAAGCACAAAATCTGCCTTCTGAATTGTTGGTCTGTAATTTTCTTCGTCATCGTCGTGGTGAAATGCGACGAATTCCCGAATAGTGATCTCAGTATTTGAGTACTGGCGCTTTGAACTGTACTCGAGTACATATGTACATCCCTGTTATCTTGTTGTTTGAGATTCTTTCCATTTCAGAAATCAGTAATCCAAAAGCAAGTTCTGATTTTTAATTCTACATATTATTTTTTTTCATTTATTTGTATTTAATGGAGGTAAATTCCATTACGTCTGCGTCCTAATGTGATCCTACTTAGACTGTCTGAACCTACCTATCTGTCAGACACACACACACACACACACACACACACACACACACACACAGAGCGAGTGATCTTTCCAATTAACACAGATTAGCTCTGCTTTGCTCCCTCTGCCACCCGCTACACTAATTCCACATCCGAGTGGGGAATGACTGAAATCCGAGAATTCCTGAAGTGATTTCTGGGGGTTTTATTCGGGAACACGTGGCGTGTTTAACCTCCACCGCTGAGGCAGTTTAGAGCTGGTTCTCGTTTATTGTGCTGTGTGATGGAGTAGAGTGTTTGGGAATGTGTCTGTTGATTGAGAGACACTTTAAGGGGTCACAGGGTGCAGCGTCCAGATTAAGAGAGCTCAGGAAGCAGCAGCAGGCCGCAGTGATCCTGCCGTGTTTTGGTACATTAGCGCTAATTAATTGGCTTTGATGGGGTCACATCATTGCGATCGATTCCTAGTTTACGTCAAGGTTCCATATTTAACTTAGGACAGGCAGATTTTTGGGTGATTTTCATAAGCAGGTCAACATTTTTAGGGCTTTTATTATGTTTAAATGCTTTTGTTTTTTTGTTTGACAACAAAGAGCTGCAGTTGTCAGTTTTATCTCGGCACGGGGGTCTTTGTGAACAGGTGTGAGTGTGAAATATTTTCACAGCAGGGGGTTCTTATCCCCCCTCGTTGCTCGCTAGCAGCTCAACACAGTCACAACATTTCACATATAGAGAGACAGTGTCCTAGTTAATCTGGTAGCAAAGTTTCAGTAAAAAATATTTTATTTGACTGAAAGTAGCTAAAAATACATAAGTCGATTTCCATTATTGTGGTGGAGTGGGCTACTAGGAGGTCTGCAGAAAGTGGCTACCAAGTATTGGGTCCATTTCTAATGGGGTCCAGTCAGTATATCAGTGGTTGAGTATATTCAGCAATATTGACATCCTTTTTTTTTGTTCACATGGTGAATCTAAACTCAAACACATCACAAAAACTCGTAAAATGTACCCAAACCTAACCGTTAGTATGAGTATACACTGATCAGGCATAACATTATGACCACCTCCTTGTTTCTACGCTCACTGTCCATTTTATCAGCTCCACTTACTATATAGGTGCACTTTGTAGTTCTACAGTTACAGACTGTAGTCCATCTGTTTCTCTGCATACTTTGTTAGCCCCCTTTTACCCTGTTCTTCAGTGGTCAGGACCCCCATGGACCCTCACAGAGCAGGTACTATTTGGGTGGTGGATCATTCTCAGCACTGCAGTAACACTGACTTGGTGGTGGTGTGTTAGTGTGTGTTGCGCTGGTCTGAGTGGATCAGACACAGCAGTGCTGCTGGAGTTTTTAAACCACTGTCCACTCTATTAGGCACTCCTACCTTGTCAGTCCACCTTGTAGATGTAAAGTCAGAGACGATAGCTCATCTGCTGCTGCACAGTTTGTGTTGGTCATCCTCTAGTCCTTCATCAGTGGTCACAGGACTTTGCCCACTGGACGCTGTTGGCTGGATATTTTTGGTTGGTGGACCATTCTGAGTCCAGCAGCGACACTGAGGTGTTTAAAAACTCCAGCAGCACTGCTGTGTCTGATCCACTCAGACCAGCGCAACACACACTAACACACCACCACCACATCAGTGTTACTGCAGTGCTGAGAATGATCCACCACCCAAATAGTACCTGCTCTGTGAGGGTCCATGGGGGTCCTGACCACTGAAGAACAGGGTAAAAGGGGGCTAACAAAGTATGCAGAGAAACATACCACACAAACTGTTTTTCTATGAAGAAAAATGCAAAAGATGGCAAAGATGTTTTGCTATAACAGCGTTGGTGCATTATTACACCCTCATATCATTAGATTATGTTATAGGTTGATCATATTACTACTACTGCTTTAATATACTCTAAGTATGGGTTAGACTTTAGATCAGTTATTAGTTATTCATAAACACTTTAAAAGCTCAGTGAGTGTCTGAGGAAGTTCAGTTTATCTAATAGGCTAAATCCCCCCTGCTGAGACTTGAGTCCTGCTGAGCGCCTTTAAGATCTCTGCAGGGAAACGCTAACCAATGATTCACTAACTCCTAAAGCTAGAATGCACCACCTGTCAGACTCTAACTCACTTTACTGTCTTTTTTAGAAAAGGAGATCATGATATTGTGAGATATTTCATTTGATTTATTTTAGTTACATTTGAATTCGGTTTGTTTTGCGGAAAGAAAACCAAACAACTTTAAACGACGGATAACTTTCGTTTGCCTTGCTTTATTATAGAGTATCTACATTCCACAAAGCCAGCGATAGGACAGAATACATATATACACTCTCGTGCAAAAAGTAGGCCAAGCCCAAAATATACTGGATTTTACCGGTGGTTCTGGCTGGTTAGAGTCCAGATTTAAACCCTGTAGAGAATATTTGGTCTCACATTAAACACGGACTAGTTCGGCAATGTTTTTCAGCTGTTTGAAGCCGTCAGTGCTGAGTGGATCAATACTGACTCTTCTTTCTGTAAAGGACTGTCTGCAAGTTTACACACTACTAATTTACTGAATTTGGTTAATGATTTGATGTTAACACCATTAAAAGCTTAATGTTTTGTCATTTTGGCCCTGGCCCATTTTTTGGTGCAGGGTGTAAATGTAATGTAAGGTAAAAAAGGATCAGAATTGGGTGGTTTTATGATTTAAATAAGGTGAGGCAGGGAAGTTCACTTCTGCTGTATTTGAACACTTCTGCTGCTACAGCTGAACCACAATGTTGTAACATGATTATTCATTGTCTCATTGTGTTAAACAGCCAGTCACCTCCTACTGACAGTGTAGTGCTTTGTTTGATTTATATTATTTGTGGTTATTTAATTTATATACATATTTATTATATAATTAGGTTTTCCCATATGTAAAAAAACATATATGGACATGTTTTTTTATATATTTGAAGTATGTGAATATGCCAAAATACATTCCAAACACTAAAATGAATTTGTATTCCAGCAACTTAATTTTCATTATCAGCCTTTAACATGACAAAGGCAAGTGCTGTAGGTATTGATACTCTGTGAAAATGCAGTTATGATTTGATATCCTGTTTATTTGAAATACATTGTGTGTGAGGGTCTTACTGCGTACGTGCACGGTTAATGTAAAGTACAATGCAAAACACAAAAGTCAGTACCGTTCATTCAGTTCATGTATATTTAGTTATAGTATCTGTAAGCTTTGTTAAAACTACATACAACTGAAAAAATATAATAACAAAATAACAAATTAATGTTTTTTTTTAACAAATACAAATTTTGGCCATTTTCACACATTGCAAAAGATTATATACATATATATCGCTTCTGTCGGAAGAAAATCTCCATTTTTGCCATTTTTCAGTTTTTGACAGAATTTGAAAATACCTGTTGCTCTTTACATTGTTTGTAAATTTCATGATGAATGGATGAAAAGAAACAGCCCAAAATGAACCTGAAAGAAGTCTGGTTCCATTGACTTACATTAAAAGTAAAGTAGGTTTTTTCCTTCTCCTGTAAAGTTACCATTTTGGAGATACAAGGTTTCTTCTGACAACAGTGATATATATATATATATATATATATATATATATATATATATATATATGACTTACTACTATATATATAATATATAGACTTACTATCATATGTATGTGTGTATATATATATATATATGTATTTAAAAAAAGGCTCATAAAAATCAGCCACTAAATTTGCTGTCGGCTATAAAGAAATCAGAATCAGTCGTTAAGCTTCATGGTCAGTGCATTTGTGATATATATACAAATGTTGATATGACGGCGGCGATGTGTGATGCTTGTGATGGTTGTGATGGTTGTGTGTGTATGTGTGTGTTTATGTTGGATTGAGTTCTAAAGAAATGAAACTGTCCTGATGTGTGGGAGGTAAATTGTCATTCCTCTCTCTCTCTCTCTCTCTCTCTCTCTCTCTCTCTCTCTCTCTCTCTCTCGTCTTTTGTGTTTTAAATGCTACAAGTGACTGAAAGAGAAGCCGAGAGTGAGAATTCTTTCACTGTCCTGCTTCCACTGTATTACTGTGTCATTACTGCAGTAACCTACCAGGAAGAGTCAGAGTTATATAAGAGCTCTTCATACGCTCTGCTGGCTGCCGTCACTCACTCGCTTTATACTCAATGCCCCGTATCAGAATAAACACACCAGACCTGTCATTATTATGATGATAAATAACATACTGAAATGATCCATTTACAGTAATCAGTCTGCCTTGAAACTCACCACCTTTAAGGCATTCTGGAATTAGAGCTGCAGTTTGAATATGAATTTCATAAGGAAATCATTTTGGATGCTAGTATTATTCGATCTTCATTCTCCATGGACATTTTATTAACTTCATACTCGATGTTTTACAGCTGCTTCGGTCATTTTAGATTCGTCCACAGCTCAGTTTGTCTTTCTGAACGTTTTTAACGGCTTCCTCCTCGTTATGCGAAGGCTGTGTAGGAGTGCGTATGAGATTAATTTTATATATTTTTCTGCTGAATGGGTTTTGTGTGATTTCAGTGGGAGTGATGTTCCTCTTCCTGCTGTAGAGAAGCTTACCTAACGCTTTACCGTCCATCAGCCAGCCAGAAGGACACTTCCTGATTCCACGGTTGTCATGGCTGTACAGGATCAGGGGAGGAGGATGAGGCACGCATCACCATGGCAACTGAGAGAGAAAGAGAGAGGGAGAGAGAGAGAGACAGGGCTCCAGTCGTTGTGTAACACTGACCTAGTTAGCATGCAGCTGATCCGCCTCGGGCTTGTTGAAACATTCATGAAGCGCACACACACACACACACACACACAGGCGGCAAACACGTTAGCATGGAGTTATGCTAGCATACCATACCTGAAAAGTCTTTGGACGCTTATCTAACTGTCGGTAAACTTTAATGAAGTTCTTTATGTTACTTTATGAAATGTTGAACAAAATTATATTTGCTTAAATGACCAAGACTAGTTTTGCTGGAACGCCATTGGCCACATGGCATTTATCACGCAAGTGTTGTTTATTTGCCCAGAAAAACACTAACAATAATACAGTAATAGTGATTTTATGTATGTCAGTGTTTGTTTAACCATTTCCAAACCTCTCCTCGAGGCAGCTCTTCGTTCTTCAGACTCACAAGATGTCAGCTATTTTTTTTAAACCAAGAAGTTCTTATTGTCTTACTTTGTACTGTGTTTGTGTTTATTTGCATTTATTCTAATGATATAAGGCATTTTTACACTTATTGCCAAGATGGTTTATGTACACACACCGATCAGGCATAACATTATGATCACCTCCTTGTTTCTACACTCATTGTCCATTCTGAGAATGATCCACCATCCAAATAGTACCTGCTCTGTGAGGGTCCATGGGGGTCCTAACCACTGAAGAACAAGGTAAAAGGGGGCTAACAAAGTATGCAGAGAAACAGATGGACTACAGTCTGTAACTGTAGAACTACAAAGTGCACCTATATAGTAAGTGGAGCTGATAAAATGGACAATGAGGGTAGAAACAAGGAGGTGGTCATAATGTTATGCCTGATTGGTGTGTGTGTGTGTGTGTGTGTGTGTGTGTGTGTGTCTTGGCAATAAGTGTAACAAAAGCCATATATTATTAGAATAAATGCAAATTAACACAAATAGAATACATAACTTGATGTTGATGTTATATTATTACTATTACAACTAGTAATAAAAATAGCAATAATAATAATAATAGTAATAACCATTAGTATTATCCCTACTGGTATAAGCTAGCTGGCTTCGTCTGTTTCTAGCAACCTCTGGTATGTTCGCTCCCTCTCTCATGTGTACCTAAGCAGCTTTTGTGCCCATTGCTATTGCAATGAGTTTGTAGTTTAAAAAATTTGCGGGCCCACTATGAGTACAGGGTGCTTTACGGCCCACTGGTGGTCCGCGGACTACAGGTTGAGAAACCCTAGTATAGTGTAGTGGGTATTCCATGCAGCAGACGGGCAGGGGTTTGATTCCCCACCAAGGCAAGCACACCACAGCACACCAATAAGGCTACATTAACTGGTACGTTCACTGCTGGTTCACTGGCCCAAATCTGATATTCTCACCAAATCTGATTTTTTTGTAAACAATCACAACTGCCAACGAACGCCAGTCGCTCCCAGAGGATCAGTTTCATCTTCACCAGCATCACAGGAGCCATCAATGGCTCATCACCCAGAATGTGTTCCAGCTCGTCGTAAAAAGGCGCGGTCACTTCTCGCTCTCCTGCGGCTGCGTTCGGCCATTTCTTTAGAAATCTCTTTGACCACTGAGCGGTTTGGATGAGTCTCTTCTAATTTTTTGTACAGAAACATCACCTCAAATGTTTATGATCTCAGCAGCACAAAGTTCTGACAATTGTCGAGTTGGATTGACGTGAAAGCCGCATGAGTTCCGATCTGGCTGTTCAGACTGAGTCGCATTGCCGCATTTAGATACGTATCGGATTTCAGTTCCACATATGAAAGCATCTCAAATCAGAATTAAAAATGTCAGATTCAGTGTGTTTATCTGTTCACACTGACATACAGACACACATCTGTGTCACTTATGGAGAAAAAGATCAGATTTGGGCCACTTTTACCTGCTGTGTGAACAAAGCCGAAGAGGCCTTGGCCAAGACTCCTAACTATACATTTACCTACATCCTATGCATTCAAGTTTCTCTGGATAAGAGCGTCTACAAACGCATGACTATGAATGTAATTGTCCAGTTGTTTGCTGTTAAAACATGTAAAGGGTAGCATTATAGCCCCCTTCCTATAAAATGGAATAGTACACTGAAGGATGTGCCTGTGTTTTATTATGTAGCTATCTTTTCTGTTCAGTCATCTAAGGGAAACAAAATCATCGCATAGTTTCTCCCTCTTATCCATGCAGAAATGCTGCCAGGCATTTTGGCCTGGTGGTCTTTTGTGCGCCAGATGGGACAGGGGCTGTATTATGGGCAGCATTGAATAGTGTCCAGTTTGCTTGGTCTTTATCAGTGCGGCCTTTTGACTCTCTGCTGAGTGAGGGGTTTGTGTTGTTAAATATTTTGGTGTGGGGGCATTAGCGGGGGGCTTTTTGGAGAAGACGGGGGGATTTCTGACAGTGTCATATTGAGCTTCACGCTACTCAGCGTTCAGAAGCAGCACAGTCTTCTGTGTCCAAACGTCATTCACTGTTGCTTATATGGAGTCCTCGCACTTTGAATACTGAATGTGAAACAACGAGTGATGTGTTTCAGCTGGTATTTCAAACACATATGAAACATATAATATTTTATTGCACATGCTTGTTTATCAATAGGACAATATATACCTGTTTGAATAGATATAGGAGGGTCGTTCTCCATTTGGAGTGAGAATTCAGATGGATACAGTTTTAAAAATATTTCTTTCATCCCAAAACTAAATAATCTTAATATGTCCATTAACATCTCCTATTATCATATATGCCAAAAGGAGAGCTTAATTCAAACATATTTTACAGTCACTGGTATTGTATGAATATGGTGTAACACCAGTGACGGTGACTCCAGTGACATTCTGGTTCAAACTGAGGATTTTGTAAACTGGCTGACTCATTGTTGGTCAGGTGACCTTGTGTATTTAAAATCAGTAATAAAAATGATATGCAGCATTATTTTGACAACATTTTAGTTACCCAGCCACTAAAGCACAAAACACCAGTGACACATAGAAGTTCTGAGCTGCCTGATAAACAAAATTATTAATAATTAATGAAATATAGTGAGCGAGTGTGACTCGCCTTCTCATGCCTTGAGACGCTTCCTCTCTGATGAGCCTCGACCCAAAGAAGCAGTTTAATAGAGCTGAAAATACTGTGTTAAAATGTAATATAAGAGTCCTGATAACACCAGTGACCAAACATCTCTGCTGAAAATGTTTTTTTTAATAAATCATTTTTAAAATGTATTTAAGATTAATGATATAAAAAGTAAACAGGAATCTGTTTGATACAAATTCCGAAAAAAAACCTCTAAAAATATTGTTTTATATTAAAAAAGTTTCTCATGTGTTAAAAATTGGTTTTGTGACGTGCTGTTTAACAGATGAAGAGCGACTATGAAACATCAGAGAAAATCAGAGAATCATAAGGGAAAAGTGTTATTTAATCTTAGGTCAACAGTTTAAATGTACATACTGACTTTTGGAGCTGTGCCTGATATTTTAAGCATCTTTTTAAGCCCTGGAACCTTTGTTGACATGGCTTCCCCTCCAGATGGAGAATGACCCAGGAACATGTATCCACCTATTCAGCCTACAGCAGCTTAGCCCCGCCCATTCCTGATGAAGTTATAAGGAGTGTTTCAGTCTAGACTGCTTTTTAAAGCAGAGGTCACAGTAGCAAATCAGCATGTTCAGATTATCATATCATTTACATACACCAGTCTTAAAGGGACAGCAACAAAAACAGGCTAATTGAGAGAAAGGGATAAAGAGGAAAATGCAAGAAAATGTAAGAAAAGTGTAGGATATGGTCCTTTAAGTGTTTTCCACCCCTGGTTCTGGTTATTAGAGTGATGCTGTATGGCAGAACTATAAGTAATATGGTTGTGCTAGTAAAACCTGCTGAACTGAAATGAATGCAGGGCGAGAGAGAGAGGGAGAGAGAGAGAGAGAGAGTTCAGTGTTATTAATGAGTGTGATGTTGGGCCGGGGTGGTTGTGAGAGATAAATTGATCATTATCTGACCTTGATAGTCCAGACACTGTGTTGGTGTGAAACACCCCACACTATTCATGTGCCTAAAGCGATGACTGTTTTTTTTTGGGGGGGGGGGCGCTGGTGTCTCCCTTTTTGTGTAAAGTAGAAATTGCCTGTCTGGCAATAGAGCTGTGATTTTACCCCCCCGCCTTTCTCTCTCTCTCTCTCTCTCTCTGTCTCCTTCGGTCTCTTTCTCTCTCTCTCCTTCGGTCTCTCTCTCGATGACAGGTCGTATGTCACACCTCACTCTCATTCCCCAGCATGCTCTGTGCTCCTGAGCTGTCACCATGGTAACCTGACTATCGGCCTGCACACATCCACATATACATGCGCCCACACACGCCTGTGCGCACTAACACACACACACACACACACACACACACACACACACACACACACACTCACGCTCACACATCAGTGCTAATGCTCTCAGTAATCCCCCGCAGACCGCCCAGCACGGAGGAGCTCCCTCTTTCTGTGAATGGAAGAGTGCAGCAGTTTCAATACTAATGTAGACTCTCTCTCTCTCTCTCTCTCTCTCTCTCTGTCTCTCTTTCTCTCTGCACCCCCACCTCTATTTCTTTCTCTATTTCTTGCCATTCACTCTCTCTATCTGTCTCTCTATCTCTCGTTTTTTCTTCTTTTTTTCTCTCTCTCTCTATTTCTTTTTCTTTCTCTCACCTTTTACCTCTTTCTCTCTCTCCCGTCTCTTTCTATGGTCACTCTCCCCCCCGTATATACATTCTCTATTGCTGTCGGTTTCTCTCTTTCTCTTTCTTTTTCTCTCTTTCTCTTTCTTACCCCTCTCTCTTTCTTTCTCTTACTGTCTCTCTCTTTGTCTCTCTCTCTCTCTCTCTCTCTTTCTCTCTTTCTACCCTCTCTGTCTCTCTCTCTCTCTCTCCTTCCCCACCTCTGTTTCTTTATACCTCTCTATTTCTTGCCATTCACTCACTCTCTATCCGTCTCTCTATCTCTATTTTCTTTCTCTCACTTTCTTCCTCTTCTTCTTCCTCCTTTTCTCTCTCTCTCTCTTTTTATGGTCACTCCCTCCCACCATATATACATTCTGTAATGCTGTCTCTCTGTCTATCCTTTTCTCTTCTCTTTCTCTCTATTTCTTTCACTTTTTCTCACTTTCTTGCTCTTTCTCTCCCTCCCTGTCTATGGTCACTCTCCCCCATATGTACATTCTCTATTGCTATCTGTTTCTCTCTCTCTCTCTCTCTCTCTCTCTCTCTCTCTCTCTCTCCTCTCTCTCTCTCTCTCTCTCTCTCTCTCTCTCTCCCTCTCTCCCTCTCTCTCTCTCCCTCCCTGCAGTAGGTCAGTAATGTATAATTCATGTTGTGTGGTGTGTTTGTGTCTCAGTGTATTTAGTGTATAAAAGCTGAGTGTCCTTTTCTTCACAGCTGGATCTTTCATAGTGGATATATTTGAATGTATGTATGCCTGTGTATGTGTACGTGTGTGTAGACCACCCTTATTTTTAGTCAATGTAACCATTAAGTACAACATATTCATTTTTCAAGAGATATTTCTGAGGAGATTAGAAGATAATCCACTTTTATAAGGCAGGAGAAAGTCAAACTTTCCAAAACTGACAAAGGTAACCCTTAAAATCTCTTAAAGTCTTATTATTCAGTATCCACAGGCACTTCAATGCAAACTGGCTGAGCTATTCTTACATTATAGAAGTGTGTAATAAAACTTTGGGCCTTGGCTTGTTAAAGGGCTTAAATAGATAGAAGATTGAAAGAAAATGGGGCTCCTAACAACCATCTGGAAGACCTGGTCGACACCAAAACTGCCCCCATCAGATAAACAGCACTTCAAGCTCTCATCTCTGAGAGAGAGGAGAAAATCAAGCTGCTTCAGATCTGAAAACATCCACAGGTGTTTCTGTCCATCCTTCCACTGTGAGAAGACGACTCAGCGCTGTGGGTCTGAAAGGATGTGTAGCTGTCAAGAAGAACCTCACTGAGAAAAGGAGACGGACACATCAAACAAAGAAGCTGAACAATGGACTGACCACCCCAGAGTCCAGACCTCAACATCACTGAATGTGTTTGATTACTTCAGAAAATGATCAACCAGCTTCTTAGACTGAACTTTGGAGGCGTGTCTGCAGATTTACTGGAGGAACTGAAAGTGAGTCTCCTGAAAAGAATGGAAGCTGGAATGAAGATAAAATGCAATGAAAATTCATATTATATTTAGTTGTTGAGGCTTCTGTGTGATTTTCTGTTAAATATGCTTTTTACTTTTTCGCCTGAAGCTGAAAAATGAATAGCTTGTGCTTAATGGCCGTGTTTGCTTCTGTGTATCATACATATTTTATGAGGCAGCTTATCAAATCAAAGAGAATGAAGCACCCCAGAAATAAATTGGCATGCTTTATTTCATGAAAGCCCCTCCCTCTCATCAGCACATCCCCTTCTTTCCAACCTCATCCCTTTATTCTCTCTTCTCTTTCTCTAAGCTGCTGCTGTGTGGGTTGTTTTTGGATGTTTCTCCAGGGTTGGCTGGAATCCTATCAGGGAGTGAGTAGTCAGTCCCCCGAGTCTGCTCAGCCCACCTCTATCATTAATCACACTCACACACACACACGTATGCCACATACACATACACCCACATGCACATGCATATATAGTACTGTGCAAAAGTCAGAGACCCTTCACTTATTTCATTTCCAGTCAAAACAGTCATTAAGTACAAGTTATACATTTTTCAGTTTCAGGAAAAAAAGCAGAAAACATACTTAACAGCAAATTACACAGAACCTCAACAACTAAATATAATATTTTTCAGTATTTATTGTGTCTCTCTTCACCATCATTACAGCTTCCATTCTTTCCAAGAGACTCACTTTCAGTTCCTCAAGTAAATCTGCAGACACACCTCCAAAGTTCAGTCTTAGAAGCTGGTTGATCATTTTCTAAAGTAATCAAACACAAAAACCCCCTGAAAGACCTGATAGACAAGAGGCTGAGCAATGGACTGACCACCCCAGAGTCAAAGTTCAGTCTGAGAAGTTGGTATTTTCTGCTTCTCACTGTCCTAATCCAGTATTTTGGGCTTTGTTTTTAGCAGAAGAACCGGTTTTTGGCCTCTCCTCCTGTTTGTTCACTATGGTCTTGAAAAAGATGGTTCTTTAAGGGTTCTTTAGTAAAGGGAATGTTTGTATTTAGAGCCATGAGTTCTATATAGAACCACTTCATGCTTAAATGATTGTTTGCATGGTGAAATGGTTCTTCAGACTGATGAAGAAAGTGTTGTACATGGTTCTGTATAGGGTTCTTCTACTGTTACAAGCTTGACAATGTTAAAATTAGCAGAACACTTTTCGGTGCTATACAGAGCCCTTTTCAGTAGGGTTCTGTATAGGATCATGTACAACACATTCTCCATCAATCTGAAGAACCAGATGCGAAGAACCCTTCAAGCATGCAAATTGTTATTTGAGTGTTCATGGTTCTATATAGAGCCACTGTCTTTACTAAAGAACCCTTGAAGAACCGTCTTATTCAAGAAAGTACTGTTTTTGTCTGCTGCTGTATTTCATCACTGAACTCAGGCCCAGTCCTCGATTAATGGACTGCTGCCCACAGCGCCCCCTACACTGTCAGAAAGAAGTGCACTGTCTGGGAAAATTTAAGGCCCCCCAGGTACAAACAGTGTAAATGTACCCTCAAACGTACAACATTGTCCTTAAAGCAAAATTCCAAAATTCCAGTGATTTTCCAAACGTTTTGCATGATGAAATGATTAAGATGTAAACATTGTGACTTTGAGAGTTTGTTACAGAAGTTTTCTTTACAGTGGTGGTGATAGGAACCAAGGCTCACTATGTCTACAACACAAATATAGACATTTTATTGACTATCTAAAACCACCACTGAACCTACATCTGCCTTCTGAGCTTTTATATGTAGTGTTGATGGTGGTAAAATAGTGATAAATCTGAAAACAGGTTTTCTTTGGGGACTGTTTTGCCTCGTATCCTTCCTACATGTACCCCTCCACCATGAATGGCTTTAATACATAGTTAAAAGCAAATAATGAAGCCATCGCAAAACAATGTCTCAGGTATCAAGCAGTGTATTTATAACCATTTCATGTAATAGTTCGGTGAAGGAGCTGTTAGAGGTGGATGTCTGGTTCCTATCACCACCACTGTGAACAATTCTGACTCTGTAAGTTTCTCTAGAACAGAGCGTTTCACACCAAACCACTCTGAATGACTCTGTTTACATCTCCACTTTTACAGTTCCACTTTAAGGTCCATTCGTGTACCTTAAATAGGTTGTAAAGGTACAATTTCTTCACTTTCCCAGGGGAAAGATGCACATTTGTGTCTTTTCATAACTTACAGTTTTTAAGTAGAAATATAAAATAAAGAGCTTTGAGTCAGGACAGGGTACTGAAGACGTACCCTTGACAGCACCATCACAGTGACAGCGTTTGTACCCTAAATGTGCAGTTTTGTCTGAAAGCAGTGGATTAGTTGACTAGTCTGTGCAATCCCAGCACACACAATACAGAAGAGCCTTTATCAGCAAGAAACCTAGTTTGAAAGCTAATAATAATCATCGTAAAAATGATAAAACACTAAAAATCGGATCTGATTATTGGCTGAGCTGGTAATCAGTTAACCCCTTATATACCCACATGCATAAACACCCAATTATAGCCCAGTGTTTCCCATCTCAGGCCTTTGGAGACCCCTCATGCTCGTGCTTAACCGCTTATAATCCCAGGCTTATTACATACTAAAGCTTATTATCCAGTAACTACAGGGACTTAAGTGCAAACTGGCTGAGCTATTCTTAGGTTATGGAAGTGTGTAATAAAACTTCAGGCCTGCTGGTGGGCCCAGCTATTTAAGGTGTTAAGCTGTATCCAGGCACCAAACACATCTGAACCCAGTATCTGAGCATTGGTCAGTGGTGTTTTTGGAGCTGGAAGCAAAAACTGGGGTCTCTCCCAGGCCTGGACTGTGAAAAAAAAACACTACACCTCATAAAATGTAACCTTCAGCCCAGCATTTACAGCTCCAGACTCGTGTGCTGTTCATTCTGTGTGTTTGTGTGCGCCCATCGTGCTGTGTCCTCTCAGGAAGGTGATCTGACTCTGTATTCATTACATCAGACATTAATACGCACTCGTTTCCCTGTTAATGACTGATCAGCCTGACTGCACTGGACCTTTCTGCATGCGTCAGTGTTGTTAGTAGCAGGAGACTCAGCAGCTGGGCTGATGACTCGCAGCTGGAGGGAGACAGGAGAACACGACCTTGTCGGAATTTATGGCTCCCCTTCACACCCCCTCCCCCCATAGTACATCACACTGTAGGCTGTTTTGATATGAAATGCGAGATTCACACAGTTTTAATGTAGCGAGATAAAAACACTACAACCAAAATATATCATATACTGTGATAAATTACAGTGTCAGGTCTACAAAAATACAATAATACATTAATATAAATATAAATACATTCATATATTTTGTTGATAACGAAAGGGTGAAACACTTACTGACTTAGCACGCACATATATTTGCATATTTGCACCATTAGGCAGAAAAAAAAACCTTTCAGTAACTTCAAAAATACAAAAAATCTGAATAGTAAAGTATTTCAAAGGAACTGCCTACCTTTTCCACGATCATCAGAAAGAATGAGTGATGTAGTACTTTATGGAGAGGAATTCGTGGCAAATTGAAAAGCAGTCACTAATACAAACCCTGTATTGTTTTCATGTCGCTTGAACGCTTCACTGAAAGGCAAGCATGAGGATTTTACAAACGAAATGCTGAATTCATGGCAGAATTGAATACAGTCCATCTTCAAGTGTAGTGAATGCACCACTATATTGCTTTCCACTGTGTACCTTAAACAAATTCACTTCACTGAAATGCAGTCATAACCGTGAAAACAGTGAAACACAGGGCACATTACTTTTCCACAGTGACAAAAGTGTCAGAACGAAAAGCAAAACCTCTGTTAAGTTGCTTTCACGTCGCTTGACCTCTTTACTGTAAAACAGTGCATGAGGATTTGCAACAGATACTGAATAATTCAATAAGCTTTCTGAATAATTCATAGTAGACATTAATAATTAGTAGTAGACATTGAATAATTCATAGTAAATACTGAATAATAAATAGTGAATATTTAATAGTAAATACTGGATAATTTGTTGTGATTACTGAGTAATTTGTAGAAAATACTAAAAAAAATTTAGTAAATACTGAATAATACATGGCGGCATGGTGGCGCAGTGGGTAGCGCTGTCGCCTCACAGCAAGAAGGGCCTGGGTTCGATTCCCGGCCGGGTGACCAGGGTCATTTCTGTGTGGAGTTTGCCTGTTCTCCCCGTGTCTGCGTGGGTTTCCTCCGGGTACTCCGGTTTCCTCCCACAGTCCAAAGACATGCAGTCAGGCTGATTGGACATGCTAAATTGCCCCTAGGTGTGAGTGTGTGTGGATGTATATGTCTGTTTGTCTGCCCTGCGATGGACTGGCGACCTGTCCAGGGTGTATCCTGCCTTCCGCCCGATGACAGCTGGGATAGGCTCCAGCACCCCACCGCGACCCAGAAGGATAAGCGGTTTAGATGATGGATGGATGGATGGATGGATGAATAATAGATAATTCATAGTAGATACTGAATAATTTATAGTAGATACTGAATAATACA
Organism: Colossoma macropomum; assembly: GCF_904425465.1. Lineage (NCBI taxonomy): Eukaryota > Metazoa > Chordata > Actinopteri > Characiformes > Serrasalmidae > Colossoma > Colossoma macropomum. The sequence continues at coordinate 4,461,799 of NW_023494793.1, read as the reverse complement.
TAGTAGATACTGAATAATTCAAAGTAGATACTGAATAATTTATAGTAGATACTGAATAATACATAGTAGATACTGAATAATTCAAAGTAGATACTGAATAATTTATAGTAGATACTGAATAATACATAGTAAATACTGAATAATTCAAAGTAGATACTGAATAATTTGTTGTAGATACTGAATAATACATAGTAGATACTGAATAATTCAAAGTAGATACTGAATAATTTATAGTAGATACTGAATAATACATAGTAGATACTAAATAATTCAAGGTAGATACTGAATAATTTATAGTAAATACTGAATAATACATAGTAAATACTGAATAATTCAAAGTAGATACTGAATAATTTGTTGTAGATACTGAATAATACATAGTAGTTACTGAATAATTCATAGTAGATACTGAATAATGAATAGGATATACTGAATAATAAATAATGAATAAGTCAAAGTAGATACTGAATAATACATACTAGGGCATGAATAATTAATAGTAAATACTGAATAATAAATAATGAATAATTCATAGTTGTTACTGAATATTTCATAGAAAATACTGAAAAATAAGTAATGAATAAGTCATAGTTGATACTGAACAATTCGTTGTGATTTCTAAGTAATTTGTAGAAGATACTAAATAATTTATTTATATTCAATACTGAATAATTTACATTCGATGCTGAATAATTAATATTAGATACTGAATAATCATTTTTAATGTTAATATCTGAATAATAAGCCTGCAGGTTAAGGAGTTATGTAAATATACCAAATCCATGTATCACACTTACAGCCCATCCCTGCTTTCAGTACCCATCACGCTTTAGTATTGAGCTATTCAGTGTAAATGGCATGTTATACAGAAGCATACAGCTGTTATTAATGCTAATGTAGTTGCTGTTGAGTGTGTTACAGTCTTAGAGCCTCACTCTGAACATGTGGAGCAGAAGAGGAACAGAGAAAAGCTCTCCGTCTGAGTGTCTCCAGATGAGGTTTGGAGCTGTGGCTCCTCGTGTTGAACACGTGTGATGAACTGTACAGGAAGGGTTGAATTAGAGATGAGAGGTCTAGACGGCTCTGAAGCGCGTATGTCTGCGGTGTAAAGCAGGGCGGTTAGCTGTCTGGACCAAGACTGACCCACATACGCACACTGTCTGTCTGTGTGAGGATGTCGGGAGGGATGACAGTTTGAGTGTGTTGGGGTGTGTTTGTGGGGTTTAGTGTGTCGGAAGTACTAAAGTAAAACACTTGTTTTTGTGTGGAGTGAAACAGAACAGCTGTTAGTCTTTCTGATCAACACTAGCTGCTGATTGGACGATAATACTGCTGTCAGACAGCGAATGGATCATTCTTTTGAACCGAGTGTTGTATTTCCGTTTATGTCCGTGTTTTAGGGCCGTGATATCAGTCGAAACTGATTTACTGAGGCTATGGTGAGTGAGTGAAGCGTGTCTACCCATCAGGTTTGAACATCTAGCTGCAGAAAAATGAATCAAAATGGTTGTTACATCATAGATATATACATACCTAGACGCCGCGCTGTCTGTTGTTCTCTATCTGAGGCGACACGTCTACACGTCCGCCATGTTGGAGAGGTCAAGATCCGCTTGTGAACAAATTCACTTGTATTGAGAGGCGAAGAGTCTCAGGATTAAATCAGCCACAACTTCCTTATTACTCAACCGATTTTCACCAAATTCATTTTGTTATAATCCTCAGACACAGATTAATCCGGGCTGCACAGGTTTGTGTAAAAAGGTGCTAACGTTAATCTATTATGAATATCTACATGAATTAAGGAATGCTAGGCTGCACGGATCTGCTCTCGGTAGCTTTTATTTCTTTGATAACTGATCATGATAATTAGCCGTCCGGACCAGCAGGAAAGTATTCAGTCTGCACCTGACCTTAAAAACTGAGTTTAGTGTGAATAGAAACACAATCAGACACTTTAGCAAATCCATCAATGTGTGAATCACTTCTAATCTTAATACACATAAAAATAAAATAAACACCCAAAACACAGTAAGAAGGATGAAGCTAAAGTTGGCTTCCTAATCGCCAGCTTCTTGTTCGAGTTTTCCCGTTCCACCTTAAATGGAGCAGCTGTCACTGTCTGGTGCCTCAAGCTGCACCATTTAAGGTGGAACGGGAAAAATTTGAACAAGATGCTGGCTGATGCACTATTTAAGGTGGAATGGGAAAATTGAAACAAAAAGCTGGCGAATAAGAAGCTAATTTCAGGTTAGTGTAAGAAGGTGCTAACATGGATCTATTATGAATATCTACACGGATTAAGAAATGCTATGCTTACCGAGCTACAAATCATTAATCATCAATGTAAATAAATAACTACATAAATTAAGATCTGTAATAGTATTGAATGCAGTCCAGCAGTGTTGTTGACCACCCCAAAATTGCAGCGCCATTGACTTGCCTGGCTGAGCCCAAGGCGGCATTTAGGTATTGCATGCACTCAATAATCTAATCATAATCAGATTTCTGCAGTTATCCGATTTTTCAAATGGTCATGTAAACACCATACTCCAATCTAGAAATCCGATTAAGAAATCCGACAAGGAGAGATGGATTTTAGCTCAGTAATCAGATTTCTCAGTGCATGTGAGCTCTTACTCGCTTGTGCGAAAACAGACTGCGGTACCGGAAATAAGCGAGCAGCGTTGACTCTGAAACCAACTACATGCTTGACGAAATGAAGGATTTAAATATTCTTCATTTTCTAGATGATGTTTGTTCATATTTTAGGTAAAGTGATGCGATGTTTTAAAAAAAAGTCGCGGCATGAAGTTTGAGTTTTACATTACGTTTACTTCACGTCTTCTTCTGTGAGTTTATTGGCTGGTTGCAGAGCAGAAATCTGATTACTGCCTGATTTCACATGATCTCATTACTCAAGTGCATATAAACGTGGTGATTGGATTACTGACAAAATCAGATTTTCTGCAGTTATTGGATTTTCAAGTGCATGTAAACACAATCAATGATTTGCGAACTTATTGAGAATTCGTGAATATGTGGTGAGGCGTGTGAAGCTGGCTGGGTGTGTGTGTAGTTGAAGGTCCCCAGTGTAGAGGCTGTAGTGGTGTGTTATAACAAATGTAGCGCGCTATAACAAATGGAAGAAGTACAGAGGATGATCGGATACACTTGGTCATCGCTTCAGTTTGTGTGAACTGTTAATTTACTTTGCTTCATTATACATACATACATACATCATCTAAACCGCTTAACCTTCTGGGTCACGGTGGGGTGCTGGAGCCTATCCCAGCTGTCATTGGGCGGAAGGCAGGATACACCCTGGACAGGTCGCCAGTCCATCGCAGGGCAGACAGACAGACAGACGGACTGCTTCATTATAATGAAAGATTTTATTTGATTCTTAAGGAAGGTTAGTGTGGAGCTGCCCCACTACCCAGTGAAGTATATTTATTCAGCTGATTTTGACTGTCCTCTCTCTCTCTCTCTCTCTGTCTCTCTCTCTCTCTCTCTCTCTCTCACTGTCTCTCTCTCAGTTCGGGGACGTGTGTGTGTAAGACAGGAGTGTATGGACCCAAGTGTGACGACTGCCACCCGGGATTCTTCCACTTCAGCAGTAAAGGCTGTCAGCCGTGCCAGTGCAACCAGCACTCCACCTACTGCCACCCACAGTCCGGTGAGAAGAAGCTATAAATCAGAATAAAATGATGGTCACAGTTCATCACTGACGTAGAAAACGCTGACAACTTCAAAGAATAAGGAAAAAACGTTCCTAACGTCTGAAGGGATTCTTTTTTTTTATGTTTCTGGTTGTATTTTGGGGTCATATGTGTGATAATCGGATCTAAAAGTGAAATTAGAATTTTTAATTGATTTTCATTTTATAATCCTTTACATTTTTGCTAACAAGGATTTCTCAGTACTAAGTTCACTTCATACACCTCTCTGCAAAACCATGCAGATCTGCACAAAAGTTATTATAAGTAATAAACTCATCCCATCACTAGTTTCTTACAGACGTGTTGACATTAAGGTGGAACTACTATTTCTTGTAAATCTATGAAGTAGCAAATAATTATTTGCGCTGTACACACTTAAAAAAGATGGTCCCTCAAGGGTTCTTTAGTAAAGAAAATGGTTCTATAAGGAACCGTGAACACTCAAAGAAGCCTTTGCATGAATAAAGGGGTCACTGTATCACGAACAGGTTGAGGCACTCTTAAAAAAAGCTGGTTCTTTAAGGGTTCTTTAATAAAGAAAATGTTTCTATATAGAACCAAGAACGCTTTGGCATGATTAAAGGGATCTTTGCATCACGAAAGGGTTCTTCAGATTGATGCACTTTCGTTCTTCAAGAGTTCTTTACTAAAGAAAATGGTTCTAAATAGAACCATGAACGCTCAAAGAACCCTGTGCATGATTAAAAAGTTCTCTGCATCATGAAAGGGTTCTTCATGCATGAATGTGATATCCATGATTCTATTTAGAGGGTTCTATAAAGCACCCAAAAGGGTTCTTCTATTGTTACAAGCTTGACATCATAACAGCAGAAGAACCCTTTTGGGTGCTATATATAACCATTTTCAGAAAGGCATATTCTCCATCAGTCTCAAGAATCATTTCATGATGCGAAGAATCATGCAAGGGTTCTTTGAGTGTTCATGGTTCTATATAGAACCATTTTCTTTACTAAAAATCCCTTGAAGAACCATCTTTTTTAAGAATGTGGAGAGTGTGTTGTATACAGCACATATGTGTTCTATATAGCACCAAAAAGGGTTCTGCTGACAAGCCCTCCATCGTAACAGTAGAAGAACCCTTTTCGGTGCTTTAATAATATAAACTATAGCCTACATTTTTAAAAACGTTGTCTTAAGGTTCACATGGGGAAAGTTAACCTAATAACACAGAGCTTGTGAACTGCCTGTAGATAGTTAGACCAATCAGATCCCACCAAACCTCCATGTGTTGTGACATCACAACCACAATTAACAGACAGTTTGGCTCACTCATAGATACACACACCTAGATGCTGCGTTGTCTGCTGTTCTCTATTGAGGCGATACGTCTGCGCGTCCACCATTTTGGAGAGGTCAAGATCCGCCTGTGAACAAATTCACTTGTAGTGAGAGACGAAGAGTCTCAGGATTAAATCAGCCACAACTTCCTTATTACTCAACCGATTTTCACCAAATCTGTTTAGCTATAATCCTCAGACACAGATTAATCCAGGCTGCACGGATCTGCTCTCGGTAGCTTTTATATTTTTAGTAACTGATTGTGATAATTAGCCGACTGGACCAGCAACAAAGTATTCAGTCTGAACCTGACCTTAAAAACTGAGTTTAGCGTGAGAAACACAATCAGACACATCAGCAGATCCATCAATGTGTGAATCACTTCTAGTCTTAATACACATAAAAATAAAATAAACACCCCAAAACACAGTAAGAAGGACGAAGCTGAAGTTGGCTTCCTATCCGCCAGCTTCTTGTTCAGGTTTTCCTGTCCCACCTTAAATGATGCAGCTTCAGGCACCAGAAAGTGACTGCTGCACCACTTAAGGTGGAACGGGAAAATTTGTTCAAGATGCTGGCAAATAAGAAGCTGACTTCAGGTTCATGTATGAAGGTTCTAACGTTAATCTATTATTATTATTATTCATCTATTATGAATATCTACACGGATTAAGGAATACTATAACTTACGCTACAAATCATTAACCATCACTGTAAATAAATAACTACTACATAAATTAAGATCCCCTGAATAGACTATTAAATGAAATAAACTAAATATAAAACCAGAAGAAAAACAATCACATCAACAGGTTCTCTGTGCCTCATTAACCACACGGCCATATCTACATAAACATCACACAAACAATACGCATCACACAGACATGAGGGTGGATCGCTGTGTTCCCTCCGTTATATAATCCTATCCCTCTTTCTGAGAGTGATATTCTTGAAATAGTGTAATTTCGGACAGTATCTTTATCAAACTGCTGCTCTGTAATGGTACTGAATGCAGTCCAGCAGCGATGTTGACCTCCCCAAAATGGCGGCGCTGTTGACGTGCCTGACTGGACCCAACGCGGCATTGAGGTACGTATATCTATGGGCATATTCCATTCAGGGGTCAAGCATCAAGCCAGAAAAGTGGTCTTGTTGGCTTAAACCAAACCAAACAGGCCTAAACCGTAATTCATAGAAAATAAGATATTGTAGTTTAATATTAGTCAGAAAGATTACACTTAGATAGTTTCCCCAAATCGTTCAGCCTTAGAAGACGGTGGTGTTACTGTGATTAAAGAAGGTACTTAAATAGAAAGACTTGTTCGAGATGTATTTGATGTGTGATCAAATACATTATGGTGTGATGTGACTGTGCTGATTCACCATGACCTTTTCGGTGTGTGTGTGTGTGTGTGTGTGTGTGTGTGTGTGTGTGTGTGTCATTAGCAAAACAGGCTCAGAGCTCCTCAGTTTATATAAACAGTCATAAACTACAGCTCTGTAACGTCTTTACATGAGACCGTATTACAGTGCTGTGTGTGTGTGGACGGGAGTGACTGTGCCTTTTTTTGTCTGGCCCAAGTGTAGCGAGAGTGAGTGTGTGTTGGAGTGTATACATATGTTTTTATGTGAATATGTGTGTTTTGCTCGTATACAGCACTGTACAGAAGTCAGAGACCCCCATTCATTCATTTAGTTTCCAGTCAAAACAGTCATTAAGCACAAGTTATTCATTTTCAGCATCAGAGAAAAAGCAGAAACACATATGTAACAGAAAATTACCCAGAAGTCTGAAGAGCTAAATATAATATGAATGTTTCAGTATTTGAGTCACTCATCACGTTTATTCCAGCTTCCATTCTTTTCAGGAGACCTACTTACAGTTCCTCAAGTAAATCTGCCGACACACCTCCAAAGTTCAGTCTAAGTTGGTTGATCATTTTCTGAAGTGATCAAACACATTCAGTGGTGTTGAGGTCTGGACTCTGGGGAGGTCAGTCCATTGTTCAGCTTCTTTGTTTGATGTGTCTGTCTCCTTTTCTCAGTGAGGTTCTTCTTGATCAGCTACACATCCTTTCAGACCCACAGCGCTGAGTCGTCTTCTCACAGTGGAAGGATGGACAGAAACACCTGTGGATGTTTTCAGATCTGAAGCAGCTTGATTTTCTCCTCTCTCTCAGAGATGAAAGCTTTAAGTGCTGTTTATCTGATGGGGGCAGTGTTGGTGTCTACCAGGTCCTCCAGGTGGTTGTTAGGAGTCTCATTTTCTCTGGAGGTTTTAATCATCAATTTTCGTATGCAAGTAGATTATCTAGTATCCAATCTCTTAGGAAATATCTCCTGAAAAATGAATAACCTCTACTTAATGGCTGTTTTTACTGGAAATTGAATAAATGAGGGGGGTCTTTGACTTTTGCACAGTGCCGTGTGTGTGGGTGCATGTCTCTCTGCAGTGTGTGAGTGTAGAGGAAGTCAATGTGTGGTCAGTTTTATGTCTTTCCTCATTTGTAATCTCCACTCAGCACGCAAACGCTTGGCTGCCGCAGCTGCTGGAGTAATTTGGTCTTACAGTAATGGTCCAGCAGTAACTCAGCACAGCTGTCGGGCTTCAGGCCAAACTAAACTGGAACTCCTTCAGGCTACTTCACTCTTATTCTCGCTTACGTGGGTTTTATGGTTTGATCTAAGATTTGGAGCTATAAGCTATATAGCATACATACAAAATAGAGATACACACAAAACAAGACAAAGCCAAAATAAGTACAGTTCTGTCCAGAAGTCAGAGGCCACCATTTGTGAGGAGATTAATTATAAGATAATCCACTTGCATAAGGAATGAGAAAGTCAAAGGAAAACAAGTGGAAAAACACCACTTTCAAAAACTGATTCAAAGCTCCACAGAAAATGGGGCTCCTAACAACCACCTGGAGGACCTACTAGACCACCAAAACTGCCCCCATCAGATAAACAGCACTGAAAGCTTTCATCTCTGAGAGAGAGGAGAAAATCAAGCTGCTTCAGATCTGAAAACATCCACAGGTGTTTCTGTCCATCCTTCCACTGTGAGAAGACGACTCAGCGCTGTGGGTCTGAAAGGATGTGTAGCTGTTCAAGAAGAACCTCACTGAGAAAAGGAGACGGACACATCAAACAAAGAAGCTGAACGATGGACTGACCACCCCAGAGTCCAGA